>NC_048597.1:97734182-98334182 GCF_003668045.3 Cricetulus griseus
GACAGGGCTCTGTGCCACTGATCAGCCTTAGCTGCCTGCCCAGTGCAGCCTCCAGCCCTCGGCTTCCCAAAGCACCCAAATCATCAAGCTCACATCCTGCCTCCGCTGATCCTCCCTCAGCCTCAGTTTCCACCTTTTGTGTTCTCTGAGCCTCGAGGCCATTGGGCTATGTCTATGAAAGGCGTCATAGCCTTGACCTCTGCCATTCTTTGTACTGGGGGCTCTGTTGGGCTCTGAGTATCATCTCTGAGATCTACCCTCTTCCTGCCCCTGTTGTGGCAACCAAAAATGGCATTGTCAAGTGTCCTGGAGGAGAACATCACCCCCACTGAGAATCAGCATGTTCCCTGCAGTGCCTGGCATGTAGATGGAGCCATGTCAGATAGCAGCTCCCTTCTGGGTTTGAGGAGATGGAACTCCTAAAGGTGCTTGGGACACTTCCTGGTGTGTAGTGGGCACTCAAAAATGTGTGGTTTTCATGATATTTCTGGAGGACCTGTCTGGTCCTCCCTAGACTGAAAGGCCAAAGGTTTGCCATGTATGCGTTATTCGATATCCATTCAACAAACACATGTGGATTGGTAAAGTAGTTGCCTCACAAGCATCAGGACCTGGTTTTGTGTCCTTAGCGTTCATGTAAAATAAAAGCTGGGTGTGGCCCGAGACAGGCTTCCTGAGGTTCACTGGCAGCCAGCCTAGCCAAAGCAGCTGACTGTGGGTTCAGTGAGAGACCCTGTCTCAAAAAAACAAGGTAGAGAGTACTCAAGAAAGACAAACTGAGCAGATGTTCACCTCGGGCCACACATTACACTCACATGTAGGTGCACTTGTACATCTGAGTATATGCACATATACACGTGCATACAGATACGACATACATTCCCACACACAAACACACATGCACATTGATGTGTAGGGAGCTGCTGGCTGGGGTAGGTTCCTACACAGACTGGCTCTTAGGAAGAGGAGGCAGCCAGCCAGAGAAGAACTCAATTACTGTGGTCACCATGCCCCTGTCATCCTTCCCAGACTTGGACTATCCTTTCCTGTCATTACAAACCCTGAGCACCTGCTGTATTCCAGACAGTGTTCTGGGGACTTTCAGCATGCGTGGAGCTACTTTGCAAATGCAGGGATAGGTGGGACTAACTGAGTCAAAGGCTACCCCAAGAGCCACTGAAGGCCTGGGCCAAGGGGGTGACATTTGAGCTGCATCTTGAGTCATGAGGTGGGTGTCTTTAAGGGGATGGGATGCAGTCCAGGCCAAGCCATGCCTGAGCTCTGGCCAGGGGCTCCTCCCAGAACCTTCAATCCTCACCATGGTGGAAAAGCAGGATTTCTGTCCCCCACCCCACCCTAAGGGCATGCCAGTAAGTGCCAGGTGACAGAGATGAAGGTAGAGACAGCGTCCATTACTCATCGCCACTCCCACTCCATCTTCTTCCGGTCAGTGACACATAATCATCACACATAATTATGGGGCATGGTGCACTGCTTTAATCCATGCACTCCCATAATGGTCATATCGGTGTCATTAGCAGATCCACCTGAAAACATCTGTCATTTCATTCAGTGTCTCAAAACCTCTCTTCCAAGGCATGGTGGCACATTCTGTGGCCCCAGCATTCAGGAGGCTGAAGCATGAAGATCAGTTTAACACCAGCCTGGGCTACACAGCGAGATCTATATCACAATACTTAGAAAGTCCCAGCAATCCTCTCGGCCTCCGCAGCCTACCGCATTATAGAACACTAGGGCTTCCTACTTCTGCATGCTCTACATATACACACTGGACCAGCCCTCCCCTCCCCACCATTCTGCCCAACCCCTGGTACTGAGACTCTGTTGGGTATTACAGAGAGTCGGTCATGAGTGTAACACAGAGCCAGAGACCAGCTGGTCACTAGGGATCTAAGAGCAATGCCAGTCTGGAGGTGAGCCTGGGACTCTGGGTGCTCATCAGGGCTACCCACCCTGTCTGAGAAGAGAGGAGGGCTTTTTTGAGGAAGTGGTGGTCCACTGGTGCCTGGAGGATCATAGGGCTTAGCACATGAAAAGCTGGTGGGAATGTGTTCAGGGCATCTGGAAGAGCTTTCTTTTAAAGGCCTGGAGGTGGAGGACATGGCTGAACTGGCTGTGTGGATTGAGTAGAGATCTTGGAGTGGAGAGGGTTGGAGGTGGACAGGCCAGGGGCTTCTGCAGCCCATTCTACCTTGAGGACATCTGGTAGCCACTTGGGCTCAAAGGAGGTGACCAGAATTAGTGGTTTTTGAGAAAAGCATCCTGTCTGTTGTGTAGGACATGGCTTAGATGGATTGGGGAGGGCCAGTGTGGATGTGGGACCGTGTCACCTTGATTCTCCAGACAGCTGTGGTATTTATCACGGGGCCTGAAAGGGTGCAAAGGGTGATGGGAAAATGGAAGAAACAAAAGGGAAGAGGGGAAAAAGGAAGAGTGAAAAAGGGAAGGAAGAAGGGAAGGAAGGAAGAAAAGAAAGAAAAAAGGGATGAGAGAATGGAGGAAGGGAGGGGAAGGGAAAGGAAAGACAGGACAGACCCCCTCGTGCCAGTAGGATAAAACCTGTAACACAAACCAAGGGGGTAATGTTGCAACTTAGACTTTTAAAATGGCCATGATCACAATGGCTGAAGCCAGGAAGAGATGAGTACTCTGGGGTCCTGCACCCTGAGAGGGACGTGCATCACACTAGGTAGAGAGCAGCATTTGCAGCTGGCTAGCACAGAGTTCTGTATTTCTAAAACCTTCCTTGCACTTTGCCACCTCCTTGTCCCTTGTCCCCGTGTCTGAGCATTCTCCCAAACCTCATTTTTTCACACCCATCGACTGTTCAAAAGAACCGGCTTTCCCTAGCTGACAAGACACAGAACGTGCCAGAAGCCTTCTGATCATGTGTCCCTGGTGTCTTCCTGAGCTTTCCAGGGCTTAGGCGCCCTCTGAAGTCCTACACCAGAAGTTCTAAATGTCTTAATTACGATGCCCCTGCCGTGTAGGAGTGGGTGTGAACAACACAGACCCAGCCTCCTCTCTCACTGGCTGTGAGGCAATTCTCCGGAGCCTCGCTTAGGGAGAGAAAGACCAACGTTGTAGGCTTGTTGAGGGGGACTGATGTGATTGATCGAGTCTAGCAAGGGCTATTATAACATCCAAGCTTCTTTGGGTTGTAAGTGACAGAAACCCAAGTCCCAATAGGTAGAAAAAGGAATGCATTGCATGCCTATTCTCCTCTGCTCTCTTGGCTTCTCCAGGTTGAGGACCTCAGTCGTCCTTCTTGCGGTTTCCTGACAGCAATAATAATGCCACTCAGAGACAAAGAAAAGCCTCCTAGGTAAAATAGTAATAATAATAATAATAATAATAATAATAGACCAATTCCTTCACTCTGCAACAGGGGCTCAGTCCCAGGGAAGGGCCTGATTGGCTCTGTTTGAGTCACATGTCCACCTTTCAGGCCAATCATTTTGCAAGAAGACTCCCTGTGCTATGATTGGCCAGGCCTTCATTACCATCTGCCCACTGTGGCCAGAGGATTGGACTTCATGGGTCCTGTGGAGGTCCCTGCCTTTATCTGCCCATTTCTATTTTATCGGTGAGTTTATTTAGGCATGTTTTTGTAGCCACTTAGCCCCGATTACAGCAGGAGGTAGACATTAAATCTTCTTAAAATTCTAGCTCTTTCCTGGCCACAGTTTATCCTGAAGTAGAGCCAGGAGGTGGTGGGACACACCGTTAATACTAGCATTCCGGAGGCAGAGGCAGGTGGATCTCTCTCTGTGAGTTCAAGGTCAGCCTAGTGTACAGGCGAGTTCCAGGACAGCCAGGGCTATACAGAGAAACCCTGTCTCAAAAAACCTAAAAGTAAACAAATAAATAATAAACAAATAATCAAATATCATACATTTCGCTAGTATGCAGCATCTGGATTAAAAAATACACATACATATATGTACACACACTATAAAAATAGAGGAGGGCAATTTGGGGGAAGAAAGTGGACAAGAGATGATCTTGAGACTGTTAATGAGGGTGAAGTACAATCACATGTCCTGCTTCCCTGCTGAAGGCCTTGGCTCCTGCGGTCACCTGTGCCTGCCACCCGGATATAAAGGCCATTGGGTAATGATGTCAACTGGCTGGGCATCTCTCCCCAGCCGCTATGAGTCCCACCTTACCCAGAACCCTCTGCCTCAGTCCCTGTGAAGCCCCCATAGAGAGAGGGGAAAAAATTATGCAAGCAGGTAGGAGACCAGAGTTCTCACCCAGGGACGACTGAGACCCAGTCTGACCTCCAACACTGTTTTCAAACCCAGCCTCTGCGAAGAGTCTGCTCTCAGGAATTGCAGGCGACCATTCAAGTGGCTTTCATGGCACGGGAGACGGGCAAGTGTTTTCCCCGCTGCAGCAGGAAAGCGGCTTTAAGCATTGCCAGAATTACCCCCATTCAGCCTGTGAATAGTGTGATTCTTGGGCTGCCGAGATGCTCTTCAAGGAGCAGACAAGAGGAAAACAAGGAATGGGAGGTTCTTTGGCTTGAAGCAGAGTGTTGGGGGAGGGGGTGTGCTTTTAAATCTCTTCAGGATGATTGGTGCCTGCCTACTTCCGAAGTCGGGGGAGAAAGGAGTAAATGATGGTTCCCACTCCAATTGAAAGTGTTTATTGAGTACCTACTGTGTACTTTAGATGCCATCTGCAAGATTATACATTCCCAAAGTACATCGCCAGCCCAGGCCTCTCCCGAACCCTTATCTACGTTTTCCACCTGACGTTGCAAAACCCATGCTTTCCTCCCACAGTGAGAGCCTGTATCTTCTTGGGCTCAGAGAGCATTGGCTGTCTCCACAGTTGCTGGGCTAAAATGTAGAAGTTATTCATACTTTTAACTAAAGAGGGGGTAAAACAATTCACATATTTTAAGGTAGTTTTGTTGTTGTTGTTGTTGTTTTGTTTTTTGTAGACATATACCATGAAGAGAAAAAAGTACAATTTGGACAAAGAAAGGTGGCTAGAGAGAGTGCATGAAACAAAATGAAGACCCAGTAGACAGATTGTGTGTGTATATGTGTGTGTGCATGCACACGTGTACATGTGTGTGAGAGTGTGCATGCCCATGAATGCATGCGTGGAGGCTAGGAATCAATGTTGGGTATCTTCCTCTATCATCCCCCACTTCATTGTTTGAGACAAGGTCTCTCACTAGGACCTGGGAATTATCAGTCAGGGTGAACTTCCTGGCCAGTGAGCCCCAGAGATCATGCTGTCTCTGCCTCCCCAGCACTGGGAGCATAGACATATACCACCATGCTAGCTTGATAATGATTGTCAGCTTGCCAGGATCTAGCATCATCTTGGAAACTGGCCTCTGGCTATGTTAATGAAGAACTACCAATATTAACTGAAGTAGACAAATACATCCTAAGAGCAGATGGCACCATTCTCTGGGCCCAGGGTCTGGGCTACATAGAAATGAGAAAATTAGCTGATCACTAATCCTCACCTCTGCTTCCTGATAATGAGATACAACATGACCAGCTGCCTCACACACCTGCCACCACTGTGGTGGACTGGACTCTCAGACTATGCGTTCCACCAAGCCTGACGACCTGAGTTCCATCCCCGAGACCCACATAGTGAAAAGAGAGAACAGATTCCCACAAGTTGTCATCTGATGGCAAGACAGGGATAGTAGTACAGCCTGCTTGAAACTGATGAGGCATAAGCAGAACCTCATGTAGCCCCAACCCTCTCTGTTCTACCCATGCCTTCTATTGGCTGAATCCAAGAAGTGGGACTATGCTGATTGGCTTAGCTGCCCAAGGTACCAGTAAATGGACCTAAAGCCACCAATAGATACCATCGCAGACCCCTCCAGGCTGAGAAAGGAAAGCAGGGGCCCCCTCTACCTCTCTTGGGTTTCAAGATCATAAATGGACCATTAAATTTTCAGCAACATGAGGATGGTCCAGAAGGGACTCATTGGGACGCAAAGGTTTTGGGACAAAGCTTGACAGCTAAATCGCACAACAAAGAAACAGAGTTCCAAAGGCTTCACAAATGGAGAGGGAAGCTCCCCCAAACAAAATCAGGGTGTACTCCAGAGAAGAGATGTGGATGCTGAGCCAGGGAATTGGGGTTAGGCCTCATCCTGCTGAGGAGGAGGGTATGCCTGCCCGTGAGCCATCAGGAGCCACCTCCATCCTCAGTTGACATCTGTAGCTGGGAGGAGTCTTTGAGAAAAGGAATGGACAAAGCATCAGGCTGTATCCAAAGACTGGCCACTTGAAGGGATTCAAGCTCAGGAGGTGATGTGTTCAGGGGACCCCTTAGGAAGAGCTGTGGTTTGGGAAACAGGCTGCATTGTTGGGGGCTAATGGATGGTCCCAGACAAGGAAGATGGCAGTTCAAAATGGAGAAGGATTGGAAAGAAGGAAAAATAGTATTATAACTGAACAGTCTGGAGACCCTAGACAAAGTCAACGAGCACTTGGGATCCTAAGCATGTGATAACTGATTCCACTTCTGACCAAAGCTGAGATAACCACTGGTGACCTGGCAGGGAGGCTACATCCCTGAGTAGAAGGATAATTGGGGGGGCTCTAAAGCAGATGCTAGCAAACTGGCAGACACTGTGACACCTCCTGTCCCTCTCGGCCTTTGACCCCATAGCCCCAGTATCCCAGAAGCCCAAACCAATTCCACAGTCCAGTGCCTCTGATGGGCAGATGGAGATTTAGTTGCTGCCCCCAGAGTACCTCCATCCTGTGGCTACAGATACAGAGCTATGCATGAGGGATGGCCTCGACTGAAGGAGGGGAAGGGAATTACTTAGTGAAATACAGCATCTTCGGGGCAGGGGGAGCTGGTAATGAAGCCACCAAAATGTGGCGCGCACACACACACACACACACACACACACACACACTCAGTTCTAGACAGAACCTCCACTTCCTAGTCTTTATCTCCACCCCACCCCTGTCCCCAACTCAGGGCTTCCTCCACAGGGACAGACACAACCTGTTTGTTCCAGGCTGGGCTAGATTACCTCTTCTGTGTTCCCAGCAATATTTGCCTGGAGTCTCCCTGAACATATCTCATGGGCATTGTATACCTCCAAGCAAGTTATGTGACCTTTCTCAAACCTATATTTCTTGCCTTAATAGGTTCCTAATGGGGTCATTGAGTCTTAATGGTGTGGTACTTAGGTTGTTGCCTGGAGCAGAGAGAACAGCAGGAAGTATTAGCTGTTGTGGGCCGTGACCATTTCCCAGACTTGAGGCTTGAAGCAGAATACATGGCCGTACCTATTTCCCCATGCCTATGATTTCCAGGCCCTCAGGTGGCCCTGCATAAAGTCACAGTGATGACATCTTCCTCTCAGGTGATTTTTGGGTTGGGGACCTATCAGATATCTGAATAAGGTCATATTATTCTAACTTCCTTTCTGTTGCTGTGATAAATTCCTCTATCCGACTCTCTTATATAGTCCAGGATCACCTGCCTGGGGAATGGTTCCACCCACAGTGGGCTGGGCCCTCCTACATCAATCAACACAGTCTTTAACAGACATGCCCACAGGCCAGTCTGAACTGGGTGATCTACCTACTGAGACTCCTGCCTAAGGTGACTCTAGACCAGTTCCTAATGCTGTGAACCTTTAATACAATTCTCATGTTGTGGTGAATCCCAGCCATAAAATTATTTTCACTGCTACTTCATAACTGTAATTTTGCTACTATTGTGAATCATAATGTAAAGATCTGTGTTTTCCAATGATCTTAGGTGACCCCTGTGAAAGGGTTGATTGTTCAACCCCTCCCCCAAGGGGTTGTGACCCACAGGTTGAGAAACATGGCTGTAGGCTGTGTCAAGTTGACAGTCAAAACTAACCAGAACAGCTATCAACTCAGGAGTGCTGTGGTTCCGAAACACTCGTCAAAATCCCTGTGCATTTTTCCTTTTTGTATCAAAGCTGCCTACATCATCTGTATGGTGGTCTCTGTATTTAGCAGGCCTTTGTGGCTATATGTACAGCCTCCAAACTATGGTCCTTGGCCATGGTGTGTAACATTAGCCCCAGCATGGCCTCTCTGCTCCTTTCCCTGCCATTTTTGTCATAGATACCTTCTGTTCTTTGGTCACAGTAACATCGCCAATTGAAACATTATTTCTCTGTTTGCTTGTGGAATGAGAACACAGGCCCCAGGAGGTTCTGGTCAGGCCTGTCCATTTACTTAATCTCCCTCTGATCTAAATCACACAGTGGCTGCCCAGTGAGTATTTACCAGATAACTTCATGCTAAGCCATGGCCCAGGTGTTTTGCAGGTGGGAATGAATATATATATATATATATATATATATATATATGTGTGTGTGTGTGTGTGTGTGTGTGTGTGTGTGTGTGTGTGTGTGTGTTTATTGGTGTGGCTGAGGAAAAACCATAGGAGAAATTCACAGTTCTAGAACACGAATGGTAACACAGTAAATAGTTAAGGAAGAAGATAGCTTAGCTAGTAGAGGCTCTGGTCACCAAACCTAAAAACCTGAGTTTGATCCCTGGGACCCATATAAGGAGAACTGACTCCTGCAAGTTGTTCTGTCTTCCAAAAATAAATATGTTGTATACATAACTCTCTCTCTCTCTCTCTCTCTCTCTCTCTCTCTCTCTCTCTCTCTCTCTCTCTCTCTCTCCCCTTCCCTCCCTCTCCTCCCTCCCTCCCTCCCCCTCTCTCTCTGTGTCAATGTTAAGTAAAGAAAAAATGGGTGAATTCTTATCAGTCAACTGACTGTTACACACCAGTTTCTTGTGGTTATGCAGCTAGTATCAGGCAGAGGTTGGCTTGGTTAAGGCCAGGTTTCATGTGGCTTCCATGGTCATCCTGTCATCATGTTGATTAGAGAGGTCCAACAATGATGGGAATAGTCTGGGCTGGAAAGTTCATGGAGGATACCTACTTTTCTCCTTTACCCTCCTCCCACTGTGTCCTCTTTTGGCTCCAAATGTGAATTAGTTCAACCTTGTCCCAGAGTGGATTCTTTTGCCCTGGTTTCACCCTGAAGCCCACTTGCCAGGCTTCACTTCCAGACTTTCCCTTTAAGATTGGTTGGTATCCAAGTCCAACAGACCTGGATTCAAATTTTAGAGCTGGCATTGTTTAATCACGTATCCTTGAATAAGTAATTCTGCATCTCCCTACTTCAGTTTTTCCCAAAGTTCAGTCAGTAATGTCCAACTCACAGGAGAGGTGGCCCAGAACAAGTGTATAACCATGGTGACTGTGTAACAATGACACCTGGTGTCATTTGTTTCTTCACCTTTCTGTCTCCTCCACCTATCCATTATCAACCACCATCATGCTGTGTAAGTGCACAGACCCTAGAGGCAGGTGTCCTGGGCCCACACCTGACTCTGCCACTCACCAGTGGCCAGCAAACAATGTGCAAATATGAAAAAAAAAGAAACCATGTCCCTTCTCCAAAATGCTTGGGAGCAGAAGTGTAAGATTTCAGGTGTTCTTCAGATTTTTCAATATTTGCATCTGTGTAATGAGTATGTTGGATGGTCCTTGATCTAAGCACGAAGTTCATTTCCGTTTCCTATGTACCTCCTACACCCAGGCTGAGGTAGTTTTATGCAGTATTATTAGTGCAATTTTATTTTGACTTCCCATGGGATCAATTGTGGAATTTTCCACTTGTAGCCTCAAACCAAAACACACTAAGTTTTGGAGCTTCCTGGGTTTTCAGATTGAGAATTCCTATGCTGTTCACCAAGTGGGTGAAAGTTCACACTTTGGCCAGCCTATGGGATAAAGCAACCTAGAATGTTTCTATGAGTCAGCAAACCTTTACTAAATGACTGGTGTGTACAAAACACTGGTGTGGAGTGCCAGGACCCAGAGTTAGAGAAGCAGGGGTCTTTCCTGGGGGCTCTGCTGCCACATACAGAGGCAGAGCCGCTGGGCAGCACTGAGCAGTGGAAAGAGAGGACAATGTTGGAGCAGAGCTGAGGGCATCAGTCACTCACTGTGAGCCACTGGTGTCTACCTGCTTTCTATGCTCTACTCCAAAGCTCTGCTGGAGTCCTGGGGTGTCTCTACCCATTCCCTTGAGGAGCCATTGTAAGCTCTCTGAGGCTTTGTTACTGCCTAAGTGTTTTATATGATAATGGAACCAACTCAGAGAGCTGATTGCAGAGGCTGAACAGTGGCAAAGCTTTGACATCTGGAGGTTGCTGCCCACCTGTAAGCTGACATGTGGCCAGCTGCAGTTTCATGTATGTTTGCAAGTGACACAAGATGCCTGGGTTAGAGGCACTGGCTTTTATTACTCATGTCATCAGTAGAAACCAGGATATCATCATTGAGCCCAATCCCAGCAGGCAACACAAAGAGGACCTAGTGACATGGGCTATCTTCAGGAGAGGAATCCAAAACTCAGGAAGCCAACTCTTGCATGATGGGAAAACCTGCTCTCTGTCCCAAAGGCAGTTGGTATCTTTACTGATGTGATAGTAAGCACATGTCGCCCTTGCTTCTGAATGTTCACACTGTTTCTGTCTTCCAGTGTTGTCCTCTTTACAAGCATGCTTAAAAACAGTCTTCTTAGTTAAGGCAGACAGAAATGTAAGAAACATGTGATCTTAAGAGATACAGATATGTTGGTGGACAGGTAGTAAACGGATGCATGGATGGATGGATAGTTGCATGGATGGATGGATAGTTGCATGGATAGATGCATGGGTGCATGGATGGATGGATAGTTGCATGGATGGATGGATGGATGGATACATGGATTCATGGATGCACCAACAGATAGACTGATGGATGGATGAATTCATGCATACATGAGTATACAGTACATAGATTAATCATTGGATGATATATGAATGTATGTAGGAATAGATGGATGATTGGATAAATGAATGATGAATATATTGTTGAGTGGATGGGCGGGTGGATAGATTCATGAATGAATGCATGAATGAATGGATAGATGGATTGTGTGTGGATGATGAATGGGCAGATGGATAGATAGATAGATAGATACATAGATAGATAGATAGATAGATAGATAGATAGATAGATAGATAGATAGATTCATGTGTACATGGGTGGATGGATGATTTATTCGTGTATGCACAGGTGGCTGGATACCTGGGAAGATAGATAATTGATGAAATAATGCCTTCGTGAAAAGATGCACATGCATTGACAAGTAGATGTATGTATGAATGATCCATGCATGCATGGGTGGAGAGTGGGTGAATGTATGAATGGATGATGGATTCATGTGTGCATGGTTTGATGAGTGGATGAATGATGGATTCATGTATACATGGATGGATATATGGGTGGATAGATAATAGGTGAATTAATGCACTCATGAAAGGATGCATGCATATATGCATGGATAGATATATGGATGGATAAATGGGTATATAAATGGATGATGAGTGAATGGGTGGAAAGATGGATGGATGGTATATTGATGGATTTATGTAGTCATAGGTGGATGGGTGGATTGATGAATGAAAGGATGCTTTAATGGATGCTTTTCCTCAATGGATGCTTTAATGGATGGATGGATGATGGGCAGATGAATTCATATATGCATAGACAAGATAGATGGGTGGATAGATAAATGGACTCATGTGTGTAATGATATATGGGTAGATGGATGTGTGGATGGATGGATATATGATTACACTCATGTGTTCATGGTGGGCATGTTTATATGTGTATGAATGAGTGGATGGATAGATGAGAGATGATGGATAGACAGATGGATGGGCTACTTGCTGGGTAGGTAGGCAGTGGGCAGCAAGAGGAAAAGTCCCCAGGCAATTATTTTTTAAGCTGCATTCCTGGACATCCTAAGTGTTTTGGGGGTTCTTGAAGGAGGAGGATGGGAGAGGAAGAGGTTTTTAACCTCCTTTTTGCTTTCCTGGGGAAACATTACTTTTTTTTATCCCAGACAGTCCTTTTTATGAGTGTATATTAGTCACACTAAAAGGTAGCATTTTCACACATGTATCATATTTACCCCACAATCCTCCCTTTCCTCCTGCTCCCCCAACAAGACAGTCCTCTTTCTGCTTTAATCCCTTTACTTGCTTTTAAATCTAGATTTCATGTATGGGAGGAAACACAAAATTTTCTAAATCTAGCTCATTTTGCTTAACATCATCGTCTCCGGTTCCATGTGTTTTCTTGCAGATGATGTAATTTCATTCTTGTGGCTGACTAATACTCCACTATGTGTGTACCCCATTCTCTGTATCCATCCATCTGATGCTGGACATATAGTCCGATTCTATAACTTGGTTGTTGTGGATAGTGCTGCAGTGAGCCCAGACGTGGAGGAAGGGGCGTGGATGTGCAAATAGTTTTCTAGTTGTTCCACTTAGATTCCTTCAGGTTTATAGCCAGGAATTGTGTAACCAGGTCACGTGATCTCATGATGATTCTGCTGTTTCTGGGGTCAGGGTGGGATTTGGTATTTTAGATAGTCCCAACCTGTGGCCCAGCCTACCCCATGACTCACTATGTAGCCTTGATCTTCCTGCTTTGGCCTCCTGAGCTGACGTGACAGGCATGGCCCACCATCTTGTCTGACTCTGCTTTCAGCATCCACACTGATTTCCACAGAGGCTGGACCTATTTTCATTCCCACCAACACAGATGGTGACCTCAAGGTTCATCCCTCTCCTGTCCTCGCCAACACTTGTTAGTATTCACTCTCTTGACAACCATTCCAGCTGGAACAAGCTACAGCCTCTATTTATGTTCCCTTTGTAGCTAAGTGTAGTGAACATTGTTTTTATTGGTCATTTGTACTTTCTTTCTTATGTCTGTTCAATTCTGTGCTAATTAGTTTTTGTCAACTTGACCCAAGCTAGAGTTATTTGGGAAGAAGGAACCTCGATTGAGGAAATGCCTCCATCAGATGGGCTAAAGGCAAGTCTGGAGCATTTTCTTGATTAAAGATTGATGTGGAAGACCCAGCTCATTTTGGGCAGTGCCACTCCCAGGAAAGTGGTCCTAGGGTGTGTAAGAAAGCAGGCTAAGCAAGGTATGGGGAGTAAGCCAGTGAGCAACATTCCTTCATGGTCTCTGCTTCAGTTCCTGCCTCCAGGTTCCCGCCCCAACTTCCATCAGTGATACACAATGCTGTGGAACTGTAAGCTGAAATAAACCCTTTCCTCCCGAGTTGCTTTTGATCAGGGTGTTTGTCACAGCAATAGGAAAGCAAACCAAGACAAATTTTGGCTCATTGGCCCACTAATGATTAGATAATTTTTTATGTTTATTTGTTGGGACTCTTTACATATTCTGGATCCTATCTACTTGTTGGGTGGAAAACTGGCAAGAGTCTTCTTCCATTCTGTGTTCACTTAATTGTTCACTTTACTCATTTCTTTGCTAATTCTGATTTCATGAATTCCCATTTGACACTTTCAGCTATGATTTCCAGATCTGCTGAGGTCCTCTCCAGAAAACCCTTGTCTGTGTCTGTATCATGAAGTGTGGGCAGCTTCAAAGTCTTGGATCTTATATTAAGGTCTCCTGTGTGGTGTAAACCGTTTTGTGCATGGTGTGGTAGGAAACCTAGCTGCATTCTTCCTCCCGTCGATATGGGTTCCTCCAGCGCCATTTGTTGAAGAGTCTTTTCTCCAGGGCTTTGAAAGTTCAGGGCCCTCTGTTCTATTCAACTGGCCATGTTTGGTTTGTTGCATGTAGTATGCTGATGTTGTCACTATGGCTCTGAAGTACACTTTGAGTTCTGGTATTGCAATCCCTCTGGACTTTGTTCTGTTTGCAAAGCACTGCTTTGACTATTTGGGCTCTTCCAACATCTGTAGAGCCTCTTTCCTACTTTAACTGTTTGTTTATGGGACTGCCTCAAAAAAGGAAATAATTAATAGAAACAGGCATGGCAGTATGTGTCTATAACCCCAACACTCAGGATCCAAAGTTCAAGCTCATCCTTGTCTACATAGGGAGTTCAAAGCCATTCTGGACTACATGAGGCCCCTGTCTCAAATAATAATAATAATAATAATAATAATAATAATAATAATGATAATGATGATGATGATGATGATGATGATGTACAATAAACCATGTGCATCCTACATAGGTCATGTATACAATTTCATTTGGATGATGAATATTGTGAAAATATCACGAATATAGAGAAGTGAGTCCCAAGCTTACTTAGCATGTCAGAGCTGCAAGCAGCTTCTCAAAATTCAGATAGCAGGCTTTGCCCCTCCTCCAGTGTCACTGGCTGGGACAAGGGAAAAAAAAACTGTGCAGGTGCCATGAAATTCAGGTGCTGCTGCTGCTACTGCTGCTGCTGCTGGTCCAAGGACTCAGCTCCTAAAATCAGTAGTGTAGAGAAACTGGCAAATCCTCCCACACAATTGGGTTGAGTTACTGAATGCCTGGGATGCATTAGCAAACTTCTAGACATTTGAAAACATCAAAATAGATTTCAACATGGCTGCTACCTTCAAAAGAGGCCAAAAACCAACACACAGTTAGGAGTCAGCCGAGCCCAGAACTGAGTCCTAAGCTTTTCAATGGCACCAGCTCCTCCTCCCTCGTCCACACGATTAGAGAGAGCGTGTCCACAAGAATCAGTTGGATATCAGAGTGCAGGGCTGTCTGACTGGGGAGAATACAATGGATTCTCTCACTAAATCTTCAAAAGTGAGAGCAAGGCTGACAGGGTCCCATTGTGGGCATACAGACAACAGACTGCAGACTGTCAGCGCTCAGGTGACTGCTGTTGTCTGTGCATTTAGGGTCCTGCCTAAGGATCTCACCACCCCACCTAGGAGGTGGGACAGTGCTCCACACACAGCTACAAGAAGGAGGGAGTTGTGAGTAACTAAATGAATGATGGAAGCTGCATTTAGCACTACTATCCTGATACATAAGCAAGAAAGCCAAACATACAAAAGGCAGAGCTCCTCTGAATTGAGGAGGTACCTAAGGGCTATGGCACCCTTAGGAAGTCTTCACCCGGCAAGCTGCTGAAGAGCCCTGAGCAAACCTAGAGTACAGATGGAAACTACATTCTAGTCCAACCTCCTTCATTTTATAGATACCCAGAGAGGGGAGCTGTCTCGCCCAAGGTCACACAGCAGGTGAGATAGAGTTAGGTGAAGGATTATGGGACCTGTGTAAGGATTCAGGCATTATGCTGGCCTGCTGCTGTCACATGACAGAATGCACTCAGGCAGTACTCTGGTCATCCCAGGGTTCTATGAATACTAGTCTGCATGCAGGTACAAAGGACCCCTTTGAAAGAAGGATCTCTGCCCACTTTCTCTCTCGTTCTCCCTCTTTCCTGCTATTCCTCTGGGGCAGACAGGACTTCTGTCTCCCTCTTCTCTTTTGTCCTCTGTTTCTGTGTCTCTTTTACCTCTGTTCTCTTTCCTTCCCACTCCCTCCCATTTCTAATAAAACTTCTCACTTAAGCTCTGTCTGCCTGGTCTCGGTCACCCTCGCCCGCCATGGAATCCGCCAAGGTCCCACACACACTTATTCCTAACAACCTGACCCTGACTTTGGGGGATTTCTAGAATATGAAGCTGGAATTTCTACCTGCACCTCTGTCCTCCATCCACGACCTCCCCCAGGGACCACTCAGTAGTAGCCAATAGTATCATCTTCTCTGTGAATATCTGTGGTCTGATAAAGAGGGGTGTGGTCACGGGAGATCTCTACTTTGATAAGGGAGGGATGTCATGGTTTCTGAGAAGCTGTGTCGTTTAATTCCAGATGTCTGGAGCCAAAGATGAGGACCAGTCCAGCTTGCTGGGGTAACCTCACAGTCACAATCATCTGACTCCATCTCTCCAACAGCTTGCTGAGGGCATAGCCATCCCAGCTCTCCATGCTTTGGGGGGAGGGAGGATCCCGTCCATGAATTCTTAGGCACCTGGCACTTTGTGACACTGTGATGGAGATCTCTCTTGACACCACACAGTACCACTCACAGGAGCTAAAGCCCACATTTGTGGTCAGAATTCTGACCACATCGGTGACGCATCAGTGACCTCGATATTATTTGATGGGAATATTAGATTCTCTGCAGACTCCCCCATTCCCCGATGTCTCACACTCAGCCCACTTTATTTGTTCTGTAGAAGTAAGGGCACTTAAGCCATGGTTGCACCCTTCAAACTCCAAACTCCAGCCTGGCTGTCCACACTGAGGGGGCCTGAAAACAGGAAGTGACAAGACAAGGCTTGGACAAGCTATTAAGATATTAACAGGCCCAGTAGTCTCTTGCCACCCAATTTAGCCCAGCTTGTCTGAGACCCAGGCCAGAGGTCCCGAAAGTTGACTCTAAGAAACCATAGTGTCTTCCAGGTGGGTCTCAAAAAACCAAGTTGGCTACCGTGAAGGCGTAGCGCCATCTGTTGGTAACTTGGGGAACTGCCTCCGCTGAGCCAGTTTGATAAATTCAACTGCCATCTGAATCAGGGAGCCCTAGAGACAAACTACCAGGTCTGGGGGCCCTTTGAACGGGGCTTTAGACATTGAGAAACCTTAGTGTGCTGGATTTAACATATAACCCATAGGAAGAACCATCTTCACATTAAATTCTCCTTTGATTGAGTGACAGAGTCAGGTCATGTTATTCCTTATGCCAGATTGCTCCTTAAAACTGTTCCTCCCTCATCTCTGCCAGAGTCTCACAAATTATATCCGGTGTCTGGGGTATCATCTACAGGGACCATGGCACCCCCTCCTTCCCTAGGGACACTAGCCACTCAGATAACTATGTTCCTAATACCGGGTCCTGTCTGGCCAGCCAACTTCTGGCTCCAAGTCTACTTAGATGAAATGTGTTCCCTCTTATGATCCCTGAGCTGGAGGGGAAAAGCAATCAGCCACCCACAGGCTGCTGCCCCTAGATGGCTCTGGAACTTTCTGGTCTTGGCCTCTCTGTGTATAATGCCAGACAGCATTTCCAAGGCAAAAGAGACTGCCAGGCATGGAGTCTCAGAACAAACGCATTGGAACAACGACTCCCAGGCAAACACCTGGGGCTGAGCTCAGATACTAGCTGATTTCATTGCTGAACAAGTATCTCTCACCCAGAGAAATGAGTGGAGCTGATTTGGGGACAGAGGGGATTTGATTGCCATGGCAACAGAAAGAGGGGCACTCCTGAGGCTGTCATCACCCCTGTAACTGAGGTGTGAGGGAATGTGGGTGTAGGTTTAAAGAGGCTGAAAGAATTCAAGGACTTTATTGAACAGGGCTGTGTATACAGTTGGTGCCTAATAAGGGCATTGTCACTGAATACACGAACCCTAGCTGAGTGAATGGTTGGCCCTTCACTCATGTATTCAAACATGTGTGGGTTTGACTTTTGGTTGGCGCTGGGATTCTCACAACACCCCCCACACACATACACACATATACACACACAATGAGTGTATGCAAAACACAGCCCTGAGTGTCTGCTTCAGTGGGTGTAGAGTGGGGTAAGGATTGTCAAGCGGTTCTCAGGAGACAGTGACCTAGTTGTCCAGGAACAATCTTTGAGAACCACTGACTTGGAGTGATGAGTAATAGTGGCTGTCCCACCCTTGTGAGTTTCTTTCCGGTCTAACACTGAATTTGTAAATATTCCCAAGTTCACCATATATTCAGAGCAAAACAGTAGCTTGGAGCAGGGACTTCTCCAAAGAGGGGGTGTTTATGCAAAGACCCTACATCTCAGTACAGCCTGCAATCAGGGGAAAAGAAGTGATTGTTTTCTTAAACACATAGAAAATGCCGGGACTGCTCCTCTCTCATTGCCTCACCTAGTTCCTTAAGTTTCAGTGTAAGAGAATTAATTGTATGGATTAGGAAGCTTTGGCTGATAGTGGCAAAGGAGAAGCCTAGAACTCATAGCAGGAACAGAGCCCCCAGGTCTGTGCCTGCATAGACACCTTGAGGTTGCCTCTGCTATCTGAGCTGTAGGCGCCTGCCTTGCAGCCTGGACACAGCTGCAAGCCAGCCAGCGGCGCTCTCCTCTCCCCTCCCAGGCCCTTCAAGTGTTTTCACTGATGGGTGAATTCAACAGATGCCTTTCGATCGCAGCCTATTAAATTAGCCCCTCTCTGCAGCCAAAAGAAGATAATTATGTTTTCATTAGCCCTGGGTAATGTATTAGCCCTTGGTGGCAGCCACATAGAGTAAGCAAACCCAGTCCCTCTTCCCTTGGCTTCCCTGGGCCAACTCTTAGCAGAGAACTATGGAGAACATGGAGGGGGTGGATAGACACACTTTATCTGCCCACTGTCCATGCAGGGGTTTGGGGTGAGACCCCATGCCTGGAGTAGATGTCTGGATGTGTGTCAGCCAACTCAGTCCCTCTCAGACTGAGAAAGGCAACATCCACCCCTAAACACTCAAGGCTGCTGCTGGTAAAATCAAGCCACAGCATCCTCTAGGTCACTGCATCCAAGAAGCATTTGGGGACTGTCGCTATTATCCTGTCCAGAGCCACCTAGCTGGTGACAAGAACCTCTGGCTTGTTTGTCTGCACTTCTTGAGAATGTCGTTTCTGCCCAGCATTAGCCAGGAGGCTCCCCAACACCGAGAGCCACTCCTCTCCCTTCTGACATCCCTAGCACAGTGGCTCTGACTTCATTTCTCTCCCACCTTCTCTCCAAGAAGGCAAGCACTTTGGGGCCCTGTGGATGGAACCCAGGCCCTTGAACACAGTCAGATGAGCACTGCAACTGAACCACATCCCTGCCCCAGCCAGGGTCTGGGTTCTAGTATCCACTTTCTCATTTACGGCTTTGGGGGCTAGAAGAGGCTCTATCCCCAGAGCCTCCAATGCCCCCTCTGTCAGGCACAAGTGAGGAGAGGAGCCACTTATTGTCCTTTTGGTGACAATTCAATAAACTGTGTGCCTGTAAAGGGCTTAGTTCAAAACCAATGAAATGAGAAGTGATCCACGGGAGAGAGCCATGGTCCTCTCTAACCCAGTAACTGGGCTACATCCTGGTTCTCCCTAACCCCGTAGAAACAAGGATGAGGATGGAAAGTCCGTCTGTCTGTCTGGTGGTGGTGGGACGCTTCCAGTCTCTATATAAATACCTGCTTCTATTTCTGTCTCTGTTCCTCTGTATCCCCCCCTCTCTCTTACACACACACACACACACACACACACACACACACACACACACACACACAAACTCCTCGTGGTGGTAGACTCTTCCCCTGGACTCAGGCTCTGTCCTTCCAGCAGGATCTCCAGAACCTCTTGGTCCTGTCTCACCATCACTTGCACCAGGATGCCTAGCAACAATGACAGGATCGGGGGCAGTGGGTTTCTGTCTCCTTCTCCCCCAACAGGCCAACTCTGCTTCTTCAGTCACACAGCCCAGCCTTGGCCCTGACCACACACATCACAGCTCTGCCTTCCCCCACTGACCACATTTTGAATGGGAGATGGCCCACTCTGGACCTCTGCTGGCCCCAACTCCCACACACAGCAGGCTGGCACGAGGCTCTGGAGCAGGTGAACTGCCAGCCCACTGGAGAAGCAGCCTCTCTTCCTGGCTTCCTGATTTTTCCCCAGTTGCCATGGTAATTGAGGGAGCAGTATTGAGACCCAACACCATGGAAGCCCAGTGCTCAACTTTGAAAGGGATCAGGGAGAAGCTGGGCCCAGGATGGACAGAGCCCAGGCTGCAAGGAGTCACTCCAACCTCCACTTCTAGGACACTCGTTTTCCCTGTCACATATAGTCAGTCCTTCTCATCAGTGTCAGCATGGATGGCTGGTCTTTTCGGAGCAGGTACTGTATGCCAGACACTAAATTAAGAGCATACCACCATCATTTAACTATACCAGCCTCACCAGAACCTAAGACCCATGTCAGAGACTCAGGAAACAGGCTTTGGACCTGGCACACCCAGTCAGGAAGTGGCAGAGTCCTGGCAGGCCAATGGAATTTTTCAGGCCCTCCCTGAACACACACTCTTCACACCCCACCAGCTTTTTCTCATGCCTCCCTCCCCTCCTCTGCTCCCCTAGCCCTCTTTCTGCACTCCTCAAGGTCCCCTTTCCCTAGGCTTGACATGTAAGATTATCTGAAGACCATGTATGAGCAACAAGGAGGGGTAGCTGGCTCTAGGCCTCTGTGCAATTGTACTCTGAGTGTGCTGTGCCTTTGCTGAGGCTTGGGGGTGGGGGGAGATTAAGCTAGCAGCCAGGTGTCTGGGTGTGTTTGGGTCTGAATCCTCCTCGTCTCCTTCCTTGAGTCTGACTCCCCCTACACACACACACACACACACACACACACACACACACACACACACACACTCCTTCCCCAAGAGTGTGTGAGCAATAGCGACAGTTAAATGCAAAAAGCGCCTGTGCAATCTGCCCAGGGAAAGACAGCTTTAGAGACGGGTTTATATGGTTACCCATATGTTAGAGCCCCTAAGAAAGGAAGGGAAGAGTTCTCTGAGTCTGCCCCTCCCCCAGCCCAACCCTTGGCCTCTCCTAGCGTTGGGGTCTCCAGACCATAGAAGAATAAGACTCCCCATCCCCGCGGGGGTTTTCTACCCCCTCCCTAGATACCATACCTATACTCTGCTCCGAAAAACACCAGAACCAGGTACTCTTTCCAGAACATCTGCCCACCCAAGAATCAAGGCCAAAACCCAAACTGTCTTCTCCCACTGGCTCTGTGAGGGGCTTCTTGCCCTGCCCGGAGGGGTTGTGTGCTAGCTATCTGGTTAAGGAATTGTTCCACCACGTTGGACAGAGACAGCCACCTGCCTCAGCTAGGTCCTCCTCTGCCCAAAACAGCCCCCCTTCCCGCTGTGGTCACTACATCCAGCCCCCTTCGGACTTCCCAAAATTGTCATTGTGTGTATGTTGATTTTTTTTCTGATAGAAAAAAATGGAAATTAGGTTACATAAAAGATGTATGCTTCCAAGCCCAGAGCGGCCCTTTTAATGAGGGTTGCGACGTCTCCCTCCCCACGCCCATAAACCAGCCGGTTGGACGTCACCACTAATTCGTTTCAGCGGTGATAGGATAAAGCAGGGACATTAAGAAATAAATTCCCCCTCACGACCCTCGCTGAGCTCGCTGCGCGGTCCCTGCATATTGATGCAGCCGCCGGGCGCGAGCGACTACTTAGCACAGCCGCAGCTCCGAGGGGCAGCTGCCGCCGGGGTGAGCCGGGTTGCGCGTGGGGACGCTGGCAGCCTCCAGTCCTGAACTTGGCTGGGCTAGGGCGGAGCGAGGCGGGAGCTAGGGGCTGGGAGGGGGCGGGGAGCGCTCGCTCTGGAAGCTCCTACCCCGAGGCGCTGCCGCTGCCGAAGCCTAGAGCATCCTGCCCCGGAGCGAGGATCCGGATCTGCGCGCTTGACAGCCGCGGCAGAAGGAGGCGCGGGAGACAGGGTGATCAGCAAGACCCACAGCCCTGGAACTGCGCGGGCTCCCGCAGCAGGTGAGTTCTCTGCCTCGGACCCAGGGTGTCCCGTGTACCTCTCCCAGACCGGTGCTCTAGCTCGGACAGTGTTCATCCCAACTTGGCTCTCCTTGGTAGCCTGGCTCTCCTGGTAATGGGGCGGACCCTGGTCCCTGGGG
Source organism: Cricetulus griseus (assembly GCF_003668045.3). Lineage (NCBI taxonomy): Eukaryota > Metazoa > Chordata > Mammalia > Rodentia > Cricetidae > Cricetulus > Cricetulus griseus. The sequence goes on from NC_048597.1 coordinate 97,755,832, forward strand.
TGTGAGCTCCTGGGAAGATGGGTCCTGTCACCTCGCTCCAACTTTACACGGGCAGCGGACCCTCCCAACCCCTTTTCTCAGATGTCCCCTACCCCCGTGTCACAATGGCAGGGATCCATGATCCTAGGCATGCATGTGTAGCCTGAGGCTCGGGATGCATGACCCTGAGGACCTTGGCACCTGCGGGGCCTCAACTTTCAGTCACCTCCTCCTCTAGGAGACCCTCGCCTCCTCGCTCCTGCCACCACCACCACCCCCAACTGCCCTGACCATGTTAGTGACTCTGGCATGGCCAGAGGAGGACGGGGCTGCACGGCTGGCTTGCTGGAGCGCTGCTCCTTGGCTTTCTAACTTTACCCCATCAGCCTTGCACTCCTGCTGGCTGGCACGATCCAGTAAAGCAGCCCTCACGCCCCCAACCGGGAAAGTTGCACCTCTCCCGCCAAGGAGACTGTTGAGAGTGCCTGATGGTTCCCAGAGCAGAGAGAAGGCACTCTGAGGGTCCCTGTCACGCACAGCTTTTCATCCAAGTGGCCCAAGAGTGAGACAGGATTCCCAGGAGGTCCGACTTCCCTGGCCACTCGTGGACACTTGAGTCTTGGAGGCCAGCATAGGACTCTTGGGCTGAGCCCTAAGGAACAGGAAGTGAGAAGCTCACCTCCACCCTTCGGGCAAGGTGGCCTCAGAACCCGCAGCTGTCTGTACACTGGGGACCTGGTTGTCTGGAGCAAGCCAGGCTCATACAAGCATACATCGGGGCAGGGACCTTAGAGGGACTTCCCTGGGGTTCTAATCCTAAAGCTGCTGTTTTAGGTGAGTCCCTTCCTCTCTCTAAGCCTATTTTTCTTGTGTGTAAAATAGAGAAGCGGCCCTCTCCTGGGGATCTGTTGGCAAACCTTTAAAACATCGTAAGTGTTGATGATATGAAGCTGAGGGTAGGTACTCAGTGCGCGGGAAATATTGCTGGTGGTCGAGTCTGATGCAGCCTGGGACAGATCCTGGGGCATCTTGTGGTTTCCCATAGACTGAGGGTCCTCAGGAGGGTGATTTAGGCTGTGCCCACCTCCATCTCCCAGTCTGCCCAAGCAGACCCTGGGGAGATGCATCCCATTTTGCGGCAGATGAGGCTCTTGAAAAACGTTAGCCGACTCATGGGAAACCCAAAACCTGGCTTCACACACATATTCACAGACTGTGAAGGGAGCTCTAGAGGCCCCCCACAGAGGGAGAGTTCCCTAAAGGTGAGTGGGCAGGTGTGATATGCAGGTAAGCCTGGGGCATATGGGGAGTGTCTGCCCCAATATTGGGGGCAGACAAAAGGAGTTGACCCTTCAGGCCACTCCTCTAAAAATGGTGTGGGGAAAAGCATCCTCCTTGCCCAGCCCCACTCATACTGGGATCAGAGCAAATAACAGGTCTGGGAGGGGGCATTAAGACAGCTTCCCAGAAAACTGATTTTCTTGGTTGGATTTTTGCTTTTGTTTTTAGTGGGTTTGTTTGGAGTTTTGTCTTTTAAACTTGGGGTGTATGCCAGAATGGAGTGTAAGGGTTATGCCCACTCTTTATCCTTGGGAGTTGTCAGCAGACAGGATTGAGAAGCCCTCACAGGTTCCTGAAAGAAAGAGCTTTATCGCCATTATTACCAATGCCACTGCCCTAGTCCAGATTCTAGAAGAAAACGAGGGACATGATGCTTTGCGCATGCTGCAAGCTACTACCGCATACAGGATGTGTCTGGAATATCTTGACTTCCCCAATACCTAGGACAGCTACCTGACCCTCACTTTCCAGTTATGGAAACTGAGGTAGGGCCAAGCAAACTAACTACCGATAGTCAACCAAAGAGACCTCCACCCAGGTTTGTGGCTCCCTAAACTTGGCAGGGGATGGGGGTGGGGTTGCATGCATAGCCAGTTTGACCTGTGCCACACTTGTGCACATGGCACCACTTCCAGATACATCCACACAACCAGACTGCCCCCAAAGAGACTTCATAAAGTCTGGGGACCCCTCCCCAAAGTCCCAGAGTGTTCAGGGAAAGAACAAGCAGCAAAGTGGAGACCTGTTGAAGATTTTTTGCCTGAAGCTAAGTTTGCTCCGTGGCTGTGAGACCTTCCATTTGGTGACTTAACATCTCTGAGCTTCAGTCCCATTACCTGTCAAATGAAAGAATCATCCCTACAAGAAAGCATCTTGAAGATATTGTGGTGTCTGTAACAGGCGTTCTGGAGACACCCATAGTGTGTTAAAGTTGTTGGGTGTTTTTGTTTTTGTTTTTTTATTTTTTAAAAATAGAGAGACTTAAGCCCAGGTTGGGGGGGGGGTCTGCTCTGGAGCAAACAACATGTAGAATCTCTTCCTGCCTCTTGTTCATTTTCCCCAAATGACCGACGTCAGACCCCAAGGGCTCTATCTCTGGGGAGCAACCCTAGGGGAAAGCTGAGAGCCTGTGGTGAGCATTCATGTAGAAAGTCCTCACGGGGTCTCTAGACCAAGCCTCAAGACGCTGTCCAAGGTTCTGGGGAAAGTGTTCCAAATACTTCCCAGCCCTCACTGGGATGGGGTCAGATTGCCTAGGTTTATAAGTACCAAGAAATTTGTACTCTGTGTGTGTGTGTGTGTGTGTGTGTGTGTGTGTGTGTGTGTGTATGTGTGCCTGTCTGTGTCCCTGGGTGTCTCATGACAGCTCTTGGCTCTCGCCTGCCACTCGGGTTCCCAGTAGGTCTCAGCAGGGGTGGGTGTGCTTCAGAATGCAGTTAAGAACCACAGGCAAGACGTGCACTCACCAGAGAGGTTGGCATACTGAGAGATTGAATTTGGCAACTCAAGCAGTTTTCACACAGGCTGTCTCCATGAAGGGGCACACTTTCCTACCCCAAAACAGTATGGGGCTGGGTGGTTAAAAAGACAAAGGCTGCAGACGGCGCACACATGCCTTTTTGTCCCCTGATGTCTGATCACCTTTAGACATCTTCCAATCGAGTGAGTGTCAAATGTCTGCCCAGCCCAGCTGACCAGCAACGTCAGAGCCACAAACTGGAAGCAGAGAGTCCTCATCCCTGCAGGAGACATGAAGTATCTGCATTTAGATAGAGCTTTCCTAGAAGATTCTAAGATTCCTTGGATTCCTGATCTCATTGTGCAGGAGGGAAGCTAAGGACTAGAGGTGTGTGACTTGTCAAAAGTCACACAGCCCTTCTTTGACAAAGTAGGGGGTTGGTCCTCATGTCGTGGCGTTTTGTCTAGAACTTGTGGATATTTCGTGTTGTCCTCTCAGTAGACATACGTACTCCCAGAGTCAGGCATGGATGAGGCAGGACTTCCTCTCCTCAGATCATCACTGTAAATTAGGGAGCTGTTGAGGTTCCTCCCACCTCAGCCTTGCTAGACATCAGCCCCAAGTTCCCTCCAGTCATGAGCCTTAGCCCACCGGTTAATTCTTCCAGGGAGAAAGTTCCTTTTCAAAGGGATCCATCAGGGATGACTTCAGAATCAAGCAAACCGGCCCCCATTGAAGTGTCACTGGTCTCACCAAAGTCCTTGGCAAATCTTCAATGTGTTTGTGGACCTCAAGCTTCTGAATCTGGGAAGGAGGGAGTGAGAAGCCTGCCATGCTGGGAAATGGAGCTGGTTTGGAGCTGTTCAACACAAATAACACATCAACAGAAAATGCCACTGGGTCTCCAGTGTGAGCATTAGCAGGGCTCTGTGGACACACATCTTGCCATATCTCTATTCTGTGAGAAAAGCCAAGAATAGGGAAGTTACCATGGGTGGCTCTGCAATGCAATGTCAGATGTGGTAATGTGTGTATTAATGCTGTATGTCTTAAGGCAGGTGCCTGATACAAGTATGACCACTCTGAGGTTGGCTGGATCCAGCAGTGGGTCATCCAGCAAGCCCTGTGCAAACTGTGACATTTCTTCAGGAGTGGTGGGAGTGCTTTGCCACTACTGCCAGGATGGTGTGGCTGAGGGAATCAGGGGAGATGTCTCAGAGGCGGGGATATTAGAGATGGTATCCCAAATTTTACTAATCTCATTGGTGACAGGGCATCTTCCACTATGAGCTGACCCCAGTCAGATCACAAGGCAAAGTGTCACAGAAAATCAATATGGGTATCAGATGGGATGTATTCAGGAGCTCAGTGATTTGGGGTCAGTGAGTTGAGCTCCCCAACCCTTAGCAAGTCAATCTTAAATACTGTGTGAGCTGTCAGGAGGAGTCAGTGTGGCAGCACTGTGGAAAGGGACAGACCCCAGTAACCAAAGCTGGAGGAAGGAACCTGAAAGCAAAAGACCCCCTTCATTCCTTCAAATGGCCAGTTGCTCAGTCTGAGCCTCAGCCTCTCACTAAGCCTCCATTTTCTATCTGTGAAATGGAGACTGGAATCGGTGGTGGCTCCATCTAGATGCCTATTGAGTTTCTGAGTGAGGCTGGCATACAGTTGTGTTTTGTTGGTGTGCATTTGGATGGGGGGGGACCTTGTTACAGGCTTTTGTTACAGTTTATTGATCATTGCAGGACCAGTACATATGGTCCATGCCACTTACCTGACCTCAGGGGTATTTGGGCTACAAGCCCTGGGTTAGCAGCCCTCAGAGCCTTGTTAACATCAATATTCTCTTCTTCATCTGAGACATACATTGCTCAGGTACGGTCCCTTAGTTATGCCAAAGGGAGAGTTCCCTGTTCAAATGGAAGTCAGAAACACTGCCAGGGACATGGTCTCTGGGGGCTGCCAGGATGTGCATTCTGTCCCACAGGTTCCCCTGCTTTGTGCCTGGTGCCACTTGGTTTCCCAGGAAGGGTGATTCTGAGTCTGGAACATCACACTGTGCTTCAGGAGTTTGTAACAAAAGCCCCCAGAATAAATTCTCCAGGCTTTCAGAGGTGCCCCAAAGTTGTATCAGCTTCCACCAGAAACATTGACCCAACATCTCAGCATTAAATAACTCTCAGAAAAGCTTCTATTTTATTAAAACCTCGAAGCCAAATTGAAAACAAGGTGGGCCTTTCTAGAACCCACTTCCGATTAGACATGAAGAAGGGACCTTACATGGAATCAAAAATTTGTTCAGCCCCAGATAGCGGGCAGCCATCACTTCTAAGCTAAAGGGTTTGATTTCTCATTACAGACAAGGGTCAGGTGGGTGGCTTTAAGAGACAAACCTTGAACTTCTAACTCCAGCGAGATTTCTGAAAAGAGGGGTTTACATTGGGAAAGGGTAATATGGTTCTTTCCTCTAAGACAGTGGTTCTCAACCTGTGGTTCGAAACCCCCCACAAAGGTCACATATAGGGTATTTTCATTACAAATCATAATAGTAGCAAAATTACAGTTACAAAGTATCAATGTAATAAGTGTACGGCTGGGAGTCACCACAACATGAGGAACTGTATTCAAGGGTCACAGTATTAGGAAGGTTGGGAACCCACCGCTCTAAGAGGTCCTAAGGGTCTAAGAGGCATTCAGTTGCCAGTATCTAGTTATAAGACCTGGGGTGTGTATAGCCAGTCTCATTTAGCTGTACAAATACCATGTGGCTTCATCAGTCCATCTTCCATCCTGGGAATTTTAAGTGGGGGTGAGGGAAAGGTAACTTATGTATAGATTTCAGTGGCAACTGACATCTTCTAGGTTCATTTGTCTCTCTGATGTTGGAGGCTGTAGCTCAGCCCTGAAATGTTCAACAAGTAAAATAAAATCCAATTACTATCACACATCAGTGTTCAGGTAGCAGGCAGAGTCAAGAACAGGCCTGCTGAAAAAGCAGTCTTCGACTCTCATTTCCCCCTCCTATGACGCAGTCTCAGAGATGAGACCCCTTTGTTTCCTTATAAAGCATGATAGAAACTCACCAGACTGAATAGGTCTTCTACCTGGGTAGGGTTTTATTATTATTATTATTATTATTATTATTATTATTATTATTATTATTATCTAGGTGCTTTTGTTGTTATCTTTTTGCCAGACTTTTGTGTGGGGAGAAATGCAATCTAAGTAGAGAGAAAAAGCAGATAGGGTCGGCGAGATGGCTCAGCTGATAGGGAGGTTTGACAACAGGTCTGATGACCAGAGTTCAAAGCCTGGAACCCACAACTGACTTGCCCCAAAGGGTGGTGTTTCCTTCTGAGTCTCCAATAGTTAGTGCCTCATCCTGGATTTCTAGAAACAGGAAACTCTCTCAGGGAGTGTAAGGTAGGGAAAGGTTGTGATAACATTGAGTGGAAGAATACACGGACTTTGTTGGTTTTCTTTTAAAGAGATGGGTGTAGTCAGGCTAAATTTCTAGTTTAAAGCAAAGCTACTGTTAAAGCAGGTGTACTGGACTTGGTCTTGAACTCACACCTCCAGTGACTGGGAGGTAAGATGTCAGCTTTTCTCTCAAGCAGTAAGACTCTGGCTCCCTGCACAGATTGGCATTAAAATTTTAACAAACAAACAAAATGAAAACAAAGAACTTCATTGACTATTGAGTGAAATGTTTAAGAGCAAAGACATCATGTTTAAGAATTTAGGGCTGAATATTTGATGTGATGGCTCATGCCTGAAAGCCTAACATTCGGGAGACTGAGGCAGAAGGATTGTCCTAGGTCTGAAGCCAGCTGAAGATACTGATAGAGACCCTGTCCAAAAATAAATAAATAAATAAATAAATAAATAAATAAATAAATAAAATGTTAATGATTGTTAATATTAACATATTATGTTTATATAATGTTATAATTATTTTTGTTTTTGTCATTACTCAGGGCTGAAACATTGTGATGTCTCCAATTTATTTTAAGATGATTCATTGTAAGGATAAGGACCAGGGTCTGGCTCAGTGGTAGAGCACCTGTCAATCATCTGCAAGGCCTAGGTTTCAGATAAGCAAAGACAAGCAGGTAGATGAGCAAACAGACAGGCAGACAGGCAGGTAAATGACAGGTGACTGGATATGTAAATAGTTTGCAGGTAGGTGAGTAAATGTATAGATTAATGATACTTTGCTGGAGCAGATGAGCCAAGTTACAAGTGTAAACAGCTATGGAATCTAATGGAAACTTGGAGGCTGTTGTTATGCTATTCATTTAGGGTTTCTGTGCATAAATATTTCCTAACAAGTCATCCACGCTCATCTGTAATCCCAACACTAAGAAAGCTGAGGTGGGAGGAGTTCAAAGACAGCTTTGGCTACAACAACAAGACCTTGTCTCAACAAACACTCTTATGTGTTGAGACAAACACACAATTTCCTAATAAAAAGTTGGGTGGTATAGTTTCAGTGAAACTTTTCTCCTCATTTGATTTCCTAATCTTTTGGAAGAATAATATTCATAGCCTGAGCTACATGAGACCCTATCTGTAAATAAATAAATAAATAAATAAATAAATAGAAATGAATCTTCCCTATTTCCCACCATCTCTCCACATACACAGGCATGCACACGCCTCCTGAGTACTCAGTCTCTTCTCTCCCTCCCCCCCTTTTCCTGGAAGACTCACCCCCTCACCCACCCCCTAGGTTTAATAGAGTCATTGTTTTTCCAGGCAGTCTTTCCTTATATTTGTCTTTGGGCATTTTAATTAAGGCTGGTGACAGTGTCACTCATGGCTCTGTAAGTCCCCACCTGGCACACTCTTTCTCCAGGTCCATCAGCTCTCACAGGCACCAAGCAGCTAGCGGGTGACTGCTCTCTCTGCCAGCACAGATCATGTCCTGGGCCTCCCGGTGAACATGTAGCAAACCTTGGGTGAACCTGTAGTTCACTCCTGGAGTTGCTTCCTAAGTTTTCCCCTCCTGGGCCAGTGTGGCATCCTGGCCATATCCACAATCTCTGTTTTTGCTTCCAGCCCTGTGGAGTTGTTCATGCAACAACTCTGACCTCACAGTGACAGCCAGCCTTCTCCCAAGCCAGCCCTGTTGCTTCTGGGGTCGTTAGCCTCTGTGACATCAACCGTAATAGACACCTCCATATGAATAATAATAGAGATGAGGACTCCAGATCTGGTCCAAGCTGGCTTCAAGTTCAGTAACTGCTATTGAATTACCTTGTAACCTTGGGCACGTGGCTTGGCAGCCTCTCCCAAGCCTTCCTGTTCTTTTGTAGAAGCCAGGTTACTCCACCTCACCTCACACCTCAGGGTGTTAAAATCATCAGTTAGATACTTGGGGAGCACCAGCAAAGCCAATGGGCAAAGATGAAGGTGAGATGAGCCTACCTGAATCGGCTTACACAGACCTCAGTCATAACCATCAGAATTCCTTCTGAGTTTCTTATTCCAACATGGGATACACGGGAAGGTGGGCTGAGGGTTTGCCAGCCAATGTCCAAGCAGGGCATAGAAGACAACTGTGGCTGGGGTTTCTGAGATTGTTTATGAAGACATTCTTGTTGAACAGTTAAAGGCACTGACAAGGACGATGATGTAACCAGGGACTTCAGACAAGGAAGCAGGACCCACCCAGCCATAAGGATCAGGCACAATATTTTTTGGGCAGATGCAACAGGATTTAGGACCCCTAGGAAAGGAGCACACACCCAGATTTTTGAAGAACCCTAAGCTTAATGTGCATACAAGAAAGCCCAATATTTCCATAAATCTTATGTAAAAACCTCTGTTTTATTTTTGATTGAAGGAGGACTTAACGTTATGAACCACACACAGTTCACCTGCATACCTGTGGGCCGTTATATATAGACCCTAGCCAGAGCCTATCTTTTTTTTTTCTTGTTTGAAAACCTTCATATCCTAGATCAGAAATGCTTTTGTTCGGAACAGAGTGTAGATTGAGCTGAAATTGGAGTTTCATTTGAAACTGTCATCTTTGTAGGCCACAGAATTGTCGAATGGTGACAATTTTGTATGGTTCAACCTAATATTATCACAGTTGCTATCTGGAAGCCGCCTGCTTGAGGTTCTGAGGGACTGACTGCCCAATGGTGCGCTGGGTGTTCAGAGGTAAACTAGGATCCAAGTATCTCAAATACTTCCATGGTCCTGTGCACATGAATCTGAGGCTTGTGAGGTGGGGTGTCTGGGTGGAGCGTGATGATTTGTATCTCTGATGATGACCTGACTTTGGGGAACAAGGCATCAGATGACATCTGTCCCTGGTGATTTCACGGAGATCTTTTTTTTTTTTTTTTTCATTTCTTTTTGTTTCCTTTTTCTCTTAAACAAAATTCTTTATCGATTCTTTGGAAATATCATATCATGTACTCCAATCACTCTCATCTCCCAGTCCCTCCATATCAGCCCCTCACTCCTGCAGTTATGTCCCCCCAAAACTAATGAAAAACAAAACAACCCCCCCAAAAAAACCCACCTCGATACTCCATCTTTCCAACATCTCTCCATTCATCTTAGTGGCATCTGGAGCTGCAGTGTGTTCTGCAGTATACCCCTCTTGTCCAATCAGCCCCACTGCAAAATGTTCATTTCAGTGCGTCATTGGTCTGGCTCAAGGCCTCTGGTTTCTGGGCTGGACCCTCACTGAAATCCCTCTCATATATCCTGTTGTTGCCCCAAGTCATTGAGAGACTGTGATTATCGTTCTGTAGAGCCAGTCCATTTGTGCACTCCAGCAGGTCAAAGATGGGGCAGCTGTTAGGGTGGGCTAACCCAAGGCCCAGGATGTGGGTCTGGGTGATAATGAAGCTAGTTGGTGTGGGTCATTGGGATCACAACCTCAGGTGAGAGGCAAAGCCAACTCTCCCAGCCCATGGTGTGGGGTAGGGCCATGTCTCCCAAGTGCTGGTGTCGGCTCTCCTGTGGGGTCGGGGGTGGCATTAGCTCTCCTGTTATAGTATCCATTGAGGGGCAGGGCCAGGTATCCTGGAGACCCCTCTTTTTCAACTCTCCTTTTTCTGAATCTGTGGTGGGTTTCCCAAGCTGGTGAAGTCCAGCTAACTCTTCCCTTTGGAGGGTACACTCTCCTCAGATGTTTTCCTACCCCACCTACAGGACACTGAAGCCAAAACATATCTGAGGACAGCACCCTCCCCCTTGGCGCTCTGCCCAGTCAGGCACCACACTCCAAGAGCTCACCTTCCTTCTCCCTGCATCCTGCCCTCTGCCCTGATCTATCATGGTCACCAGCCAGTGCTAACCACACAGTACCTGGAACAGCTTCTGCCTGGGCTCCTGTGGCCCACCTGGAATTTCCTCCCATCTTTACAAAATCAGACTCTGACCACAACCCACACTAGACATTCCGGGCCCTCCTGTCCTCCACAATACTCACTGGCTTATTCTGCTAATGACTGTTGACTTTAAGGCTCAGTTCCTGGGTTGTTGAGAATCTTAGATGTTGAGTACCATGCAACTCAACAAGGATACAATAAGCCCAAGAAACATGACCTTTGTCTACAAGTAGCATCCAACTTCACACATTTGGTTAGTCAGGTGTTTGGATGATGTGTGGGGAGCAAAGTAGTTACTCAATAAAAGCAGTTGACAGGGGAATTGAAGCAGGGCTTTCTGAGACCATGATCCTCCTTTTAACTTTATTCTTTTGGTTTGAAAATACTATAGTATGCTCTATAGTTCCCTTACAGCATTGGCATGTAGCCTTCTATCATAATCATGGAATTGACCTTGGGAACATTTACTTTCTGAAGTGACAAGAATTCACCCACCAGGCCAGCACCTGTGAGCTCTTCCAACACCCTGTTCTCCATCCTAAGACACAGGTGGCACTTGAGGGTCATTCACTAGGAAGAGAAGGGAAGCAATTTGTAACCGTTGGAGCTCATTTAGAATAGTCTAGAAGCACCTAGATAGAAAGAGGCCAAAAATCTGTAGCTCACTTTCTGAGGTCATGGGAAGATAAGGAAAAGAGTGAGAGCTCAAACTCACCTGTCAGCCTGATCCACACACTTCTCTCTCAGTCCTCATTGCTGCCTGGAGCATTTGAAAACTATGATGCCCTAGATTCTTTCCCTGAGTGAACTCATAGGCACTTGACTTCAGTGTTCTGAGTTCCCTGAGCCCTACTGACATCCTCAGACTCCATGGCAGGACCAAAGTGAAAGGCCCAGAACCCCCCTCACCTTCCAGTCACTGGAACTGCAGGTCACCTCTATGGGCAGGCTGCTTAAGTCATGAGCTGCAGTGCTAACTGGAAAATGACTAAAGAGCAAAGACTGAAAGTTTAGACAAAGCAGCCTGTGTCTTCCACCGCCAACTCCAGCTATTTGAGCAGCCTTCCTTAGTGTCTCCATCTATAGAGGAGATGAATAATATCATGTTTTTCGGGATTTCTTTTTTGAAGTTCAATCAGATCGCTCAGTAAAGACCCTGCTAGAGCTGGAGATGTAGCTCAGTTGGTAGGGTTCTTGCCTGGAAAGAAGTCTTGGCTTTGATTCCCAGCACATAAACCAGGCATGGTTGCTTACATATAATCCCAGCATTTGCAAGACAGAGGCAAGAGGATCAGGAGTTCAAGGCCCTCCTCAGCTATACAGTGAATTCAAGGCCAGTTTGGAATACATGAGACCCCATCTCCATTAATTAATTAAAATTAAGACCTAAGTAATACTTAGTAGAAAATACTTCTGGGAATTAAACATGTATTCAGAAATAAGTATTATATGCTTCCAGGCTGATATCTTCTAAGAAGAGAGTGAACTGTATTATTAAAGTCTTCAGTTAAAAGTAGACTTATTCTATCTGAGAGTCATATAGCCAGCAGATGTATATTGGGCCCATACCTGCCTTTGGGACTAGTTTCTCCTGTCCTGGGTCCTTGTCCCCACACCCATGCTGTTATTTGAGAGTCTTAAGCTTTTACTCAAATTTGACCTGTTTAATTTATTTAAACAGGTCTTATTTATTTATAAGACATAGCTGTCTTATGACAGGAATATTTCCACCTCTGTTGCTGTGTTTTCTGATAAGTAGATTCTCCATTTGCTGAATTTCTTCTGTAACTAATTCAGGAACCTGTGGCTGTAACAACGTGTTTACAGGCATCTTTGAAGTTAAGGGACTCAGGGCTCAATTCTACTAGCAGTGCCTTAAAATGCAGCTTTTTAATTTGGTTTCTTCCAAGAGCCCATTTTCTTACATTCTGGGTCTCGCTTCTCTCCCCCAGGTTGCATCCAAGCATGGCAGGTGGGGGGTGGGGGTGGTAATTGAGTCTTTAGTTAACACTCAGCAGCGATTTGGGGCATGACATTCTCCATGTCCCCTTAGAGAACAGGACCCTATGGTGTCATTACAGCTGACACGATGGTTTACAAAGTGCTTTCTATAGTATCCACCTGCTCGAATCTTTATGAAATCCTTAGGAACTACTTCCAACTACCTTTTCAATTTCACAAGAAAATTGTGAGTCTGATTGCTAGGTGACAGGCCTAACATCAATCTGCCACACAGGGACAATGCCAGAGAATGGATCAAATCAAGTATATTTTCTGTCATCCCCTTGCACTCTCAGAATAGTGGGAGTCAAGGATCCCAAAGTGTTGACTCCCACAGTCGAGCAGACCACAATCAAACCATGCAACAGGACTCAGGAAGCACAGCTCGGCAAATCCCTTTTGCTCATGGCTATGATTTTCTCCCATCACACAAACCTGCATTCCTCTAGGAGATGTTTTCCTACCCCACCTACAGGACACTGAAGCCAAAACATATCTGAGGACAGCACCCTCCCCCTTGGCGCTCTGCCCAGTCAGGCACCACACTCCAAGAGCTCACCTTCCTTCTCCCTGCATCCTGCCCTCTGCCCTGATCTATCATGGTCACCAGCCAGTGCTAACCACACAGTACCTGGAACAGCTTCTGCCTGGGCTCCTGTGGCCCACCTGGAATTTCCTCCCATCTTTACAAAATCAGACTCTGACCACAACCCACATAAAGTACCTCCAAGTTCACCATCACTGCCAGAGGAGAGTCCAAAGGGAGTTTTTAGTCATTGATCAAAATAACAGGCTTACTTATGACACTTCTCTATGTGTATGTAATGTGTTTTGCTTATAGCTACCCCCACATCCCTTCTTCCGCTGATCCCTTCCTCCCCCAAAATAGTCCCTTTCCTACTTTGACATCCTAAAAATTTCTTAATCTAGACTTCACATAAAAGAAAAATGTATAAATCCCCCTTCTCCTTTTATTTTTGGCTTTGGTTTTTGAGATGGTGCCTTGCTGGGTCATGCAGGATGGCTTGGATTCATGGCACACTTCAGCCTCAATTTGTCTTCCTGTATCTTATTTCATTTAACATGATAATCTTCTGTTCTATCCATTTCACTGGGGAAAAATGACATAATCTCATTCTTTACAAATAAACAAAACTCCATTGCACACACAGGCCCCACATTCTCTTTAATTCACTCATCTGTTGATGGTCATCTATGCTGGCTCTATTCTCTGGCTGTTGTAAATAATTCTGGGGCAGAGTTTTGCATGCCTTGACAACTAATCTAAAGTGACTCTAAAGGTAACAGGAGTGACACACATGAGTCCCCGGTGACCCCCCCCAACACACACACTCACCTAATTGTCTTCTGAAATTCATTGATGGATCCCATCAGCATTCCTGCTTCACAGATGAGGAATCTGAGGCTAGCAGAAAGTGGGCCTAAGTCCCGAGTTCTTGTCTTTCTGGCTCCAGATTCATGCTGTGACCTCTACCCAGTGACAGGGCAGGCCTATACAAGGTGAGAGATAGGCAGAAGGCAATAGGAAAGCCTCTATGCTGAACTCTGGAACTTTCTGTCGTTGTGATGGATATGGTAGCATACAGGGGCTGAGCTAGCTCTGGTAATTGAGTTTGTGTAGCCAAGCCAAGATGAAAGATCTGTGATTCCCCTCATCTCTTCCAGCAGGGGGACAGAGCCCTATATCTCTCCCAGGTGGTAGACAGTGACATCTCCACCCCTTCCTCACCCTGCTGGCTTACTACCAAGTTCTGGTCTTGAGTATCTCTGCTTGTGTTTCTCAGGCTCAACATCCCAACATTCTTAATTCTGCTCTTTGTACATTCCAAGGAGGAGCTGGTGACTTGGGGACACTCACTCACTTTCCTGGGACTTGGAATCAGTCCACTTATCCACAGTACAAAGTGCCCTGAACAACACATACGTACCAGTGGAAAGATGAATGTTCAAAATGGGCTCCGTGGAAGTCCAAGGCACCTTTCCTTGGATACATCCCCTAGTCTGTGAAACATTAAAAAAATAAACATAGACCCTAATAACTCTCACCTCATTCCATCCACACACGTACCAAGCTCTGTCATCTTCTCTATTCTACAGATGGCGACACTGACTCAGAGAGGTTGAATAACTTTTCCATTATCACAAAGCCAAGTAGAGACAGCCGGGCATCAAAGACCTTGTCCTGTTTTGGAGAAGTGATATTAAAAATAATCAAAGCAGTTAATAAAAAGTCAAGTGTAAAAGAATATCCCAATCCCAAATCACACCCATTTCTGAGAAATAGCCACCGATGCCAAGGGCCTGGGTATGTACATAAATACTTTGTTTCTCCAAGTTGTCATGGAAATATGGACAGGCAAATTGGGTATATAAGTAAATGTAATCCCATGTTGGTGTGATCCACATTAAATGGAGTTACCTATCTTTTTGTCCATTTATTTATTTATTTATTTATTTATTTATTTTTCAAGACAGGATTTCTCTGTGTGGCCTGGATGTTCTTGAACTTGCTCTGTAGATCAGGCTGACCTTGAACTCACAGAGATCCACCTGCCTCTGCCTCCTGAGTGCTGGGATTAAAGGCATGCACCACCACCGCCTAGAAAAGTAATTAATATATCTCTAAAGTCATTCCTCATTGATTTCTTTAAAATATTTTATTCTTGGATAACTTTTTGCAGTGTATTTTGATCATATTCATACTAACTCCTCCCAGATACACCCCCACCTCCCTACCCACCCCCAACTTCCTGTCCTCTCTCTCTCTCTCTCTCTCTCTCTCTCTCTCTCTCTCTCTCTCTCTCTCCCTCTCTCTTTCTCTCTGACTTGTGCTACCCAGATACTCCTGGATGTTGAGCCATGCCCTGGAGCATGGTCAGTTTATCAGGAGCCATACCCTAAAAGTAAACTCACTCTTTCCAGAAGCCATTAATTTTCACTAGTGTCTCAGTTATGATTGGTTTGTGAACCCCTTCCAATTCCATGCTGTTGCTGGCTTGATGGCTTGTACAGACAGCCACAATTCCATATTGACTGGTTTGATTTTGTACAGACAACCACAGCGAGTTTGTGGTTGTGGCCGTCCTGTCTTGTCATGTATAGAAGACACTGTTTCACTACGGTCCTCCCCAGCCTCTGGTTCTTACAACTCTTCCACGTCCCTTTTGTGATGTTCCCTGAGCCTTGGCAGGGCTGGGGAGCGACCTGGCTGTCGCATTTGTAGCTGAGCACTCCACTGACCCTCACTCTCTGCACTTTGACCAGTTTTGAATGTCTTACCACAACCACTGCACAAAGAAACTTTGTCTGATGAGGGCAGAGACATGTGCTAATCTGTGGGTAGGCAGACAAGACTTTAGAGGACTGTTTGATACTGTGACTATTTAGTGGCTGGGTTATCTGAGGGTTATCCTGACGGATCCTTACAGACTAGCCCTGCCCCAGATCAGCACCTGCCTGTAATGACACAGGCACCACACTGCATGTCGACTTTTCCTTGACGGATTGAGGAGTTCTTAGATGTGTGTATGTATGTGTGTATGCACATGTGTATGTATGCACATGTGTATTTGTACACATGTCTGTGTGTGTTCATATATGCATGTCTATTTCTGTGTGTGTGTTTATTGCTGTTTTCTATGGTTTATCTGAGGGAGAAAGTCCAAATTCTCAATAGTTACACCAAATGCATGTGAGTTTTAAATTGAGGGCCAATGTTGTCAAATATTGAAAGAGTCTGTCCCAAACAACGGTGTAAGAGAGGGCCCATGCCCTGGGTCCCCCAGCCACAAGAATCTGTATTCTATAGTCCTCCTCCATCCTGACCCTGTGCTCAAACTCATCCTGCCCACCTATGGATTCAGTCTGGGAAAGTCGAAGTCACCCTCAGGGGGCTGCAGGTACAAAGGGGGGGTCCACAGTTGCCTGGGAGTCCACTATAGGACCCTGAGACTCGGCTGTGGGATCCCAAAGGCACAGGATGTTAGCATACCCTGCTGTCTTGTGGGGGTGTGGCAGGTTTGGGGCTCTGGCTTGCTGGCGTGGGAGAGATGGCTTCAACTTGGATCTTAAAGGCTGCAAATTAGAGGCTAGGGAAGTTGGTCATGGGGTATTGTTTAAAGGGGGCACAGCTTGGCATCTTTTGTTCATATTGGGGGGGTGGCTCTGTCTTCTCGTGCTTTTTAAGACTTGGGAATGTGAAATCTGTTTTTAAATACGATTGGGGAGAACCTGCCACAAGGCTGTGGCTCCCAGAGAGACCTTGTGGCTGTACAAACTGCAAACAGCTGCAAGTTCACAGGCTAGGTTTTGTTTCTTTAATACTGTTCATTTAAAATATGACCTCTTCTGTAGTTAGAACCTAAGTGATCTTACATTCCAGTATGAGGAAAGCTGTTTGATGATGAGGGTGTTCCCACTGACTTTTGACTTGGGAAGATGTAGACTTGGATACCTGTGCCTTCCAGAATGATCACTGTTTGCATGTACACAATTTACCATGCATGCATTTTTCTCACCCAACAGGGTGAATCGGCCTCCTTTCTGATCTACAGATACCTGACGTCTTGTTCTCTGAAGCACACTCTTGTATATAGACATGTTAGATTTCACCTCATGTCCAGAGGGCTGAGTTCCAGGCACTAGAACATTAGTCCGGACACATCCATTTCTAACATCTCTGGTGTAGCCATAGGTTTGCTCTCCTCCATCTCCTATACCTGTGCCCAGCTAAGTCTCCAGTAGATTCTTAGGGGACCAGAGGGAGGGGAGACTCCAGGGACCTAACTAACATTTATTTATTCATCCGATGGGCATGCTTGCCACAGCCACATGTAGAGGTCAGAGGACTGCTTGTAGGAGTCGATCTTGTGGGGATTGAACTCAGGTCATCAGGCTTCGTGACAAGTGCTTTTACTTGCTGTAAGCCATCCCACTGGCCTCATAGTCACAGACCCACACTGTCAGATGGTAATAGCTGTGGTAAACTGTTAAGCTTTGTGGTAATGACACTGGAAAAAAAATCTAAATAAAGGAAGAGACTGAGGGTTGCAGCAGAGTGGGCCAGCACCTGTCTGGCATGCATGTGATGTCATCAGCACCACAAAAATATATGTTATAAATAAATAAGTAAATAAATAAATGCTAACAAAGGAAAAGCAATTTCCATAATTCTATTTAGCCTAATATATCCATAACAGTATTATCATTTCTAGATGGAAAAAATATTTTAAATTTATTTATAATGTGCTAATGCTATCCCTTGGGAAGCTGTCATCAAGGGGCTCATGAGTTCAAGGCTAGCTGGGCTAACATACTAAAAAAACCTAACTCAGAAAAAGAAATTGGTATGTTTTGCAATCTTTTTCTCATACAAGTCATTGAAGCCCAAGGTGTACTTGGACTCTTCCAGAACCTCTTAGCCACAGTGAAGGAAGCCCAGCTAACCTACAGTGAGCACCTTCCATCTTGGGCCATGTGACTCACTACCATCTGATATGACTAGTTAATGCAAAAGATATAATTCTCACCCCAAAGAGAGTTTATTTTGGAGCTAAATATGAGTGACCATGGTCTTGGGACAGATATTCGGGTTTCCCCCGAATTCCATCTTCTACCATGAAAGTAGTTACATGAGATTTTATTAGCTACAGAGCAGAAGAATTCAAAAGTGTTGGCAGTGTTGGCCAGACTCATTAGTGGGGGCAAAGATGGGCCGTGACAGTGAAGCCCTGGAGACCCTGCTGTAGGCTTATGTAACATCCAACGACATCTCTAGCTTTGAGATTAGTGGAGCTAGTCGATGGCTAAGAATGCTTTCTAGCATTTTGATAGTCACAAGGTATTGGGCACAATACAGGGGTGAGCAAGGGGCAACTTTCAAAGGCACCAAAATTAGCCAGAGATGATCTGACTCCAACCTGCAGCATCCTAACTCCTCATATTCTCCAAGTTCAGTCCTTCAGGCAGTAGTTGCTTTTCTCTCTTTCTACTCACCCCGCCCTCTTCTTCCCGGGAATTTCAGATACCTGCATTTCCATTTGAGCTCACAACACTGACCATGCTCCCCTGGTTCTCCAGTCCTGTTCCTTGTTTCTCTGTCCCTTGTTTCTCAGTGAACACACTATATGAGGGGCTCTCAATGGCTCTTCTTCATCCCAGACTAGAAATGGAAAGTGCTTAAATTGGAAAACCACAACAGACCAGGACATGTGATACCCAGAGCAGCTTACATTCATCCTATGTGCGAATGATGAGAGCCCCTGGGTGTGACCTCGAGTAGCTTAGGGCTGAAATGTAAGGTGTGCTTTGGGGAGAAACAGGGGGTGTCATTGTGTCTTAGATTGGCATTCAGACTGGGTCTAACTCTATTAAATAAATTTCCCTGGAGCCTCCCCCTTTCCTCTCATCTTCTTAATTGCCTATTGATAACTTAGCTGAACAGAAAATACCTCTTAGGCTTAACCTAAAACAAAACAAAACCAGAAGAACAACAAGGGGCTTTCACATCTGCAACCCTCATCCATCATCAAAGCAAGAATAAGAACGGCTCGTTATTCGTACAGTGGCTGTAAGGATGAAACCCAATCCATACGGAGGGGCTTGGCACCCTTTCTAGCCAAGAACTCCCACTGTCCCCATTCCTCCCATTGTAGAAATGAGGCCCAGGGTGGGGAGCTGCCTGCCCAAGGTCACACAAAAAGGAGGAGACAGCAGATACGCCCTGTTTGGGCTGCTTCCTTCTCACTGGCAGTCATTGCCAACAGCCAGCCACATACTTTCTCACAGCAAGATAAAGGAAATAAATACACCCAGAATAAGTGAAGTACTTACTCAACAAAGGCTCATGTCCAAGTGTGGTTTCCATGGTACGTACCATGTTTGCCTGTGTGTGTGTGTGTGTGTGTGTGTGTGTGTGTGTGTGTGTGTGTGTGTGTTGTTTGTTTAGAATCCCAGATCCCAGGAGTAGAAGCAACTTGGCAGGCCATTCAGCTTAGCTTTTATCTCTCTCTCTCTCTCTCTCTCTCTCTCTCTCTCTCTCTCTCTCTCTCTCTGTCTCCCTGTAGATGACGCTCCCAAAGGGACCAGGTGAGAGTCCTCAATGCCATTTGCAGGGAAGGGTGACCTTAAAGATGACACAAAAAGACTGTGATTAAGAAAAAAAATCCAAGCCATACTGATTAAAACCTAGGGAATCCAAATTATCTCATTATATAATAATAACCAGAGACAGGTTTTCTGAGCATTGGTCCTCTCTGCGGCATGACTGTCCCTCTGTTTTCTGTGCTCACCAAATTCTCCAGGTTAATCAGTAGGGTGGCTGCTACTAAGAAACCATTTTACAGGTAAGGAGAATGAGGCTCAGGGCAAATACAAAGGCTGCTCAGAAACACAGGCCAGGAAGCAGAGATTCAGGGGACCGGCTGTTTGCAGAGTGGGGCAAATAAGTATCCTTATGGCAGATGGAATGGCTCCTCTATGTAGAAAAAAAAAGCCAGGTCACTGTGGACTGAGACTGTAACAGGTGCTGGAAATGGCAGCTCAGGCTTGTAATCCCAGCTACTGAGGCATGAGGATGACAAGTTCAAAGTCTACCTGAACTACAGAGTGAGTTCAAGTTTAGCCTGGGCAACTACAGCAGACCTTGTCTTAAAATAAAAATTAAGAAGGCTAGAGATATAGTCTAGTATACACAAAGCCCTGGATTCAATTCCCAGTACCACATGAAGAAGGGGAGGGAAAAAAGGGAAAAGGGAAGGAGGGAAGGACAGAGGGGAGAATAGATCCTAGTTTCTCAGGCACCTGCCAAGAGCCCCACCTGTTTCTAGAAGATAGCAGAAACAGAGGCCAAGCTGGGTGGACTGGAGATGGGAGGCACTGTGACATCCTTTATTTCTGGTTTGTTTTCTTTTAGTCCAGGCACACCAAAGGCCAGGTCTCCATTCTATCCTTCACTAAGACCAAATTTGTAATAAATGAGCTTGTGGTCCTTGCCCTCACCTTCTAGACTCTTCTTCCATTAAAGAATAGAGCCTGGAGCCAAATGTGGGCCTCAGAGAGAGCTCTAGAGCCCCAGCTGTCTGTACCTTTGGCTGTGGTTTGGTCTCCAGCAGACAGAGTGTGTATGGTGAGCTAAGGAAGCAAGGGAGCAAACCCATCATCTTTCTAGACAAGGAAGAACATGGTGATTGATCCCAGGTGCTTTCCCCTGCAAACCAGAGCCTAGGCAGCAAAATGCTAAAATATACTCAGGCTACTGCCACGAGGGCCACACACAGCAGAGAAATGCCACAGCGTGAGGGCGATGCATGAATACACAGAGAGAAACACACACAGAGAGCCGCGCCAGATGGAGAAAGCATCCCAGGCTGGGCCAGGGATTCGTTACTCCCCAACCCACACAGAGCGGCTGGTGGGGTTACGTAATGCAAGCTGCAAAAACACTAACCAGCCTCCTTCAAGGGGTTCTGGGGGAGGGGGCCCTCCTTCAAAAGGCAGGGAGACCTCTGTAGTCAACTCCTGTTCCCCGAGGCAGTGGGCACTTGTGCCAGCAGACTCAACCCTGGAGTGGCCCTGGGAAGTTGCTAAAAGGGAAATAAGGCGAGATTCTAATTTGTTAGTCATGATGGCAGATGGGTATTCCTCCTTGTGCGAAGGCATGGTGAGGATGCAGAAAGGAGGCTGAGGATATGGGTAGACTGGGGCTTAGAGGGGAGGAGAGAAATGGACCAAAGGATTGCCTTGTACCCCCCCATCCCCACCCCACCCACCACTGACACATCACACACACACACACACACACACACACACACACACACACACACACACACACACCCCACCCCACCCCCCACACACATACGGCTCGCTTGGCCCCTGTTGGCCTTTGACACCCGCAAAACACCCCAAGTCTCTACACTGGGACAACAGAGGCTTTGAAAACCGAGCACATTTTAGAGAAATAAATATGGAGCTGTGAAAATATACATTGGAAGTAATTAGCAGGTGAATTCAAAGTTCAGGCTTGAAAGGGAAGCTGGTCCATTCCTCCATCATCCACTCTGTGGGACCTCGGACAAGGCACCCAACCTTCTTCCAAGCTGGGGCTCCAGGTTTAGGGACGGGTTTCTGTGAACATCAAAGGAGGAGAAATAACTGTTGAGAAGCGTCCGCGTGAGTCTTCATTTTGGTTTTTTCCTCTTCCATCAGTGGATATTGATTGAGCTTGTTATATGCCATTGCTAAGCCCAGAAGGTCACAGTCTGTCTTCCTCATATTCCCTCACTGGGATTTTTTTCTGTGGTATGCAGGGAACAAATGTGTTCCAGAGTTTTGTGTGGACCTAGCTCCTTGTATCAGAAGTGTTCATAGCATGATGAAGTGTCTATTTTTGAAATTGAAATGAGCTAATGATGAGAGAAATGGCTGAGAGAGTTAGTTGATACCACTTGATGCAGCACTTTGAGCATTAGCTGGAATCCTCCATCCAGGGTACCACTTGATGCAGCATCTGTATCTGTCCGGTAGGTTTTGTTCCTGGTGATGGTGGAGGTGGAGGTTGGTGTGGGGAGGTTCCAGAGTGGAGAGCTCAAAGATTGGTGCCAGAGGAACTTCTGAGATGTGAATGGGGAGTGTTTATAAAACTTAGGACACTAAGGACAATGTGACAAGCCAGATCATTGGCTCCCATGCTGGGAAAGATCAAAGGTTGAGAAATCTTACCCTTGGGTCTCTGGGGTTGCCTAGCCATCTTGGCTGTGGTGTCCCCATGGAGGCCATTTGGTCCCTGAGGGCTTTGATCACAGGGATAAAGCCAGGTAGCCATTGCTAACTGGAAAAGGTGAATGTCCACCTAAGGAAGGCCAGCCATGCCCCAGGCTTGGCTTCAGTACTCCAGGCATCTGTGACTCGGTGTCTTCCATCCCAGCTCTGAGGTGTAGCGGATGCCCCACTCTCCCTCTCTCTTCTCATCCACTCTCATCTTCCTTCTGACCTCTAGGAAACCTACATCACATCTGCATTTGACAAACTGGTGACCAAGATGCCCAGAGATTAGTCCCCATGCTTGTGCGTCACTTTAGACACAGTCATAAGACACAGCCAGCTTCCAGTCTTCCTGCCCTATTGCTTGGGGACACGTCCCTTCACTGCTCCTGACGTCTGCCTGGTCAACCTTGGCTTCCTTAGAGAGCAAGGAAGGAGGTGGGGACACATGAAATCATGCCACCCAAGGCCGAATGGCAATGAGCAGGTGACGCCAAGTTGACGTCAAAGACAGAGGCGACTGAAATTCTGCAACCAGCTCTTTTCCCAGAGTAGCTCAGGTTCCCTGCCAGAGTCATCTTAGCTTGGACACCTTCCAAAGGACACAGACACCATGGAAGAGCACACATTTGGGGTTCAGCAGATCCAACCCAATGTCATTTCTGTCCGTCTCTTCAAACGCAAAGTTGGGGGTCTGGGCTTCCTGGTGAAGGAACGGGTCAGCAAGCCACCCGTAATCATCTCAGATCTGATTCGAGGAGGTGCCGCGGAGCAGAGCGGTCTTATCCAAGCTGGAGACATCATTCTTGCCGTCAATGGCCGGCCCCTGGTGGACCTCAGCTATGACAGCGCCCTGGAGGTGCTCAGGGGCATTGCCTCTGAGACCCATGTGGTCCTCATTCTGAGGGGTCCTGAGGGCTTCACTACACACCTAGAAACAACCTTCACAGGGGATGGAACCCCCAAGACCATCCGGGTGACCCAGCCCCTGGGTCCCTCCACCAAAGCTGTCGATCTTTCCCACCAAACATCAGCCAGCAAAGACCAGCCATTAGCAACAGGCAGGGTCACAGGTCCTGGTAATGGGCCTCAGCATGCCCAAGGCAATGGACAGGAATCTGGCTCAGTCTCCCAGGCTAATGGTCTGGCTATTGACCCTACAATGAAAAGTACCACGGCCAATCTCCAGGACAGTGGGGAACATGACGAACTGCTCAAAGAGATAGAACCTGTGCTCAGCCTCCTCAACAGTGGGGGCAAAGTGGCCAACAGAGGAGGACCAGCCAAAGCAGAGATGAAAGACACAGGAGTCCAGGTGGACAGGTAAGCTACTCGGGTGTGCAAGTGTGTGCTTGTGTGCCGGTGTGCATGTGGAGGCTTTACCTGGCAACCCAGGGGCCAGCCTGCCCACTCGCATGGCTTGGTCACCCTTTATGTCTCCCCGGAAATTCCAATCATGTGAGGTGAGTGGACCTCCTTTTGAAGATGCAGCTCTTGCCATGAAACCTGGAGTCATTAATAATCATGGTCCAGGGGATTGCATCTTCATGTTTGTCCCATGAATGCTCCCAAAGTCCAATAAGGTGGTACGGGGGAAAGACGTGTCAAGAGTGGGGTTCACAGAGATGGAGATGACTTGTTGATGTTGGTCAGGGACTGTAAGACACGGGCACATATGGCTCACTTGGCATGTAGCTTATACCAGGGTCCTGGAGGAGAGCAGGAAAGAGCTGAAGTCTACACCCCACTCTGTAGCCAGCTAAGGACAAGGGAGGCTTCCAAGGAGAGGGAAAGACCACAGAATTAGTTCCAATGCCCCTAAGTCACAGTCTTCCAGTCTTAGACCCTGGGGGTAGAACGTAAATCATTGGGAATGACCCCTCTTGTTCACCAAACCACTGTTTTCGGAGTCTGGTTGAAGGGACCCGGCAGAACTGTGGGTGTTGCCAGCTCCTTCCAAGGGAGGAAAGAGCAGCTGGCCTTGGCAGTCAGAGAGTTGTGTATCCCGCAATTAGGGAATTCCCTCTGCCTCTTCCGCCATCAAACCCAATAGCCCTGCTCTGTGCTGCCAAGACAGGGATGGGGCCACTCAGAATTCAAACCCTGCACACATCTGTGAAACTCACTGAAGCTGTGTGTGATGCTCCAGGATCCCAGAGTTGTATCTGTTGTGCTTATGACACTAGCTGGCCCTAGTCAACTAACCCTATTCCTCAACAGAAGTGAAGATCAGAGAGTTTTCACTGAGACTCTACCAGGGTGGTGGAGGTCCTGGCCAATGGCAGCAGACCATCGGGTATATTCATGTTTCATACATTTGACTGTGATTTGCAGCTGGGCCTGAGGCTATGTATGTAAGGACCCCTTGGGTTCTGTTTCAGGCACGATTGCACCCCCAAGCCCTATAGGATGTAGGGCTTTCCCCCAGAGGACACACAATGGGTCCTGGGTACTCCCCACCATGTGGCTAATTTGACCCTATACCTCAGGTGACACAGAAGACACAAAGGTGCCACATAGCATACAAGGTTCTTGGCATAGCACCATGATATAAGTTGTGAGCATGGTTGCCTTCCAGAACCTGGGTGCTGGTGTAGTTATAGAGTAAAAGGAGTCTGTAAAAGGAGTGCCACACTCCATTCTATAGAAGCCATCACCTACTTTTCTTCCTCCAAGGAAGGTGCAAGCAGTGTGACATAGGACATTGCCCCTGCACCCATCTTTTTGACTTGGGAATGGCTCTGTACAATATTTCCCCCATTATTGTCCTCCTTCTGCCACCACTACCCCCCCCCCAGATTCACCTTGCATGTGCTGAGTGGCTTGACCCAAAGTCATAGATAAGACAAGATTTGAGAGAAGGCCATCCAGGAAGGAGCAGAGTCCTGGAAAGCCACTCAGAGGAACAGTTTCTAGGGAATGGGTGACATTTCTTAATGACACCTACACCCCTAGCTTGGTGACTCATACTCATGCCACACCCAAGCCCACCTTAGTAGCATGTGGTTGGTATAGCCTTCCTTACTTGACATTTTCAGAAACTTCATGTCCTAACTGTGATATAAATAAAGGGCTGTGCCAATCTCTTAAAGAGAGAGCCAGCAATCGACAGTACTGATGCCCATGTGGGCCCTCAGCCAGCAGGTCAAAGGTGTGTGCCCGGACCTGGAACAGCTGCACACACAGGAGCATCAGGTATAGAAGAACATACATGTGTCATCTTGGCATTTCAAGTACCACGGAGTTGTCAAAATTTGTGATACAGTTTTCTGAAATGGGCGATTTCCAATGAGACAGCAGGTCAGTCTGGCTTCACTTGGTACTCCCAGTTTCAGTAAGTTCACACATGGAAGATAGAAGCCATCCATGTCATAAGACAGAGCCCAGGAACGTCTGCCTGCTTCTGTCTACATGGAAGATCCCGTGGCTATTGAGACTCTTTGTCCTTAGGTGGGACTTATCCTTGGCATGGCATGTCCTTCTACCCCCTATGGTACTACTTCCACAATGCAAGGAGCACCTCTGAACCCAGAGAGCAACAGCCCAGGATGTCCTCCAACCCACTGCCATACAGACTCCTGGGGGCCGAAATCAAATGCCAGAGTCAATGTTTTAAATTAGAAACCAGAAGCCCAAAGTCACATTGTCCTTGGGGTCAGTCTCACACTGGCATCCCTGAGACCATCAGAGACCCTTGGTGGGAACAGATATGGGGAATATCTTGCACTCACAGTGACCTCCCTGACCAGATGCTGTTTGGGGCTGAGGGTTGGCACTGGCAACTTGGAGACTGGATGAATTGTTTCCATGCTGAGCCACTTGGGAGACAATGGGGTACTCTACCCAGATCCCACATCCAGGGCACACTCACCAACCAGTGACTCCTAAGGCCACTGGGAGCAGCAGCCACTTGCTAGTTCAGGGTGCTGCCTGTCTCAACTCTGTTGTCCTTCATTCCTCCTATGAGTGGACTTAACTTTCTGCTCCATCACTAAGCTTTATAGGGACCAAATGTGATATGTTACTCTAGAATGACAGCCCCATCTCCCTCACCCCAGGAGCCAGGTGGCCCCAGGAGGCTGTAAACTCAGACTTCTGCTACCTTCTGTATTTGAGAGCGGTCACTTTAAAAAGTGTCAGAGGATATCAAGGTTGCCCAGCTTGCTGCCCTGAGGCAGGGTTCTAAGGAGGCCAAGGTCCCTGGTCCAGCATCCATCTGGAACAGCCGGTCATCCTGGCCCTATAATCAGGAAACCAACTTGCACGCCCCCCATTCACTTTAGCAAGGCACTTGGTCGGTCCCTAAGCACATCTTCAGAGGTTGTGTAAATGTTTCTGTAGAAGTAGGACACATGGCTTCAGCCAGCTTTTCTAAATGGGCAAACCGAGGCTCAGAGAGCTGAAGCCACTTAGCCAGAGTCACAGAGCCCTGCTTGTAACCTACAGGCTTCCCAGTAAGTGTCTGAAGGTAAGAGGACAAAAGAAGCAACTGCGGTGGGGGTATATGCAGGGCACCCACTCTGTGGCAAGCCTGAGTTGGAGGATGATGTTGCATGCCCATCTCTGCTGACCACTCCCAGAGAGGCTGGCCCCACACTAACATCTGTATGTTGATCCCTTCTTAAAGGGATATTCCATATTCCATGATGAATAAAGCAGGGATCAAAGAGGTTCTGTTGTTTATTCCAGGCCACACAGCTAGCAAGCAACCAAACCAGGCTCAGGCCCAAGGCTGTGCTCTTGACCTCTATTGCTCCCAGTGTGTTTGGCTACTGGCCACAGAATATTTCTTCTGAGTCTGAAAGGGTCACCGAGGCCTCCCTACGTTACAGAAGAGCCTCTCTGATGTATGTGTTCTGCAGGGTTTCCCTTCCAGCCATCATCATGGAAAAAGCAGGATCCCCCATCCATTCTTCCTATAGCAGGGCAAGGTGACTGGCCTATTTCTGTGTAGCTGATTAGTGTTTGCTAGCCATAATGGTGTCCAAGAAGGGGCTGGGGAGACGGCTCCCTGGGTAAAGTGCTTGCTGTACAAACATGAAGGCCAGGGTCTCAGACCTCAGGCCCACATAAAAAGTGCTAGAGAGACGGAAAGAGCCAGATCCCTGCACAGTTTACCGATCAGCCAGCCCTGCTTAATTGGAGAGTTCCGCCATAGGGAGATAATGTCTCAACAAAGAAGGTGGACAGTGACCTTCACACACACGTGTGCACACACATGCTCACACACACACATGCACAAATACACACAGTGACCTCAGAGTGCCCCTCGGCTGGGCTGGCTCCAGACTGCCTGAGTTGGCACACACTGCATACAGAGGTCCAAATGGGACTACAAGAGCTCTCCCACAAACTTCCACACCACAACCCAGAGCGACTTCCATTCTCCCCCTCATCAGACACGCGTGTCTTCCCCAATCTGTCCTTCACTGCCTTGTCCCCTTTCTGTCTTGTCACTTGGACACTCATCCCTTCATCCTGAACGAGCTGTGGCAGAACTCACATGTCTACCTCCCCAAAATTGCCCTGTCCCCAGCGGGCTTCTTGCCGCCTTCCACCCAGTGAAATTTCGAGCAAGCATAGTCTCGCCCCTGTTTCTTCTCTCAGAGCCGGGGACTCGCTGAGGAAGCTCTGCCCTCCCCGAGTCACATCAGAGACATGAAGAATAGACAAATAGACATTTGCCGTCATCTCTCTCAGTGACTCATGCCAGGGAGGAAATAGGCCAGAGATTTGGGGGAAGTAGCTCAGGAGTGAGGAGAATGTTAGGTGGGGGAAGACAGAGGTGCCAGTCGTGTGAACGCCAGGGAGAGGGGAGCCTGACAAGAGGGAACTGAGATCCTGAGGCAGGGACCAGCATAAGGGGTTCAAGGGAGTGATGGAAGGCTCCAAGAGATGCAGGGTAAACAGTGGGAGGAGCTTTCTGTGTGAGCACTGAGAATCAAACTCAGGTCCTCATGCTTTCACACTGAACCATCTCCCAAACCTCACTGTTTTTCAGAAATGTAGCACTCAAAGTTACTGAGGGCACCTGCTCTGTGTATCTAGTAAGGCTGGCTGTTAACACTCTCCATGTCCAGGATGGAATAGACGTTGGGTCAGTGCATAGGAACTCTCCTGCCCTCCAGCATCCAAACCCAGCCTATCACCCCAAACTCTTTACTTACCTACTCTTGCAGGTGTAGGTTTAAGGGTCCAGCCTAGCTTGTGGGTATCGGTAATTAGAGTCATGGTGATGACTGAACCCCAGTGCCCCGCCTCTCGTCCCAGCTTCAGTCTCCCTCGTAGGATTTGTTGTCAAAAGCAGACTTTACAGCCTACCCTGGTGGTACATACTGTAATCTCAAGACCTGGAAAACTGAGGCACGAGGGTGGCAAGTTTGAAGCCAACCTGGGCGATACAGTAAGGCTGTCTCAAACAATAAAAAGCATGGCTGAGGGTTTAGAGTGTTTGCCCAGAATGCACAAAACCCTTGCTTCAGTGCTGCATCATGGGAAGCAGGTGTGATGACCTACGCTGTAATCCTAACACTCAGGGTGGAACGGGGGGGCTCAGAAGTTCAATGACATCCTTGACTACACAGTGAGTTTAATGTCAGCCTGGGCCTGTCTCAAAAGAGAAAAACATTGGCATTTGTTTAACAAGACCTCCCCATCAGGGTAAGCCAAGGGGAAAGCTTGGCCAAGATTCCCACATCCCACCTCCATAAATATGGTATATTAACTCCATATTAACTCGGCCCCCAGCATCTGAGACCAGGTCAAAGGCAGCAATGAAAGGCTAGTGCATGGCAGGGAGGATGGAGATGAATTAGCCAACATATCCATGGAAAGCTGGGGCAGGCTTTCTGCCAAGGCCAGCTGCTCCACAGCGGCCCCATCGTCTGGTAACTGCCTCTACCTTCTCTGAGCTGGCACACAGGCCTGACTCACCTGCTCCTTGCCAGGTC
This sequence comes from Cricetulus griseus, assembly GCF_003668045.3. Lineage (NCBI taxonomy): Eukaryota > Metazoa > Chordata > Mammalia > Rodentia > Cricetidae > Cricetulus > Cricetulus griseus. The sequence goes on from NC_048597.1 coordinate 97,784,697, forward strand.
CTCAGGCTTGGCCAGTGGTCAGCCATGCGAGCTTTCTGGGGAGTCAGACCAGGCTACCCATCCATTCTGTGAAAATATATGGACCTTGATTCCCGAGTACCCTGTGCTGAGGACCAGCAGGTTCTGGATACTGACCTGATGCTCGGCTTGTGCACATCTCAGCACAGTGTACACAGATATCTTTGTCATCATGAGGTGTGGCACTGTTAGTGTCATGGGATGGGTATAGGAGACAGGAAGCTCAATAAACCTCAATGCCTGGGACAGAGCCCACTGTAAGGAGGTCTCTGGCTCCAAACCTTAACAGTTGAGGCCCAGACAGTCCCAGCAACATCAAGGTGACTCAAGGCAGCTGGGGCAGGCAGACCCTGGACTCATGAGTAATGACAAAATAAAATCATCCATCCACCCTTGCCAAAAGTCAAGAGACAAGCTGCTCCCTGCTTCAGCAGGTTCCTGGTGTTTCCCCACATACAGGGGAAAATAATAAAAAACCATCACCAAGCTGAATTTAACCAGTGGATGGAGTTAATGCTCTCACTTCATTGGCTGAGAGTATCTAGCATCTGAATTTAAAGTTCTGGGCCCAGCAAGATGGCAGCACAGGTAAAAGTGATTGCTGCAAAGGTTGTTGACCTGTGTTTGATCCCCAGACTACATGATGAAGAGAATAGACTACCCTAAGTTGTCCTGATCTCCATATATATGCTCTCTCTCTCTCTCTCTCTCTCTCTCTCTCTCTCTCTCTCTCTCTCTCTCTCATGCTCAAATAAATTTATAAATTGTAATTAAATTTTAAGAAAATACCCAAAACTCTTTATGAATATGTGATTTAGCCAGATATATCTCTCGGATCCCCCATGTAGTCCCCATTCCCAAGGTTGACCAGGTACGATAAGAGTGTAAAAAAAAAAAAAAGAAGAAAAAGAAAAAGAAAAAAAAAATCAGTTTTAGCAAGCTCCTCTCACTGGCTGTGTGTGACCTTGGACAAGTGACCCAATCTCTCTGAGCTGCAATTTCCTTCAATGTTAAGGAATATAATTGTAGTTAGTGTCTTGTTTGTGCTGACTGTGTGCCAGGTACTGTATATATGTGATCTCATGTAGTACCCAGCAGAGGTGGGTGCCCCTTATACTCCAAAGGAGGAGCAGAGACAGCACTCGTCTAGGGTGGACTAAAGGGCACACAGAGGAAGGGAAAGTGTAAATCAGGGTTGGGGATTATGGGAATCTAACTACATTTACTTCAGACTTGTACTTCTGCAGTGTCTAGTGGCCACATGTGGCTAGTGACCCTACCAGATGGTGTAGGCATAAAGCATGTCATCATGACTGGCTATTGCCTGGACAGTGACAATGACCTCAAAGGACTAGAAGTTTATTTATCCTGTCTAATGAAGCTATAACAAAGAATCCAAGAAGGAAGGAGAATCGCTAGCAGGTTGCCCCAGCTTTGTGCCAGGAGGGTCCAGTCACTCAGTCATTGCCTATGCTGTCATCATGTGACAAAAGACACCCTGAGGCTGGTTCTGTGTCCAGACTCACCCAGCTTAATAAGCAAAGCCAAGGGTCAGGCCTGGTTTTGCCCACTCCCCACTATGGATGATACATGTGTGCCACTGTGAGCAGACACCATGAGATACTTCAGGAGCCCTCATCATGCAGATGAACCCCTGAGGTACCAGGTCCACCCCAGCTCCTCTCCTACAGACTTTGGGTCAGGGGTTCTACTCCTGAATTTGTCCTGAGTGCATGGAAACCTGATAGCTCAGCTCTGACATTCCCTAGGCTCTAACTAAAAATGCCCATTCCCTGTTCATCATCTAAAATCAGTGTTTAGCCCAACCACCCAAGTGTTCATAACAGAAGAGGAAGAGGAAGAGGAAGAAGAGGAGGAGGAGGAGGAAGAGGGGGAGGGAGAAAGATGGACAGAAGGAAGGAAGGAAGGAAGGAGGGAAGGAAGGAAGGAAGGACATAAAAAATAAATGTTAAATCTGTGAGCTCCTTCCCTCAAGGTCACAAGAGGATCCACCTCAGAGTTGCCTGGGTGATGGACCTCACGAATGCTGGTGTTCTCACTCTGTCACTTGTAGCTGAGATTCTAAGTATCTTGACTTGTCTTTCCTGCACCCCTTTTTAATCTCAGAAGGGATGTGAGCTAGCAGTCATCAATCAGACCTAGTTTCATACCTCAGCTCAGCTTCAAGCTGTGGGCCTCTGGGGAACACACACTGCCTCTCTGGGCACTGCTCTCTCATCTGTAACCAAGAGCCGTGAATGGCTGTTGAAATCAGATGAAATAACTGTGTACAAGTACCTGGTACATTACAGATGTCCCCAAATGCATTAACCTCTTCCCTTGTCTGCTGAGGCCCCATTTGTGGTCACATGACACTGTCAGCTCAGGAATGACAGAGCTGAAATGGAGCCGAGTGACATTTGAAGCGACTCTCTACGGCCCTTCCCTAGTTAATTGCTGCACAGGTAATCCGTTGACTTGAGAAATGCTGGCCATCAAGAACCACTCCAGGGACGTTTTTGGTGACATTTTAAAGAGGGTGAGACAGAATGTTCCCTCTGATGATGTAATCCTCACCCAGCAGAAGAACAGAAGTGGCTGTGCCATGAGCCAGAGGGACTAAGAGAAACCCAGCCAGGAGGGGTAGTCTGACTCTGTCACAGCAGTGGGAAGGGTTACCACTCAGGGTGCTGCACTCAGAACCAACCTCCCAACTCCTGGTTCATCCCAGATAACAATCCACACAGACCTGGGTGGGGGAAGTCCCCAAAGCTGGGAAGGGAACACAGAGAGCTAGACAAGAGATGGCCCCCAATGCCTGGGACCAGTACCCACAGGGGACACAAAGTAGTTGAGTGGCCTGAAGTTGGGGATGAGATGTGACAATGAGGTACAACTGCAATTGGATGCAGGGTCAGCAGAGGGTAGCAGGAGAGCAGGACAGACGTGGCACAGGCATCTGGGCAGTGTGGTCCAGTCTTCATCTCTGAGGATGGCTACCCTACAGGACTCTGCTGACATAGACTCAGCCTGGGACAGTCAGAAGAAAGGGCAAGAAGCCATGGGGCTTCATATGCAAGAGATTAGGTTCTGGAGTCAGGCACAAGCCTGTGGCTGAGGACCATGTGACTTGAGCTAATGATTTCCTGTATCTGCACCTCAGCTTTCTCTTGTGATTATTTTGGTGATGCTGATGGTAGTCATGATGAAGAGTATGAGGAAAATGACGACGGTAATGGTGATCGTGATGTTGCTGGTATAGTAGCAGTGATGATGATGGTGAGGATGAAGATGGGGATGATGGCTTGGGTAGCAATGATGGTGATAATGAGTGCCTTAGGGTTTCAATTGTTGTGAAGAGACACCATGACCACGGCAACTCTTATAAAGGAAAACATTTAATTTGGGTGGTTCACAGTTCAGAGGTTTAGTCTATTCTCATGATGGGAAACATGGCCGCATGCAGACAGGCATGGTGCTATAGGAGCTGAGAGTTCTACATCTTCATCCACAGGCAACAGGAAGTGAATTGTGACACTGGGCACAACTTAAGCATAGAAGACCTCAAAGTCCACTCCCACAGTGACACACCTCCTCCAGCAAGGCCACACTTCCTAATAGTGCCGCTACCTTTGGGGGCTATTTCAAACCACTGCAATGAGGAAGGATGGTCATGATGATGGTGATGATGGTGGTCATAATAGCGATGCTGATCATGGTGATGGAGAAGAAGATAGTGATGGTGATTGTTTGGGTGCCACTGATGGTGATGAAGGTGATCATGATGGTGCTGATGATAGTCCTGATGGTGTTGATGGCAAAAATGATAGTGATGGCAATGGTTTGGATAGCAATGATGATGGTGATGATGTGACAAAGATCATGATGATGACAGTGATGGTGTCACTGGTATCGGTGTTACTGCTGACGAGGAGAGAAAGCCTGAGGTTTGTTTCTGAGGGTGGTGATGATAGTGACAGTGATGGTGAGTAGAGACAACACTAAAGGCCTCTACTTCAGAGTAAATGTAAGCAGCAGGCTCAAAGCTTTGGCTTTACTACCGACCGCCTGTGGCCTTGGCCCTGAATAAGTTATTCACCTATAGCAGTGATAAAATAATGAGACAGGAGCAACTTAAGCGAGGGGGGAGTATAGCTCACAGTTCTAGGGTATAGTTCATCATGGTGGGAATGTCAAGGCAGCGGGAGCTTGAGGCAGTTAGTCACATTGTGTGCGCGGTCAGGAAGCAGTGAGTGATGAATGCTGGACCTCAGTTCACTTTCTTTAGTCCTTCCTCCCTGGGAGCAGTCATGCCCTCAGTGCAGATGGGTCTTTCCATATGAGTTGACCCAGCCAAGATAATTCCCCACCAGCATGGCCTGAGGCTTGTCTTCCAGCTCACCCTGGACTCTGAAGTTGACAGCAGCTCTAACCCTCCACAGTCCCTCACTTCTGTTTCCCATCTGCACCATCCGTGAATGTGTGACAATGGTGATGGTGGTTAATCCTCGCTCCCACCCGTGGATCATCTCAAGTGTTATCTGCAGCATTGTAAATGTGTGATGATGGTGATGGTGGCTAATTCTCACTCCCACCCCATGGACCCTCTCAAGGGTTAGATGAGTCAAACACACACAAAGGGACCAGATGACCATTCACCTGGTACAGAGTTTGCTTGCAAATATGAGGCCTGGGTTTGGTTCCCAGAATTCACATAAAGCAAGGTTCCCAGGCACTGGAGATGCAGAGGCAAGGGGATGGATAGGGTTTTCTATTCTGTGGTCCCATCAAGTCCATGATCTCTTTACTTGTAAGAAACTCATAAAGCATGCTGGATGGCTCTTGAGGAATAGCACCTGAGGCTCACCTCTGGCCTCCACATACTCCTGAGCACACACACACTTGTGAACCACATGTATACTGCTTAACATGTGATAAATGGTAACTGACTCCAGTTGCCATTATGAGTGCTATTATTTTCATTGCTGGGTCGCCAAAGCTGGTGATTTTTTTTTTTAAGAAGCCCAAAGCCTTGGTCAAGGTCAGAATGAGTCTTGGGTCTGGCCCACAGGATTCCCACCCATCCCATGCCCTGTCTTTCTCATCATGAGCTGTTCCAGGTGGGTAGGGGTGGTGATGATGACAGATATGGGAAGACTCCGGATTCTCAGGCCTGGGAAGTGGGAGGAGGGGTGAGCAATGTGTGTGTGGCAGCCACACTGAAGTCACAGACACCAAGCCTTGCACACGAGCCCAGAAACTGCCTTCCCACAGCACTGGGGGAGGGGGCAGTTCCTGATGAAGATGTGTGGGCCCACAGGCTACCCAGAGAGACCGGCAAGTGATCTGAGCTCCTGTACAAATGCAGGACTCCCAGATCAAGGCCACTATCCTGCTATCACTCTTCCTCACCCTTCCCTCCACTCCCCTTGCCTTTCAGAGAACTGGATGGCAAGCTGCACAAAGCTCTGCCCCTGGGCAGTGAGAATGACCGAGTCTTCAATGACCTGTGGGGGAAGGGCAGCGTCCCAGTGGTCCTCAACAACCCATATTCAGAGAAGGAGCAGGTAAGTGATAGCACTGGTTGCCCCTTTTGGGTGGGGGTGAGAGAGGGGACGGGAACGTGGGATCCCAGAGCCACTGGCATGGAAGCTAAGCCATGAGGGCTGGGGTGGGAAGATCAGCTTCAAATCTGGATGTGCCATGTTTGGGAGTGTTTGGGAACTTGCCACTTTTCCAAATTTTACCTTCCTGTTACTACCAGGAAGGGCACTCGAGTTGCCTGTTTTAAAGACATGAAACATATAAGACTCTAAATATTTTTATAAATTTATAAATCTAAAGATATTTATAAAAAAATAAATCTAAAGCCACCAAATAGCCTCACTAATACCTCCCCCCCTCAATACCAACCGTAGAGACCAACAATAACAGTATTGGTTTTTTTGTCATTTCTAACATCTCATGTATAAACAGACAAATGACGCTTGTGTTATTTCCATACCTTTGTAACAAATGAAAGTACATTTGCACACGTCTGTGCTCTTTCATGTATTAACAGGTCTAGGAGAAGGTAAAAGGGGACAGTGTCTTAATTAGGGTTTCTTTTGGTGTGATAAACACCATGACCAAAAGCAACTTGGGGAGGAAATGGCTTGTTTCACTTTACAGTTTCCAGATAATAATCCATTACTGAAGGAAGTCAGGACAGGAATTCAAAAAGGGCAGGAACCTGGAGGCAGGAGCTGAAGCAGAGGCCATGGAGGGGTGCTGCTTACTGACTTGCTCCTCATGGCTTGCTCAGCCTGCTTTCTTATAGAACCCAGGACCACCAGCCCAGGGATGGCACCACCCACAATGGGCTGGGCCCTCCCATGTCAATCACTGATTAAGAAAATGCCCAACAGGCTCACCTACAACCCAATCTTATTAGGCATTTACTTAACTGAGGGTCCCGCCTCTCTGATGGCTTTAGTTTGTGTCAAGTTGACAGAAAAGTAGCCAGTACAGAAGGCCTGGTTCTTTTTCATAGCTGTATAATACTTCACTGTGAGGCTATGCCACCTCTATTGAATAAATCCTTCATAATGGACACTTGGTGCTATGGCCGCTCTTTGGCTGTGACAGCTGGCCCGTGTGGCATTATATAGATGCCTCATTTGGCACCAGAGCAGACTTAGGAGAAAAAAAAATTCCTAGAAGTGTTAAAGTTGAGTCAAAAGTCATTTCCACTTACAACCCAGTGGCTATACCCATCTTACCAGATAAGTGGCGGGAGCGGGGGGGGGGGGGCTGTTTGCCCACAGCCTCGCCAGCTCCATCTGTTACCGAGTATTTTGGTCCTTGCCAATCTGCTGAGATGTGTGTTGACAGCTGAGTCACCATCCCTTCTATCCCTTTCTAAGACTGCCTCAGCTTGGCCGGAGACCAACAGCTACTTCTCTCTTGCCCCGGCAGCTGACAGGCCAGGCCAGAGTGACCCTTGGAAAGCACCCATGTCTCTTGCCAATCATCCTCACCCCACATGAGGTGACTCATGGGAGGTCTTAAAGAGGGGAGCTGTACCCCCTTTTCTCAGCACCTACCCACAAATGGAGGCTTTCAGTCCCTCTGAGCCAGGACTCCAAGCCTTTCCACAGGGCTTCATTGTTGGGTGAGCCAAGCCTGAGCCACAGTGGAAGTGGTTGCTGATGGTTAAGGAGGAAGAAGGCGGTGTGGGGAATTCCACAATCCCACTGGCTGACTCTCCCGCAGCCGGTGACACCCAGGAATGTTTGTGGGGTGGATAGCATTAAACTGTCCTCAAAAGTCAAGGTCATATTTGAGTGGGGTGGGCTCAGTGGCTGAATACGTGTTTAACAAGGAGGAGGTGCTGAGTCCACCCCAGCAAAACAAAAACAAACAAACCAAGGTCACACTGGAACACTGAGAACTCTTGTTCATGGACAAGAAAACAAACAACTATGGTCTTTTAAAATCCCTTCATAATTTCTTTTTGTTGTAGGAGAGGGAGGTCCTGAGAGTGGAACCTGGGGCTTGGCATGCAAGTACAAAGCACTGTACACTGAGCTATATCAGCCCTTGGTTTTTTTAAAGTATAGCCCAGGCTGGCCTTGAACTTGTGAATCTCTGGCCCCAGTCTCCCAACTGCCAGGCTTATGGGTGTGTACCACTACACTGGTTTATAGTTCCTTTCTTTATTAAAAATAAAGCCATGTGTGCTGATAACCTTCCCAAGACAAAGATGGACAGGAAGTGGCACCTCCAGCCAGACCCAGGCTCTGCCACAGTCTGTCAGATGTAAAGTCTGTCTTCCTAAGAAATGAGTCTGATTTTTTTTATTTATTGCCATTGTTTCAGAGTTTTGCACAAACATAGCAATGTTTCTTCTTTAAAACATAAACTATCTAGCCATATGTGAGCCTATCTTATTAGGGAGTGTCTTAGTCATTGTTCTGTTGCTCTAAAGAAGCACCGTCACCAAGGCAACTCAAGAGAATATTTAACTGGGGGCTTGATTACACTTCCAGAGGTTTAGTCCAATGTCATCATGGCAGGGACCATACAGCATGAAGGCAGACACTGGAACAGTAGCTGAGTGCTACATCCTGACCCACAGAAAGAGAGAAAGACTCTGGGCTTGGCATGGGCTTCTGAAAGCTCAAAGCCCACCACTCCCAGTGATGCGCTCCCTCCAACAACACCACGCCTCCTGATCCTTCTAATCCTTTTAAAAGTTCTTCCTGGTGACTATGTATTCAAATATATGAGCCCATGGGGACCATTCTTCTTTAAACCCACCAAAGAAGAATGGTAGTCTATAAAAGCCAACCTCCTCAGTAGACTCTTCACTTAGGGATAGTCCCTAACACCCACTACTGTCACCATCTCAGCAAGACTAAGTGCCCATTGTCATTTTTAGCACATGGATGCTGTTAGTTTTATTTGTACAGTTAGGATAGGAGATAAATCTTTTTGTATCCATTTGTTGTTACTGTTGTTGTTTAGTTTTATTTTGGGGTGCTAGGATGACTCTACCATTGAGCTATATCCCCATTCTTTTGCATTTTTCTAAGATTCCTTTTTATTAGCTTAGTTATGTGTATATGTGTGTGGGTATTGTACACATGAGTTCAGGTGTCTACCAAGTTCAGAAGAAAGTCTCAGATCCTCCCGAAACTGGAATTACAAGCAGTTGTGAGATTGCCAATGTGGGTGTTGGGAATAGAACATGGGGCCTCTGCTAATGTGTTACCTACACTTGGCTTCTGAGCCATCCAGCCCCTCCCCCATTCTTTTAGATGAAGTCTCCCTAAATTACCCTCTCTGACCTTTAACTCACTGGCTAGCCTGAGCAGTTCTTCACCTTACCTTCCTCCTGCCTTAGTCACCTGAGTAGTTGTCCATGTCTTTATTATAAACAAAGGGTAGAAATTGTCTAAAAGGTCCCTGTGTGTCAAGGAAGATAAGAAATGAGGAATATTATTATGTGTTTAGTGTACACCCAACCTTTTGAAATTTGCTAGTTTGCAAATTTGAATTTGCAGGGTTTTGAAATTTGTTAGTTTACCATTGGAGTTTCTAATGCCCTGTTGGTGGTAGCCTTCGGGTTTGGCTGAAAGGAGTTTGGGGAAGAAACAGAAGCATTCTTGACATTTCTAGAAACAACTGGAAGTCCCTGGCAAAGTCTGAGTAAGGGAAGGCTATGACCACTTCCTTCCATGCTGTCTACCTTGTTTAAAACGGCAATTTAAAAAATAAAAAATCACCTTGATCTTGTAGTTTGAGGAGTAGAGCCCAGTACAGAGAACATGGCAGGAATGGTTTGGGGATGGGCTTCTTAGCCAGCGTGGCAATAGCAGGATGGAGTGGAGTGCTGAGCACGGAGGACCCAGTAAGATGACCAAGTGGCTTTGTCCGGGAGACTGGTCCAGAGACCAGCAGTGAGGGGTTGGGTCCATTCTACATCAGATACTTAGCACAATCCATGACTGAAAACTCCAAACCATTGGTCTACGCTATCTTCCCAGATCCATTGACTGTAAAGTCAGGCTCCACATTGCCTTCAGAAATGGAGCTGGAAGGAACTGAGCATGCTGGTGGCAGCCTGTCACCCCAGCACTCAAGAGGCTGAGATGGGGGGTTGCAAGTCCAAAGGTAGCGTGGGCTACATAGTGAGACCTTTCTCAAAAAAGAAAACACAAGGGCTGTGGATATAACTGACGTACTAGGGTGTTTTCCCAGCATTCAGTTGGGTTCTGTGTTCAATCCTCAAGACAGAGAGTGAGTAAGTGCATTCTTTGATACCCATGTTTAGGGTACGTTTGCTAGCTCCAGAGATAAGGAGGCAGCTCTTGACTCATCAGGTTCTCATCCGTACCCTCAAGGCTTTCATGGAAGCAAGTCAACAGAGAACTAGTCTTGTATGACGTGGCCTGTCTCACACTCCTGCCACTGTTGCAGCCAAGATGGTTCCTACCTCTGTCTTTCCTGCCATGGTGGACTGTACCTGCTGAACTGTGTAACCAAAATAATCTCTCCTCCCGAAAACTGCCTGGGTCAGACATTCTGTCACAGTAGAGATAAGGGAATATAGGGAGAAGAGATGAGCAGCAGGTCTCACGTTATTTATCTGCTGTAACATTTTATATATGATGATTATCACAGAAGGGCCTTAGCTTGGTGCCTCAGGGGGTGTGGTCATGAAAGAACAGCAGAGATCCAGTAGAGTGTCTCAGAAATTCAAACCCACAGCTTGTCAGTCATAATCATTTGTTTTTACCAGGAAACTTTTATCTACTTTATCCTGGGCAAACTCCTACTTGATCTTTAAAGCTCAGGTCCAATGTTACCTCTTAGGGTAAACCTCTCATGCTGTCTGATGAGCCACACAAATGAATGTGCACTTGGTCATGAGGCTCGTGAGAGCAGGGAAGGTGGAGTTTGCTTTTCTCTGCTTGCTTGTACTGCAGGGCTATGCACATGGGTTTCGAGGAAGCCTTTGGGAGCACAGGAAGCAGCTCATTCTGCCTTCTATCAGGGGCCAGATGCAATTTGTGCTGAGGATGTGCAAGATGAGGTGCATATCTTGGCAGATCAGGAAGTAGAGCTAGAACAGGAAGTGGGGCAGAGCTGTCGCTCAGTGCCAGTCACCCAGTGATTCACTTCCTCTAGCCAGGTTCCCAGCTCTCAACATCACCACCCGCTGGGGTCCAACCATTCAAAATGTGAGCTTGTGAGAGCCATGTCCCGTTAAGCCAAAACACTCTGTAGGACCTTAGGAATGGAACCTGGCCCCTCTCAATGCCTGCTTTCATTGATTGTCCATGTCCCTTGTGTGCCCTGGTTGCTCTCCTAATGGAGAAGTAACTTTACACTGTCTGGAGGCAGATGCCTACTTTCAGAGTCTAATCAACCACTCATCCAATCCACAATGCACAGGCAGGGAAGGCTCCAGGCTGGAAGTGGCTACCTCTGGGGTCTATGCCCTCTCTCCAGCACCCCATCCTGTCTCCAGCCTCATGCTGGTTGAAGGGATTACATAAGCACTCCAGTGCCCTCCCCACCTCTTACCTCACTAGGAGCTGGCATTTCCTCTCCCTGGGGACCCAGGGATTCCTAGCTGCTTTCAAAATCTCAGAATCCATTGTGATGAAAGTACCAGCACCTTAGCATCTGAATGCCAAAGTACAAGGCAGGAGCAATCAGTCTCCTGCACCCATATCCCTAGTCTGCAGGGGAGACCTAGGACCTGCTCGGTTGAATGGCCAAGGGACAGCAGCCCTGTGGACCTGGGCAGCAGAAGGACAGAACAGACACTCTGCCTCACAGTTTCCAGACCATGGTAACAGCAGGGGACCTCAGTCAGACCTGACCCAGGCTTGTTAGTGATGTCAAAATAAATATATCCGCCATGGTGGTTAACACTACCACCATGGGATGTACAGCTGTTAGAGCCGAGGGTTTCTTGGCCATAGCATGGCACCCAACAGTGCTGTAGATGGGGCTAGGATGGCCCCATCCTCACTGGTGATGGCCATCAGATGACTACTTAGCATGGAACTGAAACCTCCCCCTCATCACAAGGGCTCATTGCCTCCTGCGGGGATGAAGTGAGTTAGCCTATGGAATATTGGTGGCAACCACAGCAGCTGTGCCTGGTACTTACTGAGCATTGTCAGCGCTATGCTGAGTACTTTAGGATAGCCGTCTCTTTCCATCCTCAGCCCCACCCAGAGTTGTAAAGTACTGTATGCCTTGAATCTGTACTCATAGATTCATAGGGGCACAGACAAAAATTACTCACAACATTGCGTCTACACAGAATGATGTAGACTATGGTTTTTATTACACCCTATCTAAAGCAGCAGCACAGCTACTTGGGGAATGTCTCTAGAGATAACAAACTATGTAGGAAGCTGGGCTGGCAAGATGGCTCAGTGGGTAGGAGCACTTGCTGAACAAGCATGAGGGCCTAAGTTCAAATCCAGCACCCACATAAAAAGCTAGGCACAACTATACATGCTTATTAACCCCAGCATTTGGGGCTGGAGACAGGAGGATCTCAAAAGTTTTCTGGTCAGCCAGTCTAGACAATGTAGTGAGCTTCAGGCTCAGTGAGAGACCCTGCTTGGAGGGACAAGGCAGAAAGTGAAGGGAGAAGACACCTAATGCCCTGCATCCTGTTCTGGCCTCTGCAGTCACAAACATGTGACCTGTACACTCAAGTATATGCAATACACACACATACACACACACACACACACACACACACACACACACACACACACACACACACACACCTCTGTTGTCCTTATATTACAGTTGGGGAAACTGAGACACAGAGATTTAGTGTCTCAGGGAGGACTGGTGAGTTCTAGAGATGACATGTGACCACAGTTCCAAAGTCCCACCATCTCAGAGCCCACCCTCAGCTTAACGGGGCCTCATAAGTGGCTAGAAAATAAGGTCATCATCTCTTATAGTAAATAACCCAAAGAATTGATGAATGAACACTGCACACCTCAACACAGTGAAGACCACGATCACCAGGCCTGCTGCTAACATCATTGTAAGGGAGAAAAATAAAAACCTCTCCTTAAAGCCAGGAACAAGGGCAGGTGAGGTGGTTCAGTGGGTAATGGTGCCTGCTTCGGAGCCTGAAAGCATGAGCTTGGCTAATTATTATATCATGCACATGAGTCTGGGATTAAGAAACTACAACTCTCTCTTTTATCAGCATCCTGTCTGTCCCCCACATCTTGACCTGTGTCTCCTGAGGACCAGTCTCTTAAGTACACACAGCCAGTCCTGTCACCTGTGCCTAGTTAAACAGACACCTGGCCTCTCAGACCCTTTGTTTCATCATCTGTCAGTGAGAACTGGAGAGCTGGTAGATAGGTATGGGTGGGGCCCTGCTGGGCACCAAAATAGGCATTTATAAGAGATTACTCAAAAACAGACAAAACTGAATGTGGTCACATCACAGAAGGAGTTTACTACATGGCCATCATTTCTTCATCAGTTATTTGCCTTGACTTCTGGAAGCATCACTCCTAAAGCAAGCTACATGTGCACACTTACAGCAGCCATTGCACTGTGTCATTGGCAGCAGGTGGGAGTGAGATCTCAGTGAGTCATGTACCCACATGACCCATATATTCCACCCAGCTGGCCCTGGGAGAAGCCATTGGCTCTGTTCTGGCTGACATCTTGGGAGGCCAGTGGGCTCCTCCCTCCCTGAGAGCTACCTTTGATGTCTTGAGCATTGAGATGAACCCCTCCAGTACAAGGCCAGCACTTGACTTACTTGCCCCACCTTGCTTGGCTCAGCTGGCCCATGCTGAGTCCCACTGCCCTTAGGAAGCAGACCCTTCAAAACCATGCTTTCCAGAAACTTCTCCTGAACAGACCCTTCTGTCCACAGCACTGAGAGGCATAATATAGTTTCAGTCAATGCCTTCTTCCCTCTATTGAAGCAGTCTTTTTGGTGACCCCTGGTCTTTATAGGTTACTTAATCAAAGACTGTCACCAACTCTGGGGAGATGGCTCCATCAGGAAAATGCTTGCTGCACAAGCATGAGTTCCAATCCAAGTTTAAATCCCCAGCACCCAGGTAAAAAGCCAGGCAACAGAGTATACACCTTTAACCCAGTACTAGGGAGGCAGAGACAGGAGAATTCCTCCAGCTCGCTGGCCAGCTAGTCTCACCAACCAGCAAGTTCAGTGAAAAACCCTGTCTCAAAAAATAAGGTGTCGAGATATTGAGGGAGACACCCAATAGGGACTGCTGGCCTCTACATCCATGTGTACAAACAGGTAGGAATATGACATACATTCACACATGCACATGCACAGCACATGCACACATATATACACTCATGTGCACATGCATGCATGAGCACACAAGCACACATACCCCACATGCACACCAAGACACCAAGTCCTGCTCTCTGGTGGTCAGATCCAGGATGGAGCCAGGAAATGGGGTTTGAATGGCCTAGACCTGTGTTTGGGTTCAGCCCTGTGGGAACTTCCACATATTCTGCTAATGGTTTGTTTCCAAAGCAAGTGTGCTTGGTGCAGGCTGTCCCACCTAGTGAGGCCATGGCATTTGATGGGGAACCATGGAGAATTCTCTGAATGTTGAGTCACTCTGTGGCTCTCTATCAATATCCTTTCCCATAACCCTAGCTCAGGCTGAACTGCCCACCCTTTTCCCAACTGATAGCTGAGTTCACCCCTTCACCTCCCAACGGAGATCCAGACAGCTCTGGAGAGCCCTCCCTTCATTCCTTCCTTTACTTTTGAAAGGCTAAAAACATGTGTATTTAGCAAGTTCACATGCAGGACAAGACCCAGTAGAAACAAGTCACAGGTATTTTCAGGATTCATTATTATAATTAACTTCTTGGGCACATAGCCATTCTGGTGTGGTCACAGGGCCAAGTTCAGAGTTATCTAGAAACATGCAACTATCCAGAAGTCTCCAGGGTGGAGGTCAATGTGAGTTTGCTAGCTTTTGGGGGAGTGCATGCACAGGTGCACATATGTGCAGGTACGTGTGTGTGCAGGTGCACACGTGTGCAGGTACAAGTGTGTAGATGCACATGTATGTATATTTCTGTGGATGGGGAGGTCAGAGGTCAATGCCAGGTGCACCCTCCATATCATTCTCTATTATTTTCTTTTTTGAAATTCCATGCATGGATATCCATCCTGCATCCCCTCCTTCTGCCCCCCCCCCCGTCCCAACCCCAATATACCCCCTGTCTCCCTCCCAACTTCATGTCCTTTTGTGGTTTTTGTTTTTTTATAACCCACTAATCCAGTGAGTGCTGACTCCACTTGATTTTCTGAGCTGGGGTCTCTCACTGAACCGGTTTTGACTGGAACAACTGGCCAGAGTGCCCCAGGGATCTACCTATTCTCTGCCTCAATGCTGGCTTTTTCCATGGGTGCTGGGGATCTGAACTCAGGTCCTCAGGCTTGCACAGCTAGCACTTCAGAAACTGAGGCATCCCTCCTTGGCTCACATTCTAGTTTAAAGACCTCTTCATCTCAGGGGTCTAAGCTGCCTCCCCTCTCTCACACTAAAACAGATCTACTTCCCATGTACTCCTCTTCCCCACCCCCATGGACGAGAACATGGAACAATGCAATGGTGAAAGGGAACAGAGTGAACAGTTGGCAGGTGTCCACAGGGTCACTGCAGGGACCAGATCACTTTGGACACAATCCTTGCACGTACCCCACAGAAATCATTCCCCAGGTCCTAAGCACAGTTGGTTCTGTCCTCCAAGCAACAATTTGCCCATGGCATGGATGCTGCATCACCAGAGCCCATAACTGGGTTAGGCTGGCTCTCCTGAAGAAGTAGTCCCCACAGGTTGGAGCAGGCGTTGCCCAGGGTTGCAGGAAGATCACAGTAGGTGGCGTCTAGCCCCTGTGGTGTGATGGCCTGATGCCCAGCTTGGCCCCGGCTTGCTGTCCTCATTTCAGGGCAAGTCCAGAGGAGGCAGGTTGACACAGGGCTGTCACAGAGTGGCCATGGCTGGTGCCAAACAGGGAAGAACGGAGATGCTGGCTGACTCTGCACAAACTTGGGCTCAGTTCCAGGGCTTGCTCACCCAGGCTACATAACCCAGTCCTGACAACCTGGTGCTTTGTGTCATGGTTACAACAGAGAGAGCCCAAAGTCAAGATGTGGGCAGAATGGCTATAGCCTTATGATCACAAGGCTTTCTGTCTGGGTTGGGGTGTGTCTGTCCCTGAATTCCCCTTTTCTACGTGATGCCCGCCATGTAGTGTCAAGGACTACATAGTGACTACATTCTAACTTGTTGCCTTTATAGAGACCCTGTCTTCAGTTGGGATACTGTATCAATTTTTCCCTTATTATTGTGACAAAATACTCAACAAAAGCATCATAGGGGCGGGAGTATTACTCTGGCTCACAGTTGGACGGTGGAGGGGAAAGCAAGACCGTTACATTGTATCTACGTTACATTGTATCCACAGTCAGCAAGCAGAGAGAGAAAGATTAACGCTGGGGCTCAGCTCACCTTCTCCTACGTCTTCAGTCCCAAGACCTCAGGCCATAGGACAGTACACTCACAGTTGGGGTCTGTCTTCTCACCCAGCCCCACTTCCAGAAGATCGACCATCCATCTATGCCACCCCCACCACCACATTGTTGAGGAAGCATCTTCAAGACTCTCAAGCCCTTCCTCCCACAATCCTCGAAATCCTTAGCATTTCAGTTTCATGGTGGTGAGAAAGCAATATTTATTCTGTAGAGATTGTATTTCAGGTTTTGCTGGAATTTTCATCCCAATCATCATAGCTCCCTATCAGTGAGAAATCACAAGGAGAAACACCCAGTACTCTACTGAGAGTTTTGCTACTGAGCCAGGATGTCCCATGGGTTAGGGGTCATAATGAATTTTCTTCTTATGATAGTTTCACTTTACAATGGTTCTGTCAGGTTGTGACCCCGTGAAAAATCTAGGCAACTCTATTACTAGCCCTTGGCTTCCATCAGACCACTCACTCAAGCCAAGCAGCTTCATGATTATCTGTCCCCCCGTAAATCAAGATCTGACCAGAGTCCCTGTACATTTAGGCCACACCACGGTTTCAAGGATGCAAAGAGCAAACAAACAAGAAAGTCAGACATGGTGCTT
This sequence comes from Cricetulus griseus, assembly GCF_003668045.3. NCBI lineage: Eukaryota > Metazoa > Chordata > Mammalia > Rodentia > Cricetidae > Cricetulus > Cricetulus griseus. Next base: position 97,801,401 of record NC_048597.1, read on the forward strand.
GTAACTTGGACTTATAACTTACACTTTGAGAAATGGAGAAGGGTGGACCCCTGTGGCTCACTGGCTGGCTAGTCCATGCTACTTGTGGGCTCCAGGCCAGTAGAAGATCCTGTTTCAAAATAAGGTAGATGGCGCCTGAGATAACACCCAAGGTTGACCTCTGACCTCTACACACACACACACACACACACACACACACACACACACACACACACACACACGTGCACAAAAGCCCACCTGCAGGCTTGCTAAGTGCTGTGAAGGTGTTTAACATGTGGTTAGAATCACTGGAAAGCAGGGCACACAGGGCTATTTCCTAGAAATTCTGGAAAGATCTCCAACCCAATGGCATTTAAGCAAAATAAGTGGCAAGATTGGAGACATCCTTAGCTTTGGGGACTCTATCATAATTACAACATAATTATAACACAAGAAACCATGAACAGGTGAGGCCCATGACTCCAGCTACTCAGGAGGCTAAGGTAGGAGGATAACAAGTTCAGGGTTGGCCTGGGCTACACAGTGAGTGTAAAGCCTGTCTGGAAAACTTAACAGAATTGTCTCGAAGGGTGGAGATGTAGCTCAGTGGGAAACACTCACCTAAGCGTGTATGAAGGCCTGGATTCAGTCCTGGTCCCTCACAAAAGAAACAGGCAACAGGGTGACCAGTGAAAAACTTACCATGGAAAATTGAGCTTCATATAGCATTCATGAAACATAAAATACTATTGTTGTTCAGGTTTTTATCTTGAACCCTGTAAAATGGGAAAATATGCTCTACAGAAACACATAGGCAGGCATTGGCTGGTCCCACAGGCTACAGAGCCCAGACCCTTGCCTCAGAACAGTCAGTGAGCCATACCTACTTCCCAATTATGGGGTGAGCATTGTCACCTATGTGGGAGCCCTCAGCCTCCTTGGAGCCTGAGTACCCAGGCCTTTCTCTCAGGCTTCTACAAACCCCTTAGCAGAGTGAGTTCAGGAAATCTTCACAATGTCTGTGACTGCCCTGTCTCTTCTCATACTTTAGAAGGCCTCCAAGTAGAGCAGGCATCTCCCCCACCTGGAAGCTTCCATCATCCCACAGCAGACACAGAGCCAGGAAAGGCCGAGTGTGAGTATGGCCACCACCTCAGTCCACACGTGCCCACTCCAGCCTTACGTTCCTGCGTGTGCTAATCTGCATTTTGAGCAGAGACCTTGGTTCCCACTCAGAAAAGCCATTTGTGTCCTATACACAGGGCCCCTGTCTGCTACACTTCTCTCCTTATTTATCCCCTCCCAGGTCATCCAGTGTCACTGATGGCTAATTAGAACATCAAAGCCAACTACATACAGTAGCCCAGCAAGGCATCTGGTGTGCTACCCGGGCTCTCCTATTGGTCTGTTATCTTCTCAGCTGCCTGGTGGTGAGGGCTAGAAGAACCCATCGACCAGCCACACCCCACAGCTTGTCCTCATTCCCTACCACCCTCCAAACCTCTACCCTCCCATCCTGATGGGACAACCATGTCCATGGCTCCCTCTGCGATTCCTGCTGGCACTCAGTCTCCAGGGCACCAATGCAAGCAGCCCAGAGGGACACTAGATTGCTTGAGTGACACCCAGTACTGAGGCAGGAAAGCAGTGCTGATCTTCAGAGACTCAGGCTGTCCTCCTGCCTCAGCCTCTCCAAGCTCGTGAGCCATGGGCTTGACCTTTAACCTTCCCATCTCTATTCTCCCTCCTGGCATCACTATGCCTGGGTTTTTCATATGGGTTCCAGGAATCATACTCAGGCTGGGTGCACTTGGTAAAGTGAATCCTTTACCAACTGAGCCAACGCCCCAGCCCCCTGGTCCTTTGAACTTAGCAAGCCCATCCTGACCACAGGCCCTTGCACTCACCTCTCCTCCTCCACCAAGGCTCCACCCCTCCCTTCCTTTGCATTCTCATCCCACCTGCAACAGTATTCTTTCTCTCCTGCTTCAGGAGGCTGAGGTAGCCAGTGTCTGTTCACTGAGTAGGTTTGACAGTGAGTTCTGAGTTAAGAGATGAGACGTGGCTTTTAAGAACTTGTGTTAGAACTTAGTTAGTGTGTGAGTCTCACTGCTCAGAATTCTTCCCTTCCCAGGCTTGCCTTTCACATGGGGGTGTCCCCACCAAGCAAATGATCCGGTTTCTACAACCCTAAGGACTGTAACTATTCAACAGGTGTTAGTTTCCCCTCGGTCTTTTATTCGTTGGACTAATGTTCCCCGGCTATGAGGTATTCTGGATATTGGAATGTATAGTCTGTTCTAGATATTCTTGACTCTGTGGCAGACACTGGAGTGATCACCTATGATCTTCTGCCTCCTACCCCAAGATCGAATTCATAACATTTTTCCATGCCATGGTGTGTCTTTTGCATAGGCAGAGCTGTTGGTTTCTGGGACCCTCACACCTGGCACCCAGGAAAGCTGGGGTCTTCTCTCTGTGAAGGCAATGGGTGACCTAAAAGGAGCAAACCCTGCAAGTCCCAGATAAGATATCATGGCCCCTCCAGGCCCTATCTCATGGATCACTTTCATTCTCATCTACAGCCCCCTGCCTCGGGGAAACAGTCCCCTACCAAGAATGGCAGCCCTTCCAGGTGCCCCCGGTTCCTCAAGGTGAAGAACTGGGAGACAGACGTGGTCCTCACTGACACACTGCATCTTAAGAGTACATTGGTGAGTGTTGGGAATAACACCTCACAAGAGGCAGGAGGGGCATCTGTGTGAGGGGGATCTTATGATCAACACTACAGACAACCTATTCCCATGAGACCAGAATCCTCACTCACACTGTGACAGCCAGAGGGTCTGGTCTACAGGCATTGCCTCATACCTCCCTGGATGCCCCACTGATGGGTTTTTATGTGTGAACATCTTGCTTCTAGCAGAATTGAAGGGTCCTCACACATTCTTTGCCTCTTACAGTGTGATCACAGATCGGATATCGAACCAACCCTTCCTTCATTTCACACTGTGGCCTCTGTTCTTTACCACATTCTTAATACTCAATGCTTCAACCCATTGCCTTCCATTTTTGCTTTAAAAAAAAATGAGCCTCTTGAAGGAGTGTTGTATCTGTCAGCTAGTGCAACATAACAAGTGAGTCTCAAGCTGAAAACAACTGTTATGTGTTGCTTTTTTGAAGTCCACAGTCAAGCCAGGTGGCTCTGAAGACCTGGCAAAGAAATGGTTGAATTTGATGGGGTCTATCTCATGTATCTTCAATCACATGAGAGGACAGCTCAGGCCAGGCTGCTCTAGGATGGCCCTGGCAGAGGTGATTCTGTTCTATGTGGTCTCTCGCTTCCAGCAAACAAGCTCGTGTTTATCCCCAGGGCTGCAGAAAAGTGTACGATCTATTTATTTTCCATTACCATACAAAACTATTGAGACCGAGGCTGGGACATGGCCCAGGATCACTCCTACCAGATTCTGTGGGTCCAAAATAACCAGGATTCAAGGGGTGAGGGGCCAACTGCATCTCAGGAAAGGTGCTACAGAATCGCATCACAAATAATGAGTGTGAGCTGAAGGGAAGAGCTACAGCCACCTTCAACATCAATCTACCATAGGGTGTATTCAGACGCATTCTTAGGGGCTAGGGTAGAGTCAATTAAAGTGCTTGCCTATCACTTGCCTAGTGGTGTGATGGTGCATGACTGTAATCTCTACACTCAGGAGGTGGAGGCAGCAGAGTCAGAAATTTAAAGGTCACCATTGGCCTTGGCCATATAGGATGGCCTGGGCTATTATATGAGACCCTGTCTCAGTAATAATAATAGTATCTATGCCAACAATATCTAATGATGATGAAAAATGACAACGCCATTATTCGTTCTCTTTGATCAACATAGAATAAAGTTTTTCTGGAAGTGGGTGTAATGGCACACACCTGTACTTTTAGCACTTGAGAGGCGAAAGCAGAAAATCAAGAACTTAAGGCCAACCTCAGGAAGCAAGGCCAGCCTGGGCTATATGAGACACTGACTCAAAACAAAAAAAAATCAGATAGATAGAAATATACATAGATAGATAATAGTGAGAGAGACGATCAATGATAAATAGATGAGTAAATAATGAACTGAACAGATGGATAGTAGATACAAAATAGAGTTTGTAAATGATGGATAATAGAGGATATGTAGACAGGTATATAAATAGATGATTGATAGATTAATAATAGATAGGTGATAAGTAGATGATAGATGATTGACATATAATAAATTATTGATAGATTCAATAGAAAATAAACAATAGGTAATTGATTGATACCTAGATGATAGATTAATAGATGATAGATGAATATATATGTAATATATAGATGATAGGTCATAGATAATATATAGATGATAGATGACAGATAAATTGATAGAGGATAGATAGATAGATAGATAGATAGATAGATAGATAGATAGATAGAGGTAAATGATAGGTAAATAGATAATAGGTAGATAGGAAATAGATAGGTGGGTGGGTGGATAGATAGATAATATATAAATGATAGATAGATAGATAGATAGATAATATATAGATGATAGGTAGATAGGTAGATAGATGGATAGATGATTGACAGAGAAAGGATACAGGTAGAGATGTCAGAGGCAGACAGACACAAGGTTGACCAGTAGCTGTGTGTCCCAGTGGCAGAGCCCCTTCCCTACCTGACTAGTGCAAACACCTTGGGCACCTTAAAACACACCTACCACTCCTCGGGGGCTGTGATCAATCACGTCCAGGAATGTTTTGAAGCTAGCTTGGGAGATCCCTTTGGGATAGAAGGCCCAGTCAACCTGATCATGAGTCCAGAGTCCCAGTCCTCAGTCATGACACCTGCCAACCATGATGTGGCTGGAAGCCAGACACTCACTCACCTCCCTCTTGCCCCCAGGAAACGGGGTGCACAGAGCATATCTGCATGGGCTCTATCATGCTGCCATCCCAACATACTCGGAAACCAGAAGATGTCCGCACAAAGGACCAGCTCTTCCCACTAGCCAAAGAATTTCTCGACCAATACTACTCATCCATCAAAAGGCAAGTACGGGGACCTGGGCAGTTGGACTGGTGGGGGAAATGCTCACCATTTAAGTGTGAGGACCTGAGTTCAGATCCCCACCACTCTTGTGAAAACAGAGCATATGTGGTATGTGTCTGCAACTCCACTGCTGGGGAAGCAGAGAAGATGGGTCCCTGGAGCTCACTGGATCACCAACCTCGCAAAATCAATGAATTCCAGGTTCAATGAGAGACCCTGACTCAAAAAGTAAGAAAGGGAGATTGAGGAGGACCCTCACTGTTCCCTACGTCACCTGTTAGACGCACAGAGCCTTTAACATGTATACACATACACAAACACACATGTACATGCACACAGGCATGCACACACATGCATGCACACACACATGCACGAACACACACGTACACACACACACACACACACACACACACAGAGAGAGAGAGAGAGAGAGAGAGAGAGAGAGAGAGAGAGAGAACGCTTCAAAGCCATCACATTTCGGCCCCCTCCCTGCCCCTCTCCCTTAGGTTTGGCTCCAAGGCCCACATGGACAGGTTGGAGGAGGTGAACAAGGAGATCGAAAGCACCAGCACCTACCAGCTCAAGGATACCGAGCTCATCTATGGCGCCAAGCATGCCTGGCGGAATGCCTCTCGATGTGTGGGCAGGATCCAGTGGTCCAAACTGCAGGTAGGTCTGACAGCAGATGCCTGGAAGACCATCTGGGATGGAACAAGCCAAGGGTACAAGTGGAGCTTCTAAAGAGATCCAGTGTGGTGGCGATCTATCAGAACCCTGTTCTTCATTGAATGAAATTACCATGCCTCCTGGTAGGATTCAGGTTGTCCTATTTGCCAAGGACTCCACCACTCCCTTTTGCTATCCCTTTGCTGAACACCCCACTCTCTTTTTCTTGCACTCCCTGAAGGTGTTCATTGTGTATGCCTGGTTTGAGTCTGTCCTGGGGAGTAATTTAATGTTACAAGTGGATTGGTTTGTAGGATGGAGACTTTCTGTTCGATGGACTGTGTTAGCATATATTATGCATACTGGAATTTCATATGGCTTTTCACTTTATAATGTATCTTAATCATGTTCACTCCCTACTCCCTTCTCTTGCCACCTTCCTACTCCCAGTTGGTCCTCTTCTACTTCTATGTCCTGTATTTTCTTTTTATGTGCTGTGGCCCCCTGATTTGATCTGGGATATGGCATGAGCTGGGGTGTGGGGTTATTCACTAGAGCATGGTCAGCTTTCCAGTGTTATGTCACCAATGGAAGTGAGAAGCCATCAACTGCCAGTAGCTCCTCAGGGCAGAGTGGAATCCCGTGAGCCCCCACAGCCACCCTCTATTCTAGATTATTTGTTTGTTTGTTTGTTTTTGCTTGTTTCTAAATGCCTGCTGACCCACAGAAAATATAACCATAACAGCTCACTCCTTTCTTCACCACCCCACCCTCTTAGTCATTTGCCCTCCATGCATACTTCTAGGGATATTCCCTTAGTTATTAGCATAGAAAAAAACAAAAGGCTGTTGCTGGAGTTTCTTGTCCTGCCAGGTCCCACCACCCTTAAGCCTCCCCAAAAAAACCCACAGATGCTATATTAGTTATAAAAATGTTGGCCAATGGCTAGGGCTTCTTATTGGCTAGTTCTGTCTTAATTATTAACACATTTCTATGAATCTATGTATTTCCATGTGGTCTCGGCTTACCAGAGAATGCCCGGACCTGCTACTCCTTCGGAGGCTACATGGCATCCCTTTGCATCTCCTCCTTGAGGTGCCTCTCTCCACCTCCTCTCCCCAGAATTCTCCTTGTCTCCTAGACCCACTGTCTTCCTGCCTCTATTGGCCAAACAGTGTTTTATTTATCAATCAATAAGAGAAACATATACACAGAAGGACATCCCCCATCAAAAGGCAATACAAAATTACACAGCCTCAACCTCAAGAGAGGGGGGTGGCTATCTAGGAGAGGGGTGCAGCTGCTGTGAGTTCAGGGTCCCCTAGAAAAGAAGTCTGCCCAGGGGCTGCCAGGGAGAGAGGAGGCAGCCAGCAATCCTAGCATGCACTTTTTGCAGGTGTTTGATGCCAGAGACTGTACCACAGCCCACGGTATGTTCAACTACATCTGTAACCATGTCAAGTATGCCACCAACAAAGGGAACCTCAGGTGAGTTGTCCTGCTGGGTAGGGGTGGACAGGTGATGTCCCTGTGGCATGGAGTCCTAGTTCTGGGCATGGCTCAGCTGCCAGAGGAAAAGGCTGTCTCCTCTCCTGGGGTGGCAGCCAAGCTGGCAGAAATGGCCTAGTATTCTTATCCCCCACCCCTCCTCTGCTGGAAAGAACAACAAAAAACTGAGAGTCACAATGGACTGTTCTTCCCTGCCACCCACAGAGAAGACAGAAAACTAGTTAGGATTCCTAGAAAGAAGAAAATAATAAACAAACAAACTCCCATTTCCAATAGAGCCACTCTCACAGCAGACCACCCTCTGGCTGCCCCCCATTCTGCGGGACACTGTGCCTTCCAGTTCTGCCCCATCTAGCCCTGCCTTGGACTCTTGGGCCAATACAAAGAACACAGCTACAGGAACCAGCTGAGCCAGGGAGGTACCTTGATCTGCGATTTCCACCCTGGCCTCAGCTGCTCCCTCGCAGATGCGGCCCCATCCACACACAGCTGGCTGCACTTGTCAGTCCCGCTGGTGACATCTGTTCCTTGCTGCTGTAAATCAATCCTGCCTCAGAAACACCCAAGGCTATTTCAGGGATATTCCCACAAACCCGCTGCCCTGGGCTGCCCTGAGCTCATACAGAAGGGGCTTGTCTGCCTCAGGCAAGGATTTCCCTCCCCCCCCACCCCCTGCAAGCCACCAATCGAGACAGAAATCATTTGTATGTGAGGAATTCATATCTAGGACTCTTCGCTAAGTAGCATTACCCTGAGAAAGCATCAAAGAACTTTCAAGTGGCTAGAGAGGACTGCTCAGTTGGTGAGGTGTGCTTGCTGCACAATCATGGGGTCTGAGTTCAAATCCAGAACCCATGTCTTAAAAAGCCAGATATTGTGGTACAGGCTTACATTTCCAGTGCTGGGAAAATGGAGATGGGGGATTCCTGAGGCTTGCTGTCCAGCCAGCCTAGCATGATGATTGAGAGACCGTGTCTCAAAAAGCAGGATGGGCCTCTGGCCTCTGTGTACATGCATGTACACATGCACACACATGATACCTACACACACACACTGAGAGAAAGAGAGAGGGAGGGGGAGAGATACTTCCAGTATATTCTAAACCCTGAATGATGGCAGGCCTTGCCAAGGCTAAGCCCTCAAGTTGCTTAGGGGCTATTCTGGTGGTTTTCAAAGAATACTGTGAGCCAGCAAGAGTTGGGGGCCACTCACACTTGGCAGCACACCTCTGCTGTGTTCAACGAGAGGAATTTCATTGAGAGCTAATTAAAATAATGACTTAGGATTGTTTTCTTAAGATTTAAATCCTGGGTCTAAAAACTATAGGATAGATATAGGAGGATATATGGCAGGAGCAGAAATAGTTTGTGCCCGAGTGGGTGACTCGACAGCACCGGCCTTCAGGGCCTCAGGTAACTCCAGAAAAGCAGTCGAGGAGGCGTGGCCACATTTCCCATCTCCCTTCATCTCAGTTCGCACATGGAAAGTAAGTATCACACCCCACTCACAACGTGTGGCTCTGCTGTTTATAAACAGGCTTCTTAAATATATATATATATATGCATACAAACAGGCTCTGGCTGGTGGCCACCTGTAGACATAGCCATGTGTCCTCGTGCCAGAGGGAAGGCGGCTTGCTTGTCTCCCATGTGTTGCAGAGATTTTTCATGAAGAGGTGTGGAACATTGGCTTTGGCTCCATGAATTGCCTGCAGCCCAGACTCTATCCTCATTCTCCAGCATCAGTACTATCATGGCCTACAGTAGCTAATGCTTCATTCCCTTGCCTGGGGAGTAAAACCTACAAAATGTGTTCAGAAACAGGGTCCAGCCAACTCCATCTCAGACGCCATTCATGGAGGCAGACTCTAGTGCAGCCTCGGATGTGGGCCCGGGTCAGCATAGAGGGATTTCAGATGAAGAATGGAGCATGACGTTCAGACAGGAAGGCATATTTCCTGCAGTGTGTGGTAGCACCTACTGCTCATTCTAGCCCTAGGGAGGCTGAGGCAGAGGATCACAACTTTAAGGCCAGGATGACAACTTCAAGGCCAGGATGTGTGTTTCCTGCCCTCCACCTTGCACAGACTATGCAGGAGCTGGTAACTCAACTCCTTTCCACAGCTAGGGACCTGAACATCTGATCCCCAAGCTTTGTCACTGTATCCTCCAAAGGGAAAATCCGGTCCTCGTGACTCGTGTCCTTTCCCCTCTCCCAAGGTCGGCCATCACCATATTCCCTCAGAGGACTGACGGCAAGCATGACTTCCGAGTGTGGAACTCGCAGCTCATCCGCTATGCCGGCTACAAGCAGCCAGATGGCTCTACCTTGGGGGACCCTGCGAATGTGCAGTTTACAGAGGTGAGCATAGATGCACCAACCCCATCCCTGGGTGGACTCTCAAATCCCCCGTGCTTTCCCAAGTTAATGTTTTTATCCTGGCTGGAGGGGCCAGCCAGCAAGGAATGCAGGACTCACTCCTCACACCAGCTCATGCACATGACGACCCTCGACCTTGTCCTTCTGGTGCCAATGCAGGCATTTGGCCATTTTAATGGGCAGGCACAGCCCTCCCACGGAAGCTTCTGTCCCCAAAGTTGAATAGACTGAGTCTTGCCAATGTCCAGGAACTTGTCCTGAACTATTGAATGAAGGAAGGAATGTCTGGGACCCTAGGGAAGGTCTCCCAGCCTCCCGCCGGCAGAAATGCTGACCAGAGAAGCCACATCCCTACACACGTTTCCTGAACTGACATACATAACTCCTTCATGTGTCGATCAATAGTTTGAGCCAGGTTGTGGTGGTACACGCCTTTAATCCTAGCACTCAGGAGGCAGAGGCAGGGGATCTCTGTGAGTTCGAGGCCAGCTTGGTCTACAAAGTGAATTTCAGGACAGCCAGGGTGACACAGAGAAAACCTGTCTTGAAAAAAATTTTTAAAAATGTTCAAGCTGTCAATTCTTCCTGGAGTGGGCATGACTCTCCCAGGCATCTGTATACTACAGTGTTGGGGACCAAAACTGACAAAAGCTACCAAGAGACCCAAATCTGCCTTATCTCCCTTCCCAGGGTCCCTTCCGTGTGGACATAATGACACGCAATTCAGAGAAGAGGCACTAGCAAATAGACTATGCTGACTGGGATACACAGCAGACAGATGCCAATGCCCAGGTCCCCTTTTACTCAACCCCACCCCACCCCACCACACACACACCCTGCTTTTCTCCCTACCCCTGTGTGCTGACTTTATATGCACAAGGCTTTTCTCATTGAAATGTGATCGTCCTGAGAACTGACTGTAACCAGGGCAACCAGGAGCCGCACCTGTGCACTCAGAGCCTGGGCCAGACTCCCTAGACTCCGTTCTACTTGGCTGAGTGCTAACTGCTAAGCATGTACTTGGCTGACCTTGGCTCCTGCTTAGCTGAACATGACCGTGTGCCCCAACCTTCCTCCTTATCTGTGTCCAGTACAGTCCCTGACCAGGTTGCGTCCTCCTGAAGCCAAGATGTAGGACTTCTGTTTCTACACACACCACACACAGAAACATCCCAATCCTGACCACTTGGTTATATGCAGCCCTTCGTGTTCCTGATGGTGGCCATGCATGCATGTGGCTGTAAGCGTGCTACACAGCTGGCCAAAACCAAGATGACCACAAAAAACAAACAGGGAAATGGCTCATTAACAGTCTTATATTGAGTATATTTTGAAATTATAATGGTGGTGTAGAGCAAATTAGCATATGGATACATTAAGAAAGTTGGTGGTTTCGATACAGTTAATTTTTCTACTAAGTATCATATTTAAATATACTCACTTATTTCAACAATTTTGTCATTCCTTGTGCATCATGGTGGTACTTCCAGCACTCCAGAGACTGAAGTGGAAGAGGCGTGAGCATAGTGAGACTCTGTCTCAAAACAAAAATAGGGCTGGAGAGATGGCTCAGTAGGTGAATGCCTTGCTGTGCAGGCTTGAAGGTCTGGAACTGGGATCCCCAGCGCCTATATTAAAAGCTGGACACAGTGAGACATGCCTTTAGTGCCATCACAGAGGATCTAGAGACAGGAGGATCCTACTTGTTGGCTGTCAGTCTGGCCACTGCAGGTGTAGTCAGTGTCCATGTCTCAAAAAAACATGGTAGAGGCCAGCATGGGAGCACACATCTTCCATCCCAGCACTCGGGAGCCAGAGGCAGATGGATCTCTGGGTTCTGAGGCTAGCCTGGTCTACACAGTGAGTTCCAGGACAGTCAGGGCTACATAGTGAGACCCTCAAGGCTGGAGAGGTGGCTCTATAGTTAACAGCACTGGTGGCTCTTCCACAGGACCCAGGTTCTGTTCTCAGCACCCACATGGTGACTCACAACAGTCTATAACTCCAATTCAAGGAAATCTAATGCCCTTTTCTAGCCCCCACAGGCACCAGGGATGTACCTGGAACACAGACATGCACCCACACACATAAAATAAAATTAATAATAATAATAATAATGGTTTTCTTTTTTTTTTTTGGTTTTTCGAGACAGGGTTTCTCTGTGGCTTTGGAGGCTGTTCTGGAACTAGCTCTTGTAGACCAGGCTAGTCTCAAACTCACAGAGATCCACCTGCCTCTGCCTCCAGAGTGCTGGGATTAAAGGCGTGCGCCACCACTGCCCGGCTAATAATGGTTTTCTTAAAAAGACCCTCTCAATAAAATAAGGTTGAAAGCCTACACACATAAACACCTACATGTAATATACACACACCACAGAAAGAGAACTTAAAAATCAAATAATAAAAATGTATACAATTAGTAAATTAATATTGATATTTAGTGTACTTTATTATAGTCTATAAACGTAGATTTAATAGATTTGGTAAATGAACAGGTGTTTTATTTAATTTTAGTGTCAAATGTCTGATTAAAACCTTAATCCATTATTAATGAATTATTATTTGTGTGCAGTACATTGCTGGATCTAAAATTCACAGCTTAAAATGAGTATGCTAATGACATGAGCGTCGTTTCTTGGGTTTTTCTTTTTAATGAGGCTTCCAGAACACTTTTAACTCCTGTGTCTCACTGTGCCTGTGGACAGCTGTGCAGGTGTCTTCTACAGTGAGCCCACAGCATTGGAGATTTTCTTTGTATCTTGCTGCACTTAACACCACACATAAAAGCTACATGGGGGTGGTGGGGGAAGAAAATCATGGTGAGTCAAACCCAGCCCTTATCTCCTCAGCATGCCCAGCTGGCACAGGAGAACCTTTCTGGAAGAGCGTTGACCTGTGTCCCCTGGAGAAGTTGCCCTGATTCTATAGTGAGGTCAGACAGAGCTTGTAAAGGAAGCTGTTATTATTAATTTTTAAAGCACCTCTCAAAACCGAGAGGACCCAGAGAGCTTGTGTGAGGACCTCTGCTTGCCCCAGCCCCTGTGCCTGCTGTGTTTGGAGGGGCAGGGGCAGAGATGTGACAGGGGTACTCTGTTTGTAGATCTGTATACAACAAGGCTGGAAAGCCCCAAGAGGCCGATTCGACGTCCTGCCGCTCCTGCTCCAGGCCAATGGCAATGACCCTGAGCTCTTCCAGATCCCCCCAGAGCTGGTGCTGGAAGTACCCATCAGGCACCCCAAGTAAGAGGAACTACCCTGGGAGGGAGGGTGGTTCCCTGATGACCTCCTCTGTCCATCTCCTACCCCACCCCCATGTCCAACCCCACCCCAGGTTCTCCCTAGCTCCAACTGACAGCAAGAGGGTCCTGGATCCCATCCTGGCTATCAGACTGGGACACAAGGGGTCCCTTAGAACCAGCCTGAGCCATCAAATGCATATGCTCCTAAGCAACCTCATGACCTCCTGCCCTTTGCCCGGCCCTTGGGAGTCACAAGGGTAGACACACCTACTGTCTTGCTATGGACACAGGCATTCAATGGAAGGAGCTATATACCATGACTGATCCTGGGTGAACCAAGTTCAGACAGGAGACCAAGGTCAGAGAAGCAGGTAGCATTTGTGGTGCACGCCTTTTCTCTCAGCACTCGGAAGGCAGAGACAGGCAGATCTCTGTGAGTTTGAGGCCAGCCTGGTCTGCAGAGTGAGTTCCAGGACAGGTTCCAAAGCTACACAGAGAAACCCTGCCTTGAAAAAAACAAAAAAATAAACAGTAAAGGAAGTGCTAGGTTGGTGAGATGACCCAGCTGATAAAGGAGCTTGCTACCAAGACTGACTTCTTGGGTGTCCCACATAGCGGAAGACAGAGCTGACTCCTGTAAGCTATCCTCTAGAGCACGCATCTGAACGCACACACAAATAAATAAATGCAGTTATAAAATGAATGAAGGAAAGCCATCATGAGGTGCTAGACTGGAGCAGAACCCAAGGAAGGTTGCTAAGAAAGTTAAGTAATGTGCAAAATAGATCTTAAGAATCAAGTTAATTATTTTTAATCTATGGTGAACTATATCTTCACTTTTAAAATAAAACCAGGATTCAGCTCAGACCTGGCATGAGGGTGTGATGACAGGTGAGTCACACAAGAGGGAACCTGTCTATTTAAAGAGTTTTTAAAAAAAAAAAAATTTAAAGTGTGGATTCATTTAAAATATTCCATATACAAATAACAGTGCTGACCTTGTTGGCTAAGTCTCTGAGGGACCTGCCATGTTACACCTGGCACTGGCACCCCACCTGCCTTGCCTGAGTCTTCCATGGACTGGGAACACATGTCCTGGGGTTCCTGATACATTGGAACATACCGGAAGTCTAGGTGTACTTGGCTTGTGTTCATTTCTGGGCCCATTCAAGCCACTTTGTAGTCCTCATTCCATCCAGCCATGGCACTAGCTTAGGGGCCCAGTGTGTCCCTGCTTCTGTGGTTTGCATCAAAGAGGGGAAGACCATAGGAAAGCAACTCCTAAAATACTCAGTGCCTAAAGGTACAGAAAAAGAAAAATGTGAAGTCACCTGGACCCAGCAGGACACCGGGGAAGTTTCCCAGAGCAAGAAACATTAATCTATGCTTGGAATCAAGCATAGATTTAAAGGTGAGGGTGCAGGAAAGAGGATTTTGGGGAGACAGACCTACCAATAATCAGATTTTGTGCATGGTCCTAGCGGGTTCTTGGCCTAGAGCATCCCCAACGTAAGGAGGATGCACCCACCCATTTGCCTATCAGAGCTGATGCATGCTGAGCAGAGGCCATTTGCTCTCTATAGGTTTGACTGGTTTAAGGACCTGGGGCTCAAATGGTATGGCCTCCCTGCTGTGTCCAACATGCTGCTGGAGATTGGGGGCCTGGAGTTCAGCGCCTGTCCCTTCAGCGGCTGGTACATGGGCACAGAGATCGGTGTCCGTGACTACTGTGACAACTCTCGATACAACATCCTGGAGGTGAGGTCCCTTGATGCAGGAACAATGGACACTGCTCAGCAGCTTTGGGGCTGGGAGATTGGACAGGGGTGGGTAGAACTGCGATCCTGATAAATGTTCTAGAAATGCCAGAAGCACCTATGTCATTCCTAGCCATGGTTGAAGTAGCAAATAGCACAGCCACCACCACCACAGTGAACACTGAGTGAGCACCTTGCACACACAGTCCTTCCTTGTCACACCTTTAGAGGGTTCCCCGGACCCTATGAATATCTGCAGATGGGAAGGGAGATGACTCAGTTGGTGACATGCTTCCCACCTGAAGCATGAGAACCTGAGTTTAATTCCCAGAACTCACATTTTAAAATCCAGGCTTGGTCACGAGACCAGGGGAGTGGAGACAGGTGGGTCTCTGGAACTCTCCGGCCAGATAGCCTAGAATACTTGGTAAGTTTCAGGCCACTGTCAGAGAAAGCCTGCCTTGGAAGACAAGATAGGTGGCCCCTGAAGAACAACACTGGTACCTGAGTGATCTCTGGCCTCTACATGAACATATATGCACCCACATACATGTATGCACATGTATACACCCCTACGTATACAGACATGCACACACACACACACACACACACACACACACACACACACACACACTCACACACACTTCACATGCTTAAGCCCCATACATAAAAGGCTATGGTATTTGCACTGAGCCTTCTGTATATTTGAACCTTCTGCAGCTGACATATGATTCTAGATGCAGGATAGGTACTGTATAAATGGCTGTCACTGTACAGCTCAAGGAATGGAGACAGTTGAAATGGTTTCACATGCTTTGTACAGACCTAGTTCTTTTGGACATTTTGGTCCAGGGTGGTCTGACCATGCAGTTGAGCAGTGCTTGATCTAGAGGGCCAGTTGATGAAGTCATGCAGGGTGTGTGTGTTCAGGGAGTACTGGGGCTCTTGGTTCATTAAGTTTGTTTGGTTTTGTTTTTCTGTTTGATTCTACCATACTGGGGGTTGAACTAAGGTCCTTGAGCATGCTAGGCAAGGTCTCTACCATTGAACTAGGGCCCCATTGTTATTTTGTTTATCAGCAAATGTCCTAACAACGATTTGCAACTGTTGACCTTGTTTCCAAAGAGGTTACAGAGAAACTGAGAAGCAAGGCTGGGCTTGGATCACATTCTATCAGTGAAACATTGAGATTAGAACTCAGAGTCAAGTACCAAGTTTATGATGTTAAATCCCACTTGCATCACCAGGCATGGTAGCCTATGCCTGTAATCCTGTACTCAGGAGGTAGAATCTAGAGGGTCAGGAGTTCAGGGCTGTCCTCTGCTACATGGCAAGTTCCAGGCCAGCCTGGGCTACATAAGACCCCGTTTCAAAAACATGAAGAACAAAGCAATATTCACTGGTGTCACTATGGAAAATAGTTGTCAGTGATCATTAGCCTGGCTGGGGGAGGGGCACCTAGAGTGTTTAGTGGTGTCAGGGCCCCAGTCCATGGTACTCTTATACCATTGCTCTGGGGTATGGCCTGGGTATCATCATTTTTAAAGCTCAGGAAAAGATTCCACTAGATGCACACTAGCATATACAAACCTCTGGCATGAAAGAAAAAAATTGCCCATTAGCCAGCATCCTAGTTGAAGCAATGTCTGCAAGTTTGGCTTTGGTTTTTCTTCAAGTCAAAAAGGGCATCTTTCAGCAAATTTTTATTCTTTTAACCAAAGTAATGCTGCACAATGCCCCAGCTGTGTGTATCCTCCCCTGCTTCAGAAATTCACCAGGGCCTTAGACGTGTTTATATAAGGCAGGAGCCATTCACTTTCTGCATAAGTGTCCCCGGTTCTGCTCCAAACTAAACCAAAAGTCTTTGCCTCGGACAGCGAATTAATGAATCTGCTCTCTGCTCTCCAAGTTACCTCATGGACTTAAATGAGAGGCCCTTCCACCCTGGTCCTTCAATTCCAGCTGCTGGATACAATGTCAGCCAGGGCTGAGGAGCAATTTACCCAAATTGAGGGATGGTGGCATCTGAGGGTAGTAATGAGACCAGGGCTCCCACCAGCAACTAGCCTTGACAAAGGGAGGGAAAGGCATGACTTTAATTAAGGAATCTGCCTCGGGCCTCTGCCACTGTGACTGGGGTGTTCACTTGTGTTCACTTCTGGTTTGTCAAATACTAATGCCAGGACCTATTTCTTTCAAGTTATTTTGCCAGAGTGTCATTGGCTTAGAAAGCAGCTAGCTCCAGGGTCTCTGGGTCTCAATCATTAACACAGACTCCTCCATTGATTGGCACATGAGTTTGGCGGCTAAAGGGACAGCCATCTCTCTTTAGTTACCACCTGAGTTGTCAATAGCAAATCTTTGGAACCTGTGAGTGAGTCAGGCAGACCATGAATGGGTTAACTGGTTGATAATTAAGACCTCCACTCACAACACAGCTGTCTTTGAAATCCAGTGTTAGCCAGCCTGTGAGTCTATGTTTTCTTCACCCTTCCAGGAAGTGGCCAAGAAGATGGACTTGGACATGAGGAAGACATCCTCCCTGTGGAAGGACCAGGCACTGGTGGAGATCAACATTGCCGTTCTGTACAGCTTCCAGGTACCCTAGGGCTCAGCGCCAAGCTCAAGCCTCAAAGGAGAGAGGGGAAAAAAGAACTTTCTAGAGACTCTAAACAGAGGGTCAAGGGTTCTACCAACAAGACCCACCTTTGGGAGCTGGAAACATGGCTCAGACCACATTGTAAAGGGCTGGCCTCACAAGCATTGGATCCTAAAGCCGACCCCCAGAACCCATGTAGAGAGCCAGATGGAGGAGATGAACATCCATAATCCCAGCGATGCTAAGACAGGAAACAGAGACAGATGAATCCTTGGCTCCTCACTGGCCATCCAGCTTAGCCCAGCTTGGTGAAGTCCCAGGCCAAGGAGAGACACTGTCTCAAGCAGACATGTGAAGAATGACACCGAAGCTCCCCTCTGACCTCCACACACACATACACCTTCCTACACACTTAAATTCATACACACCAAAAAAAAATCACCTTCAGGGGGCTCCCATCAGTCAATGTGACCTACTTCCTTCCCATGCCTTCCTGTCTTGTGGACCTGGGCAGGGTAGACATTTGCTACGGAGAAGTGGGAGGGAACCCTGGACTTATCCTCATGATTCTGCAGTTTGATGGCGGTGTCTCCGTGCATTGTCATCTCTTAGAGACTCAGACGTTCACATCACAGGGATGACACCCAGCCCCACTCTCAGCCACATGGCACCCTGTCCCCGACAAGGGGTTAGTTATAGTAAGATGATGGGAAGTATACCATCCAGAATGTGCTGCATTTGAGCCCAAGGTGGGCGTTGTTGGTTCTTCCAATTGGACAGACACTAACTGGGATCTCATCGGCCACTTTCTGGACTTGAGGTCAGCCCTGTCGTGGAAGTGACAGTGGCCTCAGGATGAGTAGACAGAAGACAAGCACATTCATTCAGACCTTGGGTGGACATGAGTAGCTCAGACACCTCACAGAACGTCATGGTGTGGAAATCTGTGGGGATGGCAGGGCAAAAGGCCACCTCAGGGAGAATTAAGGAGCTGTGTAAATGACAAGAACTCAGGCCCTGGTGGGAACACTCAGGACACAGGAGACATGGGAGTCAGGGCAGTGTTTCTTAAACAACATGTGAATCCGTGCCCACCAGCCCCAGCCTGTGCCAGACACTGGTCTGCCCAGCTCCATGCTGGCTTACTCCTTTGATCTCTAATCAGCTCAAACTCACCCCTTAAAACTATGCTGAGAGGATTTTATTTCACCGGGATGAATAGTTACAGAAGATAAGTAAAACATGAGACAAGTAAGCAGACACAAGAAAAACAAAGATCTGAGAGTCCAGCTCCTGCCTGAGGCTCCACCCCCCACCCCTGGCTAAAGAAAGGTGGGAGGGAAAATGAACAGGATTGACAAGGAGGGACTTGGGGGCACACTAGCACCAAGAAGAACCTTTGTCCTGTACAATTAGACTTAAAGGACTAAGACTCGTCCCAAGGCTGCCCTTTGGCAGACTCCATAGGAAGGTACCCCAATACCTGACTCCTTGTCCTCTCTCCTCCTGCAGAGTGACAAGGTGACCATCGTTGATCACCACTCTGCCACTGAGTCCTTCATCAAACACATGGAAAATGAATACCGCTGCAGAGGGGGCTGCCCCGCCGACTGGGTGTGGATTGTGCCCCCCATGTCGGGCAGTATCACCCCTGTCTTCCACCAGGAGATGCTCAACTATCGACTCACCCCATCCTTTGAATACCAGGTCCTGCCCCATACTGCCCTGGGCTCCCCTCTACAATGAGACCCACCCTGCCCTGGGCCAAGCTTTCCCAACCCCTAGGGCCCATCTCTATCAGGATCAGTGTTGTAGACACACATGTACCCATCAGCCTGAGAGACTTAACGGAGACAGGAAATGAATATCCAGGAAGAGGGTGTGCATATCCAGGAAGAGTTTGAGTTGGAAAGGGGGTAGGGGAGGGGGCGAGACACACCTAGAATTTCAGCACTCAGGAGGCTGAAGCAGAAGGAGGACAAGTTTGCAGCCAGCCTGGGCTTCAAAGGGTCTGAAGGGACCTGGGCTGAGTACAGAGGGCTGGTGGGACAATGCAAGGAGGCTACATCCATCACCTTGTACAGATCCTTGGATGAATTCCTCCTACCTTGTGGGGCTGAGGGCTGGGCAGCCCTACCTGCCTTGGCCATCTCCAGGTGGGACTGAGTTTCCTCAGAGCTGTGACTGGTCTCATTGCTTCTCTTCCCAGCCTGACCCATGGAACACCCATGTGTGGAAGGGCACTAATGGGACCCCCACAAAGCGGCGAGCGATTGGCTTCAAGAAATTGGCAGAGTGAGTGCCCCACAATGGAGGATGGAAGGGTTTGTACACAGGCTGGAAGTGCCTGGAGCTAGGCAGGGGTTGTACCCTGTGCCAGCACGGTGGTGGGTACTTCCATCCCACCACACCACCATCACATACACACACATTCCCTCCCTCTCTCTCTCTCTCTCTCTCTCTCTCTCTCTCTCTCTCTCTCTCTGTAGCAGGTATAGGTGAGGCAGGCTGAGCTACATAACAAGACCCTACATAACAATAATAATAATTATTATTATTACCATCAATTATTATAATAATCATGTTTAACTGAGCCAAAAGGAAGACCAGGAGGCTATGAAGCAAGTGCACTAAAGAATCACCTTCAACCCAGGGTCCAGCTGGCATATATGGCACACCACTGAGATGACCTAATGGAGCCAACCACTGTCTGTCCCAAGAAGGAAAACCCCATTGATTCCCTCAAGAGGAGCCTCTGTTTGCAGAAGACACTGACACAAGCCTAGCTTATGTTGGTCCCCAGGGTTCTAGAACTCTCATATGTGGCCTCTAGGTGTGCAGCAGGTACCATTTATACTAGGAGCCCCAGAGGCAAGACTCCCACTGTTCACCTTGCAGCACCGGGTCCCATGAACTTGGACCTGGTGGGTATTCCCAATCTCTCTCCCTCCACCCCTGCTTCACTCCCTTCTGTCTTCTCTGCCTCCCGCCCCAACCTCCAGCCAGTAAGGGCTCACCAGCAGCCTCCTCCAAAGCACCCCAAACGGTCTCAGGAGAGCCTTTGTCTACTGCTTCATTCTGCAGGATCCAGGAGAGAAAGGCAGCCGGAAGAAACACTGTTATTAAGTTCAGGGTGGAGACCCTGTGCGTTAATGATACATGTTCTCCGTGCTCCCAGCCTTCCCAGGGAGACTTCAGGGACCTTCTATTCCTCTCCCTCCTCCCCCTGAGCTCAAAGCCTTCCCGCAGCGTGGGTGGTTTCCCTAATTCTATAAAATGATGAACTTCCTGCCAATAAGCCTCAGGTGGGAGAGATCTAGGAATTTGTCTTCTAGGAGATTCCCAGTAAGAACAGAGAGGGAAGTTTCAGGTTTGGCAGGGTGCAGCCAGGACTGTGGTGGGCAGCCACTCCTTTTTCCCCTTCCTCTCCCCCTGTGCTTGCCCCTCCCCAGCCAGTACACCCCTAGCTTAAAGTTCTCCAACTTGATGTCAATCTCTCCCAGCTTAGGCACAGCATCTTTACAAACTCCTAGGATCTACATGATGGAAGGAGAGGACTTGGTAGGCTGATCTTTGACCTCCATGCCTAGGCTGAGGCAGAAGCACGTGACTACCGGTGCACACACACTAAATAAATAAATGAGATGAATGCTTTTCTCAAAATCTCTAAAGCCCCTCTAATTCAGGGCCAGGGGATTATTGGTGACAAGGTTCTCTGGGACTAGAAACCATCATCCGACAACAGTCGTGTCGCCAACCTTGGACCTCAAAACTTGTTGCTCTGGGGAAATAATGTACAAGTCAATATGGTCTCTGAGCTTAGGAGTGCTGTGTGTCTCTAGGGTTTCCCTAAGTCTCATCCTAGCATCTTGTGTCCCCTCACTGTTCCCCATTTTTCTCTCCACCTGCTCCCTCACAGAGCTGTCAAGTTCTCAGCCAAGCTGATGGGGCAGGCCATGGCCAAGAGGGTCAAAGCAACCATTCTCTATGCCACGGAGACAGGCAAATCTCAAGCCTATGCCAAGACCCTGTGTGAGATCTTCAAGCATGCCTTTGATGCCAAGGTGAGCAATGACTTGTATAAGCTCCCTGGACCTTCCTGGCAAATAATGCACATATTTGCATACATACCAGACACAGCTATGTCTCCAAGAGTCCAGTCCACAGGAAACCCCCATCTCTAGAGCAAAATGTTTGATTGATGAGAGCCCATCCTTCTAGGGCTCAGTGTGAGAAACCTCAATAGCTACAGCTCCATGGATATATCAGGACTTTTCAGAGCTTTTAATCTTTGAACACGCATTAGAAATTTGCAAAGTTAGCCGGGCGTTGGTGGCACGAGCCTTTAATCCCAGCACTTGGGAGGCAGAGACAGGGGGATCTCTGTGAGTTCGAGGCCAGCCTGGTCTACAGAGCTAGTTCCAGGACAGACTCCAAAACAATACAGAGAAACCCTGTCTTGAGAAACCAAAAAAAAAAAAATTGCAAAGTTAATACCTATATGTATTTCCTAAACATATCTGACCCATGGTTCTAGTGGAGCATCTGGGGAGGCTAGGGCTCCTTACAAAGTACTCTGAGAAATGTGCAATAATGCTAAGATGCTGGTGATAGTCTCTCCCTATGGTGAGCACCTCAGCCTCAAGTGGCTTGGGCCCTTTGGGGCACTGGAGGCAGGATTAGAGAGAAGACTGAGGAAAACTGGTTAGGTGGCACCAGATCATGCCCAGCCTAACTGGTCAGGACTCCAAGATCATGAAATATCTGAGGACATGGGGTTGGGCGCATGGCTCAGCCCCTAGAGCACTTGTTATCCAAGCATGACTATTGGAGTTTGGACGCCCAGCACCAAATGCCAGGTGTGTGGTGCCCTACCTATAGCCCTAGCACATGGGAGGTGAGACGGGGGATTCTTCCCTCAGAGCAAGCTGACTGGCTAGACTAGACAAATCAGTGGTCTCTGGGCTCAACTGAGAGACCCTGACTCAAAATGAAGTGGAGGAAGATGCCCAATGTCAACCTCTGACCTTCACATGCACACACATACACACACGCATGCAAGCAAAGAAGAAAAAGTTCATGGGGTCTTCATAAAGATTCACTCTCTTAAATTCCTTCATTGCACTAAGGCCCAGGTTTCCATTGTCCTTCAGGACCCAGTGGCCATAGCAAGATTCCATGCCAGCAAATGTCATTAGTGCTATCCACATGGGCCCACTGAATACTAACCATCCAGAACACTGGGCCACGGGCCAGGGGGCACTCAGAATGGCTCACCTTCTTGCTCCTTGTATCCTCTGTCCCATCACTTTTTTTGTCTCTCCCAGTCACCACTCACCTCTTCTTCCCTCTCCCATGTCCCTGCCCACCTAGGCAATGTCCATGGAGGAGTACGACATTGTACACCTGGAGCACGAAGCCCTGGTCTTGGTGGTCACCAGCACCTTTGGCAATGGAGACCCCCCTGAGAATGGAGAGGTGAGAGAGAATGCCCCTGCCCCTAGCATGGGGCCCCAGCTCCCATAGGAAACAGCCACAGCTGGGACCCTCGCCCACAGCTGCCGCTCAGAAGTAAACCCTCCCTCCCCAGGCCCAAAGCCAAGACTTTGATTCAATACAATTTGAGCAAATGGGACAATATCAAGTTTTGTCTATTGGTGTCCCTTGGCTAAACAGTCCCTGCAATGAGTTGTGGGTTTAAGGTACTCCAGTTCCAAGCTTGGGGCAGTACTTTCATACAAGACCACAAGTCAGTTGTAGGATGGGGTGGAGAGTTCACACCTGTGCTTGCACACTGGGGTGGAGAGTTCACACCTGTGCCTTAAATGACCGCTCCCCCCCACACACACACACATTGAACCTGCAGCTAGCACATTGCTGCCCACCTCAACCCCTGGCTATCCCTGACACCTACCCATCAGACTTCAGGCTCCTCTTTTACCAGCTAAGGCCCCAGTCCCTGTGCCCACCCACTAATATGTTCTTCATTTGTTTTGTTTTGACTTCTAGAAATTTGGCTGTGCTTTGATGGAAATGAGGCACCCGAACTCTGTGCAGGAGGAAAGGAAGTAAGTGAATGTCCCCTCCGGTGTCACATGCTGCTGTTGGGAACCACTGAACAATATGTCTTGATACCTAGGGTTCATGTGAGGTTATAGTTGACAGCCTATGGAGACAGATTTCAGTTAGTGGTCTGGGCTTCACTGTGGCTGATGTTTTGGTCTCTGAATCAACACCCCTGTCCTCTGTGCCTCCAATTTTGCTATCAAGCAGGTATTATAATATCTACCTTAACTTGCTGATTGGTGAGAACTAAATTAAAAAAAAAAGATGGGAGAGTCTCAGGAAAGATTATGTGCCCTGTGCAAACCTCGGTTCTTATTGTCACTCACAATAAGAACCTTTGGAACTCACACTGGAAGTCAGTGGGAGCCACTTCCTCCTTAGAACTTTCCGTCCGAGGCTCATAGTGGTTGTGTAGCTAATGTCAAGGTCAAGTTCAAAGGGTAAATAAGATATAAGGCAGATGCCTGTGATTTCAAGCAGTTACATCTCACATTGGGGCTCGGTTCTAAAGGCATTTTACAGGCAAGATGGCTTAGTGGGGTGGGGGTTGCCTGCCACCAACCTTGATAACTAAGTTAGATCCTCAGGACCCAGTTGGTGGAAAGATAAAATTGACTCCCCCTCAATGCATTTTACAAGGTGGAAACATCTGTGCTCCAAACCATCTTTGGAAATCTCCAGAACCTTCTCTTCTATGAGGTGCTGAACACGTGCACACTGAACCCCCCCACAGGGAGACTAATAAAGGTTTGCCTCCAAAGAGCAGACCCAGTCACTGAAGAATGTGTGTGAGCCGGGTGCACACCTTTGATCCCAGCACTTGGGAGGCAGAGGCAGGTGGATCTCTGTGAGTTTGAGGCCAGTCTGGTCTACAGAGTGAGTTCTGGGACAGCCAGGGCTACACAGAGAAACCCTGTCTCAAAAGAAAACAAATAAACAGGAAAGAGTGTGAGTGAGTGTGTGTGTGTGTGTGTGTGTGTGTGTGTGTGTGTGATGCCCAACTGGCTGGACTTTAGAAACATACAGAGACAGTCTCTGTGGATCTTCCTCCTGAGAACACAGGACCAAAGCCAGGTTCTGGGTCCCCAGGGAACAGAACCATGAGCATCTTCTGGTCAGCACTTGCTCCCCACCAGCTCCAGCATCTTGGCCCTCAACCTCCCCATCCCTCTCCTTTCCATCCACAGCAGCTCCCCTCTCCCCACCCCTTCCGGGAGAGATAGGGCACCATCCATTCTCCCCTCTAGGTACCCGGAACCCTTGCGTTTCTTTCCCCGTAAAGGGCCTTCCCTATCCCATGCTGACTCTGAAGCTCACGGTCTGGTTGCTGTCCGTGACAGCCAGCACAGGTAGAGAGCATCTGTGTGTGCATATGTGTGCTGGCGTGTGTGCATGTGTGTGTGCATGTGTGTGTGCTTGTGTGTGCATGCATGGCATGCATTAGATGATGCATGCCCAGTGTTGGAACATTTGAGTCTCAGAGAGACCTGAATTCTCACCCAGGCCTTGCCACTAACTCTAGACCTTAAGCACATTTCTTGACCTCTGTGGGCCTTAGTCCTTCTCATTAACCGAATGTGGAGAAACCTCTGTCCTGCCAGTCTCTAGGGGCTGTGGCTGAGGGTAGAAGGAATTATCAGCAACAGGGAAAGCAATGGCAGAAACCTCCAGCCTCATACAGTACACGTGCTGATATTTTTACCCCACAACCATCCATCGTGCCTCCCCCGCTAACGACACAGCCACCCCCCTGGTATGCTGCATGACGGATTTGGAGAAGTGACTCAATGTGAGCCTATTTTGGGGGCAGAAAATACACATCCGTGTATTTAGAACCTTGTTAGAACAAAAACTTTGAAAAGCATCCAGCCTAGACATGCTCTGCCAGAATGTGCATGTTCTTTTTTTGTTTCTCTCTCTCTCTCTCTCTCTCTCTCTCTCTCTCTCTCTCTCTCTCTCTCTCTCTCTCTCCTTTTGCATTCTAATGTGTTTATTGGGATTCTGTCTTGTACAGAATAGATAGATAGTTTAGGGGATTTGGCAAGGGTTGTTTGTGTTGAGTATTGGGAATTTTATTTGGTTTGTGTTTTTTAAGATTTCTTTTATTTTAAATTATGTTAAATTATGTGAATGTGTGCAGTACCCATAGAAGCCAGAAGGGGGAGGCACATCCCTTGGGGCTGGTGTTACAGATGGTTATAAGCCTCCAGGTAGGTGCAAGGAATTGAATTCTGATCCTCTGGCAGAGCAGTAACTGCCAGCCCTTGCTTTTGTTTTGTCTAAAAGCAAAGGTCGTGATGGAAACTGATTTTGCTTTCAGTTTCAGGTTCCTGAGCCTCTTGTGCTGAGGCCTGGGCCTTGAACTTCCTCCCTGGTTGTGAAAACTCTGGGGAGGTGCTGGGCCTGTGTGAAGTGATTGTCTCACAACTGTGAGAACCTGAGCTCCATCCTCAGAACACACATTTTAAAAAGTCATGGACCACGCATGGTGTGACCGGGTGTGGTGGTACATGCCTTTAACCCAGTACAGAGACAGAGGATGCCTGTGGGTTCAAAGCCAGCCATGGCTTCATACTGAGCCGCTGTCTCTAGAAATGCAAAGTGGGAAGAGAGGAAAAAAGAGAAAGAGAAAGGGACAAGCCAGGAGGGTGGGTACAGTAATCCCTGTACAGGGACAGCCAGGTTCTGGAGACCCTGGCTAGCTAGCATAACCTATTTGGTATGTTCTAGGCCAATGAGAGATTCTGTCTCAAAACACAAGGTAGACAACCTGAGGAAGACTCCCAAAGACCTCTGGTCTCCACACACAAGTACACATACACCCCCACACATGTGCACAACACACTTACATGCATGTACAAGTGTACCCACATGGATAGATAGATAGATAGATAGATAGATAGATAGATAGATAGATAGATAGATGATAGATAGATAGATAGATAGATAGATAGATAGATAGATAGATAGATCCACATGCCCTCACCACACACAGTGTCCATGCACACCTCAGATCAGTGCCAAAAACTGTTTCTACCTTTACTGGAAATGTGTCTCATGACCCTAAAATGTCTAAGAATGTCACTCCACAGCAGGAGAGTGTTGTCAAGGATAGGCCAGCCTTGTGGGACTTTCTATAATGATGTCATCTGTCTATGCTGGCTGTAAAGCAGCCACCAGCAACATATGGCCACTGAGCACCTGGAACAAAAAATGACTTTTAGTGCAGGCAAGGAACTGATGTTTTAAATTTTTCCTGCAAGTACACATTGTAGATTAAGATGTTTCCCCATACATCCCTAATCCCCTTCCTTACCCGTCCCATGTCCCCTACACAGCTGCACTTTTACTTTCATGCCATTTACACATATATGATGTTATTTATTGCTGTAAAATTTAGGAACTACAAATGAGAAAAAATGTGGGACATTTTTCTGGGATTGGCTTACATACCCATCACCCTGTCCCATTTTCCAAAAATGATGTGACTTCCTTCTTCTTCTTCTTCTTCTTCTTCTTCTTCTTCTTCTTCTTCTTCTTCTTCTTCTTCTTCTTCTTCTTCTCCCCCTCCTCCTCCTCCACCTCCTCCTCCTCCTCCTCCTCCTTTTTTGTTTATTTTTTTGAAGTTTTGCTTTGTTTTGTTTTTTGAGACAGGATTTCTCTGTGTAACAGCTCTAGCTGTCCTGGAACTCACTCGGTAGACCAGACTGGTCTTGAACTCACAGAGATCCACCTGCCTGTCTCCCAAATGCTGGTATTAAAGACATGCACCACCACACCCAGATGACTTCATTCTTTATGGCTGAAAAGTCTCCTCTGGGTACCCACTATGTGCATCCCACATTTAACCAAGTCCTCTCTTCTTGGACATCTGGTTTTCAATTGTAGTTTATTATACTTAACTTTGGGTTTATATGGCTGCAGGGAGCAAATGACTACCATCTCAGAGAACACCATTCCATTTGCAGGCAATGAGGTATGGGGACAGAAATGTTGGCTCTCAGGCCCCACCCCATCCCTACTGAGCCAGAGCACCCTCACTTTAACAGAATTACCCCTTATTCTTCATGCTACAACTTGAGAGGCCAGGAGGCCTGGTCGCACAGTCACGGTGTCCCTCCATCCCCCTCTCTGTACTGATGAGACCATATGAACTCTGTGGGTCTCAATCTTCCCAATTTAAACAAGAGCTGGCTACATTTAAGTTTGAGAGGTCGGCTGTCATTGTGGTGATTGTGGGTTAGTCGATGCATTCTCCAAGAGCGCAGAGGAGTGGTATATTTTGTCTCAATACCAGAGAGATGGTTCTAGAACCAGGAACAATAAGTCAAAGATCCAGAGTGGGAACTAGCCTCAGGAGGGGGCTCCAAGGCAGAAGTCACAGTCCCTTGTTTGTTTGTTACAGGAGCTACAAGGTCCGATTCAACAGTGTCTCCTCCTATTCTGACTCCCGGAAGTCATCAGGTGATGGACCCGACCTCAGGGACAACTTTGAGAGTACTGGACCCCTGGCCAATGTGAGGTGAGTGTGGGTTCAGGGGACTGAGGGTAACAAGGACTCTTAGACAGCAGGGTTCAGCTGCAAAGTGGCTCTTCATTCAGGAGGAGAATTCTCACCCAGTGTTCCTTCATTCCTCTGGGGCCCCTCCCTCTCTAACTCACACTCCCTGGTCTCCCATGTGTGGGGACATCTATATCTAACAAGTTCTGACATCTCTTTCTCTAACCCCGCCATGCCCCGCCCCAGATCCCATCACCAAGGTCTCTCCACCATCTGTGCCCTACCAGTCTCTGGATGCCACTGTCTGAGCCACTTTTCCAAGGAGGCAAATGTTACATAGCCCAAACATCTCTGGAGACACCCTGCCACAATGACCCAAGTGGGTGCCAACCCTAGGTGCTATAGTCCCAGCCCTTGAGAAGCTGAGGCAAAGGGAAGGCAAGTTCAAGGCTAGCCTATGCTATGTTAGCAGACTTGGTCTCAAATGAAATAAAAATAACCTGGGGATGTTTTCGATCCAGAAGTGTGATAGCCCAACCTGAAGATTCTGTAGTTGGTCTAGAATTGGGCCTGCTGCTGCCTCTTTTTTTTTTTTTTTTTTTTTTTTTTTTGTTCTAAGCATGGCCAGTGGCCTCTACGGCGGGATCAGATTTGAAAACTGCTCCCAAAACCCACATTTTCCTAAAGCAGAGTCATATTCCAGGAGACAATTTGGGGTGAAGGTGGCACAAACACAAGCATTTGAGGATTCAATGTGTATTCAGTTTAATAAGTACTTGCAAAGAAAAAACAGAGATGTCAAGCACTATGAAAAAAAAAACCACATTTCAGTGGAAGGATGGCTTTAATCCCAAGAGCTCTTAAGGCCTTTCTTCCTCTTGGTCTCTAATAGTGATTACTGTCCTCAAGAGAAAGTTCCAGTGGTTTCTGAGGAAGGTGAGTGGGGAAGGCAATGAGCGGGAAACATTGGTTGTTGGATCCACGCTCCTGTGTTAGCTACATCGCCGACAGAAAAGAATCTCTGTGGAGATGCTTCTGCTTGCCACAAACCAATTTGTCTTAAGGAGGATGGCCATGAGAATTCTAGTGTGGTGGCCATCGGGGATCTGGACTAGCAAAGCCACAAGAAGGACTTTTGAACATATCACATGTTGGCATAGAGGTGCTGAAAGCTTGGAGTTCAGCAAGGGGTGAGTTCCACCTGGCTTCTCTCAGTGGCTTGTTAGTGACTACCTTCTTTCTGGAGAGGAGAGATGGAGGAGGAGGAGAAGAAATTGACTTTATAATGATCTTACTAACCTTGATCACTCCCTTAAAGCTCCTATTTCAATATACAATCCCATAGGGGTTCGGGACTCAAGCACATGAATTTCCAGGTCATACTAATCGGTCCATGGTACCAGATACCCCACCTCCCACACCCTACAGTCCCCATAATAGACCTTCTGTTTTCTCCTGGACAGGTTCTCGGTATTTGGCCTGGGCTCTCGGGCATACCCCCACTTCTGCGCCTTTGGACACGCAGTGGACACCCTCCTGGAGGAGCTGGGTGGGGAGAGGATTCTGAAGATGAGGGAGGGGGATGAGCTCTGCGGGCAGGAAGAGGCTTTCAGGACCTGGGCCAAGAAGGTCTTCAAGGTAGGAGACCTGCTATACCCAGACAGCTCCAAGCTGTCCCCATGGGGAGTGTGGCTCAATGGTAGGATAGCCCAGTGGTACTGCGCTTGCCTAGCATGCAGGAGGCACAGGGTTCTAACCCTAGTATGGGAAAGGAAAGGAGGTGGGGGTAGAAACATAAAGAGAGAAAAGGAAGGAGGGAGGGAGGGAGGGAGGGAGGGAGGGAGGGAGGGAGGGAGGGAGGGAGGGAGGAAGAGAGGGAAGAGAAGAAATGTTAGGAAGGTGAAAGGGAAGAAAAGATGAGAAGAGAGAGAAGGATAGGCAAGGGAGGGCCTTCCCACAATGTACACAGCCAGGATACAGCTCCGGTGAATTTGAGCAACCTTAACACACACATATTCCACTCAGAGTCCTTGGGGCACTGAATACCGGCCCTGTGGCTCTTATTCTCTCTGTCCACTGCCCTGGAATCGGTCCTTATCATCAATCAGAGGGAAGGGTCCTGGGCAGCTTCTGTCATTGCACTTGTGCAGAAGGCAAAAGGGGAAATTGAGGCCCAAGGCCCTATGAGTTACTAAAGGGTGCTGTGTCTAGAAGCCTATTCCTGGATTTCCACCCAGACACTGAGAGCTGAGATGACTCGAGTTCATTCATATCCGAGATAACTGTGTTTCCTCATCTCATCAGCCAACCCTGACTGAGCATCTCAGAGTCCAGGCCCCTGAGAAGCCTCTAAACTGTGGTTCCCAATCTTCCTAATGCTGTGACCCTTTATTACAGTTCCTTGTGTTGTGATGACCCCCAACAACCATAAAATTATGTTCGTTGCTACTTCTTAACTGTAATTTTGCTCCAAAGTTACAGAGAAACCCTGTCTGGGGGGGGGGGGACTGTTGCTCTAAACCCTGTAGCTGTCAGCATCCTGGTCTCCCATCACACGCCCAGCTTGAGCAGTCATCTCTGTGTCTACAGACATTCCTTCTTGTTCATCTGATATGAATGAAATCTAATACCAGATGACCATTTGTGACTGGCTTCCTTCCCTTATTATAAAATTTTTAAGGTTTGTCTATGTTGTAGCATGTGTCAGTACTGTATCCCTTCTTGTGACCAAATAATATTCCACAGTATGATATTTTGCTTTTCTAGTTTTCTGTTGATGAGCATGTCAACTGTTTTAAAATAAGCACACAGCCAGATAATAATAAAACCCATGTTTGAAAACTTTAAATTTCACTGAAAAGATAATTGTAGGGTTGTTGATGCCTCAGTCCCAGTTATTTGGGAGACTGAGGAGGGGCATCACTTGAACCCAAATGTTCAAGACCTACCTGGACCTGTCTCAGAAAAAAGTTTACTAATCATCCTGAGCAGTGATCTTAAGATCATTAATGTTTGCTGATAAAGGAGCTTTGACCGAAAAGAAAACAAATAAGAAAAAAATGTGTATCCAGACAGCTTGTGCTGGCTTTGTATAATTGTTTTAAATCTTTTGAAGAAGATGAAAGAAAATTATATGGTATTTACTTTCATTTTAATGTTAATCCTCTGGGCATGTGGGATTTAGTAATAAATGTCATCATAGATGTGTCTTCAGTAGAGGTGAGGACCTCAAGTCATTGCTCAAAATAGTGGGGAATGGTTGGTACATGATGGATGGGTGGGGGTAAATGGATGGGTATGAAAGAGGGGAGTAGGCAAATGAAATATTAGGTGGAGATGGACAGATAGATGGGTGAGTAGAAAGGTTGATGGGTGGGTGGGTCAGTGGATGATGGATGGATAGATGGATGGATGCATGGATGGTTGGATGCATGGATGGATGGATGGATGGATATATGGATGGATGGATGGGTAGTTGGATGATGATAGATGGATGGATAAATGGATGCATGGGTGGAAGGATGGGTGGATGGATGGATGGATGGTTGGATGATGAAGGATGGATGGTTAGTTGAATTGACAGAAGAAAGTGTTAATAAGGTAGATGGCCAGACAGCTAGGTAGATGAAGGGTGGGTAGATCAATGTATGAGTTGTGTGTTGTGAGTGCGTTGGTGGGTAGAAGGTGGAAGGAAAAAGCAGATATATGGACTAATGGTGGAAAGAGGGAGGGAGGTAAAGGGGGAGAGAGGAGAAAAAGCGAGAGATGGAGAGAGACATCCATGCCATGCCTTGAAGCTCGTGGGGAGGAGCCATCTAGGATAACTGAGGTCACCAATAACTCTCTGTGGGCCACAGGCAGCCTGTGATGTGTTCTGTGTGGGGGATGATGTCAACATTGAGAAGGCAAACAATTCCCTCATCAGCAATGACCGCAGCTGGAAAAGGAACAAGTTCCGTCTCACCTACGTGGCCGAAGCTCCAGAACTGACACAAGGTACCTGACACTGCCCTCCTAGGAGGCCTTTGTAGGAATGTTGGGCTGGTGTGTGGGAATGGTGGCTTTATGACTCCGGTCCCCCTTCCAGAGAAGCCCTTGCACACACATAGGTCACACTGCTGTCCCCACATTCAGGGGACTGTACAATTGGGTCTCTCACAGCCTGCCCTACAAACCATCCCCATCTCCAACTGCCATTCCATCCACCTTGGCATTTGGTTCAGTGTCTGCAACCACCTCACCCAGCCCCACCTCTGCCTGCCCCCGCCCTCATCCTTTCCACTCCAGAGGAAGAGCTGGAAAGGAGTCTGGGGAGATGGCTCCCTTGGTAAAGTACAGGGTTTACAGATACCAAGACCTGAGTTTGATTGCCTAGAACCCATGAAAGAGCCAGGAATGGTGATGCATGCTTGCAGTCCCAGCACTGGAGAAGAGGAACCCTGAGAACATTGGGGATTATTAGCCAGCCAGCATAGCCTAACTGGTCAGATTCAGGCCAGTGAGAGACCCTATCTCAAAGGATAAGTTTGTACATTACCTAAACAATGACAACTTGGGTTGTCCTCTGGCCTACACACACACACACACACACACACACACACACACACACACACACACACACACAAACACAAACACACACACACTATTATACACATACATATCTGCACATACACATACTCAAAGCTGGTGAAGCTTTGTGAACCATTGTTTAAGCCCCTCTCATTGTGACTATTATTCCTCTCCTCACAGGTCTTTCCAATGTCCACAAAAAACGAGTCTCAGCCGCCCGATTCCTTAGCCGCCAAAACCTGCAGAGTCCTAAATCCAGGTAGGAATACCCAGATTTGCTCAGCAGCAATCCCCTCCGCTCCCAGCTGCCACCCCTAGTCAGGAGGAAAGCTCAGATTCCAGAGACTGCTAAAAGCCTCTAGAGTCCTAGGACTTCTGCCTTCATGTCCCCATGTCCCCAACTAGAGACAGGGACAAAGGAGAAGTGTCGATCATACCGACATTGAGAAAGAAATGGGCTTCAGGGTGACCTTAGCTGGAAGTCTCCTTGTGAAATAGCTGAGTGTTCTGTGGAGGCAGCATCTCCATTGGAAAGTACTTAATCCAAGTATTTTACTGTAAGCAATTTGTCTCTAGAAAAGTGTTTCTCAACCTATGGGTCTTGATCCCTTTGGGGATCAAATGACCTTTCCACAGGGGTCACCTAAGACCATTGGAAAACACAGATATTTACATTATAGTTCATAACAATAGCATAATTAAAATTTTGGAGTAACAATGAAAATGATTTTATATTTGGGGGTTACTGCAACATGAGGAATTATATTTAAGGGTCACAGCATTAGGAAGGGTGAACCACTGCTCCAAAGAGCTGCAAACATAGCTACCTGCACTATGGAGTGACGACAGGCGCACCCCAAAACAACTTACTCTTTGATCTGAAACACTAACTGTATTTTCTGCAGAGGGTGACTGTGCCACCGCATGCCTAGGGAGATCAGAGGACAACCTTTGGGTGTCCATCCTTACCTTCTGCCTCATTTTAGACAGGGATTCTTCCCTGCAGCATAAGCTAGATCTGGCCCATGGAGCTTCTTTGGGTCCTCTTGTCCTTTCCTATGGGTTCTGGGCTCTTCAGACACGTGTGCTCTCATTTGTTTTGTTGTTGTTGTTCGTGTGTGTGGGGGGGGGGGTGGGTGGGTGGCGCGCGCGCGCTTGTCAAAGCCAGGAAAGTGTCAGATCCCCTCAAACTGGAGTTACAGGTAATTGTAAGCACCATGTGGATTCTGGGAACTAAACCTGGGTCCTCTGCAGTGGCTGCCAGTGCTCTTAATCACTGTGTCATCTCCCCAGCCCTGTGCACCCAGCCTTTTATGTGGGCTGTAGAGATCTGAGCTCAGGTCATTAGGCTTGTGCCATAAATTCTTTCACACAATGGGCTATCTCCCCAGCCCTAGAAATTATCTTACTACCTAACATAGCCAAATAACTTACCATCTACTGTAGCCAAACACCTTGCTATCTGATATAGAGTGCTTTTGTCTTAGCACTTGGGGCGGGGCAGGGAGGGTTGCAGTTGTGGCTTTTGTTTTATGCAATACTGGGGCTTGAACCTGGGACCTTGAACACTCTAGGCAAGTGCTGGACCACTGGACTACATTTTAATTCTTAGCACTTGACTTAAGACACAGTTAGGCTCTTCAGCGACACCCAAAACAAATTCATTTCTTCCTAATAAGAGACTCACATGGCCAAGGACACTGACCCATGTCCTTTGGGTCCCTTTGCCTCTGAGCTGTTCTAAGACCTGGCTTCCTGAGCTTTAGGCTTTAATCACAGGGCACTTACCCCTCCACTGTAAATATCTCTCCCAGATTCCTGCCCCAGCAGCAGAAGTCACATGATCACCAAGAACAACTATGTTGGGTCAGTTACTGCCATCACCAGCCTGAACAGGATATACTATTACCTATCCTGTAACACTGTCCTCATAGCCATCCCACTCAGCCATTAAGTCTGTGTCCTCACTGAACCCAGGTATCTTTTTGTTTTCTTTCAAAATGATCACACCTGGACTGGCTACCCCTCTGCATCTATAATAATGGTTTAAGTCTTTGCACTAATCCCTCTTGGGATTTTTTTCTCTTTTCAGTTACAACTCAGGTATGTCTTTTCAATTCTTTATTCTTTGCAGCCCTAGGCACTGACCCCAGCTCTCCCACACACAAACTGAGGCCTTGGAAAATTCACAGGGTATGGAATCAAAAGCTGGAGAGATGACTCAGTGATTAAAAGCACTGGCTACTCTTACAGAAGACCCTGGTTCAGTTCCCAGCACTCACATGGTTGCTCATAACCATCTGTAACTCAAGTTCCCTGGGTATGTGGCTCCCTCTTCTGGTCGCCATGGGTAGCAGTGAATATATATACATTCAAAACATTCACAGACAAAATAAAAATAAATGCTTTTCTTGAAAAGTCACTTAGATGCCACCAGGACCTTTCTCTTTCACTTCGGCATGCAAATCTGGCAGCAAGCTTGCTCATTTGTGTCTAATACATTCTGTCTTCCATGTGCCGAGCAGAGCTCTCTGGATGTTTGTCTCTCACTCATACCAGCCCAGGAAATAAAGACCATAATTGCTCACATGTTAGATATAAGAAGTGACCACGAGAAAATGCACGTGTCTTTTTCAAGGTCACACTGACCTGGTTATCTGGCCGTCACACCAAATGACTCCACAGATGGTCTCCATCTCACTTGCCAGGCTGCTGTGACCACTAAAAATGGTCCTCCTGAAGCGGCTGGCACAGTGCAGGATCCATTCACAGTCCTTGTTCCTCCCAGCTTCCTCGTGTTACCTGCTTAGTTAGTACGCATGCTTCCTATGTGCCCTTCCAAGCCTTTGATTAAAGAGGTCAACAGGACAGAGCCCAAGCTTCTTGAACTCTCTCTCTCTCTCCCAAATATTCTCAGACAGTAATTGAATATATTAGGCACTTAATATCGTTGAACAATTAGTTAAATGCAGCATTAGGTCCATAGGGACATCTGGTGGAGAGGGGCTGTGTGTTAAAAGACCTATCAGGTAGAAAGTCACGACTGATACGGTGTTAACAATAGAGGTTCTCAGTAAACCAAGGAGCCATGCTCTTTGGAAAGCCCATGAAAAGCCAGTGTGTGCCGAGTCTTCCCTAGAGCATGGTCTGTAGGCAGCAAGGAAAAACAGGCAAATGGCCCTGGAATCGGTTCACATCCACCACCCAGAGGGACCTGACTCTGGCAGAGTTTCGAAGACAATTAACAAAGAAATCTGCCAAGCAAGGTTAGGAATTGGAATTGAATTAAAATAGTTGTGAACTAGCAAAGAAGACACCAAATTGTGCATAAGGAGTTTGGGGGCTGGAGCAATAGGCCAGTGTGGTTAAGAGAACTGAATGCTCTTCTAGAGGACCTGGGTTCAATGCCCAGCACACACATAGTGGCTCACAACAACCTATAATTCCAATTCCAGGGGATCTGATGCCCTCTTCTGGCCTCTGTGGGCCCAGACGAGCATGTGGTGCACAAATATGCATGCAGGCAAAACGCCCATACACATACACCTAGAATAGAATAAATATGTTTTTAAAAGACAATGCTTTGTAAAATTTAATTTTTAAAGTACTATTGAGTGGAAAAGCGTAACTTGCCCACTTCCCCAGGCCAAGGCCAAAGTGGGGACTCTCCGGCCTAGAAAACCACAAATAAGATACCACAAATCATTCCCACTAGCAAGCCTTAATTACAGGCACAGTGCCAAGGAGGAAGTTAGCAGCCTTCAGAGGGTGACCCATCCAGAGTTGACCCCCACTCAGCATCCAGCCTGGAAAGGAATTTTGTGCTGTAGGCACAGTAATTAGGAAAAGCAATGTGTAAGAGATTGTGTAATAGGGTGAGTGTGGGCAGGATGGAAACAGAAACTTCTAGAAGTCAAGGGGAGGAGAGAGAATGAAGGCCTGAGATTGATTGTTAAGGAGAGAGGACTTCAGAGAAGAAAAGGGAGAATATGCCCAGAAAAGGAAATGTGAACTTCTCGAGGGCACAGAGAGAATTTTCAATGGACAGGGATGGAAGATCCCAGTAGAGCAATCTTTGTGTCTATATGGGGTACACATTTGTGCATGTGTGTACATATGTATAGAGGCCCCGGGGTGACAGGGAGAATCCACCTTGGTCACCCTCAACCTTAGTTTTTGAGATAGGCTCTCACTGAACCTGGAGGTCACTGATTCAACTAGACTGCTGATCCGTGACCCCCAGGCACCCTCCTCTCCAGCTACAGGGTAACAGATGTACACCACCTCACCCAGTGTTTTACTTACGAGTGGGAATCTGAGTGCAGGCCCTCTGCTTGTGTGGCAAGTACACTTAACTACACAGCATTTCCTTAGCCAAGAACCTTGGTTTTGTTTGTTTGTTTGTTTGTTTTGGGTTTTGTTTTGTTTTTTGAGATAAGGCAGCCCAAGAAATCTTTTTAAAATGCTAATTGAAGCAGACACACTCTCTGCTTCACAGCCTACAGTGGTTCATACAGATCAAAGCAGACTCTCTGAAATCTTTGCCTGATAGGTCATGAAGAGGTCCCTGGGATCTGCCCATCACCTCTCTCAAACTCTGCAGTCATGGCCAGGCATGGTAACGCATATCTTTAATTTTAGCATTCAAGAGGCTGGGTCAAGGGGATTTCAAGTTCCTGATGCACTGAGCACGTAGAGTTCACAGCCAGCCTGGGCTACACAGTGCGTTAGAAGGTAGGCTAGACAACATAGCACGACACTGCCAACTTAAAATGAAGGAAAGCAATGTTTCCACTTTCCTAACACGCTGTCCCCTCTTTTCTGCCCTGGACCTCTACTGTCCCTTCTCCTAGATGACCTTGCCCAGGGGTCTTTGTGTGCTCGCTCCACATTATGTTCAAATATCAGACCACAGAGTGACCACCGTCACCCTTAGGCCACTCTCCCCACCGCTGCCACACATCCACTTCCCTAACCCTGTGAGATCTTTAAGTGACTTCTCTCTGTGACAACAGGACGTCCTGCCCACTCTCCTTTGCCCTTTACTCTCTTCCCAGTGCCTACAGCCACATGAGCACATATTGATAACTGCACCTGTTGAGGGCAGCCTGTTCATGGTTCTCATTACCCTTCTGGCCTGATGGAGCTATTAGCTGTTCGGACTTTTCTATCTAATGCAGGATGTTAAAAAATTGTTGTCTCACCTGTGAACCTATCTGAACCACTGCCGGGCATGTGTCTGTCTTTGTGTCTCAGTATATATGTGTCTGTGTGTGGATGCATGTGTCTGTGTGTGGATCTGTCTGTCTGTCTGTCTGTCTGTCTGTCTGTCTCTGTGTCTGAGTACAAAGTGACACTTCTGTCTGTGAAAGAATGAGTAGGACACAGGACAGGCTGTGAGAAGAGAGGAACACAGGCCTGAATGGCTGCTACTTCCCAAATTGCCCGTCTTTCCCAGAGCCACTCAACAGACCCTATGAGTTGTGGCTTGAACCTGTAACCTTAGCACACGGAGGCTAAGGAAGGAAAGAAAAGAAAAAAATCCCTATCCCAGAGCTTAACAAACATAGAAAAAATGCAGCAGAATGAAGGGTGATGGTAACTGATGCTCAGGTTGGCCAGTAAAACACAACTTCACAGCAAACCTTGAGGATTGTCCATCCAGGTTCCCTGGGCACCCAGCCATGCCCTCCTTGTCACTTGCAAAGTCATCCTGTGCAAAATCCCATATGGGACAGAACCTGGACCCACCTTCTACATACCTGCTGGCCACATCCTGTTTGTCCCCTATCCTGTCCCCTCCTTTACTGTCCAATCACCTGCAGGGTCAGGAGGCCTGGGGGAAGCTGATGAGCATCAGCCACTTCAGCAGGTTCTGGCCCTGGGCCTTCCTGTTGGGAACAAGTCCTAGTAAAGGGAAGAAAAGTGGGTGTTGATTTGAAAGCCTTTCAAAGACTTCGCTTGAGCAACGGGCTCCTGAATAGAGGCCTTGCAGCGCCCCCTGCTGGCTAGTGGCTTCTGCCAATCTCTTCCTGTGACCAGTGGAAGCAATAGTGGTGATGTCTTTGCTCACAGGAAGCAAAGGCTGATGTAAACTAGGGAGAAAAACAGGTCATGTGAAATGCTGTCACTGACAAGCTCAGCATCCCAGTGAGGGCAAGACCCTCTTGGGAGAGGGGAGGAGCATCCCAAACCCTAGGAACACACCGTTAGGCCTCCCAAGTGCCCCACCATAACACAAACAGGGCACCAGGCTTCAAGAAATGACTTCATACTCTCCCCACCCCACATACACACAAAGATATGTGCCAGTTTAGCTATTTTTAATAACGGTGGCTATTTGTAGCACAAAGGGGTTCTTGGTTGTGCCAGAAACTTCCTTAAATAGCAAGTGATCTTGGTCTATTCAAGTGTGATTTACATGTGGGGAACACGAGTTTCTCCCTCCACTGAGACCAGTTGGCAAGGAAAAAAAGAGCAATATCTGGAGTTGGAGATGGCTGTGAGCCTCCATGTGGGTGCTGGGAACCAAATCTGTGTCCTTTACAAGCACAGTCAGTGCTCTTAACCACTGAGGCAACTCTCCAGTCCCAAGGAGTCCTTCTTTGGGGGTTTTAAAAGTTTTATTTTATTCTATGTGTGTGGATGTTTTGTCTGCATGTGTGTCTGTGTACTATGGACATGCAGTACCCAGAAGAGGGAATCTTATTCACTTGGAACTGGAGTTACAGGTGTTTGTGAGCTGCCACGTGAGAGCTGAGAATTAAACCTGGGTCCTCTTTTCTAATTTTAAAAGCAGCACATGAGAGAAAGATACCATGTGACAGAGCTTGGGTGGAGAGGTTTTATTGGGGGAACATGAAAGGGAAAGGGGGAGGGGAGAGGGAAGGAGAAAGGGGGACCAACTTCTGGGGGCAAGAGTGGCAGAAGAGAAGAGAGAGGCAGAGATGGGGGATGGAGAGAAGGAGAGAGAGGTAGAGAAGCAAAGAGAAAGAGAGGAAGATGGGAGGCGGGCAGGACCCTTTTAAAAGGCAACACTGTGAATGCACAGGTGGTGCTCTTAGTGGCTGCAGCTGAGGTCATATCCTGTCAGAACCCCAAGGGCAGGCCAGTACAGACGCCTGAATACTAACACCACTGCAAGAACAGCAAAAGCTCTTACCCACAGAGCCATCGCTCTAGCCCCAAGAATTCATTCTTGAAGCAGCTGGTTAATATGGGCGCGCCCTAGGTTGGAAACACACAAACCCACACAGGAGGGCCAAGTACACAGATTCTTCCCAGAGCCCTGCACTCTCACACATGGATACATCTCCTCATGAGAGGCCCTGAGCCTCTGGCAAGGCCTTCTAATACCACAATATGGACCTTACTGGCAAAAGACAGTAGAGGGTCAGTGAGAGGGCTCATGGGGTAAAGACACTTGCCACCAACCCTGACAACCTGAGTTCAATCCCTGAGACTACAGATCAGGAGAGAACCACGTCCTTAAAGCTGTCCTCTGACCTCCACACACATGCCATGGCAAGCATATGCCACTGCCACCACCATATGCATGTGCTCACACAGACACGTTAAAAAGAAATTGAGGGAGCATGGGATTCTATGAGAAATAAGAAATGGAACTTCATAAACTAGAGACACCCTGCCTGTGGCTAGAGTGAGGCAGTAGTCCCTGAGAAAACCCTGGCAGATACTAAGGACATGGCTAGCAACTAGTTACTCCTGAAGCCTGAAGTCCTTCATTCAGCAAGGACTCTGAGGACCTACTATGTGCCAGCCACTGTCATGGAGATAAACCTACGGCCAAAATAGGCAAATTGTCCATGCCATGGTGTTCCTATTATCCTAACATATATCACCAGCCTCAGAAGGAAGTAAATAATACCATAATGGACAAAAAGTGAGACAAAAGCAGGCAGCTACAAGAAACAGATACATCTCAGACAAAACAGCAGGTTGGAGCAGAGCTCAGAGCTTGAGGGTAAGATGGGACAGAATGGAAAACTGAACTAGAAACACCAGTGAGGCCATGAGAGCTTGGGGGCTGGTGGCAAGAAGAGAGTTGAGATAGAGGTGAGCCATCACACGTGTGGATGTCCCTCATCCGGGACCTGGCTGTTGGCTCTGTGATGGGCAGCTGACTGGAGAGCTTGGGAAAATCTATGTGATGGGTTCTGGGCATTTATCTCACCAGACCAGAGCCAGGGAACATAAAAAGGGGGGATGTACACTCAACAGAAACAGACCAAGGCAAAGTAGGGACAGGGTGCCGGTCTTTGTCCCATGATCCCCCTCATTCCCTGCAGCCGATCAACCATCTTCGTGCGTCTCCACACCAATGGGAGTCAGGAGCTGCAGTACCAGCCAGGGGACCACCTGGGTGTCTTCCCTGGCAACCACGAGGACCTAGTGAATGCACTCATTGAGCGCCTGGAGGATGCACCGCCTGCCAACCACATGGTGAAGGTGGAGATGCTGGAAGAGAGGAACACAGCTCTGGGTGAGGTTCCCAGCTGTCCTGGCCAGAAGGGCTGCGGGGGTCTCAGCCCCAAGTGGACAGCGCAGCCGCTAGGGCATGGTTGGCCTGTCAGTGAGGGCTTCCTACCTCACTCCAGCTGCTGGATGTGGCATCAATAGCCTCTGTAGGGGAAGCTGTAGCCACGCCTACTTAGGGGCTGGCTACAGGCGTGCCGTTTGTGAGGGCGTGGTCAGGCACACCTGTAGCCAGCACCTAAGTAGGCGTGGCTACAGCTTCCCCTACAAGCCTCCTTCCCTCCTTCACTTCCTTCTCTTCCTCCCGCCCCTTCCTCCTTGCTTCTGTTCTTCCTGTCTCCCTCCCTTTCTTTCCCTCCCTCCGTCCCTTCTCTCTTCATCCTTTTCCTCTTCCCCTTCTTCTTTCCTCCCTTCCTTCCTTTTCCTACGAAGCCCAGACTGACTTCCAACTTTCAATCCTCCTGCCTCAGCCTCTTAAGTACTAGGACCACAGACACAAACTGCCACACCTGGCTTGAAAATCCTTCAAAGCCAATGGGTCTCCAAGCTTCACCTTCACCCCATTGACAGGGGTGGGCTCCAGGCTCCAGCACAAGGAGCTGTGGTAGCCATACCTGACAGCCTGTGACACCGCGACTGTCACCTTTACAGGGGAGCTAACTAGAATGTGGAAATGGCATGCCATTCGTCAAAGCCTTCCTGCAGATCCTCTTGGAAGGAGCCACTATGAAGAGACATGCCCCCCCCCCGATGAATCCAACCCCATGTAGTTCTCTGTGTTAGACCAGAATTTCCACCCTGTCTTGAATTCACAATGAGGTGTGGGGATCATGTTTGAAAGGTATACAGAGGCAGAATAGTCCTCCCACCATGGAGGAAGGGTTCCAGGACCCCTAGAAGATACCAGAATCCATGCATGCCCAAGTCCCTTATAGAAAAGGCGTTGTGTTTACATAACACCTATGCACATTGTCATATTTACATACCACTTAGATGTGCTCTCCTTCGTACTTTAAACCCTCACTAGATGGCTTACTAGTGTAATGTAAATGCTATATAAGTCATCGATACACTGTGGTGTTTAGGGATAACAAGGAAGAGAGTGTGTACACTTCAGTACAAATGAAGTGTACTCACGAGTTCTCTCCATTGCTTTCATTCCTATTCCAAACACACGGAATGCAGAAGCCATGGACATGGAGAGCCACGGGTACAGCTAGAGCAAGGTGTGAGGAGGCTAAAGTACCTGCCTTCACACCTGAAAACTGTGTGGCCCTTGACGGACTCCTTCTCTGTGCTTCCTTTTCTGCACCTGGCTTGATGAATGCCTCATTCCCGCTGTGCCTCCCCAGGTGTCATCAGTAATTGGAAGGATGAACCTCGCCTCCCACCCTGCACCATCTTTCAGGCCTTCAAGTACTACCTGGACATCACCACGCCACCCACACCCCTGCAGCTGCAGCAGTTTGCCTCCCTGGCCACCAGTGAGAAAGAGAAGCAGAGGCTGCTGGTCCTCAGCAAGGTGGGTCCTGGGAGCCCTGCAGGGCTGGGGCTTTGGAAAGCAGTGAATATGTTCTTCCAACTTTTCACAGCAGGTGGCAGTCATGAACAAAGGATGTGACCTAATTTGCATGTGGTCACCATTTTGGTTCCTCCCTTCTAACTCCCCTGACTTTAAGGCCTGATAAATAGAGAAACTCAGCAGGCATTGCTATGATAACTTAGTATCTTCCCTTGTGATTTTGAGATCTTGGCAGCACCACCTTAACCCATGCATGGAAGAAAACGTAGCAGAGATCCTCACAGTGGGTTTACAGACAGGGGTTGGGTTTTGATGGTGGTAACAATGGTGGTTGCTGGTCCAGAATTGCTACAAAAAAGACTGCCAGAAAAGAGACTTCTGATAATTAGATGAACCCAACAGCTTTACCACCCTGGCCTAGACACTGTGAAGGTGCCTACCCAAGCTGCTCTCTGGCCTTGCTCAGTAGGGAACCCAGGGCTGGTGATGTGACTCAGTGGGTAGAGCCCTTCCTAGCACACAGCAAGCCCTGGGTTTAATCCAGAGCAGCATATAAACTAGACTTGTTAGCACATGCCTCTTATCTCAGCAAGTGGAGGCAGGAGGATCCCAAGTTCAAGGTCATCTTCAACTATGTAGAGAGTTCTGTGTCATCTGGAATGCATGAGAAGACACTGTCTAAAAAACAAACAAAAAACACAGGGCTGGCAAGGTGGCTCAGTATGTAAAGGCACCTGCTGATGACCTGAGTTCAATTCAATCCCCCAGGGCCCACATGGTAGAAGAAGAACCCTGGTAGAACATTGCCCTCAGAACTCTACTTGTATGTGTACACACACACACACACACACACACACACACACACACAC
Source organism: Cricetulus griseus (assembly GCF_003668045.3). Lineage (NCBI taxonomy): Eukaryota > Metazoa > Chordata > Mammalia > Rodentia > Cricetidae > Cricetulus > Cricetulus griseus. The sequence continues at coordinate 97,844,624 of NC_048597.1, forward strand.
ACACACACCTCTCACAAACACATACACTGACCACACACACACATAAACACAATCACACACACTGACTCACACAAACCCTCACAAACACATACACACACACACACACACACACACACACACACACACACACACACTTGTGCACAACAAATAAAAGATGTAGGATTTTCGATGGAGAGCCATCTCAGCCAATCAGGGCACAGGCTGTCCTTGCAGAGGACCAGAGAACCAGGGTTTTATTCCCAGAACCCACATGGCAGCCCATAACTCCAGTTCCAGGGGATCAGATGGCCTCTTCTGACTTCTGGAATTACTAGGCACACTCACTGTATACATACATACATACACACACACACACACACACACACACACACACACACACACACTCAGGAAAAACATTCAGACACATAAATCTAAAATGTAAAAACTAATATAATTTAAATAAAGACAGCTACCTACTCAGGTGGACCACCCAATCCAGTGTTTCCAGGAAGGAGAGGGGTTCTCCTTCCAAGGAAGCAAACCCTCAGCAGAGGCCATTTCTTTTGCTATCCAAGAAGGGGGACTGGATGGTGAGTAGCAAGGGAGAGTCTCATTAGCTAGTGCACATTATCGAGAAATGTGAAAATAAACACCAGAAGGCAGCGAGGACTCTGAAGTGGGGAGCTGGCAACAGATGGCCACAGTAGAACGGGCGGCCGTCACTTTGCATCCTTAGCAGCATTTTATAACTTTTAGAATATGTATAATTTGGACTCCAAACTTGTGATTAATGGTGGCGGGGGTGAGTATGACAAGGGAACATTTTGCATAGTATTCTTTGAGAGAGAACGTCATATAAAGCCCATTTCTTCCGGAAAGCACAGAGTCTCTAAGACAAGATAACTGAGTGGAATTTTATTATTGTTGTTGTCAGAAATACCTGTGAGAGAGAAGATGGCCTGGGAGGTAGAGGGGGCTAGGAGGGAATAGTCAGACTACAAAACAAAGCTGACCACCAAGAAGAAGAAAGGGAGTGAGGTAGGGTGGAAGTGTCCCACTTGCAATGTGGTTTCTGAAAAACACCCATGGTCCTTGCCCGCTCCTAGAGTCCAAGTCATGGTTCCCTTGATATCTGTCATGAGCTTGAATGTCCTGCAGGAACCCATGCCCAGCAGAAGCACAGCTGCTGAATGACAGTTTCCGATAGCCAGGGAAGTCAGTTTAGCCTCCACTTAAGGCTCTTGGTCATGAGGCCTCTGATGTTTTAGATTGTGAAAAGTGGCGCTGGAGAGTTTGTTCAGCTGTTCAGAGAACTTGCTGCTCTTCCAGAGGACTCAGGTTTGGTTCCCAGCACCCACATCAGGCAGCTTACAATTATCTGTTAACCTCCAGTTCCAGGGGATTTGGGCCTCCAGCCTCTGCTGGCACCTGCACTTAAGTGCACATAATCACATGTAGATATACACATACCTGTACATAATTAAAACTAATAAAAATAAATCTTTGAATGTACAGTGTCCCTCACAGGCTCCTCCTTGGTCCACCGCTGGTGGCACTGTTTGAAAAGGCCATGGAACTGTTAGTGGGCGGGGCCTCCCTAGAAGTGGGTGGTTGGGGGAGAGCCTTGGGGTCTTATAGCCCAGCTCCACATCCCTGTTCATTCTCTGTTTCATTCCTGCTGCATGTGTGCAGTGCAATGGCCGCCTCCTGTTCCTGCAGCCACTTGTTCACCATGATTGGTTGTATCTCCTTGAATTGTAAACCAAAACAAATCCTCCTTCCTTTAGGTTGCTTCTTGTCAGGGATTCCAACACAGCAGGAAGAGAAGTGAGTAATGCAGCCTCCAGCAGCTGGAGGCCAGTGAGGCTCAGCGTCAGAAATAGATACCTTTAAAAACACTCTTCTCGAGGCTGAAGAGGCACAGCAGTTAAAGAACTTGCTGTTCCCACAAAGACTGGTTTAGTTCTCAGCATCTACGGCAGGTGACTCATGACTGTCTGTAGTTCCAGCTCCAGGGAATTTGATGCCCTCTTCAGGCCTCTGCAAGCACTCATATCTACATGCAGACACCTACACACACACACACACACACATACACACACACACACACACACACACACACACACACACACAAAAAGTAAATCTTTTAAAATGTAAAATCTATTCTTACCTCACAAGCCACGAAAACATGTGGTGGTCAGGGATCAGTGTACTGACTAAAGGTCGCTTTCCCCCAGCTCAGGTACAAAGCCTAGTCCTAGCTTACCAGGACTCTGTGCTTCCGTAGCCTCATCTGTGAAATGGGTTGATGATATACCACTGCTGTAGGGTGTTTATGGTCCCTAGAGCTCTCTCATTGAAATTAAACTCCCTCAGTTAGAGTTGGTGTGTCACTTCGAGGGTGATGGCATTAAGAGGTACAGCTGGGGGTGCAGCTTGATGGCTGGAAGCAACAGTGATGTGCACAAGGCTCTGAATTCAGTCGCAAGGACTAATACTGCAGGAGGGAGCAGAAAGAGGAGGGAGGGAAAGACAGAAAAGAAAAAAGAAAGGAAGGGAGGGAAAAAGGAAAGAAAGAGACAGAGCGGGGAGGAGGAGGAAAGGAGGGAGGGGGGAGCTTTTGTAAGACAAGTTAAGGGTTCTGCCCTCATAGGCCAGATAGGTATTTTTATAAAAAGCCAGGAAATCTGCTTCCCCCTTATGCCACGTGAGAACATGTCACTGGCACCACCAGGATCTACAAAGTAGATTCTCCCCTGACCCGAAATCTGCTGGTGCCCAACCTCGAACCTCCAGGATGTGAGTGACAGATTTCTACTGAACCAATTAACCAGCCTTGGGTATTTCGGAATAGCTATGGCCATCACTGTGACCACTGCTCACTAATAGGCAACTTAAGGCAAGAAAGGTCACAGGGTGCTGTCACCATGACAGGGAAGGTATAGCCGCAGTCACATGAGGCAGCTGGTCACATTGCATCTGCAGTCAGGAAGCTGAGAGTCAACAGGAAGTGGACTGGGCTATAAAACCTGAAGGCCCGCCCCCAATGACTCACTTCCTCCAGCTAGGCTCCACCTTCTAAAGATTCTACAACTTCCCAAAACAGCGCTCCCAACTGAGACCCAAGTGTGCAAACGTGACTAGGGGGGACAGTTCACACTTGAACCACAACCTTAAGCGTCAGTCTGTTTCAGAGGCAGAACTGCATTCCCCCACTGTAGGTACTGAATATCCTTGGGTTGGTTCCCCTCTCCCCTGGCCCCAGCAATCTGGGACCTGGTCTCAAGCTCTCTGTCCTCTCTTACCACAGGGGCTGCAGGAATACGAAGAGTGGAAATGGGGCAAGAACCCCACCATGGTAGAGGTGCTGGAGGAGTTCCCATCCATCCAGATGCCAGCCACGCTGCTGCTCACCCAGCTGTCGCTGCTGCAGCCTCGTTATTATTCCATCAGCTCCTCTCCAGACATGTACCCGGATGAGGTGCACCTCACTGTGGCCATTGTCTCCTACCACACCCGAGGTGCGCATGCGGGAAAAGCACTTGCTGGGAGATCCTTGTGTCTGCATTTATTTCCCTTCAGTGTCTGGAGGTCTCTCCCTGAGCTAACAGCCATCCAAGCCCAGGGAATGGAGTGTGTTCCCATAGCTGAGATAAGCCTGAGTATGGTTAGAAATGGGCATGGTGTATGTTTGGGAGGGCAGCACCTAGGCTTCCCCTCACCCTATCCCTCCTGCCGGGCAGCACTCACAGTGGCATCATGCAGGTCTGAATGAGGCTAAATAACATAAGCACTGCTGTGCTATTTTTCCCTTGTGATCAAGCCACTGAAATGCACAGTGCCTAGAAGTTCTGAGACCCAGATGAACAGGCCATTCAGAGCACCTTGACCCAGGCCCTAAGTGGGCGGGGTCTGAGTATTCTCATCCAGAACCTGTGCACAGGCATAGTCCACTAGCTCCGAGTGTGCTAGCTCCTCCTCCCCTTCAGAGACAGGGATCCAGGTCTGGAACTCCAAGACACAACACTTGGCATTGAGCTGGGAGATTCTTCACCGGCCATGAGGGGTGGGTCAGGGACTGGAAAAGTGAGACAGTGCATGACATGATGAGATGGACCACCTGCTCCTTCTGTTAGATGGGGAAGGACCAATTCACCACGGTGTGTGCTCCTCCTGGCTCAACCGGATACAGGCTGATGATGTAGTCCCCTGCTTCGTGAGAGGGTGAGTGACAGATGAGGAGAGATGCATGCCCGTCTCCTATCAGCATGTTGATGCCCTGTATTGGATACTGGAGTATATGAAGGTCCGAGCTGAAGGGCTCTAGAGAGACAGCAGGTGACGCTGGGGAAGCACCAATGTCCTGTATCATTTTGAGTTGCTAGGGAGATAGGATGAAAGGACACACAGACAGCTGGTATCTGGCTTAATAAATACTTGCAGAAGACCATGGAAAAATGGTCTTAACCTTCATGAGCTTTACAGATCAGTGGGCATCCTATCCTCGAAGATGTAATAACCTGAAATGTCTTCAGACATCATCATATGTCCCTGAGGTGGTAGGCAGAGAGTGAAAGACACACCGGGTTGATTTTTCTTCTTTTTATTTGTGTGTGTGTGTGTGTGTGTGTGTGTGTGTGTGTGTGTGATGTGATGTGTAAGTGTAGGCACACACAAGGAGGTCACAGCACAACCTCATTGAATTAGTTCTCCCCTCCCACCTTTACGTGGGTTTCGGGGATCGAACTCAGATCAGCAGGCTTGCACAGAAAGCGTTTGATCTGCTGAGCCATCTCAGTGGCTCCTTGTTTATATTTTTCTTTCTGGTTTTCACTCCAGTTTCCCAGAGACTGGAATGTACTAAACATCCCTCTCGATAGGAGATATCCCCACTTGAAGGAGGGTCCCGGGGTGGGAACCTCATGCCATATACAGCTGCTTCCTCCTTGGATGCTCTGCTGCAACAATGGCTTGGCCACCACTCTGGCCTCCTGTGGAGGGTAGAATGTTGGTGGCATGGACCACCTACTGTCCACATCACAGTCTCACAGAGTTGGTCTTAAAACAGGAGTCCTAAGCACAGCCTGACCTCACAGGCTGACCGCACAGCCTGGGGATGTACATATGGGCATCCCCAGGTGGCTCCTTCAGACACTGGTGTCTGAAACCCCTGAGTAAAGAACTCATTGATGACCAAAGAGTTGTTCTCAAGAGTGGGACAGGAAGCTGAAGTCAGGGTCTGGAGCAATGACTCGGTGGGTAAAGTGCCTGTTTTACAGGTGTAAGGATCCAAACCCAAATCCTCAGCACCCATTGAAAAGCCAGGCAGGGTGACTGGAATCTGTGAGGCAGAGACAGCTGGGTTCACAAAGCTTAGTGGCAGCTAGCCACTGAATCAGGGAGCTCCAGGTTCTGTGGAAAAACCTGGCTCAAAAAAATAAAGTGGAGGCCTGGTGGTAGTGGTGCATACCTTTAATCCCAGAACTCAAGAGGCAGAGGCAGAAGCATGTGGATGGATCTCTGTGAGTTCGAGGCTGGCCTGGTCTACAAAGTGAGTTCCAGGACAGCTGTGGTTGTTACACAGCTGCCTCAAAAAACCAAAAAAAGAGGAAAAAAATAAAATGGAAAATGATAGAAAGATATATCTGATGTTGACCTCTGACCTCCTCCACATGTACACACAAACAAACATACATACATGCATAAACATAAACACACACACACACACACACACACACACACACACACACACACACACTCATACACATAGTTGAAACTTTTTTAACTTAAAATTCAACCCAGAGTGATTTTCTCCCTCTGTGTACCACCCTGGGAATATTTGATGATGTCCAAAGACATTTTTGATTGTCATTTAATTCCAGAGTTACTCCTGACATCAAACTAGTAGGAGCCCAGGGTGGCACTTGAACTCCCACAATGTATACAATAACTCCCAATAAAGGGGTCCCCATTCCCAAAACCAGAACACAGAGTAAGTCCAGGTTAGCTCAGGTTTATTGTCCATGGGACTTAGCCTGATGACAAAATGATGGGGAATGGAAAAAAGAGCCAAATCCTAGCAAACTTACTTTTAAATTGCTCTAATCTGTGAATTCTCACTCTAAAAGGGGGCCCATGGTCCCACTAAGGAACAATAAGTCTCTCTAAGATGGCTGCCTGGACTACCCTGGGCTTTCAATCTGGAGCAGCTCACAGTGAATCTTCTGTCTTTTCTGTTCAGTGCCCCTAGCTTCCACCTGCCTCGAAACCCCCAGGTTCCTTGCATCCTGGTTGGCCCAGGCACCGGCATCGCACCCTTCCGAAGCTTCTGGCAACAGCGACAATTTGACATCCAACACAAAGGTACATATGTTCCAGAGGCCACTGACCTCTGAGCCAGAGAAAGATAGAGGGTCCCTGCTTTACCTCATTGCCTGGGAAGGGGAGAGGAGAGGTTGCCGTGCTGATGTGGCCACAGGTGCAGTTTGAACAGCCTACCCAAACAGACCTGCTACACAGCCTGTCCCAGGGGTCTGAAATCTCATCATCAGAGGGCATTTCTTTGACTTGAGAGTTGGTCCTAAATATGCCACCAAGGATAGGCACGCATCTGTGTCAAATGGGTTTGTGCATGTGACTGTCCCATAAACCAACACAAGAACAGGCGTTGCTGTATGAGATGAAGTTCAGGTTTGGAAAAAAGAGAGAAAAGATCCCCAGTTGCAGACTCATCAAACAAGGAATCCAACAGTATAAGACAGAAGGACAATAGAAATACAAATTTAAAACCTAGACAGGCTGTGATAGCACTGCCTTTAACCCCAGGACCCAGAGCAGGTGGATGTCTGTTAAGTTTCAGGCAAGCCTGGTCTACATAGTTCCCAGCCATGGAGGATTTATTGGATGAATGGATGGATGGATGGAAGGAAGAAAAGAAAAAACAAAGAAGGGAGGGAGGGAGGGGGAGAGAGGGAAGGAAAGAAGGAAAGAAGGAAGGAAGGAAGGAAGGAAGGAAGGAAGGAAGGAAGGAAGGAAGGAAGGAAGATACATGCTCCACACAGTGCTGTGTTTCTGACAGAACAGTGACCCCAGGAGGTGGTTGGTGTTATTACCATCAGCCCACACACTGGGTTCTGAAGCTGATTGCCCAACTGTACATCAAACAATTGAAGAAAATTATTGTGTCTGTATTGAAAATCTACAGACTTTTCCCCTTAAACAATGAAATATAGCAATAATTTTAGAGGGTTTACATTGCATCCGTTGTTATAAGTAGAGAGGTAACAGAAGGTACAAAGTAAGATATGGAGGAGTTCTAGAAAATGCTATGCTATTTTACATAAAGAATGGGACCATCTGCAGGATTTCATACCCAGGGGGACTCTGGAATCACCCTTTGCCTTGCATCCTGGGGAATAGCTTGTGCTTCCAGTTTCACATGGGGAAACTGAGGCTCTGAGAGAGAAGTGGCTTTCTCAGGGTTATACAGAGCTAGGACTCAGACCTGGGCCATCAGGCTCCAAACTGGACTCAATGTTTTTCAATAGTGGGCTGCTAAGGAGTCAGGAATGGGCATGTGGATGGAGCGAGATGAGGAAAGGAATGTCCCCTGTTCCCCACAGGCTGTGCTCATCTGTGTGCATGGGTGAAAATGTGTGGGCCCACTTGTGTGTTTAACCACCTGCCCCGTGCATGTGAGCTTTCCTCTGCATGTCACACCCTGAGGTCCTGGCACCCCAGTTCCTATAGTTCAACTACTGCCTACTTGGGCATCAAAGCCATCTGTGATATGTCTCCCCGGTCCCCAGGAATGAATCCCTGCCCCATGGTCCTGGTCTTTGGGTGTCGACAATCCAAGATAGATCACATCTACAGAGAGGAGACGCTGCAGGCCAAGAACAAGGGTGTCTTCAGAGAGCTGTACACTGCCTATTCCCGGGAACCTGACAGGCCAAAGGTAACCCAGCCCATACTGGGCCACACTCAGTGTACACGAATGAGTATGCTTGTGCTTGCCAGCACACACACACACACACACACACACACACACACACACACACACACACACACCACCCCATGTTGGCCAGTCTTTATTGCCCACTTGAAACAATCTAGAATTACCCAAGAAGAGGAGCTCAAGGAAAATTGTCTGGGCTAGGTTGGCCTGTTGACATGCCTGAGGAAGATTTTCTTAATTGGGTAAATCAAGGCAGGAAGGCTAACCCTGAATGTATGCACAGCACCATTTCCTTTGGATGGAATGAAAAGCCAGGAGCAAGCTCAGCACTGATGGTCATGCATCCATTCCTTGCTGCCCTGGACTGTGGATGTGACTGGCTGTTTCCTGCTCCTGCCACTGGGATGTCCCCACCATGATGGACCTGCTCTAAAAATCAACCCTCTCTCCCCTAAATTGCTTTCATCAGGGTGTTTTCTCACAACAGAAAGGAAACTAAGACACCCCGCTTCCATGTGCCCCCCACTCAAACCTGCTCTGTATCAGAAGGCCTGGATAGGGCCGAGACCCTTGAAAATATTTAACAACTGCATTATGTGATCTCATTACATAGCCCAGGCTGGCCTAGAACTCACTCTTTAGCCCAACCCAACCTCGAATTTGTAATCCTCCTTGTCTCTACCTCCCAAATCCTGGGATTATAGGTGGATTGTATATTTTAATATGGTACATTGTATGTTGTGTATATTTTTCAACAATAAAGTACCTTTTTATATAGGACCTAGCTGGGCATGGGAGCCCACAACTATAATCCAAATACCTGGGAAGCGGAGGCAGGAAAATTATGAGCTCAAGGCCAGCCTGAGCTATACAATAAGACCATGTTCAAAAAAAATAATAAGTTAAAATTAAAAGAAAAGCTCAAAATATATTTTTGTTTTGTTTTGTTTTGTTTGTTTTTTTCCAGAAAGGGTTTCTCTGTGGCTTTGAAGGCTGTCCTGAAACTCACTCTGTAGACCAGGCTAGTCTCAAACTCACAGAGATCCACCTGCTTCTGCCTCCTGAGTGCTGGGATTAAAGGCGTGTGCCACCACCATCTGGCCAAAATATATTTATTTTACAGCCCACAATGAGTCAGCACTGATCAGAATAAACACAGGCCACAGGGCTGGAGCTCTGACTGCTGGAGATCCCAGGGACCAGGCTAGGACCTATAGCATGGAGAGAAGGGCAGTCGGAGGATATAGAAAGTGGCAGTCTGGTAACGGGGCTGTGGGGGGGGGCAGCAATCAGAAAAATGCCAGCCTCACATAGGAGTTTCTGGGTCACTAAACAAACTGCAATGGAGCACCTCTGTGCCCGGCTCGAAAGTTCCTAGCCTGCCCTTACTCCCACCATTGCTGTAACAGCCAGCTAATTGAGGGGGGTGGTGGAGGCTGGCAGCCCCTTACCTTGCTCTATCCCTGGCTTTCTGCCTTGAGTTTCTCTGACCCAATGGTAGCCACCACCCCTTGGGGAAAGGAGAAGGTAGCTAAGACCCTTTGTGTTTCAGTTACTTGTCTCCTGGCTATGACAAAATATGTATTAAAAGCAACTTAAATAAGGGAGGTTTTGTATGAGCTCACAGTTAGGGAATACAGTCTACAGTCCATCATGGCGAGGGCATCTCGGCAGGAACCTGAACCACACAGTCACATATGCATCTTCAGTCTGAGAGCAGAGAGAGGTGAACACTAGTGCTCGGCTTGCCTTCTCCTTTTTTATTCAGTCCAGACCCCAGCCTATGGAATGGTGCCACCCATATTCAGGGGAGGCACACCCACCCTCATTAACCCAGTCTAAGGATTCCCTCACAGACACCCCCAAAGGTTCATCTCCCAGGAGAGTCTAGGTTTTATCAAGTTGACAGTCAAGATGAACCATACATGCTGGGGCGGTCCCCTGGAGGTGACTTAGGGAGCACTCCCCCAGCTCCCCAGAAGGTCCTCAGCAGACCAGCTTGAGCTGCCCTCACACACGGTGTTTTAGTCCCCGGTTGTACTCTTTCTTGTCCCTGGTCCCATTCTCCTGAGGTCACTTCACAAAATATCCCCCTACCCACAAGCCCCCACATCACGCTCTGCTTCCTTTGGGACTAGGACACAGGAGGCTCTCATAGCGACCCCCTCTCATCGTTCTCTTCTGCAGAAATATGTGCAGGATGTGCTGCAGGAGCAACTGGCTGAGCCTGTGTACCGTGCCCTGAAGGAGCAAGGAGGCCACGTTTACGTCTGTGGGGATGTCACCATGGCTGCCGATGTCCTCAAAGCCATCCAGCGCATAATGACCCAACAGGGGAAGCTCTCAGAGGAAGATGCTGGTGTGTTCATCAGCAGACTGAGGGTGAGTGACAGCTGGCAAGCAGGGTCCGGGAGTTTCCCCCTCACCCAATCTGTGCTCATAATTCAGGGAGCTCTTTTTGTCTTTATGACCTTGGTTTTGCCTAGCCATGACTGAGGGGAGATGAACCTGAGAGGAGATGCAGGTACACACACACACACACACACACACACACACACACACACACACACACACACACACACAGTCAGGATAGTTTTAAGCTCGGGTATATGAAAATGACAAGTGTGTGAGCCTGTGGGTAGTTATACAGATGCCATCCTGACTCAACGCTTCCTGACACCCCAAGCCAGGCTGTCCCTCAGCCCGTGCAGTTGCATATGGTTGGCATGGCACAAAAAGGCTCATCCAAAGGGGTCAGGTGGAAACTGGAGGCTCATACGCTTGATCTCTAAACTGTGTGCCTCAAGTGGAGTATGACTGCCCTAAAGGAAGGGCCTTTTCTTTTTTTTTTTAAGATGTATTTATTTTGTATACAGTGTTCTGTCTGCATGTACCCCTGCAGGCCAACCAGATCTCATTATAGATGGTTGTGAGCCATCGTGTGATTGCTGGGAATTGAACTGAGGATGTCTGGGAGACCAGCTAGTGTTCTTAAACCACTAAGCCATCTCTCCAGCCCCCCGAAGGAGCCTTTTCTTAGTGCATTCAAACCAATTACAGCTATGACAGTTTCCCTAGCAGAGTCCCAACTACATGACTACCACCCCGCAAGTGGAAACTGAATCCCAGAGGTGGCCCCATCCCGCCACTGTTTTCTTAAATGAAACAATCAAGTTTGGGGAGGGGGACAGCAGAGCATGTCATGGTACACATGTGGAAGTCAGGGTGTTTTTTTCCTTCTGTCACGTGAGTCCTAGGGATTCAACTCACATATCAGGCTTTGTGGAAAGTACCTCTACCTGCTGAGCCATCTCCCTGACCCCAAGCAGTAACCAAACATTCTTTTAGAAGCTCTTCTCCTAAACTTCATTCTAAAGCCCAGCAAGGGGAAAACGATTTCTGCTAGAAATTGGCCAGGAACTGTGGAAATGGCTAACCACGTAAAGTGCGTGCCGTACAAGCTTTAAGACCTGGGTTCGAATCCCCAGCACTTACATAACTGCCAGATGGGCATGACAGCCTGCCTGTGGCCCCAGCACACACAGAAGGCAGAGCTGGGGGACTTCCAGTGCAAGCTGGCTATGAGACTAGATGTATCGGTGAGTTCTAGGTTCAAGTGAGAGACCCTGCCTCAGTCCATAAAGTGGAGAGTGATCAAGAAAGACACCCAATGCCATCCTCCAGACTTCATATGTGTGCACACACATTTGTACCCATGTGACTAAACTTACACGGGGGAAGGTAGAAGGCATGCTGGGTAGAAGGGATGCTGTGGAGCCTGCCACTTCCTTGATGTCTTTGACACAGTTCCCTGGGAACACTTGCATAGCTTCCCAGGAACTTTTCAGACCCCCCCCACTGGAAATGAACCACTCTGCTGCAGAAGCTGGGTGCTGGAACTAAGTACATCATAGACCCTGCCAGCCAAGCCAAGCTCCTGGCCACCGCCCTCATCAGCATTGAGATCAATCTCTCCTCCTAATCACAAAGATGCCTCTCTTATAGAATGTTCTTCTTGGGGCTGGAGAGATGGCTCAGTGTTTAAGAGCACCGGCTGGGTTCAGTTCCCAGCGCCCACGTGATGGTTTACAACTGTTTGTAACTCCAGTTCCAGGGGATCTGACACCTTCACACCAATGCACATAAAATAAAATTAAATAATTTTTTTAGAAAGTAATATTCTTCCTAACTGCCTAGTCCTCCCTCACTTCTGCAAGGGAGTTCCCAACACTTGTTCTGAATCTGCCCCTGCCCCCAACCCTGCTTGCTTTCTTTCTCCTAGGGTCTTGTGCATGTTAGGGAAGTGTTGTACCACTTAGCCATATCCCCCACAGCTACTGTCTTTTTCCTCTCCCTTCTGCTGGTACCAATAACCTGGAACATTTCATACATACTTAATTCAGCCTTGCTAGGACCTGAACTTTCAGAGGAGAGTTGAAAGGAGGAGGCTTCCTTTGGGCTTCTTTGCTTCTTCAATGCTAAGAATCCTCAAGGCAGACACCCTTTTTCCAAATGCTTACCTCATAGATTCTTTGCCACCCAGCCTCAAGAGGCACAAAATGGCAGAGAACTGCTAACACACAGCCTTAGAGACCAAAGATACCCAAGACTCAGCCTTTGTCTTGTCTGGGTATATGCTATTCCACATATCACTCTGGCTGTCCCTCTCCAACCCCTTACCTGTCATTTGATCCATCCTCTGGCCATTCCTGTCCATAGGATGACAACCGGTACCATGAGGACATCTTTGGAGTTACCCTTCGAACTTATGAAGTGACCAACCGCCTTAGATCTGAGTCCATTGCCTTCATTGAAGAGAGCAAAAAAGACACAGATGAGTAAGTCTTTCCCAGCCCCAGGAAGAGGGGCTGCAGCTGGGGATTGCCTGGTTTTCCCATGGTGGGGGTCCCCAGACCAAAATGCATGGCTGCAACCCTGCTGCTACCTGGGCAAATGGTTGCCCATTTGAGGCCAGCTTGAGCTACACATGGAAACCTCCTCTCAATAAAACAAAAGAAAGGGGCACATATTCCAAGGTTACACCAGCCCTGCTGAGTCTAGCATTCAAAAGTTAGGGTGCGGTGCTTATCAAGCCCTCTAGGGATGCCAAGGATCCAGAGCCCTGTCATATTGCTGCTCTGGGTACAGAGTCCAGTCTAGAATGCCCCCTAGTGGAATGATGGTCTCTCCACCAACTATTGTAGCTTTTGATGCTGCTTGCCCCCGCCCCCGCCCCGCCCCGCCCCCGCCCCGCCCCCACCCATCCCAGAAGTCACTGGGGACGTTCTCATGGATCCAAATTAAAACAGATAGTATCTTGACAATTTCACTCAGCCTCTAGAAGTTGCTGGAAACAGCCTGAAGCATCGTGAGAGTGGTATGGAGTCTCACTATTTAAACCTTGCCTCCCAGGGAGCAGAAGATCCTGATGCCATCCTCATCCTTTCCCCTCTACCCCATTCTCTTAAAACAGGTGGGACTCCACTGTCTCTTTCCCAGTCAGAAAGGCTCTGTTTCCTGAGCCTTCTCACTGCTTCTCCAGGCAGCTCTGCTATCTCCAAACGCTCTCTGTTCACTCAGCTTACACCACTGTTGCATGTGCATACATTCTTATCTATGTGTCAGGTGCCTTCAGAGGCCAGAAGGTAGAGTTGGTTGGACTTGGAGTTAGAGGCAATTGTGACCTGCCACACACAGGTGCTGGGAACCGAACTGGGTTCTCTGGAAGAGCAGCAAGTACCTTTTAACCACTAGGACATCTCTCCCACCCCTTCTGGTTTGTTTATTGCTTGTTTGGGGTTTGCTTTTTTGAGACAGTCTGTGTAGCCCAGGCTAGCCTGAACTTGCTCTCTTACTGCCTCTGTCTCCCAAGTGCTAGGATCACAGGTGCACTAATGTCACACCCAGGTCACCTGCAGGAAGCTAAGGAGCCTGGCTTCCAAGCCACTAACACCCTCACTCTCTCATCCAACAGGGTTTTCAGCTCCTAACTGGATCCTCCTGCCCATGGGATGGTGGGGTGGCCGCCCCAAGTGCCCAAGCTAGGGCGGCCGCAGGTTGACTAAACGTGGACACACACGGCTGAACCTTCCCCGAAGGACCCCATGTGACCCCACCCTGCCTTTTGTCCTGTTGCTGTGTCCTGGTCCGTCCTTCCCCACCGGGCTCTCTTACCCCACCCCCAACCCTGGGTTTTCTCCCTGACTCTTCAGCCTTATACCTGCTTATACCCTGCAGTGGCACTTACAAAACTGCATCGTCCCTACCTGCTTGCTGCCAGGGGCAGGTTGCAGTGCATGAAACCACTGGGTCATGGCTGTCACTCCTGTTGGGGTCTGAAGGCAGCTGGCACCGGGCTTCAGAGTCACCCTGAGCCAGTCCCTTGACCACTTCAGCCCCTCCCATCCGTTTTTTATGGGGTGTGTATGTAGGTGTTGGGGGGGCAGCTAGGTCACTCTCTGTCTTCTAGCCTGATGTTCAGTGCCATGAAATGTGTTCCTAGCTATTGTTAATCTCTCCCATGCCCATCATGGCAGATCCATGTCAGCCTCTCTGAAACACATCAAGCCCCCTTACCAATCTAGGTGAATCGGTCATAGCAGGAGACAGGTGGGTGATGAAGAGGAAGGTGTTCCTGAGAAGGAGCCAGCCATAGAATCCCCGGTGTTCAGAGTCTGACCCCATCAACAGAGGTCTATTGGGAAATTTACCCATTCCCACATGCCCCTGCTGGGCCACCAGATTTTGAGCCCCCTGCCCCACCATGGGCCGAGCAGCCAGGCTGTGCAGGGAAGCATGCTGAGAGTAAGGACTTTGCAACCAAGGAATAGTGTTTGGGTAACTCTGTTTGTCCCTATTAAATGAATGGATGGGCCTCCTTTAGTGTTTCAGAGCCTGGGAACCAATGTCAAGGAAGAGGAAGTCAACTGCCTCTTATTCCTCCAAATGGGCTTGCCTCCTGCTTGAGCCCAATTCCCTCCCCCACCCCCAAAACAGCAACATAGGAAACAGTGAGAGTTCTCACCAGGACAGGTTGGCTCTCCCAGGCAATTATCTTCTGAGTCAGCAGAGTGATCCCTTATCTGAATGAGTAAATAAAAGCTACATCACACAGCACTGACAGTCAAGAAACCCTTATGGCCCCCAGTTCAAGAGGTTAGCTCTGAGTCCCATTATCTGTGCTCCGGTTTGGTTTTGTGAGGGAGAAGAAAAAAAAAATTCCTCTATGTCCGGAGCCAGAGTCTGGCTTTCCCGATGATAAGTATGGGGGCTGCCAAAGTGCCAAGAACTTTACAGTTGTGGGACCCAAATCCTAAGGGCTTCCTTTCTTCCTTCCTTCCTTCTTTCCTTCCTTCCTCCATTTCATTCTTTATTCTTTCCTCCCCCACCCCACCCCGACAGGGTCTCCTGTTGCCCAGGCTGGCTTTGAACTCATGACCTTGAATTCCTAATCCTCTTGCCTCTACTTCCCTACTGCTAGGATTACAGGCGTTCACTACCACATCCAGTTTATGCTGTGCTGGGGGGTCAAACCCGGGACCTCCTGCACACCAGGCAAGCACTCTACCAATTGAGCTACATCCCTGGTCCTCAATTCCCAACCTGAAGTTCAGAGACAAGTCGCATGTTGCACTGGACACCCCCACGGTGCCCCATCATTAGCATGTGGACTTTGTCCCAGTTACCACCTCCTTTAGTAGCAATGTACTCGGTCCCTTCTGTAGCCTGGAGGCAAGGCAGCAACCTCCTACTGTCCCTCCCGCACAGTTCTCACCACTTTCTTCCCAGGACTTTCTTCTCAATCCTTCAAGCCCCTGCGGATACTTCCTAAAATGTATCCATTTCCCCAGATCCAAATGGCTGTGCCCAACCTCCATCAAAGAGCCGTCTCTCTACACACCAAGCTGCATGCATGCATGAGTGATTTTTCCACCTCTGAATAAGGAGTGCTTACTATGTGACGGGCTCCTCCCCACCCCCACCGTATATCCCGGTGCTCCCAGTAGCAGGTGGACAGATGGAACCTTCCTGTCACTTGCCAGAGAGTCCAAAGACATGATTACATAACCAGGTTCAAGAGGGACTTTGGTTTTTCAGTGCTAGAGATGAGACCCAGGACTCACATGTGCCAGGCTGAGCTAAGTTCCCAACCCCCATGGGAGAATGTTTTAAAAAGACCTTTGAATTCTTAACACAGGCAGCTTCCTTAGCTCCTGGCTAGAAGGCCAGGGACTGGCTGGATGCCTTTCTCTTCCAAAAAGCGGCCCTAAGTTGCTTGTTCAAAGGTTGAGCAAGGTGAGCATCTAGAGTGGGTCAATACTGCCATCTGCTGGTGATTTTTAGCTCAGGCCCACAGCCTGCAACAAAAGCAAACTGCAGCTTAGACTAAAAGAGCAGAGCGGGCAAGCATTTTCCGAGACCCAGTTTGTAGCCAATTTGACCTCACCTTCTACGTTGGCAGTAGCTCCAACCCCTCTTTACAAAATCGGGTTTGACCAGGAGGAAGAAAATAACCCATCAAAACAGGAGGGTTGGAGACTTAGGTTCCCTGCCATCCCTGTGACACCTGTCCCCAAGAAGTTGAACCTGTGGGAGGGAAGAGGGTTCCCTGCATGTCCTTGGAGAAGAAAGCAGGTGACTTTGGGGGGAAAGTGCTTAGATCTCCATATAACATTTCATAAGCTGACCCACATGCTAATTCTGCCTTGTCTATGCAGAAGGCCTGGCTCCTTGGCATTTCCGAGAACCCAGATTCTACCTGAGTGGGTAGCTTTAATGAGATAATGCTCCATGGCAGTGCCAACTCCTGTTCTAATGGGCTTCCATTTTCCCCTTACAACTGGTAGACGACTGCTTTCCAACATCAAGAATATCGACATCACTAGCTTGAGCGAGGGGAGGGGCAGGCAGATTCTTCAACTGAGTCAGCAATACTTGCTATTGTCTGTCGCAGAGAGTGAAGACAGATAGTAGAGAGATGCTGGCCCCCAGTGGACAAGAAAGTCAGTCCTCAGGACAAAAGAAGAAAGATGAATCAGCCAGTAAACACGGGACCAAGGGTGTGGATTTCCCAGGCAAAGACCTGCTTTGGGATCCAAGAGTTCAGGTTTCCCCTAAATCTGGGGCAAAATGGAACAGTTCCAACCCTGATGTCTGAGTCCCCCATGCCTGTGGCATCTCTCTCTCTCTCTCTCTCTCTCTCTCTCTCTCTCTGTCTGTCTGTCTCTCTCTCTCTCTCTCTCTCACACACACACACACACACACACAGAGAGAGCTTTTCATTGTGCCCTAGGAAAGCTCTAGGCTTTTAGGTTGAATTCAGCCAAGGTTTTCTTATATTTTCCTTCATTCTTGTGTTCTGCCTCCTCAGGACCCATCCTTGAGAGGTTCAGGCTGCCCTGTTTTTTCTATTTTCTCATTACTGCCAGACCCCACCTAGAGAGAAAGACACCCAAGAGGACACATTGACCGAGCTGTGTCTTGAGTATGAGGATCCAGGGACCCCTGGGCATCTGTTTTCTATTATAAGTTGGAATGTTAATCCCCAAAGCCAAAATGCTCCAAAATCTAAGATGCTTGGAGGACGAGTGAATGAATGCTTTAGTTCATCCACAAAATGATTTAAAAGAATGGATAGACTGGACGTGAACTCAAGGGTAGAGTTTGCCTAGCATGCAGAGTCCTAGATTCCATCCCAGCACCATAAGTAAAATGCCTCAGGCTATGTATGTAGAGTATATGCATGAAACATAAATGGATTTCATGTTTAGAGGTGGGTCCCATCTACCAAATATTCCATTATGAATATGCAAATATTACAATTTTTGAAAAATCCAAAATCAGAAATACTTCTTGTTGAAAATATTTCATCAAAGTAGTCAACCTATCCTAGGCAAGGGAGATGGAGATATTGGGGTGAGCATGCCTGCTATGTTTATGAGTCTTTTTTGGGTCTGACACATCTGAGTGGCTCTGGATAATCGGGCATCTCTGACCCAAAGCAGTCTGTTCCTAACGAAGTGTCCCTGGAAGGCAGAAGCAAGGGTGACTTTGTAAACTGATACCCTCCATCTCTTAGACAAGTCAGGACATGGAAGTGACCAGGTTTGGTCATGACCTCTAAGAGATTCTAGCCAGGAGCCCACTAACCTCGGCCTTCCTGTTTGGAGCTGAATGAGTCTTTGTAGCATGGGCTGTCTTGGGTATTATAGGATGCTGAATACCATCTGTGACCTTTCCTACTAAATGTCTCTAGCAGCTTCCTGCCATTTGTGACAGCCACAAAGGTCACTAGAAAGAACTAAGTACCCCTGAGAGTGCAGGACCTTCCTCCATTGGACTTTTTGAGTCCCAGGGGCCATGGAACTGTCTACCTGCTACTTCTGATTACAAACCTGGAGGAAGCCAGAAGCCTGCCTTGGTTCAATGGTTGCTTCTCTAACCTGCTTCAAACAGGTCCAAAAGCCTTGTGGCTAGAGTGTGGTTCAGTGTTTTAAGACAAATGGCACTGTGGGAGCCATCTCCCAAGCTGGGTCTGAGGCTATCCCCTGTTCCCATCCCCCCTTTGTACCCCAAGCTCTGTCGCCCCACTTTTGTCACTGTGTTGTCCTTGTGACTGTATGACCCACTCCAGGCTCAGCAATTGCTTGCCGGAAGTACCACATCCCACATGGGTTCAGGTTATACCCAGAATGTTCACTGTGGGGTTATAGGGAGTGGTGGTGGGTGTGGGTAGAGCCCGGGTTCAATCTCACCACACACAAGCTGTCAGAAACTCGGATGCCCGCACCCACCTATGACGTCTCTATGCTGCTAATCTCTGCCAAGTGTCCCGTGTGCTCCAGCACTGCCACCTGCCCCCACCCCCTCCTCGAGGTTGTCCAGGCTGTGTTCTTGCATGCTTCTCTTCAATATAATCCTCACCTTCTCATTTTATGGGATTCAACACAAAGTCTACTTATGCTTGTTTGCATTATGGTTAAACTATTAAAAAAAAAAAACTTGACTGACTTGCTGGCTCATGTCGTTTGTCAAATTGGGTTGGAATGTCATACATCCCCTACCACAGTCATGGGTTGGGCATCCAAGTACTTATTGAGAGTAGAGGTAGCTGACAAGGGAGGACTATTGGGAAAAAGAAGTCTCTTGGGTGTCCTGATTCAGAGCCAGAAAACTAGATTTTATCCATCAGTCCCTCTTGGGCCATTGCACTCCAGCCAATTGACCCCTGGGGACCCTCCTGGATGCTAGCAGGATTGGGGGACGGACTAGGTCTCCATTCCTCATGCACCTACCCTCATTTACAACACTCCTTCTTATCACAGCCACACCCCTTGTAGGAATTGTTGCAGGAATTTTTGTTTGTTTCTTTACTTTTTGAGATAAGGTCTCTTGACCTAGTTCTGGCTGTCCTGGAACTCACTCTGTTGACCAGGCCTTGAACTCACTATGATCTACCGGCCTCTGCCTCTTGAGTACTAAGAGTATAGACATACACCACCACTGCCCAGCTATTTTATGTTGATTTAAGCCTCTAAGTCAAGGCTAATTCTCTAAAGCATAGTTGGTAGGAATCTAAAAGGCTGGATGGAGATGTAGTTTGGTGATGCAATGCTTGGTGAGCTTGTATAAGGCCCTGGGCTTCTTAGTTAAGACCTGAAAGAGAATGGAGGGGGGAGAGATGAAGAAGGGGGACTGGATTAGTCTGTTACTGTTTCCTTGCCTTCTCTGACTTCTGGAAGCTTCCTAAAATCCTTGGCCTATGGCCCAGCTTCACTCAAGAGAGTGTTTCTCAACCCCAGCTATACTCTGACCTTTGCCCTCCTGCTCCCTCCACCTGAAGGCCTGCATAATGATACCAGAACACTCAGTATAAGGTCTGTCGAAAGTTTCCTGACTTCAACACACCTGAGAAGTTCCTTTCACCATTACAAAACGATTAACGTTCATCAGCTTCTGGCAGTCAGCCTAGGGGCATGTTTGGGAACTGTTATCCTGACTCCAAAAGACTCTAGATCCTCCTCATATGCAAAAACACAGCCCAACTGGTTATCTGTGGGGTTCATCCATTCAGTCAGAATCCAGTGAGGAGATACTAGCCAGCAGCAAAGCTCACCTTCCAGGGGAAGAGGGAGCAAAAAGAATGGAGAAGACTGACAGGAAAGTTAAACAGGTGGGGGAAGGTGACTTCAGGGACACTCAAAGAAGGTGAGAGAGGGTCAGACAAGCCACGAAGGGAAAGTGAAGCCGGCTGAACCCAACCATGCATCTCTCTAAATCCAGAGAGACCCTCGAACACCCCAGCAGAACATTTGACCCACCTTTAAAAAGATTTTCATTTTAATTATGTGCGTATGTGTGTATTGTACAGGACTAGTCAAACAGCCAACATCGTCATGAATTCAGCTGTGCTCTCTTACCAAAAGTCCTTCCAGGTGGACTTGTTGACTGTTGACCATCGGTCTTAGGGGAAGCAGGGTGGTCTGGGACTAGCACTTGTAGCCATTCCTCCCAAACAAGTGTATTCAATTCTGCCCTAAATGCAGGTAGTCTGAGCAGGGAACTAGAGTATACAGGTTGGGGTTCCATCTACATGGCCATGGGGACATCATCAGCCATGCTGGGTACACACCCTCCAGTGCAGCTTCTCTAAACCTGCTCATGCTCCCTCCCATAATGCCTTGCTTTACTCTGTAGGTAAGTCTCAAACCCATTGATTCCCCATTTGGTGGAATTCATGCCTCAGTTTGTCATGGTGACCTTAGGAGGAGGGGTTCATGATGTCTGTGTCTCCTCCAGGGAAGGGATTTTAGCAACAGTGTGTATGCACTTGAGTGCCCACAGAGGTCAGAAGAGGCCATCAGATCCCTGGTCCTGGAGTTACAGGTGGTTGTGAGCCTTCTGACTTGGGTGCTGAGAACCAAACTCGGGTCCTTTGCCAGAGCAGTACATGCTCTTAACCTCTGAGTCATCACTCCAGCCCTTTTATTGATTTTTTTTTTTATGGCACACACAGTCTTGTGCATGCTGGATAAGGACTCAACCGTCGAATTAGATCCCTAGCCTCTGATTTGTTGGTGGTGATATTGTGTGTGTGTGGTTGGGGGGAGAATGAGCTCAACCTTAGTTCTCATTCCCCAGGGACCATCCACCTTATTTTTTGAGATATAGTTTCTTATTAACCTAGAACATCCTGATTCCTGACTGACCTGAAAGTCCCAGGGACCTGCCTGTCTCTGCCACTACCACCCCCAACCCCCAAGTGCTGGGGTTATAAGCACTAAACGCCACCCTTGACTTTTCTTTCATTCTTTTTCTAATTATTATTTTTAAAACACTTTGTTTTAATTTTTATCCATATGTATGTCTATGCCACACACTTGCAGATGCTAGAAGAAGGTATCTGATCTCTTGGAGCTGGAATCACAGGCAGCTCAGAGCTGCCTGGTGTGGGTGCCAGAAACCAAATTCAGGTCCTCTGGAAGAGCAAGCCATTGGTGCTCTTAACTGCTGAGTCATCTCTCTGGATTCTTTCTTTCATTTTAACCATGGGTTCTGGGAATCAAACTCAGGTCCTTACACTTACAAGTGTTTTACCCATCGAGCTGTCTCTCCAGCCCCTTCAACCCTTGTTCTCTCTCTCTCTCTCTCTCTCTCTCTCTCTCTCTCTCTCTCTCTCTCTCTCTCTCTCTCTCTCTCTCAGAGTATCACTAAATAGTCCAGGCTGGCCTCCAACTTGCAAGCCTCTATCTCAGCCTCCAAACTCCTGGGATTACAGGGGTGTGAAATACCACACCTGGCTTCAGTGAGGATCTGAGCCTAGCTGAATAGTAGCTTGCTTTCCTTTGCATGAGCATCTCACAGGAAGGAATGCCTGCAGCATGGAGCTAATGAAGAATAAGACTACACTGGGGAATGTCCCTTGAAAAGTCCCTTTATCTTTCATGGGAAGAACTTACCAACTCCTCTGTGAGTATTTCCTTTCTTAGAGGGACTACCAAACAGGACAAGTCCCAGGCCTTCAAACTCTAGGGTCTGCCTGTGCCAGTGGGAGAATTCAGCAGTCACAGTCCATTCTATGGGGTCCAGAGAATGATCTGTGGTTTTTATTTATTTTAAGCATATGGGCATTTTGTCTACATCAATATCTGCACACCAGAAGAGGGCATCGGAGCCCATAGGACTATGGCTATAGACAATTTTAAGCCACCATGTGGGTGCCGGGAATTGAACCCAAGTCCTCTGGAAGATCAGCCAGTGCTCCTAACCGATGAGAGGTCTTTTCAGCGAAAATGGATTGGTTGATTGATTATTTTATGTATTAGGGCAATAATTTGGTTTCAAATTGATGAGCTGATTAGGTAGACAGTCAAAATAAAAATAAAAGAATGAGAGGAAGAAACAAAATATCAGCTCAAGCACTCAAAACATCAAGCCTGGGGGGGGGCAGCGCATGCCTTTAATCCCAGCACTTGGGAGGCAGAGGCAGGCGGATCTCTGTGGGTTTAAGGTTAGCCTGGGCTACAGAGTGAGTTCCAGGACAGGCTTCAAAGCTACACAGAGAAAACCTGTCTTGAAAAACAAAAACAAAACTACAACAACAACAAGAAAAGCCAAAATTAACTTTTGAAGTCGAGGTGGTGAGCCAGAGTACCCCTTGGAACTTTCACCCTCTCTCCATTTTTATATTGTTGCCTCAAGGGCACAGTACTCTTACTCTTGGCCTGTTTTACTGTTCTTTCTCCTGACTGTCACTGAGTTAGGGAGGGTGAGCCCATCCAGGAGGACACTAGACAAAGACATGCTTGAAGTAGAAGAGGGAGCCCTGTTTCCAGACCTAGCTTTGTCCGTGGGTTCAAACAGCACACGCCAGCTTACCAGCATGACATACTTTACACAGATACTTAGATGTTTGGGGCAGGTGAAAATCAGGGGCCAGTGAGGCAGAAGGGCTCATCCAGTCTGAGATCATGAGACATGTGTTCCTGCACTCCAAGCAGGCTCCACTGGAAAACAGAATTGTCAGCAAAGGTCTCAGGCAAGGGAGGAGCTGGACCCAGAAAAAAAAAAGGGGGTGTGTCTGTGTATGAATTTGTGTGTGCAATTGTCTATCAGTATGGGAGAGGGGTGGCAAGGATGGCTTTCTGAAACAACCCAAGTCTATGGTTTCTAATGAAATAGAGGAAACACCCAGATATGCCCCCAAGTTCTGTGGACTATGAGGTCACTTGCTTTTATTTAATTTTAAAAGCCACCAGGTTTAGAGGTTACACAGCTAAACTATGTGTCTTTAGTCTCCCCAACTGGCTCTTCTCACAGCAACAGCTCAGATAACGGTTGTTAGGTGACTTTTCAAAGATGGGAAAGCCACTGTCTTCAAAAATCGCTGACTCCTATTTGGAGTCAAGCACTCAAAATTCACTGATGCTCGGCATTTTGAGCAGTCACAAGTCCCCACTGTGACTGTCTGCCTTGCACCTCCAAAAGAGGCCAAAAGCTTCATATTTTATGATATAAACATAATGTTAAGAAGGTGGTTTAACCACATGTCCTTTTGACAAAACATTGCTGGTAGATTTTTCCCAACCTAGGGCCTCCCAAGCATAGGCAGCTTTTGGCCAGTTCTGTGGTGTCAGGAATGCATTCCCTCCCATGGAAGAGGCCTCAAATCCAGCTGGGAATGGAGGGTGAAGAGGAGTACCATGGGATACTGTCTTCTCGATGGGACATGGCCACTGCAATCATGAACACAGCAGCTGTGACTGCCTTTTGGGGGCTTGGAGGAGAAAAGAAAAGGAGCAGAGGGCATGAGGGAAGGGTAGGGTAGGGTAGGGTAGGGCAGGGTAGGACAAGAAAGAGTAGAAAAGGGTAGGGAAGAGAAGGGAAGGGAAGGGAAGGGAAGGGAAGGGAAGGGAAGGGAAGGGAAGGGAAGGGAAGGGAAGGGACTACTTGGTAAGAAGGGGTCAGAAAGAGTGAGAGGGGATAGTTGGGGGTGAACATGATCACAGTGTCTCCTATACAAGTATAATACTGTCCAAAATGATTAAGCTTTATTTTAAGTGTTTATATAAGAGGTGTTGGGGTGTGGGTGGGTATGAGCCTGTGAGTGCAGGTACTTGAGGATGCCAGAAGAAGGTGCCAGATTCCCCAGAGCTAGAAATACAGGAGGTTGTAAACCTCTTAACATGGGTGTCCTGCTAGTGTTCTACAAGAGCAGTACATGCTCTTAACCACTGAGCTATCTTTCAAACCCTCACACCCTTCCCTGAGCAAGGTATTTTAACTAAATAAGGATGAACTCCTTCCTCACCTGGGTGCGTGCAAGTGAGTAATAAAAGTGAGCCTTTTGATGCAAAGAAGCCAACATAACCACCCTTGGATCACACCAATTCTACAACCTTTTCAACATGTATCCCATGGAGAAACATGAACATTAATTACCAGTTCCCAGATCCATAAGGGTCTCATCTCCAGTCTCATTCCCTACTCCTTCAACCTCTTTCCTTTTTAAAAAAGATTTTTTTAACTCCTGTATATCTATGTCTGGGTGTACATATCACATATGTACAGGTGCCCCTGAAGGCCAGAAGAGAGAAAGCATCGGATCCCCTGGAGCTGGGGTGACAGGCAGTTGTAAGCTGTCTGACATGAGTGCTGGGGACTGAACTTGGGTCTTCTGACCGAGCCGCAGGCTCTCTTAACCACTGGGCTCTCTCTCCAGTCCTCATCCCTACTTCTTTATGTCAGTTCTTGGAGAGGCTTGAGGCCCCTATATCTGGATCCTCATCCACTTAGCAAATATACTGTTTCTTGTAAAACTCTTTACTTCAATAGCTGTCAGATTGTGGTGGCCAAACAGAACTGGCCCAACCCGGCTCAGGCCCCTTCTATAAAGTGGCATTTCATTTGCATATAACCTGCACACAACATCCATGTACCAAAGTCACCGTAGGCAGCCTGCCATACGCAGTAATAGGTGATTACTATATGCTTTTGGGACAATCATGAAAGTCTATACAAATGCAATACAGATGCAGTTTTTATAGTTCCTATTTTGTTCTTCAAACAGGGTCTTTTGTACCTTAGGCTAGCCTCAAACTTACCATGTAACCAAAGATGATGAACTCCTGATCCTCCTGCCTCCACCTCCCAAGTGCTAAGATTAGATTAAAACACCATACAGCAGTTTATTCATTGCTAGGAGTAGAACCTAGGGCCTCGTGCATGTTAGGCAAGTGCTTTACCCACAGCACCACATCCCAAGCCCATCTGCTGTTGGTATTATTGTTTAGGATGCTTTTTGTTGCTTCTTTTTATTTTTTTTTTATGTGCATTGGTGTTTTGCCCGCATGAATGTCTGTGTGAGGGTGTCAGATCTTGGAGTTACAGGAAGTTGTTAACTGCCATGTAGGTCCTGGGAATTGAATCCCAGTCCTCTGGAAAAGCAGTCAGTGCTCTTAACCACTGAGCCATCTCTCCAGCCTCGGTATTATCGTTTTTAAACAAGTTCGTGTGGCCAGGCCTACCTCAAACTCTGAATTGCCCTACCTCAGCCTCCTTGAGTTTCTGGGATTACAGGCATGCATCACCACATCTGACTCTTTAAAGTAATTTTGATTCCCCCCCAGTCATTTTGCCAGTTGGTTGGTCCTCCTGTCTCTGCCTCCCTAGTGCTAGGACTAAAGATGTGTGCCACCACTCCTGGCGTGTGTGTGTGTGTGTGTGTGTGTGTGTGTGTGTGTGTGTGTGTGAGAGAGAGAGAGAGAGAGAGAGAGAGAGAGAGAGAGAGAGAGAGAGAAACCATTTCTCATTTCTTTTTTTCTTTAAAAAATAAAGAAATATTTGTTAGGTTTTTATTACCTGTGCCTTTAAATTATAGTATAGAACAAAGCTCATCAATACCATAATTTCTTTATGCTGTCTTATATTCCTTCTTATATGTATCAAAACTCATACTTGACAATGAGTTCTGGGTTGCAAAAGAGGATTTATTTTTGCACCTGTCTAATGTGCCTTTGTCCACCAGCCAAACAAAAATGTATGCAAGTGTTATTCTTTTTTTTTTTTTTTTAATGTTGGACCTCTCATATGCTAACCTACTGCCTTACCACAGCTTCACTTCTTAAAGTATTTCCTTGTGAAATGTGTCTGTACATATATAGTCTCTATCCCTTTAACAGGAAAAACTTGTATGTGTACTTTTGGAGGTGTTGTTTTTTGGTTTTGTTTTATTGTGATAAAGTAAGCAAACTAGGCTGTGTCCCTCTGAGCCACTGCAGTTCAATGACATTAAAAACATCCACTGTCAAGATTTTCTCATCACCCCAGTCAGAAAGTCAGCATTCATGAAGTAACCCAAAGGTCAGAAGAGATGGCTGCTTTTCTAGAGGAGCCAGGTTCAATTCCCATCATCCACCATGCAGCTCACAACCATCTGTAACTCGAGTTCCAGGAGATCTGCCACCTCTTCTGGCCTCCCTGGGTACCAGATACATATGTGGTACACAGACATACATGCAGACAGGCAAAACACACACACACACACACACACACACACCTTAATTTTTCAAAAACAATAACCTTCATTTTCCTCCTTCCCCTTAACCTTAATAACCTTAAGCCTACATTCTATTTGATGAATTCATCTTTCCTATGTTTCCTATGAGGAGATCTTGTGGAATTTGCCCTCTTGTGTCTGATTTTTCTGGGCACACCACCCTCGGGAGTCACCTTGTAGTAGTAGCAGCAGCAGAATTTACGTTTTACTTGTGGTTTTGAGGCAGTCTGTCAATTTTTTTTCAGGGCCTGAAGTTTCTGGCCAGAATCATTACCCAGATTTTTTTTTTTTAGAACGGGCCTGGGAAACATCTCTTTGAAAATGTAAATATCAAGGAAGACCCAAGTCCCTGCCTCTCTGACACCAGGGAGGTTTAGCCAGGCTTTTTGTTCCTAACTGTAACCACCTGTTCGATAAACATTTGTAATGTGTTATTTCTTGATGCACAAGGCAGTTGGCTGGCTTGGTGGATCCCTAGGCCAGTCTAGGATGAAGGAGGAAAGACTGTCTCAAAGAAGGAGGTCACACCTCCTACCCAAGAACAAATTATGGTGAGCCTTGGGAATTGGCAAAGGAAGCCTGGGCTCTGTGGATAGAGCTTCCTGTATACACAGTGGGGTTGCTCCTGCTGTCTGTACACTTGCCACTCTGTCATCTCGTTGCCACCCTCTCTGTGACTGTGGCTCGCTCTGTTGAATTCTTGCTCAATAACAAAACTGGTCTCTTCATTTGTAAAAGGCATTTTGACTGCCAGATCTTTTTTTCTCTATCTCCTCAATGATCATCTTTGATTATCTTTGGTCATCTATGGTCTGGCGCCAGGTTGCACAAGGAAAGGGACTCCTGCCACTAGATCATAGATGACCAAAGATAACCTCCTAACAAACTCACTAGTCAGCAGCTCCCAGCTGCAGGGAGGATAGCTGGAAACAGTTTATCCAGGTCTAAGTACCACCAATGAGGATTTGCAACAGCTCAGGATCAGGGCCAAGGCTGTCCAGGGCCACAGAGGGAACCAGGCAGAGGCTGAGGCCAGAGACAGATGTGGTCTTTGGAAGCCAGGCTTTGAGAGTCCAGGCTGGAGCCAAGTATCCCCAGCTATAAGCACATTGTGACTGTACAGCTGGCTTCTGTTCCACCAGTGTAGGGCTTACAGTGAGGTCTTCTGTCCTACCTCAAATGTGAGCACCTGCAGCCACAACCACTCTGGGTTGAATGCAGTACTGCACAACCCATGTGAATGTATTCACTTAACACCCCTAGCTGCCCTAGTAAGTAGGAAAGTATTCTACCCATTTTACAGATGGGAAGGTAACTTTTTCTAGCCCAACAATTGGCTAGACCTATGCAGTCTGCACCAGCTTCATTTCTGTAGCTGTGAAAAAAAGCAACTCAGAATAAAGGGTTTATTTTAGTTCACAATTGCAGGTTACAAGGAAGTCATAGTGGTGGGAATCTGAGACAGCTGGTTACGTCACTTCCGTGGTCCAGAGCAGAAAGAGATGGACGCATACATGCTTGCTTGTGCTCAGATGGATTTCTCCATTCTTGTACAACTGAGGACCCCCTTGCCTAGGTATGGTGCCACCCACAGTGGGTTGGGGCTTCTTATACCAGTTAATTAAGGTAAACCCCCTCCATTTCAGATGTGCCACAGGCCAACCTGATGTGGACAATCCTTCACAGAAACTCTCCTCACAGGTGATTCTAGACTGTGACTGTTGGGAGAGATGTTGGGCCCCAGCCTCCATGGGGTCTCCCTGAGTTGATAACCACAGATGCATCCTGTTTTCTAGTCATGGATTACAGCCTGGGCCTTGCCCCACGGGCATTAAAAAATACGAGCTCTTACCCCTGAGTTTTTTCCACTGTGCCATAAGTCTATATATAAGGCTGCTCCCTCGCTGCAAAAAACACAGACATACACACATTATCTTAGCGCAAGTGACCGGACGGCTGCGTTTTTAATTAAATCTCCAGGTTTTCACCCAATACTCAGACTTAGGCGTGGTGCAGAACCCACAAGTGGAGGTTCCATTAGACTTAGTTGTGGAGTGGACGCCACATGTGACAAGTTCGACAGCAAAAGCTAACTATCACACAGCCCATAGATAATTATGAAGGATCTTTGCCAAGGAAGTAGGAATCCAGAAGAGGGTCTTCTGGTCCTTAAGGGGGCTTCAGACCAGAAAGTAGACACATGCAGAACAAACGGTAATATGCAAAGGAAGGGATTGTGGCAAGGAGAGGAAGGGAGCAATCAGAGAAGCCAGGCTGGGGGGGTCAGCAACTGGAAAAGAGAGTCTTGGCTGAAAGTGCATCCCAAGCAACAAAATGCACCCAGGAGAAGGAGACCAGTGGGGGGGGGGGAGGAGATAACGACTATCTGGGCTCTGCTTGGGCTGGAGGAGGAGAGAATGGCCTCAGCCAAGGACAGGCCATGTCTGTCCTTTTGTAACAATGTTAGGGATTTCAGATTTGTTTCTAAGGACAATACAGAGCCATGGATGGCTTGAGGGATCTGCTGAGACATTCCACCAGGTTCTAACCCAGAACATCTGAGTTGAGGGGAATTCTTGACCGTGGCCTTTGTAAACCATAGTCAGAATACACATTCTTGAGATTCAAGGACTCTGATTTTGTGATAGCTGTGTTTGTTCCCACAGACAGGACCTAACAACGAACTGAACTCAGTCTTGTTGGCTTGTTTTTCTTAAAGGAGAGATGGAGATTGCTCAGCAGGTAAAGGTGCTTGATGCCAAACCAGATGACCCGAGGCCCACGTGGTGGAAGGACAGAGCCAACTCCTCCTGCAAGTTGTCCTCGACCTCCAGATACACGCACCACCCACACATGAGCACAGGAAACAAATTAAAGTGTGACTAAAGGTGTTACTAAAGGTTCTCCTATGGCCTTCACACACACACATGCGCGCACATACACACAGCATTAGAAAAATACTACAGCAGAGGCAAGCACTGAAAATACCAACTACACCCGGTGACAATGCCTGCTTTAAGGGTTCAAATCCAGATTTTTGTTCCCTATGGCTCAACCAGTGATTCATGTTTATAAGTATTGGTTTTCTTAATGGCAGAATGGGTATACATATGGTAATTATTATATTGCCAGTGAGGGCATAACCATCCCCAAATATGAAGGAGTTGAGTGAAAGCCAATTGCAAGTGGACAACATAAACACCTCTAATGTCACACTCAGCACTTGGGAGTCAGAGTCAAAAGGATCAGGGGCTTAAGGTCATTCTGGACCCAGTCACATACAGGAGCGTTCTCCACCGTCCTTCGAGGTGTCTAAAAAAAAAAAAAAAAAAAAAACGGGACATAGATTCAGGGGTTAATACTATTCCCCACATCATCAGAGGGCTAGCAATATGAGTTCCCAAGAGGCAAACTGTATGCTTGGTCCAGCACCCCACTGGAGAATGAGTTAGTCCTGGGGAAGGCCAAATTACTTCCAGAAAGCGATTGGCACAGAAGTTAGATAACCATAACAACTTAATTTGGGACTAGGGATGTAGAGTGCAGGCCTAACCTGCACAAAATACTGAGTTCCACCCATCCACCCCCTACTCTACCCCCCCCCACCTTTGAAATATATCTTGTGGTGTGTGCCTATAAATACAAGCTCTTGGGAGGTGGAGGCAGGGGGACCAGAAGTTCAAAGTCATGCTCCTATTCAGCCTGGACTACATGAAACTCCGAAACTCAAACTGTAATATAGCTCAGCTTTTGATCCTCCTGCTTCAGTCTCCTCAGAGGTGAGGAGTCAGAATAAGCCATCATGGCCAGCTTTAATTTTTAGTTATTGTGTGTGTGTTTGTATACTCATGTCATAAAGTGAAGGTGGAGGCCAGAGAATCTGTGTGAGTCAGTTCCCTTCTCCTCCTATGCTGGTTCCGGGATTGGAACTCTGGTTGTCAGGCTTTTCTGCTGAATCATCTCACCGGCTCCCCACTCCCAACTTTTTTTTCTTTTTGGTTTTTTCGAGACATGGTTTCTCTGTGTAGCCCTGGCTGTCCAAAAACTCTATCTGTAGACCATTCTGGCCTCGAACTCACAGAGATCCACCTGCCTCTGCTTCCCTGGGAGTGCTAGGATTAAAGGCCTGTGTGCACCAGCACTGCACCACACAATGCCTCACGAATTGAATTTGCGTGTCATCCTTGCACGGGGGCTATGCTAATGTCCTCTGCATCGTTCCAATTTTCGTGTATGCGCTGCCGAAGCGAGCACCCAGCTTTCTTTTATTTATTTAAATGCTGTTGGGATCATCAGGACCAGGGAAGCCATCTCAGCAGCCAGCCTTAGTCTCCTCCAGCTCTTGTCCCTTGCTCTAGGCCGAGTGGGCGGGCCTGGCACGGGCGGGGCGCTCCTAAGCCACGCCCCTTGGAGGGCGTGGCGGGTTTTCGTGAGCTCCTTATCGCGCCCGCGCGCGCGCGCCCGCGCAGCGGCCCCTCAGGTACGCGGACAAGATGGCGGCGGTAGCGGGGGACAGCGCTATGGAGGTGGTGCCGGCTCTGGCCGAGGAGGCCGCGACCGAGGCGACGGGCCCCAGCTGCCTCGTGCAGCTGCCGGGCGAGGTGCTGGAGTACATCCTGTGCAGCGGCTCCCTCACGGCGCTCGACATCGGCCGCGTGTCCAGCACCTGCCGTCGGCTGCGCGAGGTGTGCCAGAGCAGCGGCCAGGTGTGGAAGGAGCAGTTCCGGGTGAGGTGAGCCGTCCGCTCCGTTCCCGCAGCGCCTCGGGCCCGGGCCTCGCGTGGCCCCCCCGCCACCCTCCGCCCGCGCGCCGCCCCCTCCACCCGCTTCCCGCGGCCGCAGACAAAGGCCTGGGCCGGGGCCTCCGGAGCCCCGATGGGGTCGCCTCAGCCGCCCGCAGCCCGGCCTCCCGCTCAGCCCGGCGGCCGCGGCCTCCCGAGGCCCCCGGCTACGCGACGCGCATCTTTTGTGGCCCGCTCGGTGCAGGATGTTTACGTGCAGGCAGCATTGCGTGCCTTCCCGGCTGACTAGGATGCCGGGATCGGACCTGCCATCCCATCTCGTGACCTTGGGGGGGGGAGTGGGGGTTGGAGGAGGTGATGTCCACCTCCCTTCTCGACAGCCTGGGTCTTCCATTCCGTGATAAGACACCCCCCGGCCGCCGCCGCCTTTTGCAGTGTGGGGGAAATCAAATGAGATGCGGTCCCGGATTGCAGGGCCTGGTGCTGAGGAGGCGCGCCATCAATGAGAACCGTTAGCATCATCGCCGTGATTGTGGCCACCACAGGGATGGGGGGGGTTATGCTGGCGGTGGAAGCATTGCCTTCGTGTCGCCACGGCAAGGTCACTGCATTGAATAGTGAGGGAGTGCATGTATGCCCGATGGAGATTGCAACTGGAGCCACTGCCAGCCCCCCCCCCCCATTTTCCCCGCAGACTCCTCCGCTGTCAGTGGTTTCGCAGTCTCCACTGAGCTGAGAAGGGTGTTTTCTCCCCTCATAGGTGGCCCTCCCTGATGAAGCACTACAGTCCCACCGACTACGTCAATTGGTTAGAGGAGTATAAAGTTCGGCAGAAAGCTGGGTTAGAAGCACGGAAGATTGTAGCCTCCTTCTCCAAACGGTTCTTTTCAGAACACGTAAGCACCTGTTATGTAGCTCGGGCTCTGTGTGTGTGTGTGTGTGTAACTACATGTTTAAGTACATGTGTATGCTCGCCTTAGCTGCTCGGCTCATACTGCTGTTTCCCTTTTCAGTGCTCACACAACCCCTTACACGGAGTCATTGTGTCGTCCTCCCTCCCATCCAACAACAGGGAGCCATTTGTCCCTGCCAGCCCTACTTTTCTAAAGCCAGAGAGAGTGGGGTGTTGAGGACGGGGAGGGATACATAGGGCGTTGCCCATTGGGTCCAGATAAGCGTTCTCTTCAAGATTGTTACACTTGCTTTGTGCACCCCCACCCCCCCTCCTCGTGATCTGAGAGTCATCAGTGATTGGATACTTGCACTTGTTTTCCCAGAAGGCTGCTAAAATGAATGTGGCCCTACTTTAGTAATGAGCCTCGTTATTTGTTAATGTACCTGTGTTGTTATTTAAGAAAAACAGCACACTGGGTGCACTGGAGAAAGATGCTGTGTGACAGGGTTCAAGCAGAGGGGTTTTTTATTAGGAAAAGGGATCATTAAAAGGGGAAAGGGAAGGGGGAAGACCTCCGGCATCTGGAGACCGAAGCAGCAGGAGAGAGGAAGGGGGGGGCGGAGAGAGGAAGAGAGGATGGGAGGTGGGCAGGGTCTTTTTAAAAGGAAACAGTAAATACAGGTGGCACTCTTAGTGGCTGCAGCTGAGGGCCTGTCCTGTCAGAACCCCAAGGACTGGCCAGTATAGATGCCTGAATACTAACAACCAGGATTCAAAGCTGCCTACAGATCAGTTCCATTGCTCTCCCAAAGAGAACTACCCTGCATCCTTTGCTCCTTGCAGTTTAGGATTTTTGTTACCACTGCTGCTCTTTGTTCTGTTTGAGTAGTTTCACCATGTAGCCCAGGCTGGCCTTAAACTCATGTCCAGCCTTCTGAGGGACTGGGATTAACAGTAAGCATCATCAGGCCTGGCCCAAGTTGTATGTTGCTTTTCCTCAGAGGCTGAAATGTGTGTTTCTTTGATGGTTTGTCTTCCCCTTGTCCAGAATGCCCCATGGAAATCAGTTTTCACTCCTGATGCTATTTTTCATAGGGCTAGGAAATTGTCCCCTCATATTTTCAGTTCCTCCACAGATTGAGCATCTACCAATAGAGCTGATACTGTTTGTTTTATTGTTCTGGCTCGATGGAGGTTGTTTTCTCAAGATTGCTTCTGACTTTCCACTCTGCTGTTAACAGAATATGAAGAGTGTTTTCGGTTTCGAAAGGGAAGATTTGAACTTTCAACACATTAAACTCAGTCCCCCATGGGGACTACAAATAGACATTCTCTGATTTGTTTGTATAAAATGCTTATTAATGGCAGAATGAACCAAGGTTTTGTTCAGCCTGGAACAGTGGCCTAGCCAGTCTATAATCACAAGTGTTCAGTACTGACTTAAATGTGTACACACACATAGGTATTTTGGTGCAGGGTGTGTATGATGCAGTTGGTCACAGCCTCTCCTTGTAAACCAACTGGGTTTGTGTGTGCTTTTAACAGTCTGCCTTTATCTAATAACATGGATTGGTGAGCTTTCCCCTTCTCCTTTCCCTGTACCGCTGCTTGCTTCATTAGAAGCATGTGGAGGGCTTTGAACACAACAGGGGCATACTTAGGGTGGACTCAAAGGTGGGTGATTGATTTGGCTCAGCACTCTGGTGCTCTTAATTTCTCCACATGCACACAAGTTAACATGAAACACTGTAGCTGCTGTTATGAGGAGAACTGGGGAAAATGCCAGGACTTTAACCCAGGAGTCTTAATGTACCAACACCTCAACACACATGTACCTTCACCTCAGTAACCATTGCACCATTCCCTCAGCATTTGTGTATCTCCACAATAGCACAGGTGTACCACTGTCTCAATGTGCAGAGCAGAATGCACCTCTAGGGAGCCTTGGGAGCACCTCTGCCTTGGGCTAATGCCTCTGGCCTCTCCTAGTTGTGTGTAACTGAGACCTTGGGAGATTGGAGACTTGCAGCCTCAGCCTGTGTGAGCTCTTCCAGTCTGAGAAACTCCCAGACTGTGAGAGTGTCAGGGTATGACTACAAGCACCAGGGCCTGAATGTGATTTCCATGTTGCTTTCTGCTCTGAAGGCCCTAGGAGTCAGTGTGTAAGAGCTGCTGTCACTGTCCCAATGTGCTCAGCTGTGTATCTGCCAGTGTCAGCCATGCTAACTCATGATTGAGGCCTCCTGTGTGTCTTCCCCATAGGTTCCTTGTAATGGCTTCAGTGACATTGAAAACCTTGAGGGGCCGGAGATCTTCTTTGAGGATGAGCTGGTGTGCATCCTAAACATGGAAGGAAGGTAAGCAATGGCTTGCTCGGATCATCATCATATAATTGTAGAGGGAATTGTCAGGTGTGTGAGGAAGAGCACTGGTGTTTCCAGATACTTCACTTCTTGCCACAGTTATCATTTTGAAAAGCTCTGTGTATGTGAGATCAGCACACCAGGACAATTGACACATTGTCAGTCCCTGCAGCGGGCTCCTCATCCATGGAATCAGCCAACCTTGGATCAGAAATATCCAGAAAGCCATGCATGGGGGGCTCATATCTATAATTACATTGCTCAGGTGGCTGAAGCAAGGAGAAACAGCAGGTTCAAGAGCTGCATGGTGAGTTGCAGAACACCCTGGGCTACAAAGTGAGACCCTGTCTCAAAATAATAAAGACTTAAAAAAAAAAAAATTGTGTCAAGGGGGAGGTGGTCAGTGGGTACTTGCTTTGCAAGCATGAGGACCCAAGTTTGATTTCCGGTGGCATGTACTTGCTATCCTAGTGCTGGGCTTAATGGCCACCAACTTAACCAACTGGTGAGCACCAGGCTTCAGAGAGAGATTGTCTGAGAAACTAGTGTGTATGGTTCCAGAGGAATGGCACCTGGGCTCAACCTCTGGCCTCCATATACTTTCACAGCTGTGCACTATGCACATGCTTGCACACACACAGATCACAGCTTTACTGAGTGTGTGCAGACCCTTTTTGTTGTTGCTGTCTAAACAGTAACTGCTTACATTGCACTTAGTGATTTAGGAGCAATTTAAGGTGTAGGGGAGGGTAAGCCTGGGTCCTCCGCAAACATTCTCCTGATCAAGAAGAGGGACTGATGTCTCAGTACGGAACTGCTATACATACAGGGACCTGACTTCAGTTCCCATCAGCCACATTGGCTGGCGCCCAGCCACCTATAATACCAGTACCACATGATCTGATTCCCTCTTTTGACCTACTTGGTCATCTGTATTCACATGCACATAGCCACACAGAAATGAACTTACACAAACACGTCATTTAAAATAAAAATAAACCCTTGTCTCTTACTGTTGTTTAGAATGGCGTATCTTCTATTTTCTGCTGGAAAGCTTAATTTCCCATTCACCAGTGACTTGCCTTGCAGCCTAACCTCCTGTGGGAGAGACCTTCTCTTCTAAAAATTATAGAAAAAGTTGCACTGAGAGAGGTCACTGCAAAATGTCCAGACCGGAGACAGTGTTTCATGGGCTTTGTGGGGAGAGGTGAGATGCCACTGTTCTGGGCCTGGGGTGCTCTCCCCACCCCTGGTCCTTGTGTGCACTGGAGTGTTCACTGACAGTATTGTGTGGCCTAATAATAGTCTTTAGGCATGGTATGTGTGTGGGGGGTTTGAGGTGCACTTTATTGGCTTTAGTTTGTTTGGTATAAACTTTTCTTCTTATTTATACTCTTTTTCTGTCCTTCCCACTCCTGCTTTAATGTTGGCCCTTCCTGACTCCACCACTGTAGTTTTTCTTTTGTTGCATTGAATGCCAAACCCAGTGCCTTACCTGGAGCCAACTGAGTGCTCTACCCCTGAGCTCTTAGCCCCATCTGTTTGGTTTTTAATATTGACCTACTTTGTCTTCTTTAATCCTAACTACATAAGAAACGGGGACGGGGTTATCTTTTGTGGGAGACAGACCCTACTCTGCTTTTGTCATAGAATTACCTCAGGGGTCTGTCTCAGTCAGCTGTTACAGGGAGAGCTCTTTTAGCTACCAACTACCCTGTCTTGCAGAATCAGCTGGTAAACAGACACTTGCTCTAGAGGCTTCAGTTCTTAAGTCATGTGGGTTCTTGGGAATAGATTTCCTAGGTTGTTGCAATGTGTTGAAAATGTGCGAAGATTTATCCAAAGATGTTAGTTCTCTCCAAATAATACACAATCCCTTGTTGCTCCAGGTAGATACAAAGAAGCAACTAAGGTTTGAGGATGCCAGGGAGTGGTCTTTATTTTTTCAGTTGTTTTTCCGACTGGATAATGTTGTCATAAAATAAGTACAGAGAAGTAAATCTACAAGAAGAGCCAGCAAAAGGGTGTTTAAATTAGTGTAATGGGAAGCTTGCACTGTGAGCTGTTAGGACAGTGTGATCTGAACGGAGCTCTGCAGGAATGAACATGGATAGAGGATGCCAGAAGAGGTCCCCAGTAAGAGGGGCAGGCAGGTTGTTGAGTAGGGAGTACTGCATGGAACTGGATGCCTAGCTAGAAACCAGCAAAGTAACCTTCTACTCAAAACGTACTTCCTGAGAGTAAGCAGTCCACACTGTAACACTGACTGGTAGGCCAGGCTGGGAGCCATCAGTCTTTGTGTGAGACAGGGTTCCTCTTTGTAGCTTTGGAGCCTGTCCTGGAACTCACTCTGTAGACCAGGCTGACCTTGAACTCACAGAGATCCGCCTGCCTCTGCCTCCTGAGTGCTGGAATTAAAGACATGTGCTACCACTGCCTGGCCAAGAGTCTTTTGCGGAGACTTCCCATGCCCAGGGAAAGCAGGCAGGGGGGCACTTTTAAGGAAACACCATGGAATTCCCTCTTCAAAAGAATGTTAAAAATCACTGGGAAAGGCTGCCTTTTTATGTAGTCAGGTCGTCAGGAAAACTGAACTTGTGTGAAAGCATTATTAGTAATAGTTTTCAAAAAGTGTTGTAACCACATTGCCCTTATTGGGACAAGTGTAAATGACAGGGAATGTTCTGCCTCTTAGACTATTTGGGGTTGTCAGTTTGCATGGTGACCCTTTTGTGAAAAGCAGTAGGGAGTAGCAGTTTCTGTATATACTCAAGTGCCCATCTCTGGGTAAGTGATGACTGTACCTGTACTGGTCTGTGTGGTCTGCAAAAAGCACAGCCTGTAGGAACAGTTTACCAAAACACACTAAAGAGCTTGTGCTGTGCCTGAGAAAGTGACCTAGGTGGCCAGTGCCCAGCCAGACACTTGGAATAGTTACTGGATTTTAGAATCAGAAAGGGCCTTTGGATATCCAGGCAGAAGAGATAAAGTCACTTCTGTGCAAAAGAAAGACTTATCTCCTCAGATTTCAACAGCAGCACTTTATGCCAGAGGAAAAAGGTAGTCCAAGACATACAGGAAATGCCAGCCAAATATTTTTATATCCAGCTGAACTGACATCCAAGTATAAAGGCTAAAGACAAACTTGTCAGCTTGGAAAAACTTAGACTTTGGGCTCTTTCTGACATATCTGCTAGAAATGGAGTTTGAAACACAAAATCACAGAGATAGCCTGATTCGAGCCTACTGGTGAGCACTGAATGCACATTAACTTGGTCCCCTGACTCCAAATGAGAGCTATCCAGGAGACAGTACTGTGTGTGTGTGGCTAAGGCAGGCCCCCTGACTAGATCCCATGTAGCTGGGAGAACATTGAGCAGTGGTCTGGCAAGATGGTTTAGCAGGTAAAAATGCTTGCTGCCAAGGCTGAAGCCCTGAGTTCAATCCTCCAAGCTGTTCTCTGACTTCTACATATGCTCCATGGTGTACGTGCACAAGCACCTGGACAGAAACACACAGTTGCCCACACAGATCATGTGCAGATTACCCAGCTTCTTTATATTCAGGGAAATGACAGGACAACTGGTTGTTACACTCAAGCCAGCCTGTGTGTAGGATGGAGATGTGCAGTAAAGCCAGTGAATGACTGTATGTCATCCCTGGTATCATGGAGGGGCAGAATTGTTCAGGAATAAGGGTACACATAGAAAGCAGAAGGAGATCAAAGCTGTATATGTCTGCATTTGAATTGTAGGTGTCAGTGTGAACTCATGACCAGCCCAGTAGAAATAACTGTCTTGGCTTGCAGATTTTCATCTTCAGCTCCTGCTTCCCCAAATACAAGGAGAAATGGCTGCTTCTCAGGCCTGTGTCAGAAATGTATGAGTCCAGAGCCTGTAGGCACCTGGAGCCAGACAGCATAAGTACTGTCAGCCCCTACCTTCACTGTGGGGCTGTGTGAGGCATTGTGGGCCAAAAGTATGCCAGCTGGGGCAGCATGTTGGACTGCTCCAGAGAGTTTAGCTCCATGTATCCCCAGTACTATTTCAAGACGTGACTCGGTTTTTGAAGGAGAATCAGAAATTAGTAAAAGGGATAGAGAGCATTTGTCCTGTCTTTGCTACATTTCATCCCATTGGGAAACTAGAGAATAGATGAGGGGTTATGCGACAGTCTCTCTAATAAATGAGGCGGGGCTGATTCAGTTAGAGGCATCTCTGAGAGAGTAACAGACCTGGGCACTGAGCAACAGCGGCTGCTGGTATTACAGAAGGGACAACCAAGCCTTGTCACCAGCTCCATCCCACCTTGTTTTTTTTTGTTTGTTTGTTTGTTTTTTCCTGTTTTCTTAAGACAAAGTCTCACTCTGTAGTCCAGGATGGTCTTGCTTGCAGTTTCCTGAGAGGGTCATAGACATTTTTTTTTTTTCTTGTGGTGCTGGCGGTGGAAGGCTGGCAAAGCAAGCATCTACCACTGATCTGCATCCACAGGGGGCTTTTGATGGAAGACTATACACCTCCTGGGTGGCAGCTTGCCACATAACTGGCATTTGAATTTCATGGAGCCTCTCCAGCCATTTAGTTGTGAATTTATTTTGTGTTCTTGTTTATGGTGTTCGTCTGTGTATATGTGGGCACACTTGTGCCACTGTACATGAGTGGTCAGGGGACAGTTTGTAGGAATTGCCTCTTCCTTTCTACCAGTGTGGACGTTGGGGATCAGATTCAGGCTTGGTGCTTTTCTTGCCAGCCTCTCTGTCTACTTGCTAATCAGAGATTAGGAGCAAGTTAAAGCTCTCATGAATGTATTCCAAACTATGGGAAGCTACTCTTAGGCAGTGGGAGACAGCTGACAAGGCTGGAAAAATCCCTAAGCAGTTTAGGGATGTATATTGGTGGTCACCCCAGAGAGGTGCAGGAAATGGCACTGAGGCATGAAGTATGACTGGCAGCACCTCAGAGCTGTGCTTCGTGGCCTAAGCAGTGAGTATGTCATTTGCCCTACACCTCTGCTTGTTTGGGGTGACTTTCTACAACAGAGATTAAAGAGCAGGTGGAACAGACACCACTGCAGTCACTAGTGTCTGTGGATGGAGGGGACTTTACTGCTTCTTAGAGGCCACCACACATGCTAGTCTCATCTCCCACTTACAGACCTGTGTGTTAGGGAGCCCTGAGGAAGTGCTTCACTCAGTCTTCTGCAGACCCTCAGTGCACCAGGCATTACTGTAGGCACTCAGGATACAGCTGTGAGCGCCCCAAATCTCTGCCTTCATAAGTTCACAGGATATCGGTAAAAACACCTCAGCTGTTTATCTTGCTAGGAAGTGGCATGTGCTCAGGGAAATGCTGAGTGAACTGGAGTGAGGGGTTGTGGGGTACCTGTTGAGTAGGACAGGGAGAGGCCTGACTTGGGCCATCTGAACAGAGAGCCAAGAGGAGGTACAAGAACAGACTGAAGGCATCCAGGGAAGGAACTTTCACTGAGGAAGGTGCTGAGGTAACACAGCCAGATACTAGGTTAAAGGAACAGTGGGGGCAGTTGAAACTGAGATTTCAGAGGCTATCGGGATGGGGCAAAGGGACGTGTTGGGTCTTCACTAGAAGTTGGGCTTTTAGTGTGAGGAAGTAGGAACTGGAGAATTAGTGCAAAGGTCATGGTATTGTGAATATATCACTGGAACAATGGGCTGCTGTGTCAAGAGGTGACAGGAGAGGATGGAAGCAGGAGCCAAGGAGGAGGCTACTAAGATACCCACAAAAACTGAGCCAACTTTGTCAACTTAGTGGCAGATGCTCATGTTAGAGTGTTGGGAGAGGGGATGTCAGGCATTCAAGATGGCCCAGAGGCCTGACCCTCGTGGGCTGATAGCCCATATGACCTAGGGAGCGGTGACTCAGAAGGAACAAGTCTTAGGATGCCCCCAGTTACCTAGGCAGGTGTGGAGTAACAGTTGGGTGTGCAGGTTTGAATTCTTCAGAAAACCTCTTCGAAGAAAGGTGGTCAGTAGGGATGCACCTGAAACCAGGAGGCTAGAAGGACTCTCTGAGTTCACCAAGCACAAAGGAGAAAGGAGTAGCCTGTATCATGATTGCCGGAAGCGGGCCCTGGGGACCAGCACAGTGCACCTCACCTCCCAGGATGCTGTTCATAGCCCTTCTCCAGAGACAGAAGATACAAATATCTGAGTGCCATTGGACCGTCAAGTCAGGGTGCAGATGTGTACTGGTTGTGTTTGTCTTGGTAAAGTGGAGTATGTAATGTGATTTGAGGGGGAGAAGCTGAGCAACTGAAGTTCTTAGTGGCTTATTTGTTTTCTTTCCAGGAAAGCTTTGACCTGGAAATACTACGCAAAGAAAATTCTTTATTACCTGCGGCAGCAGAAAATCCTGAACAACCTCAAGGCTTTCCTGCAGCAGCCTGATGATTATGAGTCCTATCTTGAAGGTGAGTATTTCTGCGCTGCAGACAGGGGTCCTCAGCAACTGAGCAGCCTGTGACAGCTGTCCCTCCAAGATAGAGGGAAAAGAGCTATGCCAGTGGGCTTCAAGAAGTTGGATTACAAAGCAGACAACACTCAAACTTCCAGCAAAGATTCCAGTGGCATCTTCAGTGTTAGCACAAGTGATCTTAAGAGTCATCACTGGTGTAGTGGCAGTTGAGGGCTGGACGCTCAGGCAGAAAAACGCTTGGCACACAACTGTGAGGAATTGATTTCTGTCACAGAGCCCGTGTAGAAAGCCAGGCTTGTTGGTGTATGCTTGTAACCTCAGCATTGGGCAGGTGGAGACAGGGAACTCTTGCAGTTCTCTGGTCAGTGAGCTTGGCAAAAACAAGATGGACAGCTACCAAGAACGATGCTGAAGTTGACCTCTGGCCTCAACGTAAGCACATGTGGACCTGCAGAGCGAGTGACCTTTGGCTAGTGAAACCAGTTCTTTGCCACTCAAAACTGTTACTTCAGATGTCTACTTGCCCCTATTTACCTGTGTCCTCTGAAGCAGCTGGGGGTTAATGAGGATAGGCAGCTCCTGGGGGGAGTGTGGCCTGTTGCCAGAAGTGTGGCCCAAATGGAGGGGGTAGCAAGGTGACTAGGCTCTGTGACAAGAGGTACTGGCTTCTTAGGGGAACATTACGAAAATGGGACTTGGCTTTTTAAACACTGTATTAATTCTTAGATAGAAACCTCCTGTGCTCTGGTTGTGAGGTGTGTGCTTATGTATCCCTCCCTGCTCCTGGGGGACACATCCTGTTAGTTATGGTTCTTCAGGCCTTCAGCAGCCTCTCTAAAGAGTCCTTGCTTTCCCTGAACATCACTGCCTCCTGCCCTCCAGTCAGCCAATGTGCCTGACCCATGTAGTCCCCATCACTGTTGGACCTGCCTCATGTTTCTGAATAGCTGCTTGCTTCCCAGGGCCCTCTGTGGTCTGGACCTCCTCTAGTGTCACACCTTTCTGAATTGCTCTGCAGAGCTCTGCTCCTGCATCCAGGCCTTTGCCTGACTTGTGCCTAGAGATGCTCGGCTTCACTTCCTCACAGTGGCAGCCCTCTTCCTGTGTTCCCCTCTGCCCTTCTTCAGCTCAGGGATCACTTCTGTGAGTTTCCACTGACCCCTGCAGAGCTCACTGGCCTCAGCAGCTGAGCTGCTGTGGCTATCACAGTGATTGACTCACGTCCCTTCTGTGTCAGGTGTGTTCATTGCATTTCTTTGCTTTTTGTTTTGTTTTCTCTTTTTTAAAATGCAGAGCACGGCCTAACTGTCAGCTTGTCTTCTGAGTGCTAGGTATGCCCAGCCCTTGTAAGTAGGGTTGTTATGTTCCAGGCCTTGAGGAAAGATTGCCACAGCCCACCGTACCTAGTTGGTTGCTAATGGTTGAAGATCTGATGTTGTCTGAAAGGAGGTGGAAAATCTTGTAGTCCAATGAAAAGAAAGTCATAGCCATCCTCTTGTCGCTTTACACTTGGGAAAGATGTGAGTTCAGTTCTTTTGAGGTGTTGGTTGTTGTTTTCTTTTGTTTGAGGCAGAGTGTTGACTAGAGGGACCAGGAACATAAAATACAGAGATCCTCCTGCCTCTGCCTCCTGAGTGCTGGGATTAAAGGTGTGTGCCATCACACCAGCCTTCATTTAACAGTTCGGAATAGTGAAACAGTCTTTATTTTTCTGTATGTTATATATGAAAAATGAATGCTTGTTTTACAAATACAAAGTTTCAGTTTTCACCGTCCACCCAGGTCACTATGTAGACATAGAAGCCATTGAGTGGCTGGCAGTGGCTGGTGGAGGGGAGGGAGATGCTGCCTCCAGAGCCTCAACCCTGACTAGACTCCTGCAGCCACTGAAGAAGCCTGAGCAGGTGGCTTACAGCACAAGCCCTGTAGCCTAGGCTGGCTCTCCTGATGCCCCGAACTGCCTTCAGCCTCTTGGAGTATTATTAGGAGCAGCAAGGTCCTGGGCTAACCTCAGGTCTCTTGAATTTAAAAGGTGACTGGGAGGCTTACAAGTAAAAATGTCCTGCAATCAAATGATGGCTTAGGCATGTTGTAAGGTTGGCTGAGGCTGAGGCCAGTGATGAAACTGGCCCTGCTCTGTGGGGTTATGAGGACTCCTTCTTTTATGAGAGTACATTGTTTCTAGAGTTCATGATGCTTCACCCATGAGAGTTATGATTGGCTGGAATGGTCTGTCTGTCTGTCATTCCTGCTCTCTCAGCTTAGTTGTTAAGAGGAATTGCCTTGCTAGGAAGTCTTTCCAGTGGTTGGATTAGGAGACAGGTGGCCTGAGGGCTTTCCTGCGGGCATTTGGCACTCTTCATGGGATGTGGAAGGACATGTCTTGCTTTCTGAACCAAAAAGTGGTTTGTTTTGCTTAAATGGTGATGAAGTGCTTTGTGGTGAAGGGATCTGATCTCCCCTTGCTGTGTTAGTGCTTTGCCTGGTATCCAGGGTGGGAGTTGGTGTATGAAGTGTGAGAAGTCAAAGCCCCAGGTGCTGGTTCAGTAACACCCACTACCAGTCAGGTAGAAAGAAAG
The DNA here is from genome assembly GCF_003668045.3 of Cricetulus griseus. NCBI lineage: Eukaryota > Metazoa > Chordata > Mammalia > Rodentia > Cricetidae > Cricetulus > Cricetulus griseus. Next base: position 97,888,146 of record NC_048597.1, read on the forward strand.
CAGCACTGACTACACTTGTCACCCACAGGTGCCGTTTACATCGACCAGTACTGCAACCCTCTCTCCGACATCAGCCTCAGAGACATCCAGGCCCAGATCCACAGCATTGTGGAGCTTGTGTGCAAAACCCTCCGTGGTATCAACAGCCGCCACCCCAGCCTGACCTTCAGGGCAGGTATGCAAATGCTGTACATGAGATGGGCTGCAGAGGCCCTGGGGGTGGTTGTCTGAATGATGTAAAGCACTAGCACCACCCTGTTTTATTCCCAGCCTGGCAACACTTAACTATCATGCAGGCCCTTGCCAGTCACTGCATGTTCAGGGTGTACCTTGCTTGTGTTTGGGGTGTGAGTGTTTGGGGTGTGTTTGCTTGTGCTTGTGACCCAGAGAAGCTCTCTGTGCTGCAGGTGAGTCCTCCATGATAATGGAAATAGAACTCCAGAGCCAAGTGCTGGACGCCATCAACTATGTCCTATACGACCAGCTGAAGTTCAAAGGGAACCGCATGGATTACTACAATGCCTTGAACCTCTACATGCACCAGGTACATACATGCAACTGCAGTAAGAGGGACCACGATGTTCCCTCCCACGTTTGTGGGTTCTACGGCAGCCTCTGTGTGCTCCCTGTGTAGGTACCATTCATTGCCTAAACCTGCACTTGTGCACACACATGGGATCTGAACACTGTTGGGGATTGTGTGACTTAGAGCTGGGAAGGGTGGGTGTGTAGGTTCTGTGCCTGAACCTGCTGCATTTGCAGACTGTAGTGCTCCAAGTGCTCTGCACCTGGCTCCCCTGTGGATAGACAAGGGGACTATGTGTACATAGACATGTGTCCTTTGGGCTCACCTCTGATGGGCTGTCCATTTCTTGCTATTGTCTTTCCCATGTCTCAGTAAAAAGCCTGTTTTCCTCTACCATGGGATAGCGTGGTGGCTTAGATCTGCTACAGGATGCTTTTTTTAAAAAGAAGGTATCAGGTCCTATTATAGATGGTTGTAAGCCACCATGTGGTTGCTGGGAATTGAACTCGGGACCTCTGAAAGAGCAGCCAGTGCTCTTAACCGCTCAACTATCTCCAGCCCCCAGGATAGCTTTTGTAAGCAAGCCCTGTGAATAGAAATGGGTATTTCTGTGGCTTAGTTTGCTCAGTTTGTGATTATGAGTATTGAACTACACGAGCCTGCCTCTGTCAACCTGGAAGCCTGTGGCCCAGCTACATCAGCGACACACCTTTGATGTCCATTTCCTTGTCTGTCCTGTTCTCTGTAACATGGTTTCTGTTGTCATATCACAGACTCTTTTACATGCTTGCTTTCTGGTAGCAGGAGGCCAGCAGGCTGCCTGCAAAAGACTTGGCAGTGAGTCACTCCAGGTTCGCAGGTTGTGTGGTCCTTGTGCATACTGCCGCCTACTAGGTGAAAGGACACAGGCAGTTGGAGTCTTGGGTAGCTGTGCACACTGTATGCCAGCAGAGCTGTGTGGGCGTGGGACATTCTTTGCTGATTTTGAGACAGGTTCTCATTCAGTAGCCCAGGCTGGTCTTGGACTTTCTGTCCTTCTGCCTCAGCCTCCCAGGTGCTGGGGTTATAGGCATGGCCCATGGGACCTGTCTTCTGTTGTTTTCATGTCACAAAATGGTTTTGTTTTAGAATATTTTAAAAGTTTGAAAATTCAGGTGTGTGCAGTAGCTAAGTGGTGGAATGCTTGCCCATTGTACATAAGACTCCAGCTTTCATGCCTAGCCCTTCAAAAATAAAAGTTGAAAGCAAGAAATTGGGATGGGGGTGGTACACTTGGGAGGCTAGGGGGCCAAGGTGGAAAATTTGAGGCCATCCTGGCTTTGTAATGAGACACTGTCTTGGAGAACTAGGGGAAGAGACAAATGTCTTCTGCTGGCTGTGAGAAAACAGCCAGTGTGCTGGATTTGGTACCTGATCTAAATGTAGCTCTGGAAGCCAGTGTGGGATGCCAGCACAGATGGAGCCAGCTGCTGGCCCTCCTGAGGCCCTGCGACTTTCCTCCCTCAGGTGTTGACCCGCAGAACAGGGATCCCCATCAGCATGTCTCTGCTATACCTGACCATCGCCCGACAGCTGGGAGTCCCACTGGAGCCTGTCAACTTCCCAAGCCACTTTCTCCTGAGGTGGTGCCAAGGCGCAGAAGGGTGAGCCATCTTTGCCATGTTTAACAGATGCTTAGGAACTGGGTTCTAGTGTTAAATTAGTTATTGCCAAGCAGGTATCTACTTCTGAGGGGTCATGTGGTCATGTTGAGGTTCTGGTACTGATGTTGTGATATAGTTGCACTGGGCCTTATTGGGGGGGGGGGCGGTGACAAGCACTACTCTGGTTATTTCTGTATTTCTTCTATAGGCATGTGACTCTACAGCATCTCAAAAGCCTAACTTAAAATTTTAAAAAGGGTCTTGTGGCTGTCAAGGTTCCATAGTGTGAAGATAGATTCCATGAGAGGGTTCTTGTCTTTCCCCTCAGCCATAGAACAGCCTTCTCCTCCCACACTGTGCCCCAGCTTAGGAGAGAAGAGGACCAGGGTAGGCAGCTTGTTTTTTCTGGAATTGGCCTGTCTTGGGTCAAGTCCTCTGCTTCTCCTAAGGAGAGTCTTCCCCAGGGAGAACAGAACTTCTCTACATCAGAGAGAAAAACTCATCCCAATGTCATGTCCTGGACAGTGGGATGAGCAGCCCCTGAACTTTGAAGCTAGACAGGGCTACCTCGGAGCCAAGCGGGCCTGATGTTCTCTGTAAGCACTGGCTTGAAGAGTTTAAGGACAGCCTCCAGTGCACATGTGCAACACACATACAGACACACTTTTACCCTCTTATTCTCTTCTGATCTGTGGAAAATAGTGCAGCTAGACTCCATGTGCCCCTCCAGTTTAAGGAGAAAGACATTTCATGATTTATGAAGACTTCATCCCCATCCATTACTTTGAGTTTCTTTAAATTACTATAGAATGTCATTATTTTCCAAATGTGATGTCCTCACAGTGTACTGCTCGTTAATGTTTGCAATCTGGATATCTACTTCCTAATATTTTTAGTAAGAACACTTATTTGCAGCCCTGGTAAGCTTACCTATCTCCTTGTGCATCTGTAAGATACCCATGTAACATCCACTAGGGGTCCCTGCATGTTCTGAGCATTTCTGGCTCATTTCATGTCTATGGTAAGGTGCCTTATGCACGTTAGTGACTTATTACAGGGCAGCCTTCAGTATTGTAATAGTGTCTTTCTCTATAATACAAATGAATATGAGTTTTATTTTTTATTGTGTTGATTCTTTGAGACAGTGACTCACTGTGCTACCCAGCATGTCCTGGAACTTGGAATCCTGCTTCAGCCTCTTGTCCTGAGTGCTAATATTACAGAGCTGAGCCATCACAACAGGCTCAGACAATGAAATAATTTGTTAGTATCTGAAGTCCTGTCTGCTTGAGAAGCTGAGGCAGGAGGATCACTTTACTCCAGGATCCAGGCAGTTGGCAGAAACAAACATGGGGAACTGTAAAAGCCTGAGCCACCAGCGGCAATGGTGACATACACACAGCCCTTGTTAGCAGCTGGGCTCCACTCTTCCTGCCTGTGCTGTACTTTGAGCCCTCGTACCTGGCAACACAAGACCCCCCCACCCCATCCAGATCTTACAGTGCTTTGGCTGTTCTTACCTTTTGGTCTTCCATATAGATTGAGAGTCAATTTATCAGGTTCCTTAGGAGGCCTGTGTGGAGGACACTGGGAGGCTGATGTAGGATTTTGGGGCCAGTCTGGGCTACGTCTAGTCCCTATATCAAATAAGAAAACAAATGAACAAAAAATTCTGCTTGGATATTGATCGAAGCTAGAAACCACTTCTGGCTGGTTCTAGCTGGTTCTGGCTCTAAAGATCCTTCAGCCTCCTGCTGTCTGTTATGGTTCTGGGAGTCCATCAGGAAATTGTTTACCTTTTCCACGCTGCTCTGTTAGGGTTATCCTGAGCTGCCAGCATTTTGTCTCTAGCTGTGGCTGGTGCTTGTATACAGGCCTGACCTTCAGCGCCTGGCTGGATGAGTCTTCTGTGCCGATATTTTGTAGCTCTGGCTTTTAGTGATGTGTCACACTGTCTGAACAGAACTGTTTTGTTTGTTTTAGCTTAGTATGTTGGCTTTGTATGTTGTTGACTACAAAGCAGAAATGCTGTTTTGATGAATTTTGAGGGGTTTTGTTGTTTTTTAACTGTGTGTGTGTGTGCACAAGTGTGTGTACAGAAGTCAGAGGACAGCTTGTGGGGGAATTCAGTTTTTCTCTTCTACTATTTGGGTCCCAGGGGTCAAACTCAGGGCCTTGGACTTGGCAGCAAGTACCTTTACCACTGAGACATCTTTCCAACCCAAGGATCCCCTTCCACACAGAATTCTTCTCGGTTTTCAGCATTAGCTTGCTGTTTGGTGTGATATCTTTCATTGGTGTCAACAAAACTAACTTCCAAATTTCTAATTTTGTGAAGTTTTTGTTTGTTTGTGGTGTTTGTTGTTTTGTATATTGAAACGTGACCTCAGTTTGTAGCACTGGCTCACCTGAATTTTGCAAAATAGATCAAACAGGCCCCCAAATCCTAGAGATCCTCCTGCCTCTGTCCTGGGTTTGAAGTCATATACTACTGTGCTTGGCTAATTTTGCTAAGTTGTATTTATTTGTAGACATTAGATTTTTTTTCCCAAGAATGTAGTTTTTATTATCTGTACATGTTTTTTTTTCACTTTTAGTCTTTATGTATAGGAGTAGCAGTTTGGGTTTTTGTTTGGGGGGGCTTTATTTCTATCACTTTATCACTGAAGTTCATCTAGCCTCAAATTGATCTTCCCTGTTCAGCTCTATGTTCTTGGGGCACAATTAGCCCAGGTATGTTTTTAAAACAGCCCTGGCACTTGGCCATGTGCACAATTTGTCCGTGTGTTTTACATTGTGATGACCTTGGCTCATCACTCCTGTCTGCTTGTCCATAGGAAGTTCTGGCCTCATAGCAGATGCCAACAAGTTCGGTGCTCTTTTAGAACATTTATGTAACTCTCAAGTCCTTGCCAAAAGTGGGCTATGAGCGAGATTCAGGAAAGAAATCCGACTGAGATAGTTAGCAGCCAAAGAGAAAATGTTGTGTGATTGCAGTGGGCACAGGATCAGGATTGCTCAAAAGCAGCAGTGCTGTCCCCACCACTCACCACCCACCACTCCATGAGCCCTCAAGAACACAGTTGGCAGTACTGTGAGAATGTGAGCAGATCCAGGGTCGTTGCTTCCTAAGGTGCCAGCCTGAGGTTGTGTGGGCACAGAGTAGGACCCAGATCCCCAGACAGGCAGCTGTTTGCCACTCTGTCGTTAGCATCCATCTTGGTCATCTTGCCCCGTGTCTTCTGTCAGTGTTCTTTGAACTCCTGTCTCTGGGCTGTAGGACTCTGACCAGCTGTCAGATGGCATGCTTCCCTGCTGCCACTTATTTGTTTATTATTATTTATGTGCATGTACAGCATTTGCATAGAATCAAGGACAGCTTGTTAGAGTCAGTTCTCTTTCCACCATATGGGTTCCAGGGATCAAACTCAGATAGTCAGTGAGGCTTGACAGCAAGCAGTTTGATCCACTGAGCCTTCCCCTTACCCTTCTGCTTCTAAAGAGTAGGGCAGTGTGGTCACTACAGCCAAGGACCCATTAAGAATCGGGTTTAAAACTCACCAAGGCCCTGATGGTATTGGTGAAAACAGCAAAGTGGTGCTTTGACCTCAGCCTCTAACCCTGGGCTCCTCCTTCAGGGGTTGTAATTCTGACTTATTGGCTCTTTCTTGGCCAGGGCAACCCTGGACATCTTCGACTACATCTACATAGATGCTTTTGGGAAGGGCAAACAGCTGACGGTGAAGGAGTGTGAGTACTTGATTGGCCAGCATGTGACAGCGGCACTATACGGCGTGGTAAATGTGAAGAAGGTGCTGCAGCGGATGGTGGGCAACCTGTTGAGCCTGGGCAAGAGGTAAGGGCCTTGGCTTCCACTGCTCTTACCCAGTGTGGACCTTCTAGGGTTCTGTGCAAAAACAAGAAGCTTGTTCAATGAGCTGCCCTTTGGTACCTGCTTCTGGGACATCAACCATGCATTGTTGGTGCCCAGGAGCCAGCCTCTGGTGTTTGCAGTGGACTTACTAGCTCTGCTCAAACACTGGAAGTCAGAGTGTCTTAGTGACCTCTGACCTTACACCCTCCTGGAAGGGAACTGAGTGTGAGGCTAGGAAGCCTGTCTGGGAAATCACTGTAGGTTGTGTGTTGCAGTCAGTTTCCTGATGCCTAATAGGATTCACCTAGCAGAATTCATTTTTAATAGATTGTTTTTAGAACAATTGTCAGTTGGTGTGGCACAAGTGAGCACACTGCAGAGGATTATAACCTCCTGTTTGCATGTGTACACAGCTTGTCCATTCTCCAACCTCCAGCACCAGAGCAGACATTTGTTATAAGTGCTGACCCTGAATTGCCAAGTATAACCAGGGTTTACTCCTATTGGTGTAAGCTCTGTGAGTTTGGACAGTGTCACCCAGGGTAGCTCTGCTCCCCTCACAGCCTCTGCTCTTCAGTGTTCTGGATCTGTGTGTGCTGCTGAGGTGACTGCTTAATGAGGGCAGGGTGTTTTTTTTGTTGTTGTTTTTTGTTTTTTGGTTTTTTGGTTTTTTTTTTTTTTTTTTTTTTTGGTTTTAGTTTTTTGAGACAGGGTTTCTCTGTGTAGCTTTAGAGCCTATCCTGGCACTCGCTCTGGAGACCAGCTGGCCTTGAACTCACATAGATCCACCTGCTTCTAACTCCCAAGTGCTGGGATTAAAGGCGTGCACCACCAAGGGCAGGTTTTAATGTGGTACTAATGTTCGGTGTGGATTCTGCTAAGAGCCTCACAGTGTTGAACGGGGAGTCTAGGAGTCAGAAAGTCTTGGGAGTTGTATCTGTTGTTTTAGACTTCCATTGGGACGCCCACACTGAGGCTGATCTCTTCTCCCCCAGGGAAGGCATTGACCAGTCCTACCAGCTGCTCAGAGACTCCTTGGATCTGTACCTGGCAATGTACCCGGATCAGGTGCAGCTCCTGCTCCTCCAGGCCAGGCTCTACTTCCATCTGGGCATCTGGCCAGAGAAGGTAATTATCTTACTTTGATGCTCGGCCCTTGCCTTAGAGAGGAAAGCTGTAGCTGGACCAAGGCTGTTGAAGGTCATCCACAGGGAGTAAGTTTAGATTTGCTCCATCCCCAGTCCTGACCCTCTAATGAAATTTATTTGTTTGTTTGTTTGTTTGTTTGTTTGTTTTTGTCTTCTAAGAAGTGTTGCTTTTGTCACTGGGAATGACCCCTGAGCACTGGACGCGAAGCCCCTGTTCTGCTTCTTGCCCAGTGGTGCCTTCCCAGAGTCACCTGACTCTTCAAGGAAAGTCCAGATAGTGCTTGGTGCTGGCTTTGCCACAGCTGTTGGACATGGGAAAACCCAGCTGAGGCTTCTTACTGTCTGGTTCTGGGTTTGCTCATGCTGTAATCCCAATATCTGGCAGTGCTATGGGTGCTATGAGGAGGCCACCTTTGGAGCACACAGCTGACTTTGGGCACACTGTGTGTACTTCTGTGTGAATTTGAGTGTGCAGGAGTCGTAGCCTATTCCCATCCTGCCCTTGGTCTGGAAAGAGGCCATCAGTCCATTTTGTTTGTGTAGAATGCCTGCAGAGGGCATCTGATTCTGAGCCTCAGCTGGGATGTTTCCCAGAGTTTAGAGATGGGCAGAGTCTTTCTACAGAAAGTAAATGCTCTGGGGGCTGGAGAGATGGCTCGGCTGTTTAGAGTACTTACTGCTCTTGTAGAAGACGTGAGGTTCCATTTCCTGGTGTGCACATGGTGGCTCTCAACTACCTATAACTCCAGCTCCAGGAGATCCAGTGCCCTCTTCTGTCTTCATGCACTCCCCACACCACCCCCACCTCCCACAAAGCACATCCATGTGTCCCGCGCCCGCTCTGTATTCCTCGCCAGCAAGAAACACACGCAGGACACTCGGATCCTTCTGCAGACAAGCTTTAATGCATTAGACTGAACAGAGACTGAGCAGAGAGTGAGCAGAGACATTGAACTAAGAAAACCATTCCTATATAAAGGCTGACCAGCCGCCTGGGACGTATTACCCTATGAATGGCTCCAGCTCCTCAGGCCAAAATGAGCCACGGGATAGGCAGAGATCAAAGGAATGGAGATTACCCAGCGCCTGTGAAGTAATTCACACCTTGGTGTCTTCAGGCAGCATTATAATGCAGGAACCGGCTTCCTACATCCATGTAATTAAAAATAAAATCTTTTAAAAATATATTTAAATTTATTATATGTGTATTGGTGTGAAGGTGTCAGATCCCCTGGAACTGGAGTTATAGATGGTTGGGAGATACCATGTGGGTGCTGAGAATTGAACCCAGGTCCTCTGGAAGAGCAGCCAGTGATCTTAATTGCTGAGCCCTCTTGCCAGCCCCTAAAAATAAAACCTTTTAAATTTATTTTTAAAAAGAAAGTAAATGCTCTCATTAAGTGACTATACTGGGTCACAGTTCATGACTTTAAAGATGAATAGTGGGACACAGACATGGACAATCCTGATTCCTTAGGAAAATTGTCTTCCATGGCCAGATAGACAGGTGTTCTGGAAGAGTGTACCCTGGGAACTGTTGCCCACTCAGCAGCCCAGGGTTTAGTCCTTTGAATTTGTTCAGCCAGTCCTATTTGTTGAGGAATTTCAGGACTGTTCAGGAAGGAGACAGCAAAGGTCCCTTTGCTGAGCTTTCCCAGTCACAGGAATGGGCCTGTTGCTGGGCCTTTGTGATGGAAATCTCAGTGCTGCCCTCATAGTCTACAGCTGATTCCCACAGTCCCACTGGGGTACTCCCACTGGGGAGCAGCATCCTGCCACCTTCCCAGAATCACTCAAACCAGTTCCCTTTTTCTTCTGCACATGCTGCCTGGTGGCACATCTGGACTCTGTCCTTTTGTTCTGAGCTAGGACCCGGCCCCTCAGTTCCTGGTGACCAACTTAGGGAATCAATACCCCAAGACCATGAGAGAAGTGCTTAAGAGCCCACATCATTAGATATGACTGTTCTCCAGTGAAGGAACTCAAAGGGTGGGCCACCTGACAAAGGCAGCCTGCCTGCCAGAGGCCTAGGGGAGGGGTGCCCATGAACATTGGGGGGGGGGGATGGCAGTATGGGCCTTGTTTGTTACAAATCGTCTATCTGTCCCTGAGCAGGAAACCTACAGGTTGCCTCACTTTTCCCTTTCTGTTTGTGAAATCGGGAAGAGCTGAAAGTGCAGTCCTCTTGGTCACCATGGGTGGGAGAGTAGAGCCAGGTGGTGATGTTTGTAAAAGTTGCTGCTTTGGCTGAAAGCCCCTCAGCCGTCCTGCGGCACTGTTTAGTTCGTTTGGTTCTTGCCAGTTTCCAAGTGCTGAAAGTCAAGAAGTTACCTCTGCAGTCCATTGAGCCCACCACAGTTGTCACCCCAGGGTCACTGTAGCTAAGCAGCAGCCAGCTGCACTTAGTGTTACCAGAGCCACAGTGGCCTGTGGCCTGTGCTTTCTCTGCAGTGTATGACATACCCCTCCTCCTTCCCTAGAATGACAGCCTGAGTTGTTCTTATCAGCCCCATTGGGCTTGCCTGTGGCCACCACCCAATCTGCTCCCAGCATGCTGACCTCACACTTGTCTACTGTGTGTTGACTGCCTGCCACCTACCTTTGCTCCTGTACCCTCCCTAAGACATGAGCTCTTATTCCCAGCCCTCCCCCAGACCCTGTTCTGTACACTCCCCAAAACATGAGCTCTTACTCCCAGCCCTCCCCCAGGCCCTGTTCTGGCCAGCTGTTGCAAGACAGGAAGTGGCCTTGCCCTTTCTCCCAATTCTTTGATGCTCTGCCTGTCTCATGGCCACTGGTTCCCAGGCTCCTTCTGGTCTCTTGTCTTGGGTCTCCCTGCAAGGCTTCACACATGGATGCTCTCTAGGCTTCCTCTACTCTGTGTACTGTCCCAGGGTCTTCCTTCAATGCCTCTTTTACACCTGGACAGGGAGGGGAAGACATGGCCCACTGTGACCTCCCTGCTTGGCCTTCTTGTCATATACATGGCAGTCAGGGTCTTAACCGGATAGACTGGTTCCTAAATGGCTCCCTGGGGATGCTTTTCTTACCCTGCAGTTTGGCTCACATATCTCCTGGTTCTGTCACACCTGCCTGACCTTTCATACCCCACATCTGTGTGTCATAGTGTCATGCATCCCTGTGGTGTCTGCCTGTGATGTCTGCCATGCACATGCTGCACTCCCCTCTCCTGATACATCAGCTCCATTGCCACCCCAACTTCCTTTCACAATGGGCCAAGTTCTAGGACAGGGTGTGTACAGTGTGCTCCCCACTAGCCATCTTCTGTGCTCACAGCACTGGTCTTGGCATGTAGCGGGTGCCCAGAGAAGTTCCCATTCAGGAATGGTCGGGTGACCATAGTTCCCTTGGACATAAGTGAAGGAGACTTCCAGAACCTACAGACTTTCCAACATGAGACCAGCATTCCACTTCATAAGTGGTTGTTTAAGGCATAGGCTATTTGGGCTGGAAGAAAATGCCATGGCAGGCTGTGTAGAATTGGCCTGGGACCACGCATGGCAAGCAGCATTCTGTGGCCTTTGTCAGGGGCTGCTGCCCCGCCTGCCGACAATCTTAACAGACAAATAAGCAAGAGCTTAGACTGAGACTTAGTGCACACAAGGCGGTGGATTTGTGGGCTTGGAGCTGCCCGTCAGTGGACTCTTGGACTTGGGTCTGTCTTCTGTGGGAGCCAAGACACAGCCTCTGTGCTGCTTTGTGGCCCAAGAAGGAGCAGTGCAAGGGAGTAACCCTGAGCAAAAGGGCTCCTGCTCTTCCTGAGCCTCCGGGTTTTGTTTTGTTTTTTGTTTGGGTGGATTGTGAATTGTTTTTGTTTTTGAGGCAGTGTTATAGTATGTAGCTTGAAATGGCCTTGAACTCAGGATCCTACTTCCCAGTGCTGAGATTATAGATATAAGTCATTACATAAAGCCTATAGCTTTGTCTGGGAACATGATGCCACTGTCAGCATTGTCCTTAAACACATCAGGTCCAAGTCACATGTCCCCTCACCCTCACACATCCATGTAAGGAACCAAGATTTCCTGTCTTATAGTCTTGCGTGTGGGCCACCTTTGTGCCCTGAACAGTCCTTGTCTGGCTGTGTGCATGGTGGCAGAGGTGCAGGTGGATCACTAGTGAGAACACACAAGGACAGCCAGAGTCTGGCAGTTTCCGGCAGAATCCACAGAGGCTCACTGTTAGATGGGATGCTGTCAGCTACAAAGGACAAATGCCATGATCATCCCCACTTTAGGAGTCCGCTCCTGGAAGTGGTATGTGAATGGGGACTGGATCCTGGTGGATTTTTGTTGGATCAAGCGTTGGGTATTTGGGTATTGGCGCTAACCAAGAAATGTTTGACCCATTACGACTCCTGGTCCACAAGTGGCATGCCGTCATTGGTCTTTGTCAGGGTACATGGGTAGGTGTCGATCCCACGCTTCGGAAAAGAAAAGGCCTGGCGAAAATATTATCTCCTAGTCTTTCTGTCTTGTCTTGAAGGTGCTTGATATCCTCCAGCACATCCAGACCCTTGACCCTGGGCAGCACGGGGCAGTGGGCTACCTAGTGCAGCACACACTAGAGCACATTGAGCGCAAGAAGGAGGAGGTAGGCGTGGAGGTGAAGCTGCGCTCTGAGGAGAAGCACAGAGATGTCTGCTACTCCATTGGACTCGTTATGAAGCACAAGAGGTGAGTACCTGCTCCTGGCCTCTGTGGCTGCCCACAGGCTGCCAGGGCCACAGCCACACTGAAGAGGGAAGAGGATCCCAGAGGCATACCCTGGTACCTCAGGTCATTTCACTGAGCACCCCCACAGGCCAGACAGCAGGCCCCTGCCTGCATCCAGCTTTTAACTGTGAGGTATAATGTCTTTCATGAACTCTGACTGCTCCTAGAGTTTGTATGGGGCTCTGGGGGTTGAGCCTAGGGATTGACCAAACTAGAAGCTCACTGAGCTATGGCCCCAGCTCCTCCTTCTGCTGTCCCTTCTCTGTCCCCTGCCATCTCTGATCTGGGTTAGCAGGGCTTTCCTGAGGTATAATTCTGCCCATGTCTGTTCACCAGGCAGAATTTAACTCCAGAGTGCTGGTGCAGGTTCATGTCCCACAAGCAACCTACAAACTGTGATTACTGTCCCCACAGCATGACCTTGGTGTGCTCATGTGACAGGAGCAGGTGACACTTGGTAGTGTTTTTCCCTCACTGGCAAAGGCAGTTCCATCTGGCCACACGGTCTTCCTTGTTGGCATGTGGCTACTTCCTACCCCTCCATTGTCTCTGAGACATTCATTTAGTGAATGCTTTCTTCTCAACTCCTTAAAGAAATTTCCAAACATGTAAGAGTGGAGAGAAGGGCACGTGAGGCAGCTTGTGCTCCTAGTGTACTGGCTGTAGCAGTGAACACCACAACCACCACTTCCCTCCTCAGTTCTGGACTAATGAAGTTAATGTTGCACACATTCACCCTACCCATTCAGTTGGAGGGAAGGGGGGGGGCTCCCCTGCTCACTCTTTTTTTTTTTTTAAGATTTTATTTATTTATTATGCATACAACATTCTGCTTCCATTTATATCTGCACACCAGAAGAGGGCACCAGATCTCATAACGGATGGTTGTGAGCCACCATGTGGTTGCTGGGAATTGAACTCAGGCCCTCTGGAAGAGCAATTGGTGCTCTTAACCTCTGAGCCATCTCTCCAGCCCCTCCCCTTCTCACTCTTATTATCCTCTTCTTACCAAAGGTAGTCTCTTGCTCTGTTCCAATGTTTTTCTTAAAGCTGGGTGGTGAAGGCGCACGCCTTTAATCCCAGCACTGGGGAGGCAGAGGCAAGAGGTTGGAGGCCAGCCTGGTTTACATAATTCCAGGACAGCCAGGGCTATGCAGTAAGAACCTGTCTAGAAAAAAAAAAAAAAAAAAAAAAAAAAAAAAAAGATTATTTTCCAGATACAATGCTTTGTTGATGGTGAGAGTAGGATTTGTAAAGAGGGACAGGATTTCTTAAAAGTGACTCCACATGGGGTAAGAGCAGTAGGTAATGAACAAAGGGCATGGAAGAACCCCAGCCTGCCTCTCCTGACTCCTCCGCAGCTCTGAGGCTCCCCAGGAGCTCACTTGCCATCTTCCCGTGCTCCACAGGTATGGATACAACTGTGTGATCTATGGCTGGGACCCCACCTGCATGATGGGCCATGAGTGGATCCGCAACATGAATGTTCACAGTCTGCCTCATGGCCACCATCAGCCCTTCTACAACGTGCTGGTGGAGGATGGCTCCTGTAGATATGCAGCCCAAGGTAAGGTGTTTGTTTGCTGTATCTCCACCCATCCCTGGCTGACCATGCTATAGGGAGAGCTCACCAGTGTATACAGGGTAGCAACTGTCCATAGCTAGTCACACACAGGCACACCAACACGAGGTCCTTGTTCTAGCACTGCTTACTGTCCTCACTAGCCAGACACCTGACTTCCCTGTCGCCCTCATGTGGCCACAGGTGAAAACTGCAGTCCCCTGTACAAACTCTGTGCTTGGTGACCTTTGGTAGGCCATGGCCACCTGACTGGCCAGCGCTGGGAACAGATGGAATTGAAGAGTCAGAGCAATGACTGTAGTGTGAGCCTTTGTCTGTGTCCCTTTTGACTTTCATACACCTGAAAGCAAGGAGCACACTGGTTTATTAATAAGAGAAGGTGTGGATACTGATGCGATGAACAGTGTGCCCTCATGGGTGCTAAGTCTGTTTGAGACCCAGGCGTTTCATACATGCAGAGCCTTGAGCTTGTACAGGCCACCTCCACTTTACCTTGACCATGAGGACATGAAGCCAGGAGTCTGGTGATGGGCTATGGCCTGAACCAACAGACCTGTTCTGCCCATACAGGGGTAAAAATACTGAGGTCTGGAGTGTCACGGTTTCAGATAACAGGAACAGTCCTCACATGAGTGATTGTGACCCATTGGAGGCCAGGAGGATCCATCCAATATGTCTGTAGGTGCCTCACCTCCTCCATGGGTTCCTGGGGTAAGGTAAAGGGGCCACATGTTCCCAGAGTGTTCTGGAGGCTCCCACAGGCCAGTCTTCGGCTTTTGAAGCTAACTCCAGTGAAAATCAAAGCTCTCCATTTCTGAAAGTCACCGTGATTTAAAAACGGCCTGGGGCTTTGCTCTATGACAGGTGAGGAAGGCTTTCTGTCATCAGTCATGACTCCTGGCTGTGGCGTCCTGGGTGTAGCAGTTGTCCACCCTACTCAGAGTGGGTGTAAACATCTTCAAATCAGATATTGAGGTTTATAGAAATAGTTCGTATACTGTGTTTGCTTGATGCAATCTGTAAAGTGAGCACTCAGCTTTAGTTGTTCTGAATGGTTCCTGCTGATGCCTCAGTGCACCTCACTGTGTGTGTGCACACACATGGGATAGTAGTTTGCAGTCACAGTGTAAGAAGAAACAAAAGTCTGCAGTCCAATGACTGGGTGGCATAGGAGTGGCTGTGATTATGTTAGCTTTGGCTGGTTTCCCTTGAGAGGCCCTTCTGTTGGCCACAGGACTATGGCTTCTCCTGAGGGCTGCTGTGTGATGGCTGTGGGGTGCAAGGGTGGCAAGGAACTCCTTCACAGCCACACATAGGTATTCACATACCTCCCTGGGCCAGATCCTGTTTCTAGTGACCTCGTGAACCCTTTTATTTGTGTGCTGGACTTCCAGCCTGGGCTCTCTGCTCTGTGATCTTGGGGTAGCTCCTACACATTCTTCTCCTGAACTGCTGCTCCACCCTGCCTGCTCCTGCAGATACACTCCACATGCTGTCCATTCGCCAACAGTGGGTTCTCACCTAGGTCTGTTTCATCAGTGAATAGGAAGGCCTTTTTGCTAGTGTTTGAAAGATCATTACAGGATCCTGCCTTGTGGTGAACCAGGGCTGTGGCTGCATACCAAATCACATGGCTAATAGCTCGTGTTTGATAAGCATTCTCATTACCCAGTTGTCACCACAAGGTGGCCCTTTACAGCTTAACCAGCTCCAGCCAGATAGTTCTGCTGTGGTTTACTCCTTTGCAGAGCCTGTCACTTGAGAATGACTTCTCACTGTCCATCCTGTTCTCCTGCTTCAGGACTTGGAACTTTTTTGAAACCAGACCTTGGTTGCTTTGAGTGTCTGAGCTGGCTCATCTCACTGTCTCTACTCTATCTGTGGACAGTGACGACTGAGGCCTGACTACTTGGGTGCACTGCCGTACCAGGCTGCTTTTGGGGCACTGTGTTTCCCATGTCACCCCACCCAGAGGAACTGGGAATCTAGTCCCACCCCTGGTGATGCTGAGTTCAACTAGAGGTAGCTTAGCTTCTGCAGTTAGCAGGAATTCCATGGGGTTGTACTGTGTCCTGTGAATGTTGCTTCCCAGAGACCAGTGACACCGCACTTTGCCCCAGCACTTGGTCCACGGCTGACACAGGAGCATTGCATCTTGGCGAGTGTCTGCTGCCCCTTCCTCCCTTTACCCTCCAATGTCCACCTTCCTCCCTCCTGCTCCCTCACTACCAGAATCTTGATTCTTATTCCAGTGTGTTATGGACAGTTTGATGCTCATAGCCCATAGTTAGCCATAGGACATACACCTTGACCAACTAGATTTGTAATTTTTTAGAAAAAACAATATTGTTACTATATGCGTGTGCCGTGGGGCGGGGGGGGGGGGAGTAATACATGTTCCAAGGCACCTGTTGGAGGTCAGAGACAATGTTATGGAGTTGGTTCTCTCCCACCTTTATGTGGGTTCTGGGGATTGATCTTGGGTTCTCAGGTTTGCACAGCACATGCTTTTACTGCTGAGCCATCATCTTGAAGGTCTGAAAAGCTACATTTTAAATTAATGTGTCTGTGTGGGTGCAGTGTGAGGGCAGTGCCTTCAGAGGACAGAGGCATTGGATGCTCTGGAGCTGGAATGATGGGTTGTGAGCCACCCCATGTGGGTGCTGGAACCACACTTGGATCCTCTGGAGTAGGCGCTCTTATCCGCTGGGCTGTCTCAGTGGCCAACAAACTTCATTTTAAAATTACTACCTTAGGTTTCCCTCCAAACATTTCTGGGTTTTTATTTGTACTATTTGTTTTACTTCTTTTTATGTAATCATCAGTGACTGTAGTTCCCTGGGTAGAGGCCATTAGTAATGCCACTGTAGTTGTCAGTCTTCCACAGGGCACTGCTAAAGCACTTGAGTGTGTGGCATCCTTGCAATGTCAGAATTCCTGAGTCTTGTGTATAGCTCCCTGCTCCACTAGGGGGAGCACACTGCAGAACTTGGTTGGCTCCTGTCCCTTCCTTTATGGCTGCTGCTAAGGTGCTGTGGGAGGTGTTGGGGGGTGGGGGCTTCTGGTACTGGGTGAGGATCCCACCACCACCCACCATCACCAGTATAAAGTGACCGTTGGTCATATCAGGGGGCCATTTGTCTTTCTCTTGTTTAGGTTCTATTTGGTAAAATGGACATGGTCTGTGGTGT
The DNA here is from genome assembly GCF_003668045.3 of Cricetulus griseus. NCBI lineage: Eukaryota > Metazoa > Chordata > Mammalia > Rodentia > Cricetidae > Cricetulus > Cricetulus griseus. Next base: position 97,904,846 of record NC_048597.1, read on the forward strand.
GCATGGAGAGATGACAGGACAGCTTGTAGGAGTCAGTTCTCTCCACCACGTGGGTCCCAGGCACCAAACTGAGGTCTTCGGGTTGGAGACAAGTCCATTTACCCACCAAGACATTTCATTGGCCTGGCACTGTCTTCTAAGTGGTAAAACCCTCAGGTGTTCACTCTTCTGCCTGGTGGCCCACCCCATGGCCCCTTGGCTAGAGAAACAGCCACACTTAGTACCAGGAGGTTTGTGGTCCCCATTGAGACAGACAGTGGAGCAGTGTGCATCTCTAGAATGCTGAGTAGCCGGAAAGCCCAATGCTGATAAATGCTTAGTGTGCATTTGATATAGATAGTAACAGAAATGAGTACCAAACTTCGGGTATGCAGGACATGCCAAGGGTAAAAGGTCACACTTCATTGCTGTCCTCCAAAGAGGAAGTCACTGGGCCATGTGCCATAAAGGACTCAAGGTGGGGCTTCCAAGTGTATATCCATGGATGCTACAGATTTCATATTAAATAAGCAAACATATTTCTCTCTGAGAACTGCAAGTATTTGTGATTCTTAGAATACATTATTTTAGAGGGGTATCATGTGGCAAGTTCCCTCCAGATGCACAGGCACCTGCTTCTCTCTCTTCTTTCCTGCAAGAAGCTGTTTAGTCTCTGTGCCTAAGAGTACACAGTAGTCTCTGTGCCTAAGGGTGCACAGCTGTTGTCCCTGCATTTGGTAGGCAGGAGGAACATTAGATTGAAGCCAGCCTCATCTTATGAGCTGTATGAGCATCTTAGCCTCAAAGGAGACATAAAATCTGGCTGAGGGTACAGCTTGAGTGTGGTGTGCTCTCCTGGCATGCACAGGACCCAGAACCACAGGATAGGCTCTTTTATGTTCTACTCTTTTGCACCACAGCAGGCCTGAGGGCCAGCAGGCTAGGGTACAAGTCCAGCTGGAGATGGCCCCAGGTAGCCCAGAACTTAATGCTGTTAGCTCCCAGGTTCTGCCCACTGTTCTTGTCTGGGCCTCCAAGAGCAACCTCTTGCTAGAAGCCATATTCAGAAGCCTACAGTAGCTATCCGGCTATGTTATCCCCACAAAGCTGTTTACCCTTCCTCCAGGCATGCAGAGGCCAAGAACTCCCTGATTGGGGACTGTTCAACACAGAGAGAGAGTGTAGCTGTGAACAGGGCTGCACAGGTACAGGAGTTCTTGTGGAGCAGGGCATCTCACCTGAGCAGGTAGGCTGTGGACCAGATAATTGTCTGTGGTGGGGCCTGTACCCTGTGGATGTTCAACAATGCATACCCCTGAACTCCACTACCAGCCGGAGTGGCTCCAACTCTGACCACCAGAAATGCCCTCAGATTTGGCTACACATCCTTCTGGGGGTTAGAGTTCCCATGGAACCCTATTACACTAAACAAAGGAGCCTCAAAGCAGGGAGATTCTCATTAGAATTGGATTGGCTTTATTTCCCCCATCCTGCCTGCAGTGTAACATGTTCCTTGCGGGCATGGGTCTTCTTGGAGGTCTAAGACTCTCTGTTCTCTCTGGTGTTTTCTGTGGGGCATGAGGCTGGCCTGGTATGGTCTGGACCCCAGGAAAACATGGCTAGGGCTACACAGGCAGGTTCTGGTTGCTGGGCAGCACAGGCAGTGGTATTGTGAGACAGTCAGTGGGGGTGTTTTATTTTACTTTTATATTTGCCAATCTGTCCCAGTTATGGCCTTTCAAAAGTGAAAAATGTGAAGAGACTGTATTGCGAGTAGGCGGGGTGGGTAGGCCGTGCTTGCTGGTATGTAAGCAGCCGAGCCCCTCTGTGCACATACACATTACCCTCAGCTTTATACTTTCTGTTTCTGACCTTCCCATAGCCCTCAGGCAGGTCCTGGTCTCCCTGTGGGGTGGGGCCAAGACAGGGCCGTGCTGTGAGGCTGCCTCGGGCTGGCCAAAGTAAACCCCAGATTCAAAACTGACCTGCAGTCTAGAATTGTCAGGTCTCCTGGTATTTTCTCAGGGAATACTTTCCCTGACCCAGCACCCTCCCTTCTGGTCCACAGTCAGGCTGCTATGTCCACCTAGGTGTCTCAGTGTGCTGGTGACTTCCCAACATTAATACTTCATCATGTCCCTAATCTGTTTTGAAGATGCAGGCCCAAAGCAGTACATCCAGTTTCCCCAAACCCTTAAAGGGAAACACACAGTGATTGGCCACACTGTCCACCTCTCACAGAGATGAATGCCAGGGACAGTCCACTCTAGGCGAGCCTCTGGGTGTCCAGGGATGTCCTGTGTGCTGCTTGTGGCAAGCCTTTCCCAGTGGCAAGTGTCTGTGCCCTGGCCTGGGAACAAGTCATGGGTATTCTGCATGGCCAGCTCCTCTCTCGGGGACTTCCACAGCAGTAGGGCTTTCTGGGCCACTGTCTTCTGTGCCTGGACCATGAAGAAGAGGACCTTGGTCTTTTCAGTGAGACACCTGGAGGATCTGTTCCTCCACTATAGGAGTCTGTGTTCTATCCCTTTCTCCTGTGGCAAAGTCAAGATCCGGGAGAAGGCAACCAGGCACTTCTAGGGGCTGAACAGAGTGCAAGTGCCCCTGCAGCCACCAGCTCACCCAGGAAGTGCAAGCCCTGGATGAAGAAGCTCCAGTGGAGAAGGGTGGCTGTGTGGTAGGGGCTCCTCTCTGTGGACAGGTGTGATAGGTTTGAGACTTAGAAACAAGTGGTAGGGTGGTTTCTGACATTTGACTGCTGACTGAATGTACAGGTGAGGATCGTTTAACCTGTGCTCCAGCTGCTTGCTAAGTCAGATGAGGATGCCCTGAGTACCCTGGAGGTGCCACTGGGATTTTTGGGGTTAAATGTCCCACTCAGAGAATAGGAAGAAGCCTTCTGAGCAAGTCACAGGGAAGGGGACCTGTGCCACCATTCCTCCCTCCCAACAGTGCCACCTCTGCCTTTTCCTCTTGAATCCCTGTAATACCAAAACATCTCTGGTGGTAACTCTGCTCTGTTTCAAAAGTGTCCCTGGAAGGGGTGGCAGGAGGGTTTCCGCAGAAAAAGAGCCAAGGCGGAAAGGGAAATGCTAACAGCAGTGTTGGTGTCTCTTTGCCAACAGAGAACCTGGAATACAACGTGGAGCCTCAGGAAATCTCTCACCCAGACGTGGGGCGCTACTTCTCAGAGTTCACGGGCACGCACTACATCCCAAATGCAGAGCTGGAGATTCGGTATCCTGAGGACCTGGAGTTTGTGTACGAGACGGTGCAGAACATTTACAGTGCAAAGGAGGACACTGCTGAGTAGACTCCGGGGATGTCACACCTTTGCTGCTGCTGCTGCTGCTGCTACTGCCTTCTAGGGGAACAGGATTCCTGAAGGACGAGTGCTGGTCCCCCTGGAGTCAGCACAGGACAGCCACTTCACCAGCAGCCTTGGCTGCCTCCCCAGTTTAGATGGTGTGTGCTCCTCCGGCCACAGAGACAGCGTTGCTCTCCGCTACACTAGTGAATCAGTTGAAAGGCACCGTGTCCAGTGGCATGGCTTGTCTGCTTGTCCCGTGGTGACAGTGTGTGACATTCTGTCTTCATGAGGTCTCACCGTCCACACTCTGTTCTTTGATCCCCTTCCCATACCTGTCTCCATTCATGTTGTGTCAGCGTTTCTCCGGCTGAACAGCCGGGTCCACATTTCCTGCTCTCTCTGGAACTTGGGCACCCTGAGTCAGGACCGCCTGCCCCTTTGCCTTGAGTTTGGTTGTATTCAGATGAAGGCATGGAGATGGGACTCAGAATAATTAGAATTAATTTTTTTGCTAATATACGAAACACAGATTTTAAGTGTTCCTTTTTCACCCTCTTAATTTAAATTGGGAGAAGGAACAGCAGCGTCTCCCTTTTCTCCCACTGGGGTCTGTGCACATTTCTGCCCGTCGTAAGCTTCCGTTTTACTCAGTTGGTTCTCCGAGCAGATGCACAGCAATGGCCTTTCCCAGTGACAGTCTCCACGTTCATCAGCTGCTCCTGTAATATGATGACTACTCATTTAATTTAGGAATCTGCTCCAGGGTCGTGAGTAGATCATAAGTCCATCATAGGTCCGTTTCCCTAGTGAGGCCTGCAGACTGATGAAACTTGTAGCTCCTGGTCCCCAAAGAACAAGATAATGGTTTGTATTCTGATCAGGAAAGTGAACTAGAAGCCTAACACCTTGCCACCCCTTAACGTCACATCCCGACCCTCAGTTTTGAGAGTGTAGGGCTTATGGGAAGAGGTATGCATGCTTTGGGCTTCAAGCTGCCAGTCTGAAGAAGGCTCCAGGACACTGTCTCCAAGATGAGGTCTAGCCTTGGGTTACCCTGGCTTCTGCCTGATGCTTTCGGTGAGTGTGAAAGGCTTCTGCTTTTTAGCAGACCCTAGCAGGGGACCACCTAGTTCTCAAGCAAGCTGTGCTGTAGGTAATTACCCACTGGGCCGATGGCACTTGTGCCCTGCATTTACAATGCCGTTGCTATAGTGAATGGGGCTTTAGGGGGCTGCCTGCCTGCCTCGCCTGCCTGCCTTCCTTCCTTCCTTCTGCATGTGTATTCTCACAGCACTCTAGATGACTGACTGCCCCTCCTTGACTGCCCTCCACTAGCCCCAGGAGGACGGGGGGAGACCATTAGGCAGTCTCTAGAAGGACAGGAAGCCTGAGGCTCCTTCAGCCGATGTGGCTCTTGTCCAGCATCCCTGTATCACCAGTAAGGACTCAGAGGCAAGTTTGACCTCGCATTTGGAAGTTGGACTACTCAGAGCATCTGCCTGAGGTTGGAGGATTTTACAACTAATTTCAAGGTGAAAATCAACCCACACAGATTCACACTCTTTCGTCCCATTACTAAGCAGCCACGGAGCATGCTGGGAGTTCCCATTGTTGGCTTTCTGCTTTGATTTCCTTTTTCGTAGAGAAACATCAAAGCTGAGAAAGATGGTTTCCCTCCCTGACCTGACTGTAAATATGTACCTAGACTGTTTTTAAATGCGTTTCTTCACCAAGGCTTCGTTTGGCTGAGGGAGCCTGTGTCACCCGTGTAAGTTGGTATTTGGGCACTTTATATTTTTCTAAAAATGTGTTTTGGATCCTGTACTCTAATAAATCATAAGTTTCTTTTTAAAAATTTTTCCAAAAGTTTTCTCCATTTTCAAAAGCCCTGTTATAAAAAGTAGAACTTTCACAATGTTAAAATACTAAATATTTGGTTATAGCAACTTCTCTTCAAATGAATGCCAAGGGGTTTTTTTGTTTTGGTTTGGTTTTGGTTTTTTTTTTTTTTTTTTTTTTTTTTGGTTTCTTTTGTACAACTAATAAACGAACTTACCGAGAGAAACCACACCAGTGGCCTGCCCACTTTCATTCAGTAGCAAGAAAAGAGAAAGCAGGATTCTCTCCTGAACAAAGTGGGAGAGGGGGGAAATAGCTGGCCCTAGTTTCTCTTTTACTGTCTGACAAGTGTCTTACTGAGTGCGGACTATCTGGGCCCTGGGAATGGCTCAGAGTGTCTAGTAGTCAGAGGAGGACTCCTTTTGTCTGTGAACTAAGAACTGCAAATGCAAGGAGGGAAAATCAGGACAGTGGCATTAATTATCCCTGTTGGCATGGTAGCTGCATGCCACAGCACTCAGGGATGGCCTATTGTGAACACTTGGGGGGATGTATTCAGAGCAGGGGCCCTTTTATACCTGAAGCCCTAGATGGAGAGGCCAGATGGGGGCATGTCTTCCTCGGTAGAACCTAGAACTTGCCCAGCACAGTCACCCATATCTACACCACCCCAGGTCCAGTGTCTGCAGCCAGATCCAGAAGTGGCCTCAGACTTGAGGTGTCCAAGGCTAGTCCATCTCTGTCACCTCAGTTTGCCATGGCCGCCTTTACGAGCTTAGAGCACCTTCGTGGACTCAGTTATGTGTGTCACCAGCGGCTTCTGCTCTTGTTCAGTGTTTCTGTCTTCCTTACCTACTGCAGTAAGTGGAGCCCGGCCAGCAGTGGGTCCTTTTCCTCTAAAGACCTTTTGTTTGCTCTAGTCCTAACTGGAAGTGGAGGGAATTGCATGACCAGAGACTTCATTTAAAAGCATCTGTGGCTATTTGTCATCCAGATGTGGCCCACACTATCTTTGTTTATCTGGCTTTGGATGAAGGAAGGAATATGAATGGAGGCAAAAATCAAGAATCAGCCACTGGGCTCTTGATTGGAGAACTCTGATGGCTATCATGGGTGTGCTGGTTTATGACAGACACTAACCTAGACAGTCCCCTGGCCACATGGCTGGCAAAGCCCAGTCACCAAATGCCTTGACTGCACTGGGTAGTGTCTCTTGCTTGCCCTTTGATTTGAAAGGTCGCGGTTGCTCTCCTTCAAGGCTGCTTGGAGGCAGGCTGCTGCTGGATTCAACGCTTGTTAGGATAGGGTCCTGCTGTGTAAACCTAGGCTGTTTGTATAGGTGGGTGGACGGGAAAACCACCCCTGAGCCCAGCCCTTCACAGCCATGCTGTGGACACAACTACCTCACTGCCTGCTCCCCCAGCCTGTTCTGAGCATCTGGAATCCTGGGAGTTCAAGAACCTCCCCTTCCATGGATTAATATCTGTGCAATTACAGCATCAATGTGCAGCAGCCGAGTAGTAATGATTGTATCAGGTTAACACTGCTTCTGTAATAAATAGACCCCAAAACATAGAACTTTCCTGCTCTGGAATTGCTGGGGAGGGGGATGGGCTGGCATCTGGAGGCCCAGGCTTATAGAAGTGACTGCCAAGGGTCCCCTGGGGTTTCTCCCTATCCAGTCTGAAGAGAATAAGGGTGGAGGGACACATGTAGGAGTTCCCATGAATGGATGGGGCCGGCCTACTGCAGCCACTTATACAGCATGTGAGGTCACTGTGCAGTAGCTGCCACAGGTCACTCCTTCTCACCCCTCAGCAGGGAAGCTAGCATTAAAGATGGCCCTCTGGGAAAATGTCAACAGTTCCCCAGCCTTGTGGGACACAACAAGCCATGGGACACCCCTTACACATAGTCAATCTCCAGTGTAGATGCTGTGGGGTGTTAGAGGATGTCCTGGGGTGGCCTCTGCTGGGCATCCATCACCAGCCAGGACCTTTGTCCTGGCTGGGCAAATAGTTCAGCCACGCAAGACTGAGGCCTGAGGAGTTTCCTCCTTGGCTCCTACACTGAGAGCTAGTTGTGGTGGCATTTGTAAAGTCAGTTCTGGGGAGGCAGAGGCTGCAGGATTCTGGAGGCACATGGCCAGCTAGCCTAGCTGAACTGGTGAGTACCAGGCCAATGGGAAGCCCTGTTTTAAAGGAAGTGGGCAGCCTGAGGTGGTCCTCTGGCCTCCACACACAGGTATGCACCGGCACATAAACATTTACTTTTTTTTAAAAAAAAGCTTTGTGTGCATTGGTGTTTGCATGCATATATGCCTGTATGAGGGTGTCAGATCCCCTGAAACTGGAGTTACAGACAGTTGTAAACTACCATATGGGTGCTGGGAATTGAACTCTGGTCCTCTGGAACAGCAGCCAGTGCTCTTAACCACTGAGCTGTCCCTCCAGTCCCTACATTTATTGAAAAAAGAAAAAAAAAAAATCCTGAGTCAGAGCCACCGTAAATCCAGAGGAGCCTGGGAGATATCTTCCTGGAGGGATGTAAAACCACTGGGCACTATGGTCCTCATGTATCACCACCCAGAGTCCTTCCTGGTCCCTATGTCCCCACACAGTTCTCCACTAGCCATGGTGACCAGCAACCTACAAATTACTGACTAGGGCTCTAGTTCCTAAGTCCCCATTAGATGAAACAGCCAGAACCCCTGCAGCCAAAGTGCACAGAAGCCACCAGACTTCAGGAGCAGTGGAGCCCTTACATAACCCAACAGTGCTCTTGGTCCCCGTTCCTGGTACCAAGTCCACCTAGAGGCCCTCTCTCAAGCCTGGTTACATCAGAAGGGACTGTCATGCCAGCCTGCTGCCAGCTTGGAGGCCAGGCTAGTTCTGAATCCTTTAGTTGTTAACATGATATCACTCTTTTGAGTGACACTCGGAGATCTCTAATTGGTTACCAAATAACCTACATAAATGGTACCTGGAGTTCTCTTCTGGTATATGCCAAGCTTCCTTCATCTGTCCTTCTGTGGATGAACACCAAGCTGGTTTCCTGTCCTAAATGCAGCAAGGCAAAAACCACAAAACACCACAGAGCAGTACATGACACAATGCCACCACTTAAAGCCACTTCAAGATGACATCCCTTTCTCCCTCCTCAGTCCTGACTGCTGTCCTTGTTTCCCTCGGATCCATCTCCTGTGGACACTTGTTCCCATCTCAGCCAGTGGGACCAGCTTGCCATGAGGTCCTGTGAAACTTCCACATCCTGACATCTCTGTGACATTTCGGTTCTTGCTGACCTTAAGAACATTTTGCCTAAAATCAAGCTATCCTCTAGCGCCACCCCCTCCCCAACCTTGCTCCAGGTTGCCTGTGGTTCTCTGTGGCCAGGAACAATTTGGTTGTTAGTGAAAAGCAAAGGTAGACAGGCCAAGGCACAGGGATTGCCGACCCAAGATGCTCAGAGGCTGGCCTGTTGACTCCTTGGTTTCTCCAGCTGACAACTTAGTTGCAGGCTTTCCTCGGAGAGCTGTCACAACTCACCAAGATGCTCCAGGTAGAGCCATTTGCCAGACATCACCTCTGCTTGGAGCTGGGGTGGGCATGATGCTGCCAAGCAGAAAGCCTGGTTTCCTGGTTCTCAGGTGAGCATCTGTGTGGTGGGGTTCGGCAGTCCCGAACTGAGCCACATAGGCTAGGACAGTGCTGCACACAGGTAAATAGAGACAAACACATGGTTCCAGGGTGAGGACACACGGGCAACCGCCGTGCAGTTCACCCTCACAATGAGAGATTGTTCACCGGCACCATCCGGGCATGAGTCAACCCAGTGTGGCCTCCTGGCAAACTAAGACCAACAGCATCATCCACACCCCATAGAGCTCATTAAGCCCCAGAGCCCGGTGGCCTGCCAAGAGGAGGGCCATTGTGCTGGGAACACAGCCAGGAGCGAGCCAGTGCATAAGATGAAGCAGGCACCCTGCCAGCTGGTCGCATGGCCAGGGCTCTGCTGTCCCCTCCAGGGAACCAAGATCCCCTGTAGGGATGAGGATGTGGGGGTAAGGTAAGTTTCCATATCCTCTCACAGTGATTCTGGAGAGGGCAAGCCTGGCTGGCAGCTTCACTGCTCCTCCTGTGGCCGTACACCTCAGATGGAAGGAAGGCATAGAGACAGGCGCCTACCCACCTTCTCATGGACAGTGTCCCTCTTCCCCTCCAAGGCCTCAAGGCTACCAGAAGTACACACTTGTCTGGGAATGACATTGTTGCCATTTTAAAGGGAAATGCTGCCGCATCTCCAAAGCCGAGGCACAGTGCTTGTCCCTGAGGCCAGTGGTGCCTCTGGGGTTTGAATCAGGGACCTACTGGGGTCTAAGGAAGCTTAGCCAGCTATGAACTCAGCAATCCAGTATTAGAGCTGACAGCACGCCCTCTACTCACCTGAGTGAGTGACATGGAGAAACAGAGATGGTGGCTGTTCCCACCCTGAGACTAGGCCATGGAGCTTCTTAATTGTTGTCATGGCATCACAGACCTGGAGAATGCTGACACCAGGGAAAGGCAGAGGGCCTTGGGGTGGACACTGAGCTGGGCCGGTGCTATCATTTGGTGGCTGCCTGGAGCAGGTGGAAGCTGGTGGGTCATGCTTGTCATCCCAGTACTTGGGAGGCTGAGGCATGAAGATTATTACAAATTTAGTTGGGCCGTGGTAGCTTAATCCCAGCATTTAGGAGGCAGAAGTAGGCAGATCTCTGTGAGTTCGAAGCTATCCTGGTCTGCAAAGTGAGTTCCAGGACAGCCAGAGCTGTTATACAGAGAAACCTTGTCTCAAAAAAACAAAACAAATGAAAGACTGCAAGTTCAGGCCAGCTTGACCACATAGAGATAATAAATTTTAAAAAATACTAAAAATTTAAAATGTAATATTCTGGGCTGGGCACAGCCTGGCGGTAAAGTCACCCCCAGCCCAAGTCAGACCCAAGTTCAACCACCAGCACAAGAAATTAAAGATATTCTATACCAAGCCAGTCGGTGGTGTCACCTTTAGTCCCAGGAGGCTGAGGCAGACAGATCTCTGAATTCAAGGCCAGCCTGGTTCTACAAAGCTACATAGAGAAACCTTGTCTCGAAAAACAAAACAAAGATATTCTACACCAGGCATGGGAGACATGCCTGTGATCTCTAAGTCCTGGGGGTAGGGGGACTGAGGCAGGAGGATTTCCACAGGTTCAAGGCCGACTTGTGCTATGAAGTGAGTGAGACCCTGTGTGTAATATTCTTCATGCTGAACTACAAACACAGCTGTGGTCCTGTTGAATCTGTGCCCACAAGTGGTTTGCCGTAAGCCAGCTGGATTTTTATGAGCGGCATGAAGCATCTAACTAAATCCCCTCAAGTGCTTTGAGTTCACTCGCAGACATGCCTGGTCCGTGAGTGAGCACTTTGGTTATGGCGAGATGGAGGGGCTCATCAAAAATGGCAATGGTCCATTTACAAACTCGGCAGGATTCTCTTGAAACTTTCCAAGTGCAAAACACCGGCCCTGCATTCTGGGTGCCCAGTTTCCTCAACTGTATACTTAAAGATGGCTGCCTACCTCAGTCGGTGAGAACACATGGCACACCAGCCCACGGAAAGGTGGGAGGAGGGCACCAACTCACGAAGTTGTGCTCTGATCTCACACACTGTGGCATGCACACCCATGCATATACCCATTAATATAACTAAAAAAGTAAACGATCAGGCATGGCACGTACCTGTGACCCCAGCATGCAGGAGGTGGAGGCAGGCCAATAAGCAGTTCAAAGTATCTTCTGCTTCATAGCAAGTTTGAAGCCAGCATGGGCCACATTGGGGACTGCCCCTGCCCCCCACCCCCGCCAAATTCTTCTGTGAGAGAAAATAGCAAACTCTTCCACCTGGGCTCAGGGTACCTACTCAGACAGCACTTCATGTTTTCACCCCAGCACCCGGTGCTCTCTGCTCCCCATGTGTCCCCACTCTTTTTGGCCCTGAAGCCCAGGGCTGTGACACCTGCCTCTGACCTGACTTGAGGATGCAGATGTGGAGACAACAGAAGCAAAGAACATCCCTAGGGTAACTCCAGGAAACTGCCCCAGCCCACAGGTCTGTGGAAACTCAGCTAGCAGCTCCGGGCACCCATTGGTACACCATGGGTCTTGTCTGTCGAAGGGTGACACTCCGGCCCCATCCATGAAGCTGGGCTGCCTCCTTCAAACACCTCGCACTTCCCCAGCAGCCCTGCCCACTCCCAGCTCAGGTTATTTATAAAAAGCCTGCAGAAGTCAGTAGATCTGCATACAGGTGTGCTCTGTAGGCTGAGAATAGCAGTGGAGCCTGACAGGGACTGCCTGGCTGTGACATCATCTGGGAGCGGCCAGGGAGCATGTGCTACCCTCACACTAGCAGCAGAGAGGAGAGAGAGAGAGAGAAAGAGAGAGAGAGAGAGAGAGAGAGAGAGAGAGAGAGAGAGAGAGAGATGTCCTTGGGTATGTAGAAGTCAGAGAACAATTAAGACTGTTCTTCATATGGGTCATGGGCTCAAACTCAGATCATCAGAAGGCTTGGTGACTGGACATACTGGAATCACCTGGGAGACTTAAACTATACTAAAGCCTCCCTCCTGTCTCCCACCATGTCTCATTTAATAGGGGTGTAGGCACAGCTGAGCCAAAGTTTTAACCACTCCTGGGAACAGAGTTTAGTGAACAACTGCATTTGAACATGCTTGGGGTCCAGCTCATTTTGATGGGGGCTCTCATCCCTTAGCAGATGGAGACCACCCACTAGTCCCCAGAAGGACGTCTCACTCCTGTAGCTGCTTCTAAGTCTAAGTCTGTGTGTACATTGAGATGTCTGTGGGTTTATACTGGCACAAAGCAGTGGCCCCTGCTCTACGCCCTTTGGTGTGTGGGAAATACTGTCAGTGAAATGGGGGGAGGTGCTCTCCATTTACCATCCCCCTGTGCGGGGCCTTCTCGGGGCCATCTCACTGTGCCCTTCATCACTGTCCATCTCTTGGTTCGAGGCTTCTCAGGATGACTAATGCCTTCTGTGCATGTGTTGTGGGGCCCCAGGGGGTCTGAGTTCTCGCCTGCCACACCCTCCTCTGTGCCCAGAAATCCCAGGTCTACCCCAAACTCTATGACTTCTGGTGGTTGCATCCATGCCCTGTGTGCCTGACTTCTTCATTCCCCTGTGGTGGCTGCTCCTGGGAGACTGAAAGATAGCAGCCAAATCGTCCTCCTGGCAGTTATCCTCCTTGTGCTGCCTCCACTGAGATGCAACTGGTATGCACAACTCCCCCTCGGCACCCTCAGCCAGTGGTGACCAAAGTCACACCAGCCCACCATCAAGTCTTGCCTGTGTGGCCCGATTATGATCCCCAGACAGAACCCAAGGCTTCAAGGTGAGGCTGTATGTCATGAGGCTTGAACCCCTAGATCTAGGTCCTGGATCTAGAGCAGAGGCACTGAGAGTCTTCTGGTGGACATAAAAATGCAGGAGCTTGCATATGTACCAAGGAGGGAAGCTAGTCTGGCTTAAGTGGTCTGGTCCCAGGAAGCCTTAGGAGGTCACAGCCCCCTGTGCCCATCATACCAGAGTCTGAGTCTAGATCCAACCTTACACTTGCTGGGTATCACTTTGATCCTCCATGTCTTTCTCTATTTGAACAGCAGAGTTGGGCTGCCTAACCATGAGGGTCCTTCAGGCTTGCCTGGAAGTGGGAGGGTAGGGTACCCACCCACACACACTCTAGACCCCTTCATCAGTTCTATGATCCTCACTTTATCTCTGTACACATCTGGGGGTCCACAGCTTGGCTGATGCTGCCCCCCAGTAGAAATGACCCATACCCCACACCTCCCATTGGCTGATGAAGGAGTGGAATTCTCTTCCTTGTTCTATTGCAGTCCTGGGTTTGGGCACCGGCAAGAATGGACAGCTGGAAGTCAGTTTGCCTCTCCTGCCCCTGCCTAGTCAGCAGCCAGCAGTGGCCAGGGTTCTGCTGAGTCAGTGTGGCGGGGCCGGCTCTTGGCACTGCAGCACCTGCCTGGGCTGGTACCCTGATGAAGGCTCTCTTCCCTTAGCTTCAAATTTCACCCTGTATAATGCTGCACACCCCACCCTGTGTTTATCCCCCTGCCTCTCTGTGCATCCCATGGGTGCAGGTGTCCACAGAGGAGGAGGGAGGAAGAAGGAGGACCCCACAAGGCTCCCCTTCACCTCCACTGCCTCAGGCTGGGAAGGAGCTGGCAGGCTCAGCCCACACAGCTGGTGGGTTCATCCTGCAGGACAGTTCTGGGCTCCTAGATACAGTCTCAGCCTCCCAGCCCAAAATCCCATGATGCCATGGTGTCTTGATGGTGGTGGGAACCTGGCTGAAGGCCAGACAGCCAGGGGCAGTCACCCCAGTAACTGTCCTGCTTTTTCCACAGTCTCCACTCCTGACCTCCCTCTCTGCTCCCATGTGTGGTCTGTTACAGTGAGACTATGAGGAGGCTGTACTTGGGCCCTGCTCACAATACACTGCAGAGTCCCTGAGTGGATGGATCTTACATAAGTACATCAGATGTCCATTTCTGCCCCAAAGGTCCAGGATTTGTCCCTGACTACATTAGAACCAATGGGGACCTAGACAGGGGTGTGGCTCCACAGGGAGAGAGAGCGCCTAGCATGCTGGGAGTAGGACTCCATCTCCAGCTGTAAAAGCTGGGCTCTGGGACACAGGCCTGTAATCCTAGCTCTCCAGAGGCAGGAGAATCAGACATTCGAGGTCTTTTTCAACATGAGATTCTACCTTCCAGGTTGCCATGCCCTGTGGAGGGGAAGAGTGACCATTTGCATTCTGGGTAATACGACCTGTGAAGTTCTGGGTCCTCACAGAATGAACAAATGGCTCAATGAGTCTGAAGAAGTGTTCTCCATTTTCCTGTCTGCCAGCTGGGTCACCCCTGTGGTCGAAGACACCTGTAAGAAGTAACAGCAGTCATGGGCTAGTGACTGGAACCCAGTAGGGCTTGGTCACCTGCTCACTGGATGAATGGGAGCTGGAGATCTGAGCCCCCTTGAGCCTCAGTTTCCAATTCTTGGACATGGGATGGTGAGGGGTGTCTTCCCCTTTGACCATGCTGACAGACGTGACTTAAGGAAAGCCACTGGCTCATGGAGATCATCCTTGTCTAGTAGCCGCCCCTCCCCCCCCCCTGTGACCACAAACATGACTTTGGCTTTGGAAGTAATACCCCCCTGTTGTGGAATATTTAACTAGGCAAAGATGTGTTACATTTGTTTATGCTGTGGGATATTACTTTAACTGTGTGTGATGTGTTACATTTGTTTATGCTGCGTTTGTTTAATTATGTAAAGATATGTTGCATCTGTTTCACCTTGCCTGCCTAAGGAACCTGATTGGTCTAATAAAGAGCTGAATGTCAATAGCCAGAGAGGAGAGAGGCTGGAGGGTAGAGGAGAGAATAAGTAGAAGAAATCTAGGCTCAGAGTGAGAAAAAAAGGAGAAGAAAACGAGGGAGAAAGGAGGGACACAGGCAGCCACCAGCCAGATACGAGACACAGACATACAGAAGGAAGACAGTTAAAAAGCCCCAAGGCAAAGCGTAGATAAACAGGTCATGTTAAAAGAGCTAAAAATGAGCCTAAGCTAGACAGAGCATTCATAACTCATAAGAAGTCTCCGTGTCATGATTTAGGAGCTGGCTGGTGGCCTAAAAGAAAATGCCTGGTGGACCCCCCTCCTCCACAGGCACCATATTATTGTATCTCTAAATATGGTTGTCACAGTGGCTTAATCAAATCTTTGTACACCAATGTTCACTACAGAGTGAGTCACAACAGCCAAAAGACAGAGCCCACTGAGTATCTGTCCATCATCTGAAGAAACGAATAAACAAAAATGGCTGTCCTCATTGTGGACTAGTATACAGCTATAAACAAAAATGCCTGTCTCTGCTGTGGGATAGTATTCAGCCACAAAAAGGAAAGGAGTAATAAAGCATGCTACAGTGTGGATGAACACTGAAAACGCATGTTACATGGAATCAGCTAGACTTGGAAGGCCACCTCACACAGGATCCCATTTAAATGGGGAATTTGTAAGTATCAGAGTTTGTGAGTAGCAGGGGCTAGGGGGAGGGAGGAACTTCAGTGTCATGACTGAAAATGTGAGATATCTTTGGGAATGAGAAAAAGGTAGACATGACGGCAGAAATGGTCCCACAAGCCCCGGGAGGAACTGTCCAGGTTGTTCATTTTAATCAGGGAAATCAATGAAACATCACACATGTCTGCAGCTGTTCTGCCTCAGAACCACCCGGAGTTCTGATTAGAAACGTCCACATCCCGGCTTCTGGACTGCATTGTCTGGACCCAGGAATCAGAGTTTTAAGAAGAACCCAAGGCAGTCTACACACACACACACACACACACACACACACACACACACACACACACACACACACACACACACACACACTGGCACGAGCATGCACACACTCATGCACTAAGCAGAATATCCATCTGAATAGACAACCCTGTCTCCACCATAGCCACATCCCCTGCATCTTGACAGGTTCAAACTCTGTCCCTGGTTGTTACTTTTTTGTTTTGTTTTGTGCTGCTGTTCCAAGTCACAGCCAACTTTGTAGATTAAAAGAACACAGTGTATCTTCTGGCTCTGGGAGCTGGGGTCTCAGTGGGCCAACAGTAAGGCATAGGCTGTATTTCTCTAACAACTTGGGGGAGGTTCAGACTAGAGGCTGCATTCCTTAGCCCATGGTCTCTTCTGCCAGCTACAAAGGCAGCCATGGCTGGTTGGTCTAGTGTCCCATCTCTTGTTATCCTGGACTGCAAGCCTCCATCTCACTCTTCCCTGTATAGGGACCCCACTGTGGTTACACGGAACCCATCTGGACAGCACAGAACAGCCTCAAGGCTTCTCTCTGCAGCCCTGACTCCCCTACACCCACGACGCTATAGTCCCAGGTTCGAGGGAATGAGGTGGCTCCTTTGGGCTGTCTGCTAATGGAGGAGGCTCCTCAGAGCCCTTCACAGACTCATGCCTGGCTGTGAGGAGAGCCACATTCACCTACCCATGTGCACTGACTCGAGTCTTTGACCCCCAGCCTCCATAGAAGGGACGGTGAATTTGAAATGGATTCTGGGCCCTGGCCACCTCTCTTAGCCTCTTGACTCCGATGCAGATTTGAAGCCCATCCAGGGACAAGCTTCCATTTGCCCCTGCCAGCTCCAATGATTGGTCACTATTTATAATTGTGTAAATAATGGAGAAGCGCACTCAAGCTGCCCTCCCCAAGGAGGGGAGCTATTTTTAGGCCCCCAGCCCATGGAGTTGTGTCCTTCTGTGGTCTGTCCAGGAGTTAAAAAGATCCTGGGGGCTCAGTGGTCCTGCCAACTGGAAGGGGATGGGAATGAGGGAATGAGAGGCCTAAGGTCAACCCCAGAGGGGTCCCCACGCAGGCTGACAGGGTGACTTGGGAGGGGGTGGTTTCAAGGTTCCCAGGGATGGTGGCAGGGACTCCTAAGGTACCCTTGTTGAGCTCTGGTCCCAAATCAGAGTATGATTTAATAAAAAGGCCTGGTGAGGGGTGAGAACTGAACTAAAGAGCTTGGCTACACTCATGAGACATGGGGAGTGCACCACAGGTGTCTCCCTCCCTTGTCTGAGAAAGGGTCTCATGTAGCCCAGGTTGGCCTGAATTCTGTGTAGTCAAGGATGGCCTCAGGTTCTTGACCCTCCTGCCTCCACTTCCCAAATTCTGGGATTACAGGAGTACTCCACCATGCCTGGTTGATGCTGGGCTTGGGGGTAGAACCATGTGGTACTAACTGAGCCATAGCCTCAGACCTCTGTGTCTGGGCAGGGTCTCAGTATGTATCCCAGGGCTGGTTACAAGTCCCAGCAGTCCTCCTGCCTCAGCCTGCCTGGTCTGGCATCACAGGCCTGAACCAGAACACCTGTGTTCTTGGGAGGATTTGTCAAGAGCCTCGATGATGGTTTCCTGTTTGATGTGGTCAGACCGTCAAGCTGGTTGGCACCAAAAGTCCCTTCTTGGAGTGAGTGGCCTGTGGATTAAGAAGACTGCCCTGTGCCCCTTGTGGCATGTGCAAACCTGGGGAGTCAGTCACCCCACTCTCAAGTATCATAGAGATGGCTGCTCAGTTCAAATCCATGTTTTAACTCAGCTCACTGAGGTCTCACACCAATAAAACAGGGGTGTGCCTGCTGTCTCTCCAGGCCCCCCAAAGCATCTGGTACCCAATGGAAAGATGTGATGGCTTCCCGCATCTCAGGCTCTCCATAGCCAATGCGGGAACAACATATATGGGCATTCGGAGCCTTTACAGTCCATGGTGATTGAATATGCCAGGCTTGAGCTGGCCTGTGCAGAACTATATTAAATACAGGGCACCCGGCAAGCTCCTTGCTGAGTTACTGATGGCTTGAAATCGGCCGTGTGGGATGTCTACCTTGTATAAATTGGCAAACACCAGTAATGGTCTTCCTAGAGGGCCTCTATCAGCAAAGCCTGAGAGTTTTTGAGGCTGGCATTGTCATTTCTGGCACTTGGAGCAGATGAATTGATATTTGACTCTGGAAGCCACTCCAGAAAGACAGCACTGTTACTCATGACATCTTTCAGATGGGGAAACTGAGGCTCCAGGAGGTGAAGTCGCCAGCTTGAGCCAAAGGCAGGGCCCAGCTTGGTGCTTCTGGTTTCCTAGGGACCAGACTTGAAAATCACAGGGGCACGGAGACAAACAGGTTTGTCTGCCTCTGGCTTTTAGCTCCTCCGAGGGGACCTGTGCCCCCAAGGAGAGGCAGTTACCTGGTGACTGAGACAGCCCTGGGGAGGGAAGTTGCCCTGTGCTGCAGTAGGAGGGAGCCCCCTTGGCTGCTTCCCCGGCAGCCACACCCACATCACGCTCCAGACCTCACTCTAGCCAGATAACGCCAACAGGACCATTGGTAAGTCCTGGAGCAGCAGGCTCTGTGTGGACAAAGCCCTGTTGGGTGCTCGCATCACTGCCGGAGGGAGAGGGTGGGTGTCGCTAGAGCACCCACGCAGTTTCCCGGAGCCATCTGTCTCTGTGGGGCTAAAGGTGGGGACAATTATGGACTCAGAAGCTCAGTTTGGACATTGCTATCTCTGCAGTCCTCCCAAGAGCCCACGCCCACCCTGACTCCCTCCTCTGCTTCTTGTGTCTCTTCCAGTCCGTCTGGAGTGAAAGCCATGTCTTCCCTGTTTTCACTTTAAAGCCTAGTCAGGACCCTGCACATAGTAGCCACCAGCAAACATGCATTAAATGAGTGAACAAATACCCACTCCTATTTCTGCCTCCTGAGGACTCTCACTGCCCTGGGGGGAAGGGCGAGATCTCCCTGGCGACCACACCCCAGCCTTCCTCTAGGTGGCTGGTGGCTTGCTTGGCAGCAACTAGGAAAATAGGAGAACTCCAGAGAAGGCCTCTCTGAGGATGTCAAGGAGGAAGAGGGAGTCTAGGCAGAAGGATCGAGCAGCCAGCTGGGGGTACTGGGGATGTGGGGGGTGCTGGGCAGTGGGGGGGGGCATGACCCTGAGAATGAAGATCCTCGCTGACAGGAAGCCCCAACAAGAATCTAGATTCTAAGTTGCAGGAAGGCATAGGTCAAGGCATGTTTTAGGAGCCCCAACACCCTGGGATCCGGGAGCCCTTCCGATCCTCCACCACCCTCCCCCCCCACACACACAAAGGTCTGTCGGATTTTTAGAATTCTTAGGGTCACAATCCCCTAGAGACAGTCCAGCCCAGTCAGCAGCAATGCCCCAAAGCCAAGCTTCCCTAGTCTAGAGGGGTCTCAGGGAAACCTGGGCAGCTGCAGGGTGTGGATGTATGAGAGAGAGCCTCTGGGGAGAATCCTCAAGGAGGATTTTCAGCGGTTGTCCCAGCTCCCCAGCTCCCCGGGGATGCAAAGTGGACCATAATCGGTTTTCAGTGGTGGGGCCAGTTCTTCTGGCTCTGCCAAGCACCTCTCTTGCAGCAAAAGCTGCCAGGGAGCTGGACACATCCGCGGCCGTGACTGGCAAGGTGAAAGATCCTGGGGACCCCGGCACTTCCAGCCAGGACACACTGTTGGCAGCTGGGCCTGTCTGAGTGTCCCCAAGCTGGGCAGGGCGTGGCCGGAGGCTCCCAGGACAGCCTTGACGTTGAATTCCCCGCGGCCCCTCCCTCATGGACTGGACACGATCCCACGGGAACCCCAGCCCCAGAGTCTTGCTCCACGCGCGTTCTTCCGTGAGCATCTCAGGACGCCCCTATTTGGAGGTGGAGCGATAGTGGTTAGAGCATCAGCAGGACTGGCCAGTCAGGGCCGCCTAGTTCACAGCGTAGCGGGTCTCGGGTCTCGGGGCCCATGGGGCCCATCTTCTCCACTCAGCAGTCACCTGCGGACGCTTGCCCTCTTCCTGGTGCCCACCTGGGTGCAGGGGGCGGGGCAAGGGCGGCTTTAGACTGGGCTCACACGCACGCTCTCCTCTGTCCTGCAGGAACCCCGGAGGGTGGGCAGTAGGGTGCGGGTTTCATTGTCCCCAACCCCACCCCGTGGGGCTGCGGCGAGGCATGACCGAGTTACGCCCCGCACCGCCCTCGCGGCAGCGAGTGAAGCCGGCTAGCGCTAGGACCGCGCTGCTCAGCCCGCCCGCCGCTATAAGAGGCCGCTCGGGGCCCCACGCGGAACCGGCTCCGCGCGGCTGTCCCCGCGTCCCCACGAGTTCAGCGCAGCCCAGGCACTTACCGGCCTTCCTTCGAGGGGCGCCCCTGGGCCCCGCCGCGCACCATGGGCGCTGCCCACTCGGCGTCCGAGGAGGTGCGGGAACTCGAGGGCAAGACCGGCTGTGAGTACCCAACGGTGGCCGGGCACCCCCCGCGGGGACCGTCGCCTGCATGCCCCCCGCTTCGCCGCGCTGTGTGACCTTGGGCTAGTGGCTGGCCCTCTCTGTGCCTTGCTCTCCGACTGCTTCACATGGGTTCCCGCATGCTGCTGTGCAGGCGATGCCGCCGAGAAGGGGACCCCCGGACGGGGACGGGGGCGGAGGTGGGATGGTGGCCCGGGAGGCGACAAGATCAATGCATCCCCGGGCCAAGGCGGAGGGCAGGGCGGAGCCGGGCAGGTGGCCCCGGCAGCCCCGGAGAGCGCTGAGTGCGCGCCGCACCTGCAAGTCTGCGGCTGGCGATGCGCAGGGCGGAAAGTTTGGAAGTGGCGGGACCGGGAGGAGCCGCGCCACCCGCGATGACCTTAGGCGGGGGTCACCCTCCAGTCTCCCCGCGCGTCCCCCACCCCCACCCCGCTGCAGGCTTGGGCACCGAGCCCCGCGTCCTCCGAGCTGGCTCGCACAACCGGGACCGCAGAGGTCGGGTGGGACGAGCGTGAGGAAGCGCCTAGTCCGCCCCGCGCTTGACCCTGGGCTCCGAAGTGGTGCGTGGACCCAGACCTGGGTCTAGAGTGGGCAGGCACGTGGGCGGTTGTGCTTTGCTGACCGGACAAAGCCGGTAATAGCCCTTCCAAGGCGGTGTGACCTTGGGCCAGTCAGTTTACGTCTCTGAGTCTCAGTTTGCCGCCTCTGTGGAATGGGAGACTGGTGCCCCGTGGGTACTCCAAACACCAGGAGCTGCGGCTGGAGGCAGCTGCTGACTTGTGAGCAGCCAGTCAGCAGCCACCTGAGAGGGGACCCCCGCTGCCACCCGCCTCCGTAGAGCCCGGTGAAGTCATAGAAAGTCCCAAACTGCCAAGTGTCTACACCCGCGCACACAGCAAGCCTAAGTGTGGAGTGGATCGGTCTAGGGAGTCGTTTACATAATTCGCTAAGGGCAACAGCCAGCCGAGCGGTGGGGTCCCAGCAAGAGCGGACCGTGGGAGCGCTGTCGGGAGTGTGTGCACACTGTGTGCAAGGCAAGAGTGTGTGCAAGCAGGAGTGTGCACACTGCAAGCTGGGAGTATGTGAAAGCCAGAGTGTGTGCACACTGTGTGCAAGGCAAGCAGGAGTGTGTGGTGCAAACAGGAAAAATGTGTGCAAGATAAGAAGGAATGTGTGCATGCTATGTGCACTGCTGCGATCTTGGACCCTCCAAGCCTCAGTCTCCCCAGCTCTGGGACTGCAGGGCATCCGCCCTCCCACCCCACTTTTGTATCTTCTCTGAATTTACTGACCGTCAACAAAAAGTTTTATAAACGAGACCCCCGAGGCCCACGTGACAGGACGGAAGACTGCAGGAGGCCCCGCCCACTCCTGACTCAGTTTGACTGATTGCCTGTTGCTGCCACAGCTGGTGCAGGTTGAGACCCCCAACTCGGGCGGCACCCAGGGCCTTCTGGGGGAATTCCAGCGGGCTGTGGGTTTGACAGTGATGGGCCGCAGAGCATGCTGGGAGCCTTGTCAGTTTCCTGGGCTCAACCTCCCACGATGACAGATGCTGTGCTCAGGCAGGGGTGGCTTCTCTTCTTGCTGCCTGGGCTCAGAACTCAAGTCCAAAGGAGGCTGAAGTGGGGGACCCGAGGTTACACCCCGGAGACAGTGCTTCCTGGGGTCCCGCAGGCCTTGAAAGTATCTGGTGCAGTTGGCCACTTTCACCCATTTGGCAAATCCTTATGGACCCGGGTTTTTGAGGATTTTGGAGGATGCAGTGGTGACCCAGAGAGGCTAATATTGCCGAGCGAGACGCACAGCACACATATCTACCCCCATGGGTGTTATGTTTCCAGGAACGAACAATGGTGACGGGGCGTGGGGGTGGGGGGGAACAGGTAACTAAGGAGCCAGTGATGTGACAGTGAAAGGAGCATTGGAGAGGTAAGTGCCAAGACCCTGTAGCAGGAGGCAGTTGGTCATGTCGGTGAGAGTGGTCAATGACACAGCAGTCCTCGAGGCTCAGGCTGCATTGCAGCTTGACTTCAGGGGCCTCTTGCGCTTCCTGTACCTCAGTTTCCTCTACTGTCAGATGGATGTAGCAACAGTACCCTCCTTAGAGGTGCTGCCCAGCCCTCAGAACCACATTGAGCTAAATGTTGGTCATTGCCTCTCTGGGCCTGGCGTGGGATAGGGTGTGTGGACCTGAGGAGGTGATCAGCAATTGGGAAGGGGCAGGGCTCCATGTGAGATTAGTGGGCTAGACGGGAAGAACTTTTGGAAAGTGTCCAGGACTGGGGTGACCACCTTGCACTTGGTCTTGTCCTCACCAACACTGAGCATTTTGTCAGACACCCAGTAGGTCTTCACCCATATTTTCCAGAAAGGGTGATGGTGATATGACCATTTCCTCCCATGAGGGAAACTGAGGCTCTGAGAGAGATAACGTCTTACCTCCAGCCCCACAGCCAGGAGCGGAGGTAGGGATGGAGGGTACCCCACTATGCATTCTGTGTTCGGTTGCCTCTCTTACCTCCAGGGTAGGAACTGGCTGCCGAGGGTGGATTGTTTCTCCTTCCCTCCCTCACCCCAGAACCTTTGCACAAACCTTTCTGCTGCCAGTCTGCTGTGTAACATCTTGTGTGCCGTTTTCTGTTTATAGGGAGAATGCTTCTATCACATCCTCCTGGGTTAAGATTTCAGATCTCTCTGCTCTGTCTCAGGACAAAGTTCCTGCCACTGTTTAGGGATCTGGGAGCCGTTGCGCCCTTTCAGAAAACTGCCCTGCCTGGCCGCTCTCATGCATCTCGGTGGACACACCAGACCTGGTCCTCCCTTACTTCCTAGGTTCCTTCCTCTACCTCCTTCCTCACCACCTCATCACCTGCCTCCCCCCAAAAATTGGCATCAGTGTGTACCCATTCCCCACAGAGTTGCTGGCTGGCATGAGGCTCACATGGGGACGGTGGTGTCACTGAGCCCTTCATAACCCAGAAAGCATCACTGAGCCCAGGGCTACCTCCCCCTACAGGCCTTGTCCATGCCAGCCATGAGGCACCCCATAAATAATAGGCTCACACAGGATGGGAGCTCGCCTGCCTGAACAGGGCCCCCTCTGTCCACAGAGAGAGCTCACTGACTGACTCATGGCTCAGACCTTCCTCTGACCCCAGCCAGCACCCACCTAGGCTGTTCCTGAGCAGCAGCCAGGGACTTCCACTTGTCTTTCCATCCAGGAGGGACATCAGGCTCGGGGATCCTGAGCTGGCCTAGAGTGCTCCCGCTATCCCAGTCCCTACCCCACTCCTGATGGAAGCCAGGCAGGAGAACGCTGGGAGAGTCAGGGTTCTGTCCTCCTGTTTCCAAGATGTTCTTTCCATGCCTGCAGAGCCAAGATGCTGCCAGGAGCAGCAAAACCTTGGGTCAGAGCTCAGGCCTCAAGGCGACATTAGCAGGCCATGACATCTGCCCAGGGCCAAGTGCAGCCCAGCTGTCAATAATGAGGTCCTGCCCTTCCAGACCCCGCTGGGGACACTGCTAGCCCATTGCACAGATGAGATCATGGAGGCTTTGCACATGGATGAGAGGGAGTGATCCCCCCTCCAGGGAGAGCCAAGGCCAGCTGGGGCCTGGTTCCTTCTTTTTCCATTGAGTTCAACCGGCCCCATGGGGGGAGGTGATTTCTTGGACCATAGTCCTCTTTGTAGAACTGTGGTTGGAACCCAGGGCCTCACACAGGCTAGGCAAGTGCTTGCCAGTTAGCTGCACCCATGATCCCCCTTTTTAAAAATTTTGGTACAGTCTTCCCATGTAGCCTAGACTGGCCTGGAACTCAGGACCCTCCTGCCTCAGCCTCCCAGGTTGTTGGTTCAGGCCTGCATCATTGTCTGGGAATGACCTCTGCCTATTGTTTCTAAAGCTTGAAGGGCCCTGGATGGGTGGGTTCTCTGCCCTTCAGAGAACCCTGAGGTACAGGGGGAAAGCTGCCAGGGGGTGGGGCTGACACTTCTGTACCCAGCCATCCAGGAAAGGCATGAGAGCCACCAGCCAAAACCACTTTCCCTGCAGTGGCCAAGGCCGTTGACCTGGGAGCCCCACAGAAGAGGGCTTACCCACGTCTCCCTAGGTTCTTCTCAATATATAGGAACATTAGAAGCCACTTGTACCTGATATGGTGGCGTACACCTGTTGTCATCCCAGCAGAAGGCTGAAGGAAAAGGATCTTGAGTTTGGACTAGCCAAGGCTCAACAGAGACCTTACATTTAGAAAACAGGTTGGGGGGATAAAACAATTCTCTTATTTATTTATTCATTCATTTGAGACATGGTTTCTCTGTGTAGTCCTGGCATTCCTGAAACTGACTCTGTAGACCAGGCTGGCCTGGAACTCACAGAGATCAGCCTGTCTCTGCATCCCGAGTGCTGGGATTAAAGATGTGTGCCACCACTACCCAGCAGCTCCTCGCCCAACCCTGTGGGGTCAGCCATCTCTCCTTATAAAAGATCACTGAGGGAGGAATCCTCCTCATGGCCAGTTTATAGACAACAGAGGTTTAGCTCAGAAAGTGACTGCCCTTGGCACTTAGATGCTGAACTCCAATCCAAAGCAGGTCCTCTAGTGAGGTCTTAGGGGGGGAAAGAGAGAGAGAGAGAGAGAGAGAGAGAGAGAGAGAGAGAGAGAGAGAGAGAGAGAGAGAGAGAGACTGAGCACAGGTAAAGGGCAGAGCCTGCAGCCTCAAGGGTGAGTGTGTTACAATCATATGCTGGTATATTGAGTTGCTTTGGGCTTCAGGGCTTATAGGATGGGGTCTGGGTGATATGGAATGTTCTAGAACTTGCATGTTTGATGTAGGCAGTTAGGTTGGAATGGGAGCCACCGTATCTCCTGGGAGCTTCCAAGGTGGCTCACATCTGTTCCGAAGAGAAACGTGTTGTCTGTGGGAGAGCAGGTGGCAGTGGTAGGACCTGCGGGCTTGGGGACCTGCAGTAATGAGCTTCCTGGTGCATCTTCCCACCCACCCCTTGTGGCTTTGCAGTATTTTGTTTTGAGCTAATACTTCCCTTCCCTAGATGTATCAGGGAGGTTAATCAAAGCTCAGGCACACAGATGGCTGGATGACAGGTCATACCAGTGCTATGTACACGGAATGGGAGCTCCAATGCCCCCAAAGCACTTGGGTCCCTGGTACCTAAAGTAAGGGACGGTGGGGTCTTTGCACCTCTGAAGGATCCACTGCTCTGGAAAAAGGTGGGGCCAAGAGAGGAGCCATCCCACCAGCCAGCCTGTCACTTGCTCCACCTTAATTATTCATAAAGCCAGAAGGTCAACTGGGCATTTCCGTTGGTGGCAGCGGTTACCTTATGCACTAGGACAAAAAGGTCCTTTGTTGTCTCTGTGGTGTGACCTTTTCGGATGGGCAGGCTGTCAGGAGTGGCCTTCCACTCACCTTGGGAGGTGACAGGAAGTGTCTGAGGTTATGCCAGGACCTGAGGTCCTCTAAAAGGGAAGGCAGGAGGCAGGAGCATTACTGATGAGGCTGAACCCCGTCTGGAGGAGCTTGGCTGTGCCTCAAGTAACAAGTGGAGAATATCTCACCCCAAGTGCCACAGCTGGAAGAGGGTCCCCTGCGAGCATGGGCTGAACACCCATCTCAAACCTAGAGTGCTCCTGAACACAAACTTCTGAGCACGATGTGACACCCCAAGTGGAAAATTCCTCCCTGAGCTCACGTGACAGGTGCAGTCAAGACGGGTGCAGGGGGAATTTAGAGGGAATACAGTGGTAAGGCACTTGCCTAACATGGGAGGCTTTTGGTTCAGTCCCCAGCACCAGACAAATCAAACAAAATAGATGCCTTAAACATGATATAGGGCCTCAATCCATACTGTGTCTGCTTAGCATGCACAGAGCCATGGGTTCAGTAACCCAGCACCAAATGATACCAGTGTGGTGGTGCCAGGACTTGAGAGGTGGAGGAAGGAATATCAGACATTCAGGCTCATCCTCAGTTACATACAGAGCCTGGGATACAAGACCCTGCCTGGAAACAAACCAAACTAGTACATAAAATCACTTTTGTGTTTTAACTTGGGTCCCACCATCCCCAGGATACCTCATCTGTAACAAAATAAAACCTGAAATATACACACAGTCCAAGGCTTTTGAAGCTGGCCACATTCCAGTGTAAAGAGTTTTTAAAATTATGTATTTGTGTGTGAGTGCGGACACCCCACAGCACAGGCTTCGAGCAAAAGAGCCTTTATTCTCTGAGCCATCTTGCCAGCCCTGCATGGCAATTTTTATATCCACGTTCCATAATTTTCTTATCTCCCATCTTTGACACACCTAAAATGAATGGTTACCTCTGCTCTTAATTTTGCCTGGCTATGTGTTTTTACTTCTGAAGCTTACCTGCAAGCTGGTTAATTATCCTATTGGGCAAACACTTATTTTTGCAGACACTACTCATTATGAATCTTCTCCTTTATTTAATACATCTTCCTCATATATTTCTCAGCAAGGGTCTGCGAGTTATAAACTGAACTCTTTTGCTGGCGTCTATGAATGAACATTGAGCTGGGTATAAAATGTATGTTCTGTTTGGGGTTGCTATTGATAAATTAGGTTTTGTCTAATGGCTTTTTGTTATTGAAACCTATTTTTCCTGTTTTAAATTTGTGTTGGTTGTTTTTTGTTGTTAATTCTGGCAACTGTCTAGGTGCCAAACACTTTTTTAAAAAAAGATTTTTATTTATTATGTATACAACATTCTGCTTCCATGTATATCTGCACACCAAAATAGGGCACCAGATCTCATAACGGATGGTTGTGAGCCACCATGTGGTTGCTGGGAATTGAACTCAGGACCCCTGGAAGAGCAGTTGGTGCTCTTAACCTCTGAGCCATCTCTCCAGCCCGCCAAACACTTTAAAAAATAATTTATTTAACTTTATTTTATGTGCATTGGTGTGAAGGTATCTGGTCCCCTGAAACTGGAGTTACATAT
This sequence comes from Cricetulus griseus, assembly GCF_003668045.3. Taxonomy (NCBI): domain Eukaryota; kingdom Metazoa; phylum Chordata; class Mammalia; order Rodentia; family Cricetidae; genus Cricetulus; species Cricetulus griseus. Next base: position 97,931,928 of record NC_048597.1, read on the forward strand.
ATTTGTGAGCTGTCATATATGGGTGCTGGGGTTGAACCGGTGCTCTTAACCGCCAAGCCATCTCGCCAGCCCCGTGTTGTTTTAGATATGATCATACCTGGGAATGGTTTATACCATTTCATTCTAAAGAAGACTCATATCTTCTATCACAAACACATTGTCTCCTGGTGATCCTGCCCCTCAGTGGTTCATGTTATAAATATGGTGGACCATTTGGTTGTCTCCCAAACACCTCTTCTCTCATGTTTCTCCAAAACTCTGAGCCACATCCAGGTTCATTTTCTTAGGTTTGATCTTCAGTTTACTAATTCTTGCTCCAGCAAGGTTGCAGCCTTTACCCATTGTGCTGGCTAGTTTTTGTTTGTTTTTTGAGACAGGGTTTCTCTGTCCTGCAACTCACTCTGTAGACCAGGCTGGCCTCAACCTCACAGAGATCCACCTGTCTCTGCCTCCTGAGTGCTGGGATTAAAGGCTTGTCCTGGCTAGTTTTTATGTTGACTTGACACAACTAGAGTCTTCTGAGGAGGGAACCTCAGCTGAGGAAATGCCTCCCTAAGATCCAGCTGTATGGCATTTCCTTAGTGAGTGATGAGGGAGGGCCTGGTTCATGTGGGGTGGGGCCATCCCTGGACTGGTGGTCCTGGATTCTATAAGAAAGCAGACTGAACTGGGCGTTGGTGGTGCACGCCTTTAATCCCAGCACTTGGGAGGCAGAGGCAGGCGGATCTCTGTGAGTTCGAGACCAGCCTGGTCTACAAGAGCTAGTTCCAGGACAGCCTCCAAAAGCCACAGAAAAACCCTGTCTTGAAAAACAAAAACAAAACAAACAAACAAAAAAGACTGAGCAAGCAATGAGGAGCAAGCCAGTAAGCAGCAGCACCCTCCATGGCCTCTGTATCATCTCTTATGTCCAGGTTCCTGCCCTGTTTGAGTTCCTGTCCTGACTTCCTTCAGTGATGAACAATGATGTGGAAGTTTAAGTCAAATAAACCTTTTCCTCTCTGAGTTGCTTTGGTCATGGTGTTTTATCACAATAGAAAACCTGATTGAGACACCCATTAATTTTTTTTTCAAGACGCTTTTTCCTTATAACTTTGTAGGCCAGGCTGGTCTCGAATTTACATAGATCTGCCTGCCTCTGCCTCTCAAATGCTGCGATTAAATGCAGGTGCAACCACTGTCTGGCTCAATTAAATTTTTAAATTTTCTTTTGTTTTTCAAGATAGGGTTTCTCTGTGTAACCTCCCTCTGTAGACGGGACTGGCCTCGAGCTCCCAGAGATCTGCCTGCCTCTGTCTCCCAAGTGCCGGGATTAAAGGTATGTGCCACCATTGCCTGGCAAAAAAATTAAATTCTAATTACACATTGCCTATAGGTTCATGCTGCAAGGTTTGAGTTTCCTACTTTGGTTCATTTGCTTGGGTGGTTTGACTTGATTCTGGGTCCATTTTCTGCCAGGGTTATCTCTGTTCTTCCTATTGGCAGAGTTCCTGTGCATCCTGAGTCACAGAAGTGATTTCCTAGGGGACTTTGCACCTGTTGTGCTGAGAGTCTTGGTGCGGGGGTAGGGGTAGCACATGCTCCCATCCTCCCAAGTTCCCCACCAACCCCCACAACCCATCCCCCAACTCCGCCCCACGGATAGTGAGGCCCTCCTCGGGGAACCTTCAAAGTCTGTCATTTCATTTGGGGGAGGGCCTAGGCCCTCCTTGCTGTATCTGGGCTGCAATAGTATCCCTTCTTAGGGAATGGGCTCCCAAAGTCCATTTGTGCTCTAGGGATAAAGACTGGCTCCACTGATAGAGGTCCCATAGACTGTCTTGGCCTCCTAGCTGGCACCCACATTCCGAGGACTTGGTTTGGAGACCCTAGTCATAAAGCTGGGGAAACAGCATTGGACCACACATGGAATCTTATTCTGTCTTATAAATGCCTGACCTTAGCTTGGCTTGTTTCTTGCCAGTTCTTCCCAACTACTATCCCAACTACTTGTTGCCTCTGGGCTTTTTCCTTTTTTTACTTCTGTGTATCTTACCTTCATTCTTGCTCTGTGGCTGGCTGGGTCCTGGTGATCTCCTCTCCTTCTTATCTCTTGTTCCTTCTTCTTCCCTCAGATTTCTCCTCCTTTTTATTCTCTCTGCCTGCCAGCTCTGCCTAGCTTTTCTCCTGCCTTGCTATTGGCCATCCAGCTCTTTATTAGACCAGTCAGGTGTTTTAGGCAGGCAAAGTAACACAGCTTCACACAGTTAACAAAATGCAACATATCTTTGTATCATTAAACAAATGTTCCACAGCATGAACAAAAGAAACACACCTTAAGATAATATTTTGCAACAGTATAAAAACTGTATGTATACTTCTCCACGTAGGGCTTGCCTCCCTCTCTCCCTCCTCCCAGCAGAAGTAGTGCCCAGGATTGGCAGAAGTGTTACTTTCTGGCCCACTTGACATGGATGGCTACCATTTGTGTTTCAGTGCTTGTGAGGCCCTGGTTTATGCTTACACAGACCCAAGGCCAGGAGGGTCTCTCAATGGGTTTAAAGCCCCCACCTTTAGCCATCAACCTGTAGCCATTCTAACACCATCTGGCAACTTCTGTTCATCCCCCTGTGGGGTCTCACCCTGTGGGGTCTCACCCTGTGGGGTCTCACCCTGTGGGGTCTCAGTCTCTCCTTGCTTCTGGCATCTGGGTGTGTCCTCTCTCCCTGGGACAGGATCTTGTCCTACAGCCTAAGCTGCCCTTAAACTGGAGGTCCTCCTGCCTCCTAAGTACTGGATTTACCCATGTGTGCCACCAGGGCCTGCTCAGGGACAGCCCTTTCTTCTAAGCTTAGAATGTTAAGGTGGTTCCTGGATTTCTTCAGTGGCCACCTGTTTGGAGTGGCAGGTGTAGCCTGTGGTAGCCCTCAGGAGCAGGGCCAGTTTCTTTGATTTCTTTCCCTGCATGTGGGGTATATTGCAGCTGCTTGATTCAGCCTCAGGATAAATCCGGAGCTGAGATGGTTGTGAAGGCGGGGTTGAGCTGTCTCTTGGGTGCTGTGCACCGCACCCACTCTCTGAGTGTCGGCTTGGCTGGAGGTTGCCCAGCAATAGCTAGCTACCTCTGCCGTTCTGAGCTGTGTGACCAACAGCAAGCCACACTGCCTCTCTGATCCTGCCTCCTGAGCAAGGAAGTGGGTGTGCTGCTGCCAGCACTGTTAATAGAGTCTAGTTGTTGTCTGCCCAGCCCTGGCTCAGCTCCTGCCTCTGAGTCAGGCTGTCACTCTATTTATCCCTGCTATAAGGCGAACAGTAAAGAGCCAAGTAGGGCTGGAGAAAGGCGGGCACACCCCAACTGTGATGCTCAGAGCCATGCTCTCCCACTCTCACAGCTTTCTGCATTGCCTCATTTGTTCAGAGTTGCAGGGTGCGTGGCAGAGCGAAAGCAATCCACCCGTCATGTTTACTCCCCCCTCCCAGGATGTGTTCTGTTCTGATGTGGGCTGGGCTGGGCTGGCTCCTCCGGGGGAATCTGGCTTTTGTCTGCAGGAAGAGGGTCGGAGGGTCTGTGTTCCTGCCTCACTGTTGGATTTGAAATACCACTTCAAAAGGCCAGGTGCATCCTTAGTAGGTTTTAAAGTCCATGGCAATATGGTGGGTGTGCACTAGGTTGTGGCTGCCAAGGCGCTGGCAGGTGGAGGAGGGGCAGCTGGTACAGGATCCCCTGTGAGGCTCCAGAAGCCTAGCCTCCCTCCTTCCATCCCTCCCTGCCTCCCCAGTCCTGCATTAGTCACTGCTGTGTCTGGAGCCCCAGGTGGCTTCCCTGTGGAGCCCAGAGGCAGCATAACAGCCCTGGAGACTGGAGTGGCTCCGGGCACAGGCAAGCCAGTCACAGCCACAGCCACGCTGATGGCCCTTGTTTCTCTCAGCAGATTCGGAGCTAAGTAGACTGATTTTTCAATTGAGGCCAAAGTCCGTGTGATATAAAATTTACCATTTTAGGACTGGGGAGATGGCTCAGTTGGTAATGTGACCTGTGAGTATGAGGACCCAAGTTCAATCCCTCGCACCCATGTAAAAAGTAGTAACATCTTATCCCAGAGCTGGGGAGGAGCCCTGGGGCTCTCTGGCCATTCCATATGAATCTGTGAGCTGAGATACAGTGAGAGACACTAGCTCAAAAACAAGGTAGAGAGTGACAGGAAGACATCAGGTGTTGACCTCACCCCCTTCACACACACACACACACACACACACTCTTCAACTGCTGTGAAGTGAGCACCTTGGTTGGGTTCTTTGCATTTAGTGTTGTAAATCTCAATTTCCATAACATCCCATCACCCCCAATTAAACCCCGTGCCCACCTGTTACCCATCTTTACCCTCTCCTCCTGGCCCTTGTCCAGCAAGAGTCCATGTTCCACTTCCATGGACTCACCTGGCTGGGTGCTTGACATTACAGGCATGTGGACCAGGTGGCCTTGCTGCTTGCTGGGTGCACTGTTGTCATTGTCCCACTGCACCAGTGAGGGCCACAACAGCCTCTCTTTTGACTGTTCACAGGATTTCGTCTGTGGATTTCTCCTCTTTCATGCAGTGTGTCATCCACTGGAGACATAGCTGTTTTCACCTTGGAGAGCTGTGAATAGCATTTGTGACTAGGATGGCTTGTCACTATGGGAGCCACCTCCTAGGGGGTGGGAGGTGTTATTGTTCTATCAGGAGGAGGCAGAATGGTGCTTAAGGAGCAGCTCAAAGCCACCTCTCAAAGCCACAGAGCTGCCCGCCTGTGCCGCCTGTGTACTCTGCACCTGGGGAGGTGAGGTGTCTGCAGGGTCCTGGCCCTTCTGTTGGGATGGTGAGCCACAGAGCTCTGGGTACCTTGAAAGTCCCTAGATCCTACTTAGTGTGTCCCTGGGTGTCAAGCATTCATATTCAGGTGGGTGTGGCTGCTGAGGACAGGAGGCAAGAAGGCTTAGGGAGCCTGAAGAGAGCAAATACAAGTCCCACTGTCCCATTTAACTGTCCTGTGTCCAAGCTCCACTCTTCTTACCAGGTCTACTGCAGTTGCTGGCTCCCAGCTGTTGCCAGCCCTCTCTGTGTCTACTTTCTGTCTTATCTTGCCGGGGGTGACGGTCTCTGCCCTGGCTTGGAGTCTTATGTTCCTGAAAGCACAAGACTCTAAACCTTGTCCCAGTGGATGAAGCCAGCGTGGCACACCCAGCCATTCCCACTGCCCCCACCTTCCCAGGAGCCCTGGGTCCCTGACTCATCAAAGCTATTGCCATGTCCTTTGCCACCATGCCCTCCCATGCCTCATGTCTCAGGCTGAATGGACCCCTATTAGACATCCCCCCCTTGCCCCTTCCCTGGGGTTGGGAACATTACTCTTTCTTCCCAGTGAGATGTGAGAAGCAGAATTCTAAAGCCTTATTACTTTTATGTGGGTTACATGTTGACACAGTAGTATTTTAGATATTGTGGACTAAGGAAAAATCTATTACTAAAATTAATTTCATCTGGATGTGGGTCACTGGTTATTAGAAACTCCAGGTAGCACAATTCGCAATTTATGCTTATCAGAAGTAGAGGCATGGTGGCACACACCTTTGATCCCAGCACTCAGGAGGCAGAAGCAGGTGGATCTCTGTGAGTTTGAGGCCAGCCTGGCCTTTACAGTGAGTTCTAGTACAGCCAGAGCAACACAGGAAGACCCCATTTCAAACAAACAAATGGCATAGGCTGAGGAGCTGGGGCTATGGCTCTGGTAGAGCAATTTCCCTAGCATGCCTGAGGCCCTGAGTTCAATCCCCACCATAAGTGAAGAGCAGAACTCAAGGTTATCTTTGGCTATATGAGTTGGAGGCTAGCCTGGGCTTCATGAGAGTCTGTCCAAAAAGGGAGGGAGAAAGGGAAAGGGATGTGTGTCCTTCATAAGGTCACATGTGCACGGACAATGGCACTGAGCCAAGGATGACTCATTAATATTCTTGAGAAGGTCTGCTATCCCATATGGACTGTGCCGTGTGCAGGGAAATGTTGTTATGGCTGATGCCTACGCACTGTATGGTGCAAAACTGGAAAGCACAGGCAAGCCTCCAGTCCCAGTTGCTGATTGCTCTATCCGGTTCAATCATGTGCCTTCAATGTGAACTTCACAGCAGGTATCATCTTGGCTTGTTGGATTGTCCCCTTGATAACAGGCCGGGGACATTAAATGTTGACTCTCACTACTTCAAAATGGTTTTTCAAGGGCTGGAGATGTGGTTCAGTTCATAGAGTGCTTGCTTGGCATGCACGAAACCCTGGGTTCACATAGCATATAAGCCAGGTATGACAGTGCATGCCTGTAGTCCCAGCACTTGGGTGGTGGAGGCAAGATTATCATCTTCAACTACATAGAGCATTCAGGGCCAGCCTGGGATACATAAGACTCTGTCTCAAGTATGTTTTTAAGGCTGTGTGGTATTCCCCCTCAAGGATGTCCCAAGACAATTGTGGTTTCCTGGGGCTTGGCATTTTCTCCATGGTGTGGTTATTTTATTACTAGGCAGGCAAGCTTCCTGTGACCACCTCTGTACACTCCTTGTTCCTTGGGTTTCTCCTAGGAATCGGATTGCTGATTGGAAGGGTGTGTATACTGTCATCTGGTACAGATGTCACATGAATCAGAATAAACCTAAGTTTTCTAGTAATTGTGGTGTAACCTAATTCTACGCTTTCCAGTAGCCATGCTGAAGAAATGGCTCGAGATGCTGCAGGATTTTCAGTTGTAGCTTCTCTGGAGGCTGAGGCAGGAGGATTGCTTGGGCACACTTCAGGCTTAGCCTGGGGACCCAGACCAGCCACAGACATAGCAAATACAGATTTAATGCAGACAGATGTTTTGAAAACAGTCCCAAATCAGAAGCACTTCTGGTCCTTCCCGAGAGTTTCTGTGAGGGCTGCTGGGTGAGAGCAGCTAGACTGTGACAGGGATGCAGATGCCTGCGCATGCTCTCTGCACCTGTTGGATTCTTACTCTCAGGATCGGTTCCACCCCAGGGGCATTACTGAAGTTGGTGGGTAAAGGGTTTTTTTTTTTGTTTTGTTTTGTTTTGTTTTGTTTTTGTTTTTTGTGAATCACAGAGACCAGAAAGCCTTCTACCCCTGGGCTGGGAGTATAGCTCAATGGGTAGGGTACTCACCTGAAGCACCTAGGGCGCTGGGTTCTTCTGTCCCCAGCTCCTAATAACTTGGGTGTGTTGGCACACACTCATAATCCCTGTGTTCAGGAGGTGGAGGCCGGGGATCAGGAATTCAAGCTTGTCTTTTGCTACATAGTAAATTTAAGGGTAGCCTGGGCTACATGAGACCCTATTCCAAAAAAAAAAAATGTGCTACACCCAAAACATGAAGCTCTATGCCTTCCAAGGGGACCACTGTGTCACTTGTGCCTACATCAAGATATAGAATATTCTCTGCCCCCAGGGCCCTCCTCATACTCCATTCATATTACTCTGACCCCAGGGGACAACCACTGCCCTGACATCTAACACTGTAGATACGTGTTTCCCAAGTATGAGCTTTGCCCAGGTGAAATTGTGAAGTGCGTTCCTTGTCATGCCTGGCTTCTTTTGGGTCTGTGTTACATATGGTGCTCGTTTTCATTACTGTATACAACCCTATCCGTGGGCTGCATCGCCCTTTTGTACTTCAGCTGTCCTGCCCTGGGTAGTTTCCAATTCATAATGATTCATACTGCCCAGCCACAAGGCCGAAAGCGTGCTCTGTTCATCCTTGTTTCTGTCATGAGCATACTGGGTGCGGGACCCTGGTCGGCTCCCTTGCTATCTTGCCCGTCCTGTCTGTGGCTGTATTTTTCTCTAGAAAGGTAGCTATTGTCCTGGATATCAGCCTTTCTGATTGTTCGTGACTACATGTGCAGTGTGGCGATGCAGCCCTGCCCGTCTGTGCTGTGTGGGATGGATGAGCTAATCTCTCAAGTGGTGCCTGGCCCAGGTTGGCAGCCTTCCCTAGTCTTCCCTGGTGAGCGGCAGCTGCTGGGGATGCTTGAGAGCCCTGGGTGGTGGATTCTTGAGTAAACCAAGGCTTGAGCCTGAGGTTGGAGAGGAAGAAGACTCGAGACATGGTGGGGGGTGTGAAGGTGGGCATTAGGTCTCAGGTATTCACAGCTTCTAGAATGAGAGGTGGGGTGGGGAGGGAGGAGATGAGGTGATTGCAGGTGTGTATGGCAGGTCCCCAACCCAGTCACTGCATTGGCAAGTTTGGCCTGAACTGGATGTGGTCCCCAGGAGTACTTGAAGGCCCTGAGTACATCAAGCACCTGGAGTTACATAGGTGACATCCCATGGGGGAAGGGCATGCTTTAGATTGTATCCCAGATCTCCCAATTGCTAGTGTTGTTATCTTCAGCCAGCAAGAGTAAAGCTGGAGATGACTGCATGGGTCCCCTTTGGTCACTCACCACTCTCTCTACACCAGAGACATTGTGTGTCTTGGGGACTTTCTCTCCTTCCAGGCCTACTTTCTCCCTTCTCTTTCTGCTCTCTCCACCTTGCCTTCTCCCAGCCAAGACAAGCCTCACAGGCAGATAGGGTACAGGATAATGGGGATGGGGATGGGGTGGGGTGGGCAAACAGGCAAGTACAAGTTCCTCTGTGGTGGAAGGACAATGCCTGTGGGAGTTGCTGGCCTGGCCCACCATCAGGGGCTGGCACTCACAAACAGCCACTGTCTTGCTAAGGGAGTCTATGATGACCCCAGAGCTGCCCCAGCAGGCAGAAAGGGAGGTTCTTCTATATCCCTCAGTTGTGGTTCAATGTGGTCAAGGGGGATGTCACAATGTCACAAGAGGGGTGGCAGTGGCCAAGTGAGGAGGAAACCAAAGAATACTGCAGCCTCAAGCCACCTCAAGTTCAATGTCAGTGATCTCTGTTTCTCTCTCATTTTTTTCTTTCTCCCATTTCCACCCCCCCCCCAGTCTCCTCGGATCAGATCGAACAACTGCACCGGAGGTTCAAGCAGCTGAGCGGGGACCAGCCCACTATTCGGTAAGATGCTCGGCCAGGCAGGGTTTGCAGTTATTTTCTGCCCCTTATCTCTTTCCCTGGGTACACGTGGCTCTGGGCTGGCTGGCTCCAAGGGCTGTCCCAGTTTCTGAAGCAAACCCGTTGTTTGGATTCTCCTAGGTCTTTCTAAGACAAGCTGTGGGGGGAGAAAGGGGCCTTTTCTGTTTCTTACAGGATCAGACACCTGTGGGGGAAGCCAGGGAGGGGAGGAAAAAGCCACCCAGCCCTGCCCAACTGCTTCATGCAAAGATCTGGACCTGTTCTGACCCCCTCCCCCCCCCCGCCCCCACACTGATCACCTGCCGGATCCTTCCTGGTGCTGGAGTGTGAAAGCCAGCTGTTAGAGCTGTGTTCCCCGGGGTGCAGGCATCACCCTGCTGAGCCTATCTCTAGACTTTAATTCCACTGTGCCATTCCAATCTTGGACAAGATGAGATGGGTGGCAGGGTCTACTTTCTGTTAGAGAAGTTGATGTTTTCCACTGTGGGCTTCTTTTTTTTTAGTACTGGAGATGAACACTGCCCTGTACCTGCTAGGCAGGCACTTCACCCTGGTCTACAGACCCAGCCCTCTTTGTTTTTCCCTTTTCCCCTTAGCTGTGTCACATTAAATTACCCAGGCTGGCCTTGGGCTCACTCTGTAGCCCAGGCTGGCCTTGGGCTCACTTGCTTTCCTCCTGCCTGCTCAGTAGCTGGAATGACAGGTGGGAGCTACAGACCCTGCAACATGAACAGACTTCTGTTACAAACTTTCTACCAGACAGTAGTGTCCTAAATTATGCATAGGGTCTCCAGGTGACATCATCAAAACACTGATGCAAGCCTTGCACAGGCCCCAGGAAAGCTTCCTTCTTCATAGATGGCTTCATTTCCTCCTCTGAGGGAGCTGTGTGCACACGCAAGTTTTCTTGCCTCTTACACAAAGGCACATTATTAACTTAGAGTGGCGCCCGGAAGGTTCCCATGGTCTCATGATTCTGTGGCCTCTGGTCTCCATTTAATTTGCCCCACACTCCATCAAAGACAGGGTTGACCTGTGCAGAGCAGCCAGCCATCCTGCCCTGTAAGCCCATGAAGTTGCCTGGCTTCTCACTGGCTCTCAGAGGCTCAGGCACCTGAGTTGGAGCCAATTCTCGTGGCCAGGGACCAGAAATGAACTGTTTGCCTTGCTGAATGAGAAAGGGTAGGCTTTGGAGTCAGACCCAGCCTTACCTGGTGAAGGCTTTGGATCAAATCCCATCTCTTAAGAATTGAGGTGCAGGTGAGAAACCTGGGAGACAAACCTCAAGCTCTTGGCTGTGTGCTTTGGCCAGTCCCCCCACCTCCACCCTCCCACGCCGTTTACAGCCTTCTGCGTAAAGCAGGCTGCCGCTTTAGCTTGAATCTGAGTAATAGGCTTGCAGATGCACACAGCTGGTTCCCAGGCATTTGGCAAATGGACCAGGTTATTGCGCCCCACCTGAAATGCAGAGCAGTCTGGTTGATCTGCTTGGAGGGTGTAGGAGTCCTGAGTCCTGTAAGGGAGGGGGTGCCACAGAGAGAGGTCCTGTCTGCACAGAGGTGAGTCTGGGATCAGTGGGGGGGGCTGTCAGGTTGTAAGGTGTGAGTGGGTGTTGAGGGACCCCCATACTATAGGCAGACAGAACCCTCGCTCTTAACATAGTTAATAGTCACCTTCTGTCACCTCCTCATCCCACATGGGTGCTCACACAGCAGGTGTCCGGGGACTCCCCAAGAAGTTTATGGCATCTAAGCTAAACTATTGTGTATCATGAACAGTGTGACCAATCGGGGCTGTAGTGGGGAGAGTAGACTCCAGCTGGGTTATCAGGGAGGCTCTTACCCCCAACTTTCCCAGAGAGGTTATGACTTGAAATGCTTCCTGCATGTTTGTGTGCCTGACCAGGGCCTCAGCCCAGATGCCACAGCACACTGTAGCCACACATCCACTTTGTGTCCCAAGGTGAGCCACCCCTCCCAGCTGCTCCTTAGTCATAGTGAACAGCAGCTTCCTTTTCTGCTGACCCCATCCCGCCCCCATCCAGAGCTGCCCTGTGGTGTGTCTGTCTATCTCTCTTGCTTCTGGTCCATCAGAAAGTGTCCAGTTCTACCCAGAGTCTGGGATGCTGTCTTTTCCTCTAATCCCTCTGCCTGTCCCACTCAGCTTCAACCCCAGTATCCTCTCCCATCCTCAGATTTGTGTCCAGCAGTGCCCGGGAAGACATTTGCCTTGTGAGACATGGTCCCTTCCCTAAAGAGTCCCCATGAGGCCTCACTTTCCCCAGTATGGGAAAACTGTAAGCTCGCTCTGTGAGCTCACTGTGAGCTCTGCACTGAGGTCTACCAGAGTGACCTTGGCAGCTGAGCTGGGCCTCAGAAGCCACCGGAAACTAGCCCATAGCACTGGGCTTGCAGAAGAGGCCAGCCCGGTCCTCGGTGGTTTTCTTGGGGTTTTGTGTGTCCTTTTGTAAGCTGGATGCTTATCCTACCCTCTTTGGGAGTCCCCAGGGAATCTCAGCTGGAACTTGGCAGGAGTGGGTGCCCGTAGAGCTCTGATTCTCTCCAAAGCCAAAAGGCACAGCCTGGAGGAAGGGGGGTGTGCTCCCTGGGGCCAGAGTGCTTCTGCTAGCTGGCTGTGTGACTACAGCTTACTGGCTTGGCCTCTCTGGGCTCCGTATTCTTGTCAATGAAAGTGGTCCCATCACTGTCCCAACTTGTAGGTTCGAGGGTTATTGAGCTTCCCAGTGAGTGGCCTGGCATGGGGAGGGCACTTCAGAACTTGGCGAGATGGTATAAACCATCCCCCTCCCCAACTTCAAGCTGCCCTGGAAGAGGCATGGAAGATGGGTGTCTCTTGGGGCTTTCTGTGGCCCTTCTCCTTGCTGGCCACTAGGGCAGCAGTGCTGGACTGATGGTAAATGCAAGGGCAGTGACCCTGATAGCATCCAGGAGGTCCATGGTGGAGCAGAATCCTTTCAGGAAGTTCCGTGAGGGCCTGACAGACATGAGACAGAGACCCCGAGGCCACTCAGCTTGGCCTGGCCCAGCTCGAGCACCAAGCTTGCCTTCTCTTTTTCAGAGTAGGGGCGGCAGAAGCCAGGGGTCTCTGGGTACCAGACGGACCAGTCCTATTTCTTGTGACTGCTTCCAGACCAAGGCCAGGACATCACCCCTGGGCTATAGCCACTGTCCCTGGGCTCCTTCTTTTTCCCCACCTCTTTTTTGGGGGCCTCCAGCCCTTTTTCTACTTTTGGGTGTGGGGGTGGGGTTGTTCATCTGTGTAGGGCTAGCTTCAAACTCACAATGCTCCTGCCTTAGCTTCCTGAGTACCTGGGATAACAGGTGCTACCACTCCTGGCTAGGAAGGTGTTTCTCCCCCTCTCTGCCTTGTTGGTCTCTAAAATGGGTTAAGTGCCTGCCCTCCATGGCATTGTCACTGGGGTGGGACCTTCCACCTTGGGAGGGCTGCACTGGTCGCTGTCACTGAAAGGATCTTGGTCCACCGCTGCAATCATGGTCCACCATGATTAACATTGCTTTACTGCTGCTGCAGTATCTCTGTTCCCACTGTGTTCGTGTGTGACACCCCCATTCCAGTGTCCTGAGTATTCCTACCTTACAACTGGGACATCTGAAACTGGGGTGGGGGGGCACCCTCTCCCCCAAAACCATGTGTTATAGAGGAAGGAGCCTGGGTTGGCAGCCACAGCCCCTGTATTTTACCCCATCATGTTAGTACAGAGGAAGTGTTAGGTCTGCACCCATCTCACAGATGAGGAGACTGACCCTCACAGAAGCAGGTGCCTGAGGTGAGGGGTGGGTGGGACAGGAGTGTATGTCTGGCAGACACCTGTAGAGATGGAGATCAAGGAGAGTGGGCAGGGCAGTGCCAGATGTATGAGTGTGACTTTGCCCTGCCTGGGTCCCAGTGTGACTCCCCAAGCTGGGCGAGCCTGGGCAGGGGACACCTGTTACTTCAGGAAATCATAGGAGCCCTGGTATGTCAGGTCTCCCCCAGGTGAGGTACATGCTGCAGGCCACACAGCTCACAGAGCTACTGTGACTGTCATATGAGCAGTGACCAGCAAGGAGGCGGGGGGGGGGGGGGCTCTGATGATCTGATCGTCTCCGTGGTAACCTTGACTGCTTCTGTCCAGGGTTCTGGTTTCTCTTGCTTCCTCCTGTGGTTGTTGGAGGCTAGCAACTATGTGGGGGCAGGGACAGAGAGCCCTTGTGTGTCTGGCCCTGAGGCTCCCTGTGTTCTCTCTGGGTTGCCATTGTAAGGGCAGTTAGCGGTTGTCTTGTGTGGAAATTCCCTCTGTAGAAATGGACGGTGCTGCGGTTTTTAACAAAAGCAGGGGAAAGTTTTTAGTAGTTTGGGGAGCACTCATTCCCATCCATCCAGCCATTTAAGCTGCACTGTCACTTTAAGCATCCAAGAATGACACCCACCCCTATCACCCTGGAAACCAGGCTCTGTGCTGGCTTCCATCCTGAGCATGATGTTCTTGAGGCTTGGTGGCAGTGGCAGCGTGTGTCCTTGCTTCATTCCCTTGTTTGGTTAGGTTGTCAGCAGGCAGAGTCTGTGCAGCCCAGAATGGCCTTAAACTTGTGATCCTCCTGCCTCAGCCTCCTCCACACTAGGATCCCAGGCACGTACCACCATGCTGCTGCTTCTCAGGTACCTGGGACTGCAGATTTGACCCACTTAACTTCTTTCCTTTTTAAAAGTGTTACTGTGTGTCCACAAAACTTAGTGGAGTCAGTTCTCTCCTTCCACATTTATGCTGGTTCTGGGATTGAACTCTGGCCTCCAGGTTTGCACACATGTGCTTTTACTGGCTCAGCCATCTCACCAGTCCCTCCATTTCTTTTCCACCCATCCTGCCTCAAATCCTACTTTTTGGTCATATAGTGGCACCCACCACAATGAGAGAACTGTCCAAAGTGTGTTTTTCTCCCAGACTGGGCTCTGGTGAATGTAGAAGGTGGCTGTGCCCAGTCACCAGCTCCTGTTTGGCTAGATGCCACCAGTCGGGCCACAAGGGAGAGGCAGGAAGCCACCCAGGGGTGGTGAGAACAGGAGAGATCCGGTCACCTGTTTCTGCTTGTGTTTGGAGCCAGAGGCCTCTCTCCTGTGAGGTGAAGCCAGTATGGGACAAGGGACTGTTTGTGGAATCTCCCAACTCAAACAGTCTCAGCTCCCTGCCCCAGTCTATTCCAGTGTCACGTTCCCCACTAATGTCCTCAGGGTGTGTGTGTGTGTGTCTTGTTGTTGTTGTTGTTATTTTTAATCAGCCGACTCCTCCCCATCCGGAGCAGTCTTTCTTGCCCCCTGGAAACTGGCTGTGCCCTAGGTCCCTGGGAACTCACTGCCATGGAGCAGGCACAGGTAACCTGAATAGAGGCTGGGCCCCTCCTGTGAGGCAGGCAGATGGGACATGTTCCTGCACCCTGCTCAGGCTGCTGCTGGGTCTCTTGTCTTTACTGAAGTGAAGCCCACACACCTTACAGCTCAGTCACTAAAATGCACAGCAGTGTCAGTATCTCTGCAGAGTTATGTATCCAGAATATTTGTCATCCTAGAGAAACCTGTCCCCTTAGGGGTCCTCTGGCTCACCCAGCTCTGGGCCACTCCTTTCCTGCTTTTTGCCCCAATGACTCAGCCTGTTCTAGACACATCATTCAAATGGAATAGTGACCTTTCACTGCCATTGTCTTTCCAGCAAGGTCAGTCTTAGGATTCATCCTCTTGTAGTGGGCATCAGTGTTCCAGTTCTTTTCCTGGCTGTGTAATGTTCCCCTGGGTGGACAGCCTGCAGTCCAGCTATCACTTTATCTGGTAGTAGACATTTGGTTGGCCCCTCTGTGTTCTCATGTGGTTCCTGTGGAGACTGCCTTTGTGTGCTTGCCTCTCTTGGGCACATGCTAGGAGGTGCCAGGTCATGAAATTCTCAGACACTCCATTCCCTTGAGGCCCTTGAGGCCAGTGTCTTACTGCTGGGAGCCCAGGTAAGCCACCCCAAGGCTTCCCTGTCTGAACTCTGCAGATCTTGTCTCTGCAGCCTGAGTACGAGGGTCCCACCCACCTCTCGGGTTCTTCCAAGTGACAGGCTCCCTCAGTCTTCCCACCCTCACCCAATCTGTAGGCAAGAGGCCTGAGGGGAGAGGGTGGGGCTGTTGGGGACAAAGTGACACCACGCTGCCTGTGTCCCATGCCACTGATGACCACTGTCTTGTGACTTTCTCTCCTGTGCCTCCTGGAATACAGCAAGGAGAACTTCAACAATGTCCCTGACCTGGAGCTCAACCCAATCCGATCCAAAATCGTTCGTGCCTTCTTCGACAACAGGTATGTGCCCTACCCTAGGCAGGCTGAGGTGGGACACCTCTTCCATCATGAAACACAGAATGAGGGGAGGGATCCTGAGTTGTCAGGAATCTTTCTCTGTCCTGCCAGCCAGCTCCCAGATAATGACATGGAGACATCTTTTAATTATGAAAGCCTGGCCTATAGTTTAGGCTTTCCCACCAGCCCTTATACTTAAATTAACCTGTTTATTTTAATCTACATTTTTGATGAGTGGCTCATTGCCTCATCTCTCAGTACTGCCCATGCTGCTTCCTAGATATCCCCTCCTCCTTCTCTCCCTCTCCCTGGAAATCCCATCTATACCTCCTGCCTAGCCATTGACCACTCAGCTTTTTATTACACCAATCAGAGCAGTACAGCTTACACAGTGTACAGATATCCCACAACACTGTGGCTTTGGACAGCTCTCCTGACTCCTCCACGTCTGTTAGTTATGCTGGCTGTGTAACAAATGACTCCAAAGTTAGCAATGTACTTTCTTTACATTGTGTGTGCACGCCCATGTTCATGTGTGCAGGTGTACATGTATGTGTATGTGCACGTTTGTGGATGCAGGTGTGCATGTGTTCACATATGAAGGTGTACATGCATGTATGTGTGCACATGCTCATGCATGCAGGTATACACGTATGTACATGTTCATGTATGTAGGCATATATGTATGTGCGCACATGTTCATGCATGTAGGTGTATGTGCACGCACACATGTTCATGTATGTAGGTATGCATGTATGTGTGCACATGCTCATGTATACAGGTGTACGTGCATGTGTATGTACTTGTGGAGGCCAGAAGACAACCTTAGCTGGTATTTTCAGGTATTGCCCTTGTTTTGAGACAGGACTTCTCACTGGCCTAGAGCTTGTCCATTTGGCTAGGCTAGCCAGCCAAAGGAGGGCTCCTCCTGCCTCCACTTCCCCAGAAGTGGTATTACAGGCACACACCACAACCAAACGCAGTCAAACCTGACAAGCGTCTCACCTACTGAACTATCTCCCAGACTGGCTCTATACATTTTATCCATGATTCTGGGATGGACCCCCAGGCTCTCCGGCAGGCAAGCCCACTGGGATCTGCCCCCAGCCTCAAGCCCAGTATTGACTTCTCATGGCTTCTATGGGCCAGGAAGCCAGAGTCAGTCTCTCCTCCCACATGTGGCCAAGGCTGAGGACAGGAGGTATACCTCACTGGCTCAAGTGCCAAAGGCATGATTCCATCCCCAACTTGGGGGCTCTAGAGATGCATGGATGATGAGGGCCCTGATCTGAACTGATGAGCCTGCCATTTGATGCTGTCAATGGAAAGTAACTGAGCTAGGCTGGGGCCCAGTTGGTGGAGCATGAACCCTGCAAGGGGGGACTGTGGTAGGCAGTGAGGGAGATTATTGGGACTATGTATGCAGAGGGCCATGTTGTCATGAGCTTGTGTGTGTGTGTGTATGCACAGTGCATGTTTGTGTGTGTGAACACTTCACAGTATGCTGTACAAATAGAGGTCAGTGGAAAGTTTATAGGGGTCAGTTCTAACCATGTGGGTTGTGGGGCAGTGAGCAGGTTTGGCAACAGAGCAGGCACCTTTACCCACCAAGCCATCTCAAGAGTTACTTTTTATGTACTGAGGCCCTCCCTCCCCTGGCTGCCCTCTTAGGAACCTGCGCAAGGGACCCAGTGGCCTGGCCGATGAGATCAACTTCGAGGACTTCCTGACTATCATGTCCTACTTCCGGCCCATCGACACCACCCTGGGCGAGGAGCAGGTGGAGCTGTCCCGAAAGGAGAAGCTGAAATGTGTGTGCCAAGCCCTTAGAATGTTGGAGTCCCTGAGAGCAGGAGGCTAGGCCATGTGTGGGAAGGAGAGAGACAGCCAGAGATATAGCCTGTGTTCTTACACCATCAGTCCCCAAACAGCAGATGTTGGTGTGGTCTCTGAAGTTGCACCTTAGTAGCCTCATAAAAGTCCAGTAGCTTCTGACTTTGGGGGACAGGCGGGGTGGGGGGCTGTGGGGTGACATACTTTAAAGAGGGTTTTACTCAAGGCCTTCTACTTAGCTATGTGACCATGGACCTGAGCCTGGTGTGCTGACAGTGAACGGGGGTGGCTGTGGGGGTGAGGACTCTGTAGCAGGTAGAACCTTGTATCTGGGGCTGGGGAGCCCCCGAGTCTGGGCCCCATACCTGCTCCCCCATGGCATGCTGTGAACAGTCTATGGTAGCCCTCTCCTCTTTAGACCACTAGCTCTGGGAAGCATTTAGTGGCCATCCTGGCTGGAATGGCACCATGGAGTCACGTCTCCTTTCAGCACTGTGATCTTTCCCACGACTCCTGATGTCCCTCCCCACCTCCTCAGGCTTCAAATACCCAGCTATGTTTAGTACTGGAGTGAATGCGAGGGGCTGGTGGGAGCAACCACACTGGTTGTCTCCTGGGTCTCCTGTATTGTTGCTCAGAAGGTCCCCACACTCCACACAGTCCATCTGAGAGCTGTGATGAGGGTCAGATAAACAGGAATACAGGTCTGAACCAGTTCAGGGCCTATCTTAACATGTACAGGACTTGACAGACCATCTGTGAAGTGGGCCATGACAGCCTGATCTCACAAGGTCAGGCTGGGACATCATGACCAGCAAATACTCTCAGGACATTTGGTTCCTGAGAGACGCCAGAACAGAGTGTGTAGGAGGGCTGGGGTGCCGGGGAGCCGTCACTCAGCACCTCATTTCTGTGGGGCTACTGCCAAGGCTGAGAGAGGCAGACAGGCTCTGCTAAGTCTTCTACCACCCCGAGGATCCACCTAGCAATCAGAATGTGGGCAGTGCGGCTTGGGACCTGGCTTTTTTTCTTTCTTTCTTTTTTGGTTTTTCGAGGCAGGGTTTCTCTGTATTGCTTTGGAGGTTGTCCTGGAACTCGCCTTGTAGACCAGGCTGGCCTCAGACTCACAGAGATCTGCCTGCCTTTGCCTCCCAAGTGCTGGGATTAAAGGCGTGCGCTACCACCACCCAGCTAAGGGACCTGGCATTTTAAGTTAACACCCAATTAACTTTGTGCTCATGAGATGTCCAGCCTTGTCACATGTCCGAAGTGTAGTGGTGGTGGCAGGTGATGCCTGCAACTCCTGTTTTATAGATGGGAAACCAAGGCTTATGAAAGGTCACTGGTGCAAGGCACCCCACTAGGAAGAGGCCAGTTAGCGCTCGTGGCCTGCACCTTTCTGCCCTAACTATGGCTTTGGCATCTAGTTCTTACCACAGTGTCTTGTGTTCAGTTTGGTGTAACTTCAGAGCAGGAGCCTGAGGGAGAAGGGGACACAGGCTCCGCTCCTGGCTTCACCTAACAGGCTCCTACCTCCACTGCTGCCCACAGTTCTGTTCCATATGTATGACTCCGACAGCGATGGCCGCATCACCCTGGAAGAATATAGAAATGTAAAGTATGCTCTCTTGGCCCTGCCCAGGGCTCCTGGCGCCTCCCCTTCCTCGGACCATCGTGGAGACCCAAGGTCACCAAGTGTCTGCCCCACTGGCAGGTGGTGGAGGAGCTGCTTTCTGGAAACCCTCACATCGAGAAGGAGTCAGCTCGATCCATTGCAGATGGAGCCATGATGGAGGCGGCCAGTGTGTGCGTGGGGCAAATGGTGAGCACTCCTTAGGGTAGAGGGAAGGAAGGGGGGAGAGCAGGACTCTGCCAACAGATCCGCCCCCCCCATTCTGCGGCTCCACATTGCCTTTCCCGTGGTTGGCATCCTGCGATTCTTGAAGGTCTTAGTGGCAGGAGCCAGGTATGCCCTGCTTGCTGCTCTAACCAGGGCCTGGCATGGAGCAGAGGTCAGAACCTATTGCAGGCTCTTCCTTCCCCCAAGAGACTGCAGCTCTGGAGAGCTGTGAGATATAGAGAAGCAGAGCTCACAGTCTAGTTGGTGCCACCGTGGCCTCCCTTAAACCTGTGGGCAGCGTGGCGGAGCACAGTGCCCTAGGAGCATCCTCACTTCCATTAGAGAAGTGGAAGTTTCTCGGGCCTAGACAGCAGGCTCAGTACCTTTCCTTTGTGTTGGGGGGCAGCCAAGGGATGGAGTGGAGCTCGGCCCTATATGCACACCGTTTCATGGTTTTGGCCTCATTCTACCAGTGGGGAAATTGAGGCTCAGCAAAAAGATTCTGTGGGGCTGTGATCTTCCCTGGCTGGGGGTCTCTCTTACAGGGTGGGGTGCAGCCCAGCAGCCCTGGGAACAACTAGGGTGGGTAGATGGCCACCTCCACAGCCGGGCTTCCAGCAAGCTCTGGTTTCCTTGCACCCGTGTTGACAATAGCTTCAGAGCAGAGGCAGCTTTATGTTGGTTGTTGGATCCTGTCCTCTGTGCCCCTTGCCTGTCACTGGGGATCCTCCTGGCTTGTTTATCTGTGCTTCCCTCAGACAGGCAACTAGCCCCAGTAAATCCACCACACTTTGCATGTGAACCCCCTCAGGGAAGGGCCCTGACCCGGTGGAGAACAGGGCTCCCCCTTGTAACTGGGGCAGAGCCAAACATCCATTTGGTTTAATTACTCTCTCCTCTAAATGAGTCCCCATCCCACCCCACTTTCAATTGGCGACTTTTCTTAATTTGCTGTGGTAAAATTGTTGGCAGCTGGCACCTGCCTCCCAAGTGGAGACTTCACCAGTGCAGATCCCCAGTAGGGTGGGGACAGAGCCACCAGGGAACCTGGCATGTGTGTCCATCTATGGAGCCCACGCTATGTATCAGCCAGAGCAAGGCAGACCCAACTCAGGTTGAGCTGCGGGTCAGGGTGGCCACTGGTTTTCAATGATGGTTAGTGCTTCCCACCGCACCACTCACCAAAGCCCTTTCACCAGTCACTGTCCTTGCTTTGATGTCCTTCCAAAGCTACTCATTGCATTGGGCGGTGACTCTTTAAGACCGTGTCTGTGCAGGGATCTTGGTGGGCAGAGGGAGGGGCTGCTGAGTTATGCTCCATCCTGGGCTTGCCACCTCCCAGCTCCTGTCCTTGCCAGCACCACCCTCCTGCTGGACTTCTCACAGTGGGGCCGAGTCTATAATTAGCTCTCCTCACCCAGCCTGGGAGCGTGGTGCCCTGGAGGAGAGGGTGGCCACTTCTCTCTCCCCATGCAAGGGAGGAACAGAGAGGAAGAGCCCCTGGGGACAAGGCAGGCCCAGGTCAGTGGAAAACTGAGGGTTTTATGAAAATTTTTATGAAGCAAAGAAACCCTAAAAGAACATTGACCCTTGCTCCCAGAAACAACCAGGTCCTCTCGAGGCCCTGCCCTGTAGGGAACCACCCTTGGGGGCTTTCCCCCTACTACAGTGCCAGTGAACATACCACATGTGTGCCTTTGCTGTTTTGTTGTGTTGTGTCACTTGTATTTTGGGGGGTCTGGGATTTGAACCTAGTGCCCCATGCATGCTAAGCTCAGGCTGTACCTCTGAGCTCCAGCCTAGCCCCTGACTCTACTTGCAGTTTCACCAGGCAGCCTTGAGTGGATATGGCCTTCCTTCCCCCTGGCAGACATCTGTCCAAAGGGCAGAAAGGGGCTGGTGACACTTCCACATGCTCCTTGTGGGTTCCTATTTCTTTTCGGCTGAGAAGAGCTAGCCGCTTGGTAGCCATGAAGGGCTGAATCCTGGTGAAAAACTCTGGGGCAGTCAGGGGACTCTGAGTACCCAACAGGGGTCTTTGGGGTACTATAATGTTCACCCTACTGGAGGATGCTGGGTGGGGTGTTTTGGAGGCTTGTTCAGCAGTTCAGGGGGCACCGGTCAATGTTCTTTTAGGGTTTCTTAGCTTCAGAAAATACGTCATAAAAACCCCTAGTTTTCCACTGGCCTGGGCAGAGCCCTGATACCATCCCTTCTGTCCCTACATTAGGAAGAACACAGCTGGAGACTTGCTTTGTCAAATATGCTAGGCCCCTGACTGAAGCCACACTCTGTCCCCTGCTCCCTGGTTATCATAGTGACTCATTGGCACGAGGGTGGCCACAGGGGGCCTTCCATTCCCTTCTCCTTCCCCCTAGTGGGCTGTGAGCGTAGATTAGCCCAGAATAGTTCTGTTATCTGTAGAGGGAGCTGAAACAGGACCCAGGCTGACAGGAAGTATCTTGGTGGCTGGACATTTAGGGACAGGGTGAGGTGGGTTGTACTGGGAAGGAGGGCCCATGCCTGAGGGTTCACCATCCCCCACACTCTCCTGGGGGACCCTATTGGGATGAAGCCTCAGCCACTGTTGGGGTTCCAGAAGACTAGCCTTGGTTGTGGACACACTCACTCCCTCTCCCTCTATAATCTTGTCCTCAGGAACCGGACCAAGTGTATGAGGGGATCACCTTTGAGGACTTCCTGAAGGTGGGTGCCAGGGGGAAAACACAGAAGGGTCTGGGCATGGGGGTTCCAGGACACCATGAGGACTTTGTGGAGCTGTGGCTGTTGGCAGATCCCAAGTTCCCACCAGGGCTGTTCTATAAGAAGGCCTTGGAAACCATATAAACTGATACACTTGGCTTTGTGGAAAGGGTAGTGTCCCTGACCTCAGCAGCATACAGGTAGATGGGAATTTCTCTCCCTTGGGACACTGGCGCCCTTCCTAGGAGCAGTCACTTTTCACAGTACAACAAGGATTCTGGAAGATTCTGGAAACTTCCTGCACCTAGACGGACACCAGCATTCTGCAAGCAGACTGGAGAAGACATGTTGCTGAGCCCTGCCTCCTTAGTGTGTCCTGATGGGAGTTTTAAGTGGCCACCCACTTGCCTGTCTTCCCTCTTGTGATGGCATCTGCACCCATCTGGTGGACAGTCTTTACTGTCACAACCACACTCTAGGGATGGGAGTTAAGGTTGGCTCCTGGCTGCTGCGATGACCAAGTTATCTGGAAGCAGCAGAAGAAAATGCTAAAACCATCTCTCCCAGGCCTTCTGGGCATGGAGGGTGGGCAAGGAGGTCGGGACACAGGAGTTACCTATGAGCTCCCAGTCTAGCCTCCCAGCATGAAAGGTTCTATTTGCAGAGCCAGGGCTGGACACTGTCCTCTAAGTCTGCCCCTCTGTCCACCCAAGGGAGGCCGACTGCAGGCCTTCTGCCCCACAGACAGGCAGCATAACCCCCATCTCTCAGTGAAGGAGACAGGTCAGCACCTACCCTTGTCACTGTCAGAGGGCCATACCCAAGGCTGGAGAGGGGTGTGTGGCGGGGAGGCCAGGAGCTACTAGTGTGTGGATTTGCACAGGCTTGTGCCGGGACCTGTTTACCAAGGTACACCATGCCGAATAACAGGGGTGGAAGGAGTATTGAGGAAGAGGGCGCAGTAGCTTTGAGCGAGGTATGGAGGTACCACCAGTGCAATCTTAGCACCGGGGAGGCTGAGGCAGGGGCATCTGGAGTTTGAAGCCAGCCTGGGCTGCAGTAAGAATCTTGGTGTGACAAACCAACCCTGCTGCTTTCTCCATGGTTCTTCAGAAGTTAGCTACCCTTCTCTGTCCTTTCTGGTGCCCCCAATGACTGTGCCCTCTCCCAGAACTTAGCTGAATTCATCATGGAGTCTGGGATCTTTCTCAAACTCCCAACCATTGGGGCTGCTCAATGTGAAATGGAACTGTTTCCATGTCCCCACAGGACCAGTACAGGGGACAGTGGAAGCCTAGTTCCAAGGCCTACCTTACCCCGGGAAGCCCACGAGGCATCTCTATAGATGCTGGGTGACAGCTTGGCAGTGTGGCATTTCAACATCACAGAGACATGTCACTTGCCTATATTAGGTTCCTCTGTCCCTACTGTCATCCTGACTCCCCACTTGTGCCCCCCAATTGTTAATTGCCCAGGAACAGGAGAAGGTGATCTTGGGAGGAACAAGGCTTTGTCCTGTAGGCCAATGGCCTTGTGAACTGAATGTCCAGGCCCTAAGTGGCCAGGGTTGACAGTCTACAGCATTGTTACTCCATACAAATTTCTCTACCTGAGCACAAGTTTGAAGCAGCTGGACCCCTTATCCCTCAGAGGTTATGGTGACCACACTGGTGGGTTATTTAATGATGGCTGTCTAATGGAGCCTACCATGTAACGGCTCCTAAAAGTTTACATTAGTGCTCTGTGGATGGGGCTGGCCCGATCTGAGTCTGGAAAGGGGAAAGCATGGTTGGGCAACCCTGGAATGACACTGAGGAAAAGGAGGCTGTCATTGGCACGGAACTGAGCCCGTTGGGGTGTGTGGGTAAGATCGAAGAGCCCATCCATCAAGGAGCTTGGATTCAGGATTCCATCCTAACTCGCAAGAACCAGAGTAACCGGAAGAGAGAGATGGGAGTTGTCCCTTGCTTAGCTCACAGCCTTGGAACCCATCCTGCTTCTCATTGGCCAAGTGGTTCAGCCAGTGGCAGAGGAAGGCGGGTGGGAAGGCCGAGGACCTGGCTCAGGCAAGTGTCAGGCAGTGGTGGGGATGCCTCCTGATGCCACTCCCTCCGTTCTAGATCTGGCAAGGGATAGACATCGAGACCAAGATGCACATCCGCTTCCTCAACATGGAGACCATCGCTCTCTGCCACTGACCCACCGCCACAGACCGTGCAAGGGGGGGGGGGATGGGAAGCTGGGAGTGGCCAAGGCCTGTTGTTCAGCCCTTTGCCTAAGCTGCTGTGACAGTCTGTGCCCCTCCCTTTGCTTGTCCTTCCAGAGGGGTGTGGTGTGAGGGATTCTGCTGTTTTTTTCTCTAATGGTGACAATAAAGGTTTCCTAAAGAGCCTGGCATCCCTGTCTGTCCATCATATCCCTTAAAGGAACCGGGGCCTTGGTGACATGAGGCTGATTCTAAGGAGTGGGCAGAGATTGGTGAGGAAGGACCGATGGATGTCCTGTCTGTTGGTCCTCGTGTGCCACTGTTTTCTTCTTGAAGGACTAGGCATCTACCTGTGGTCTCCACCCCGGGGGAAGCCTGGAAGAGCCTGTCTGTCTGGGCAGGCTTCCAGAAGACCTGGACCATAGGTGATGGGGCATTCTCAGCGCCATCATGTTTGGCTGGCTGCTGCTGCCAGCTCCTGATGGTAGATGTCTGCAGCAGGGGATGCTACAGTTCCTCCTGATACCATGGATCCAGCTGCAAGCCCAAGATACCCCAGTTCCCAGCACAGGCAGTAGTGAAGACCTGAGGTACCTACTGCAGGTGAGGAGCTCAGACAGCTCTGCTTGTCACCTCTCATTTCAGAATGGGTGGAGGTGGGGCCAGGAGAGCTGAAGCGTATCTGGTGGTGAGACCACCTGTAACTGCTGTCCTGGCTGCAGTCCTCACGTCTCGTGGCTGGCTGGTGTTTGCTCTCCAGGTCGGCCTGTTTCAGGATGGTTTGTTCCCTTTGTTGACACTGGGAGGTGCCTTCCTAGACTCCAGAAAGTTCTCTGGGAGGCTGGCACCTGCTGTTTGTTGGCATGCTTAGTTAGGTTTCTTGTTCACAGTCTCAACAGTGAGCATTCTCAGTCTCGTTTGTGTAGTTCCAGGCCCTAAGGGCTACAGAAGGTGTCTGTGGTGTCTTCACTCTGTCCCCCGCTGTAGTTTCCCTTCCATATCCTCCTCATGCATGAGCAGGTGGATGTGGCTATAGATGTTTGTTTCTCTTAAGTTTTTGTTATTGGTGTGCATGGGAGTGCATGTCGGCTAGAGGAGGGGCTCGATCCTTTGGAACTGGAGTCAGAGGTGCTGGGAGGAAGGACACCTGATTTGTTATGTAGGCACCAAGACCCAAACTCTGGTTCTCATGGTACAAGTGTCCTTATCACCAAGCCACCCCTCCAGTTGTTGTTGTTACTAGTGTGAGTGATGTGTGAGCATGGGTGTTCATATGCTATGGTGTGTATGTGGAGATCAGAGGACAATGGGAGTCAGTTCTAGCCTTCCACCATATTGAGGCAGGGCCTCTCCCAATCTATCTGCTGTGTACTCCAGGCCAGCGGGTTCCCAGGATTCTGGGCAACTGTCCCATTTCAACCTTCCATTCCACATGAGCCCTGGGATTACAGATGTAGGCTACCATGTTCAGATTTAAAAAAAATGTATATGCCCATGTTTGTACACGAGGGTGGGTACTCCAAGCCAAGAGAGTGCATCAGACAGATGTCCTGGAGCTTGAGTTCTGGGCAGTTGTGAGCTGCCTGATGTGCTGGGAACTGAACTGTTTTATCAGCCCTGCACCCATCTTTATCTTATTTTTTACATGGGGTCTGGGGATCAAGCTCAAGCCATCAGGCTCTTGCAGCAAATGCTCCTACTGCCCGAGCCATCCTGCTGGCCTGGTACATGCATTTTAGTTCTGTCGGTTTGGTAAAATAATGGTGTCGTTACTAGTACAACTATCCTGCTGCTGCTCAGGGGACGGTGACTCATGCCTGAACAAACCCTAGCAGCCTACTCTGTGCCTGTGGGCGCTTGTCATGGCTGATGGCAGGCTGTGTCTCCATGGTGACGTGCCAGATTGAGTGGCTTCTTCTATAGGTCCCTTCATGTTGCTGTCCCCGAGCAAGCTGTCTGAGGAGGTACTAAGTGCTGAGTTAGTCTTCTCCTCACTAAGTATTCTCCTATTTAACACGTATGGGGGGAGGGGCGGTAACTCAATGACACATAAGGGAGTCCCAGGCTACTGCTGAGGATGAGGTTCAAATTAGTCTTTTATGTTTAAAAGCAAAACACTGAGTGACGAATTATAGGGACATGCAGACTATGCTCAGGGGAGTATGTTAGGACCGCTGCTCTGTGTGTGCGCGCGCATGGGGGGTGACTAGTTTGGTTGCTGTGTTGTACCATATAGGTGAGGAGCTGAGGGGTCTTCAAGTGCTCTGAACAAGTACTTGGCAGGCAAAGCTGGCCTGAATGTGTTGGGCCTGTGACTGATGCTGGACCACAGGGCCACCCATCACCACCGCTCATCTCTGGACTGGTGAAGACAGAGGTCCGAAGGCATTGCCAGGGCTGTGCCTCTGAACGCAGGTCTCTGTCTGGCAAAGGCCTGACAAAGCAGCAGGCAGGAACAGATGTAGGGGCTCCAGCCTCCCTGCTCAGAGCCAAGCAGACCCTGTCAGCTTCAGGGAGAACCCTACAATGCTGCCTCCTCCCAACCCCCAACTCGGGTGCCTCCTGGCCTCTATGTTTCTGGCTCTAGGCTTCTAGAAAGCCAGCAGGTCAGCCTGGGGACATGAGGCACGGAGCATCTGTAACTTGGCTCCCCGGGCTTGCTGGTGCTCCCTGCCATGGTGAGTGAGTAGTAGGGGCTGCAGGCTCAGTGGGCAGCCATAACCTTGGCATCTCACAGGCCTGGGTTTCCTGAGACTCTCCCAATTTGTTTCAGTTGTGTGTCCTTCTCAACAAAGGCAGTTCATGAATGTACAATGTTTTCATAAATAATGGATTGCCTTCCCTCGGCCCTTTCCTGGAGTTCTATTCAGAAAGATGCGGCTGTGATGGACGCGTATCAAACATGCTTGCGCTTGCTTGTGTGTGCTGCCCGCTGAGGGGCCTGCTAATGTCTTTGAAGCCCTGGGCCTGGCTAATCCAAACAGCTAATTAAAATGAGATTGACTCACTGGGAGCACAGTCCTCCAGGCACAGAAGCAAGCTCATTTGTTCACAATCGCCAGGACCAGGCTAGGCCAGGCCCTATTTCCACTGCAGAACTTACCTGGAGTACTACCACTCGGCTCCCGGCATGCTCTGCCGCAGCCAGGCAGGATAAGGACCATGAACTGACATAAACCTGCTCCAGGAGGCAGTGCAGGCTAATTCCTTGGTATCTCATGGGGCTTCTGGCCTTGGAGCAACAGGAGCTGCGGGTCATTGCCCTGGGCAGTCCTGCCATGTGGACTTCGTGCTCTGCAGGTCAGGGAGGAAGCAGATGGATTGTTACCTGCAGGACCGCTCAGGGTATCTACCCTGCCCCAATGCAGCCAGGCCTCCGGTATGGGGACATGAGCCAGATGAGGTGCCTCAGCCAGCAGCATGAAATGAAGCAGGTTATGTGCCGAGATTTATTTTCAGACAGGTGAGTGTGTGCAATCCATCAAGCATACGGTTAGTGATCTTCATCAGGAACTGTGGTGACTAACCTGGTGGAACCTGAAGCCAGATGTCTGAGGGTGCTGATGAGCAGGGGCTGTGAGGCCAAGGGGCTGTGGGTGGAGCGGGGTCCACACCTGGGCAGAAGTCTGGGGTGCTCTCTATTCTACAGCAGTCAAGTGAGATCTAGCTTTGTATTACTGCCCTGTTACCAACTTGGTTTCTGTTTCTAGAGCGGGCCTCAAACTTGAAATCCTCCTGTCTCAGCCTCCTGAGTGGGGGGAGGGGGGTAACAAGAAGAAGTCACTGTGCTCCACTTACAAAGTTGGCTTTTTTTTCTTGATGGATACCCGCAGCCTCGTGACAAATGAATTATGGGAAGGGACAGAGCGAGATCAGAGCAGCCTGCGGTTCTGACTGAAAGTTTCTGCATCCCAGTAAGCCTCTCCACTGACACAGCAATCCAAATCAAACTGAATTAAAAAAAGCCCACATTTAATGGGCAAAATGCTCTCAGGTGATTGTCTGCCCCCTGCATGGCCCTGAAAGAGTGACCAAAAAACCACATGTCTGCTTTTGGGGGAAGTGATCTTGAGCATCTCTGGGGGAAAAGCCCTGTTTGCCAGGCTTTCTGGGATGAGGCGGGGGCGGGGGCGGGAGAGGGAGAGAGCTGTATATGGGGGAGGGGTATTGAGGTGGAACTTCCACCAGAACACTGACCCCTTGTGGGGAAGCAGGTTCTTCAACACTTGAACAAAACCACTAGGCTCTGGTTGTGCTCATGGCAGAGGGCAGACCCTTGGTTCTGACCCTGGATCCTGTCCCCACCTGCCTGCAGTTGACCAGGCTAAGGTCTGCTGTGCTGGAAGTGGCCCAAGTGGGTGTACGGAGAGGCAGAAACGCAAGTCACCTTGAGGTTTGGCAAACACCTGCCATAAAGGTTGTCCTTGCATGCCGTGACCTTGAAGAGCCAGTGCTGAAACCAGGCCACTTTCCATGGCATCAGCAGCACCTTTGTCTGCCTCTGCCATGGGCTGGCTAAATGTCAACAGGGCTTGGTGCGGGAACACAGCCAAAGGAGGGCTCAGAACTCCAGCTAGGGCAGGGTGGCAACAGTGACGCCAAGCCAGCAAGGGGTAGGCTTGTCTTCACAGGGAAGTGGTGCCACTCCAATGGCCCCTGCAGTGGGTAGTGAGGCTGAGGGCTGTGTGTCCTGGGAAGGGCACCTGTGACAGCAAGGCTCAGCTGGGCACGGGCTGGAGTTCCTTTCCCTTTCCAGGGTGAAGTTCCCTAGTGCAAAGCAATAGGCAACATCAGAGGCGGGCTGGTGCCCAGGAGGGAATCTGCCACAGCACACACAGGCTGTGCTGGCCAAGTCGCCGCAGGCCTGCCACAGTAGCCTTAGCCAGGTAACCATCTGGCTTGGATGTGTGGCCACAATGCCACGGCCCATGCCATCTGCTGCTTCAAGCAAGAACTCACCAGGAGCAGTGTCCCTGTCAGAACCACTATCTTAGGGCAATTGTCACCTGAAAGCCCCCTCACCAGGAGAGGTGGTTCACAACTTGTGGTGTTGCCATTGCCATTTAACAAGTGGACTGGGGCGTGCCACCCTCTCCTGGAGAGGATGTGAGCCTAGGGAGGGAACTAAGTACTTCGTCCTGGGGTTGTGTCTGGGATTGTCTCTGGGATTTCCAGTTCAGGAAGAATGGAAACCCCACTGCTGGGAAAGATTGGTAATTCTATTGCTCAGCTGAAACTCGAGACCATCTTTTCATGGGAACTGCTGTATGGGCTTCAGGATAAGCAAGCTGCTCATGGCCTGCAAGGACAACCAGCCCAGTCACAACAGCAGCAAGCCCAGCCAAAGATGACCACATACTCCCCAGACCCTGCCTTGTATGCTGTCATGTTGCACCCCCTCCCAGCTGTGATGATGAACCATGGAGGAAGATTTAACAAGGGGCCAGGGGTCAGCACTGTGCATCCTCGCAGGAGCAGATAACAAGGCCACGAGTGAGTCCAGAATATTTAATAACAGAGCAGACATGGCTGCGTAAGGCAAAAGGCAAGCTGCGGGTGTGCGGACACCTCTGGTTCTCAGGGGTGTGTCCTGGTGCCTCCAGGCTTTCGAGGCAGCTAAGGGAGACCACTTGTCTCCTACCCTGCTGGTGGGTACAGTGGCAGCAACCCCAGAAGTCAGTAGGGACAGATCTCTGGGTAGGTCTGTTGCTGGGCTGGGGGTGGGGGGTGGTGTGTGTCTCTCAGGAGGCTGAGCTGACAGAAAACAACCAGAGCTGCTGTGTGAGGAACTGTGTCCCCAAGTGCTTTTCCTAAGGGGCAAGGGCAGGGTATGCTTGAAGCTACCCTAGTTGCCAGCCATGCTTCTGTCTTCACTCCAGTCACCTCTGTATCTGCTCTCAAAGCTCTTGGATGTCCTTTCATGGTGCTGATGGAGAAGTCAAGTTTCCCCTGGGGCCCAGATGCAGGCCTGGGAAAGCTTGAGACCAAGCCAGTGGGGGCCATCAGCCCAGCAGGAGGGAGGTGAGCTGCCACCTGCTGGCACTCTGCAGTGTGGTTCAAAGTCCCCCTCGGGAGGGAGGAGCCTGCATGGAAGCCTTGCCCAGTTGCAGCTGGCTCTGTGCGCCTGTCCTGCTAGACCTTGGATGTCTGAGGCCTCTGAATGTCTTAAGCTGAGAAACCTTCATGCCACAAAACCAGGTAGTATCTCAGTGACAGAGCACTTGCCTAGCACACACGGGGCCCCAGGTTCCATGCCCAGCACTGGGAAACAAGGCTGGAGTACAGTGAGGCTCTACTGCTGGGGGGGAGGGGTCGGTCAGGGAGGGTGGCTGCTGCTCTCAGTATTACCCTGGCTTAGAGGTGGGTCCACCTCCCTCTGGAGATGCAAGCCCTCTCAACCCCTTTAGCACCTTTTTTTTTTTTTTTTTTTTTTTTTTTTTTTTTTTTTTTTTTTTTTTCTTTTCTTTAGCTACCTTGGTCTCCAGAGCACGAAGCTCCCCCTGCCACTTTTTTGCCCTCTGCAGAACCCACTGTGGAGTGGCCTGGTCCACCTGATTTTTTTTTTTTTTCTGAGTTGGCATTGGCTGAGATAGGGACTCTGCCTGATGTTGTGGATCTCTGTACAGGTGTTAGGTGCCTGGTCCACAGGAATTCTGAAGAGCTCTGCATGTCTACCCAAATGTTTTCACTGACTAGGTCTCCTGGCCACTGTGTGTGGGTGTGCCCGTGCCGTTCTGCAGGCAGAGTGGGTATCTGTCAAGAGCACTGACTGCGGCTGCTTTTGGGGTGCTGAGGGAAGTGGTGCCACCAGCCACGCTCAGGAGCTGAGGCTCCAAGCCCACCCCTATGGAGTGGCCCTGTCCTCCCCAGGGAAGGAGGGTTGGTTCCTTGGTAGTCCATGTACCGGACAGAGCAGCAAGTGAAATGGAGCAGTCCTCACACAGGTAAGGGGCTACAATGATGAACTGTGTGAAAACCACAGAGGAGGGCTGGACAGGGTGGGGTCAGGAGACCACTCTGAGTGCTTGCCTGCATGTGTGAGGCTCTGGCCATCCTCAGCACCACACACAGGGGACTAGCGTGTGGAAGGAGGGAGGGAGGGGTGTCTCTCCTGTCATAGGCTGCGGTGGAGGAGCGCTTTGGGAAAGGCTAACTCGGAGTCATCAGCAGGTGCTCCCAAAGCCCTAAATGGGAGCAGACTCTCTATAGGTGGTTTCAGAGGCAGCAAGGCTGTGTGGCCATAGGCCACCTGAGAGGGGGCACTATCCCCAAATTCCACTCTGTGCTGCAGATCTTCCCTGCAGCTCTGACATTTGTAAAACTGGCTCTTCCCACTTCTCCATAAGGTGACGCCCTAAACACTGTCATAGGGGAAAGAAAGTGCTAGGTCATAGCTGTACCCAGCCATGGTGTCACAGGGGAAGCGGCAGACAGGAAGAGAGCTCTGAAAGGCCAGCTGGTCCACTGCAAACTCATAGGCATGGATCAGGCCACGATGTCTAGAGGAAACACAGAGAAGCAGCAGTCAGCAAGGCTGGTGTGGCAAGAGGCATGCAGAGTCTAGGCTACCTCTCCACTGTGATAGTGTGTGCTTTGAGCCCACAGTGTCAGATATGCAGGACACTGAGGCCCAGCCTTACTGTCTAGCTGACACCGTGCCCCAGATGTCAGGAGCAGCTGCAGGATGCCCCAGACAGACACTCAGTACCTGCTTCTGGTCTATAGCAGCCACTGTGTTCCCAAGTTCTACAAAAAAACAGGGCCCATGGTTGATACCCTGAGAGGAGCATGTGACTGGGGATGGAGTGTGTGTGGGGGGGGTACTGATGAAACCATGTTAAGCATGTTTCAGGATGTGTCCAACCCCTCAACTGACCTCCTGTGACAGGCAAAGTTGTCCAGGTCGGAGTTCCGCACCACTTTCTCGTAGGGCACATTGGCGGTGATGAGGCTGTGACTATTGAAGGAGATGTGACGCACAGGGTGCCTGGAGCAGTGGGGAAAGAACACTGTAAGGCTGGAGCGTGGCCTGCGCCAGCTGTGCACAGCAGAACTTCTAGGTACACTTTCCACTATGGAGAAGAACTGGAGGCCAGCCTCAGCTCTCAAAGCAGGCACGTAAAAGGCCTTTCTCTGACACTCTATGTACATTCCAGCAGACTCCTTCAACAAGTGGTGCTTTGGGGATATAAGGTGTTTCAACTTGAGACAAACCAGCAACATGGCATAGAGACTCAACAAGCCACCTGAGTGAGGCCTCAGTCCTGAAGTGACGGCTACAACTGACAGCCATGCTGTGAGCTGGGGACAACAGAGTCAAGTCGCTTGCCCTCAGAGGCTCAAAACCAGCCAGAAGGTAAGGTGCCCACCTCACCTTTGCAGGAAGGAGTTCCTTGCTACCTCAAGTGGGGCTGACTGAGGCTACCAGGGAGGAAGCAGGAACAGGCCTTCTGGCTAGAGAACAATGGGAAGTGCATACAGGAGAGAGACTTGGTGAGGGAAGGCAGGCTGAGGATGGGTGGTCAGACAGTAGCCGGAACAGCTTGGCAGATGGCCTGGACACTTACAAGAGAAGGCCTCACTTCCTGGATCTCCCCCGAGTGGGGAAAAGATCTTCTGGGTGTGGGAAGCCTGCATGGGCTCCTGGAGGCACAGAGAATCTGCTCTTTACAAACCAATACTGGCTTTCCTGAAATTTGGGCAAATGCTACTGGATGGGAGTTTGAGCTGCCCTTTGGCGACACCTGGTGGCATCATGGTGCATCACCATGGAAGTTAAGTGAGACCACTGGGATTTTTCTAGTCTGATAAAAGCTGCTGGCCAAAGAATTCACCACTCTACAGGCCAAGAAACAAATTTCTGTTTGCTACCTTTGGGAGTGTTTGCAAAGCCATCGACTCTGCACTTAATGAAGGCAGAAGGAGTTGATTTTGCATCTGTCATAGTCATAGGCTGAGCACCTTTACAGAGGGGCCAAAACTCAGCTAGACAGGACTCTGGACAGGCTCTCCTACTGAAAGCACATGAGCTGGTAGGAGTTCCAGGCTGCTTCTAAATTCAGAACTGAGGCAGGCTCACATGAACAATTCTGCCAGCAGTCACCAGTCACAGAGCCTCTCCTGCTCAAGGCTAGATGAGCTCCCCTTAGCTGGCGCTCACTTAACTCACACACTCCGTGCCCTTCTTCATAGGGAAGGAAGGTGCAGGCCACATACTTGGACACACTGAGTCTGCCAACCCATACCCACCTGCACACTGGAAATTAGTCTCACCAAGCTGGCTTCCTTCTTTTCCTGGCAATTAAGGTGAAAAGATCTACAGTAATCAGCACAGTTGTGAAAAGTTGACTCCACCCTGAGAATCCAGGACACTCAGTGAGGCCACATGTTCCTCAGGGCAGTATTAATGGGAAGCCAGGAGCTGAAGTCTCACAATTGGTCTTTTCAAGCCCAGGTCTCCTCTCCTTCAAAGTTGCTTTTAGGAAGGTGGCAGCATGGGGACAGGTAGCCTGGGAAACACTCCATCAACCCCAGTCCCCCCCACCCCCCCACACACACAGCAGGAGCCAGCAGCACACCTCCCACAGGCCACACACAGCAGGGACAGCTCACCTGGAGTGCACCTCCCACAGCTTCTGGCTCATGCGGTAATCCCACACAGACACCAGCCCTTCCTCTCCCCCACTGACAATCTTCCAGTCATCCATCTGGACTGCGGACACCCCCAGCTGATGGGCAGACAGTGACAGGGCAATTTTGTCGCTGCGGAGGTCATGGAGCCGGACTCTGGAAGACCCAAAAGAACACCAGGAAGAGGGGTTAGTGACAAACCCTGCAGCCCCAGCTTCAGCTGTGTGGTCCTGAACATCTACAGTAGGACAGACACTTTGTCTTATGATCAGATAACCCTGACGAAAGCCCTGGCAAGGTAGAGAGAGAGCATATGCTATCCCAAACTCAATTCACAAGGTATACACACTCACTGCTTCCAGGGTCCCGGGAATTATTTTAATCCCTCAAGACCATTCTCACTCCCCAGATCTGAAGGGCATCGTGGAAACTGGCCCTTTGCTCCAAGTGAGCAGCTGCCTATTAGTGTGTGGTCCCCAGGTGCACATAGGACAATCATGGATCAAACCTGACATGTGCAGAGAACGAAGATGGATATTGCAGTTCTGTGCTGGAAAAGTTGGATTTCAGAACAAGTTTTAGTAAATGTTTGGTAAGCCTGCCTGGGGGAAATCAAAGCTACAGGGACCTAACTTCCTTTTTATTTTTATTTATTTATTTATTTTCTGAGACAGGGTTTCTCTGTGGCTTTGGAGACTGTCCTGGAACTAGCTCTTGTAGACCAGGCTGGTCTCGAACTCACAGAGATCCTCCTGCCTCTGCCTCCCGAGTGCTGGGATTAAAGGTGTGCACCACCACCACTTGGCCTAACTTCCTTTTTAAACACAGGGTTTTTGTAGATTTCAAAATTCTGATTCCCTGGGCTCTATAACCTCCAGCTTCTCTGTTTCTTTTCTTTTTTTTTTTTTTTTTAATCTCCAAAACTGAAAATTAAGACTAATAAATGACTTTCGAGGAAAGAACAGAAAAACCAAATAGATTAAGTTATAAAGAGCAACAGGCAAGGGCTGGCCAGACATGTAAGGGGCAGCTGCCTCCAGGACTCTGACAGAGGCAGAAGCCAGGGAGGGAGTCTGTCGGCACAGCTAACATCAGGCACACAACCTTGAGCCTCCTCATCGACAGGACCCTGGGATGCCCCTGGAGACTAGCTGAGCTATAATGCACTGCACATAGAAGGAAACCTGCTCTAACGGGATGCCTCAAAACAGCCTGGCACTATTGCACCGCTCCTCCCCATTGTTAAAAATGATGAGTGCAATTAAGATCAGGAAGGCCACTAAGAGAAACAGAGCAATTTATCCACATTAATATGCCTACCTCAGCAACTACCTTAAAAAACTGTATGTGTGTACTACATGTGTGCAGTGCCTGCAGAAGGCAGAGGCGGCCACCAAATCCTCTGGAAATGGAGTTACAGTTGCTAGTTGCCATGTGGGTGCTGGAAATTGGACCTGGGTCCTCTGGAAGAATGCTGAGCTACCTCTCCAGAGCCAATAGCTACATTTTGTATAAACAACCACTAACTGTAAGAAACACAGTCAAGGGGCTGGAGAGATGATTCCACATTTAAAAGCATGCATTGCTCTTGGAGAGGACCCCAGTTTGGTTCCTAGCATCCACATCAGACAGTCCACAAACACGCATAACTCCAGTGCCGCCTTCTAGCCTCTGTGTGCACCAAATGATCTTAAGTGGATTTCAGTTTTATGATAGCAGTTAATGTCAGTATGCTGTGTTTCTTCAACTCAGAGCTGATGCAGGAGGATTGTAAGTTCCAGCCCAGCCTCAACAGCTTGGTGACACTCTGTGTCAAATATATATGTGCCTGGAATGTAGCTTGGTGGTAGAGCTCTTACCTAACTGGGGACATTTCTGGGTTTACTCAGGCAGCTGAGGCAGGACTGCTGAGAGTTTGAGGCTGGCCTGTGCTACGTAGCAAGGCCTTGTTTCAAACAAGAAAAAGGTGTGTGTGTGTGTGGGGGGTTTCTTAAACATAATCCCACAAGACACCCTGAGAAGATTATACAAGTATTTGAACTGATAGATGGGAGTCTACAGCAGAGGCCCCCTCATAACCGGTTCCTCCAAGCTAACAGTGAAGATAACCCACGACTCACGGTGAGAAAAAAGGCGAGAACAGCTTCACTCAAGGAGTGCCTGTTGAGCACATCTTGTCCAAGTCTGCTGGTCGTAAGAAATAAAACCAGATGCTGCTCCTTTATCACGTCTCTTCAGCAAAGATAGAACCTGTTACACTCTGCAGACCCTGGTCTGGTGGTGAGACTCATGGCTGGTGCACACAAAAACCGCTCTGCAGGAACTGAGCTGGAGTACCCCAGTGCAAGGGCTAGGCTGGAATGGCTTACAAGGGACTCCTGCTGGGGTGTTTCCAGAGAGTGGACACATTCGGGCCACCATGACTCTCCACCTTGATGGACCATACTTTCAAACCCTGGACCCAAAATAAACTCAAGTTGTTTTTGTCACAAAAATGAGAAAACATGACTAATATAGTAAGGAAAACTCAGGCTCTTAAGGGCTCGCCCTGATCCACAACACAGGACAGGGTTAGGGCCTTGGTTTCAGACAGCTTGGGCATCGTCCCACCACACACCACTTAATGTGGTGAAAACAAACAACAATGCTAACACCCTTGAACTGCTCTGCTGGGCTCAGGGGAGCTGCCTTTTCACTGCCCTGCAGAATTGAAGAGCTTTTAGACTCAGAGCTGAACAGCTGTGGGAGGGGTGAGGCTGCTGCCCTCAGTCCACACTGCAGCAGTGAGGGGCCTTGGAACACCTTGACTCCCACTTTAAAACATCCATTCATCTATAAGACCCTGAACATGAGCTTCATGAGAAGGCAAGAAGAAACACAGCATCGAGGGCCGTGGAGGGCAGCGCCATCACCCCTATGGAAGGTCCTGGAGAAAAGCGGGCTGGCAATGCCCTGGGGTTTTTGCTAGTGAACACTGATCACAATAAAAACATATGGAAGCTGTCATTTAAAAAATGGGAGCATATGAGCAAGTCTTCAGTAGCCTGGGGGAGAAGGGGTTGCCTGTTGCGGAGCGATTGTTAGACAGACAGGGAGAGCAGAGGTGGCATTAGAGATGCCATGAATCTGAACGACTGCATGGGGATGGCATAAGTCACTGTGGCCAACAGTGAAGCATGGGGCAGACATTCAGAGATCTACCTTCCCTCAGGAGCATAAGTAGGAGCAGGGGACATGGCTCTGCAGCATTTGCAGAGGGGCCACGGGCCAGTCCTCCTGAAGTATGAGCCAGGGGTGTGTGTGGTGGGGGAGAGGATAAGTAGCTGTCATAGGGCTGCACAGAGGCCCTTATTGCCCTAGCTTTCAGGAACAGAGCATGCTTCCCAGAAGCACAGTTCACAAGTTAAATGCTAACAGCAGCTCCTTGGGAGGAGAGGTGGGGTTACAGTCAGAGGCTCAAGGGAGGTTTTTGCTTTATTCCAGACATGACTATGCTGTTTAAAACTCAGGCCTCAGAGTGTATCAGCTCCACTCTGGTGTGCACAAATGCACACACCTGATTTGTTTCAGATGGTGTACCTGTTTCTTAGCTAGTGTGAAGTAGTTACAATGTGGAACATTAGTTGGGCATTGTGGTACAGTCTAAAATCCTAGCACCAGGAAGATAAAGGCAGAAGGACCAAGAGATCAAGGTCATTCTTTACTACAAGGCTACAACAAAGCAAGTTCAAGATCAGCCTGGGGTACAAGAAAACCTGTTATAAAAACACACTACCACCATCAACAAAGCAACAAGCCAGCCAGCCAATCACAGTCTTGAGATGCAGAATCAAGGCCACACGGCAAGATGGCAGGCCTATGGCTACCAGTGCCACTCATTCCCAGTCTCCAGAGAGGGAGTCTTCTAAGTGCACAC
The DNA here is from genome assembly GCF_003668045.3 of Cricetulus griseus. Lineage (NCBI taxonomy): Eukaryota > Metazoa > Chordata > Mammalia > Rodentia > Cricetidae > Cricetulus > Cricetulus griseus. The sequence goes on from NC_048597.1 coordinate 97,969,453, forward strand.
AGCTGCCTGTCTTTGGGCCTCTGTAGGTCAAGAGACCCAAGGCTGTTGGGCACCCAGGAAAGAGCCTCAGGCCGGAGCCCAGCATGGGCACTCGAAACAGATGGGGGTGGAGTGCATGCTGGCTAGTCAAGTCTATCAAGAGCCCCTCATTTTACAGTGTGGCTGCTAAGGACACATGGGCAAACACGTTTGGTCCAGTAGTTCAAAGTTTGCCGTCTGTTTATCTAGTGTGTTTAAACAGTGGCATAGTGGTGCCAAATGAAGACAACAAACACCAGAGAGAGCAGCTCATGTTCACTAGGGAAACAGAAACCAGTCTGTGGAGAAGGATGGACAGTTTTCTGACATCTTAAGGAGACATCTGGCTTCTTATCTCAGACAGAATTGCACATACTGCAGTATCCTGTCCACCCAAGCCATCAAATTCACATTAGGAAGCAGGTATCAGCCCAGAGCATCTGACAGAGTGCAGTACCAACCCCAAATGCAGCATGCCCTGGCAGAGCCACTCCATTCTGGGAAACAGGTAGCCCAGCAAATGGGCAGAGACATGCCAGGTTGACTGGTTCCAGGGACAAGAAGGGGCCAATGGTAGAAACTGCGGACCCTCATCTAGTGAGTATCACCAACTTTGCCTGCTGAAAGAAAAATAATTGGTCTGAAAGCTATAATTGTCTTATGTTTAATATTCATGGATGGGCTTGGAGGACAGCCCCAACACTCCCTCTCTGCAGCCTTCACTAATGAAAACTGCACCATAGGAGGCAGCTTTAGCCCGCCAATTAAAACAAAAGACACCAGAACCTTCCAAAGACTCCAGCAGAGGAGCATCCATCTGATGGGCAGGAAAACGCGCTGGAACGGAGAGGGAGGCACGCTCTGGTTGGTCCTGTGTGAAGCGCTTTGAATAACTCATTATAACACTTGCAGATGGAGTGAGCGTAACATTCGCACCCTGCACGCGCTCTGGCAGCAGGCACCACACACAAGCGCACCACAACTTTCTATGTGCTGGGCAGGAAGGAAGCGAAAGGACTCTTTAATTGGGGGGTCACACCTTGGGGCGTGCTTCCTATTGGTTTGGACTCAACAGTCCTGTATGATAACAAGGCAGACTGTGGTGGCAAAGCTGGCAGCATTCAGATTGTGGGTTGGCTGTTCTTCAGGAAGAACCCAACCTTGGCTACAGTTGGATCCAGAAAATAAAGGTAAATGTACAGAAATCATTGTCACACAGCTTTTGAAAGTCACAACTAAATTGGGAAAACTGGCATTTCTAAAAGGTTAGTGCACACTTCCGTCTGACCTCACTGTACCTGAGCTGAAGAGGAAGGCTGCACATAAGTGCATATGTAGAATCCATGCCTCACCCACACAGCACCAAAGCCAGCCTTCTGAGAATGTGCGTCTTAATAGCAACTGGAAACACTTAGATTTTCAGATGGACGACATATCCAGCTTTGTCCAGCTAGGCTGAGCTTAGCATGCTCTGTGCCAAGCATCATCACTGCGCTGTGAGGTTTCTACATGAAATACAAGCACCAATCCCTTGGGGTGACCCCTGGAGCTTTTAGCACCTGATTCCTCAAGGAATCTTCTAAACCCTGAACTCTTCAGCACACAAAAAGCCAGCCTGAAACAGCAGTGATGGCTAAAGTAATAAAGCTGGAAGTACGGATGCTTTTCCTAATAGTTTCCATTCTGAGACTGAGAAGTAGCAAGCTGCTCAGCAGGTGAATGCTCATGGCAGGTCTGGTGACCCGAGTCTCATCCTTAGAACCTTGGTAAAGGTGGACAGAGAGAACCCACTCCACAGCTGTCCTTGGACCCACAAATGCACGCTGTGGCATGTGTAACCCTATCATCATGCACATACACAGTAACTTTAAACAATACAAACAGTTCATATGCTTATGTTGCACATTTTGTCCTGCTCTTTTTAAGATTTTTTTTTTTTCAAGACAGGGTTTCTCTGTGTAGCTCTGGCTGTCCTGAAACTCACTCTGTAGACCAGGCTGGTCTCAAACTCACAGAGATCCACCTGCCTCTGCCTCTGCCTCCTGAGTACTGGGGTTAAAGGTGTATACCACCACTGCCCGGCTCTAAGATTTTATTTTTACCTGTGTATGTGCATGTGTGAGTGCAGTGCCTACTGAGCCCAGAAGAGGGCATCTGGTCCCCTCAGCTGGAGTTACAGGCATTGTGAGCCACCTGGTGTGCCTACTGAGAAACTCAAGATTCTCTGTAAGGGCAGTACATGCTCTTAATAGCTGAGCCATCTCTTTCTGACCAGAGATTTGTGCCTCAACCTCCCAGATGGTCCACCACCAGATACAACTCCAACACGGATATACTCCCTTCACCTACAATGACTCTTTAGCAAGCCTGGCATTTGGAAGGTTACATACTCTATCTAGTGTATCCTGACCAAAAGACGCAGGAAGTCCAGCCAGGCGCTGGTGAGACAGATCAATAGGGCAGGGTCAGAATTGGGAACACATAGTGCTTAGACAATTAAGCAAAAAGCTGCCCCCCACCTCACACTATATCTAGAGTTATCCTAACAGGTTATGCATTTCAAATGTAAGATATTAAACTACAAAACATACTAATAACCAATAATCTTGGAGTAGGAAATGCCTTTTTAAAAATAAATAAGTGGTAATACAAGCAATAAAAGACAAATTAAATTAAATCACACTCTATCAATATTTAAAGTCCATACTTCAAAGACCATTGTCAACAAGTAAACACAGATTACATAGGAGGAGGAAATATTGCAAATGACAGATCTGACAAGGGACTTACACCCAGAAAAACTGAAAAACCTGCTACAACTCAACAATAAAAACCTCAATTAAAAAAAAAATAGGATTTGAGTCTGAGTGTGGTAGCTCATGCCTGTAATCCCGGAACTCAGCAGCAGATATGGGACTGCCCTAAATTCTACACGTAAGTGCTAGCCAGTTCACTACGCTGTGAAATTATGTCTCAACCTGCACCTTCCCCCACTCAAAACCATGGTTTAGATAGTCAAGTCTCCAGAAGGATGTGTGGAAGGACCATAACACAGGATGGGTCCCTAGACCACAGCACAAGGAGATGCCTCACAGACCAGGTTGACTGCCACACAGACTGAAGACAGCACATGAGCTGTAGACATGGAAAAACTGGAAGATTCCTCAGGGCCAGGGCAGGCAGGAAGAGCAGCCACCAGAGAAGAAGAGTGTGGCAATTACCACTGAAGCCAGCAACTCAATTCCTAGGTGTCTACATCCAAGAGAATTAAAGATACTCAAAAAACAAAACAAAACAAAACAAAACAAAAAACAAAAAAACAAAACAAAACAAAACAAAAAAAACCCTACACAGGAATTATGATAATGGTCAAAGCTATTAAGAGATTTAACTAATTAAACCACCTGCCCAGATGTCCACAAGTTGAACAAGAAGGGCAGAATGTTGTCTGTCAAGTGATGGAGTAAGTGATGTTTGGATACAAGCTACCATGTGGGCTTACCTTGAAAATACTAGGAATAAGTCGTAAAAGGTCACATGTCAACCATTTTTACAAACACTAACTGCTCATGGTGCAGGGCTTCTATCTGGGGCACTGTCCTGAAATCAACTGTTCCTTTAAGTTGGTGGGTCACATGGCACGTGAATCCTACCTCAAGCAATCGGTTCTAAAAATGAACTTGTGCTGGTGAAAGGGCTTTGTGGGTAAAATGACCTAAGTTTGGGCCCCCAAGACCCAGGTAAAGTTAGACACAGCAGCATATGTCTGTAATCCAGTGCTCCTATGGTGAGATGACAGGTAGGGACAGGACAGTCCCCAGAAGCTCCTGGGCCAGCTAATATAAATGCATAGCCAATATGGAGGAAGCAAGGGCTGAAGACGATGTTTGTCCTCTATCACACATGTGCTGTAGCACACGCACACCCACACATGAGTGTATACACACACAAATGCGGATATGCACATACATGCACCCACACATATTAAAAAATAAGCTATATCTGGAGGGGGGTGACTGAGTTGTTGGTCAAGGAAGGTGCCTTAGCAACCCAACAGTTGCTATCTCACCCCAGCACTGACTGTGGGCCTGGCTCTCTGGGGCAGAGCCTGAGTATGCTCCACTCCAGACCCTGAGTTGAGGCGCACAAGGAGGGACCTCACTGAACACAGCCCTGTGCCACCAGCTACAAGCTTTCCTCCACTCACAGGGGTTCCCACAGAACCACTTTCCTAGAACTGAATGAGTTTAAAAAGTTTCCGTCTCATAGGGAGAAAAGAATAGGCTAATGACTTAGGCTTGGGGACATGTGCCCAGTATGTCCACTGGGCACAGCTACCCTAGCAGGAGAGGGCCTGAATATGCAGGAAAACTTATCCATAGGGGCTTTAAAATGTTTCAGTTCTTCCATAGAAATTACCTGGACAAAGGAAAGATTGAGGAGTCTGGACTCTTAGATGAGGCAGGGAGTCTTGGCTTTGTAAGCCCTCACTGCAGACACAAGCCCCAGCCTGCAGCTTGGGTTTATTCTAAGTGGGGTGAGGGTGAGGAGGAAGGGTTGTAACACTGAGGGGTCCTGTTCCTGTCTGTTATCTATTATCTATCTAGTGACTGTGCTGAGAACCCTGGGACCTCCCTGCTTTATTTTAAAAACTTAACTCTGCTACATTCTAATAAAACGGATTTCCCAAAATCAAATTTGGGCTTCATGCTGACCAGCAGGCCTTCTGAACGGGGCACGTAGCCCCTCATCTAGTCATGACATGTGGTGAGGTGGGTACACTCCAGCTTTACTGAAATACTTTATGTGTCCTGGAGGACAGCTGACAGTGGTGGTGACATTCTAGAGCTTTCTGGAGTCTTCGCATGTAAGGGGCTCCTCTGCTCTGGAGTAGAGATCTGGGTTCCTGCCAGTACTAAGAAGTTCACATTGCACATACTCTCTGGGTAGAGACCACTGCTCAGGCCTGACATTGGCTCCACTCAAAAACAGTGGGGACTGTCGGCTTAGCTCCAGGGAGTGGTTTGTTTCCCTGGCCACACACTGGGGCTACTTGGTGGTGTGTGTGTGTGTATGCAAGGGCTTGTACACATGCAGTGTATGCATGTGTGCAACTGTGTGCAAGGGCTTGTAGAGGTCAGACTCAATGCCAGCTGTCCTCAGTTGCCCTCTACCTTATCTTTTGACATGACACAGGCTGAACCCAGAGCTCTCTGACTTGCTGGCCACTGAACTCCAAGGACAGTCATGCCTGTGCCCCTTCTCCCAGGGTTACAGAGGAGTGTGACCAAGCCTTTTTTGGTTGTTGTTGTTTACAGACAGGGTCTCAGTATGTAGCTTTTGCTGGCCTGGACTTCACTATGTAGAAAAGGCTGGCTGAAACTCACAGAGATCCCCCTGCCTCTGCTTCCCAAGTGCTGAGATTAAAGGTGTGCCTTGTTTTTTCACATTGGTTCTGGGATCCAAATTCAGGTCCTGTTTGCCTAGCAGTCTGACTGAGCCACCTCTCCAGCCCCCAGGCCTCAGCACACTGAACTCAGAGCTCTGTTTGCAAGGCCCACATTCTGAGTCATCTGAGGGGCCAGTGAAACATGGACTGAGTGCCTTCTCCCCACAAAGCATGCTCTGGCTCTTTTTGCTCTAGGTGGGGGTGGGGCTAGTGGGTGAGGTTCAGGATAGAAACACTATGTGATCCAACAGTGATTTCTGCAAGCTGCTACTCTGCTGGGATAGAGCTCTGGGATTTGGCATAAAGAAACCCAGAGCTGAGCAGCTCCGCACCTGCAGCCCGGGGCTGGGCCCAGGGGAGGGGTGCCAGCAGCTCTGGCCGCTGGCCAGTCTACCTCTCTCTGGGGCACTGGATCAGACACAGCAGGTAACCAGCCAAAAAGCAGAGAGAAAGCAAAGGAGAAGACAAGACAAGGGGGGCAAAACTAAAATTTGGACTGGAAGGGTCTTTTCAAACACTTTAATCCTGCAGTGCTGAAAGCTGGCACTGGCCCCTGTACCAGCAAAACCGACTTCCTCGGCCAATGCGTTAAAGAGAAGGCCACTAATCAGCTAAATAGAAACTAGAGTCTGTTCCCATCAAGTCTCTTTCCTGTCACCAGAGGGACACACAGTGCTCTGAAATACACTCTTGGCATCACTTGGCAGGCGGCCCTATTGTGCTGAACACAGCCGTCCCTTAGGTTATTGTTTTTAATATCAGAAAGCGAGCCTTTCAGTGCCAAACAAATTCTGCAGCAGGGGGGACAAAAGATATTCCAAGTGGTCTCGCTGGACCATCCACCAACTGCCTGAAAAGAGAAGCAACCATCCCATGTGCTTCAGAAGCAAAGTGGAGGCATAGCAGGTCCAACTATTACCTAATTCGAGACTTCGCTCCAAGTCCAAAGGATGGGGTGGGATGGGGGGGAGGGGGCTGCAGGCAAGGCTGAAGCATGAGGCACTTGTGGCTCAGGGCCACAGATGACAGTCACTTCAACCCAGACCTACCTCCTGTCCATGTTGCCGCTGACCATGAGGTTGGGAGGGCTGTCCCGGAGGTTGACACAGGTAAAGTCACCAAGTGCATTGCCAAGCTTCGAGAGGCAGCGCTCTGCTTCCAGGCTATACACCAGGATCTGAGAGGGAAAGAGAGGACAGGGTATCAGTCCCGTAAGTCAGGGAGACATCGTACACCACCATTGAGTGAGCATTTCACTGACCTCAGAAAAGCTCTGCTACTCAATGGCTTGGACACTTCCAGGCCACTGAAGTTAGAGGGGCATAGCTACCCAAGTGACAAAAGACCAAGAGGGAAACCAAGAGTTCCTTGGCTAAAGCACAAGCAAAAGCACGAGACAGAGACGCAGAATGGTGGATGGGTCAGGCAGCCTGCTTTCCTCACACAGCTGAACTGAACCCTAGTTCAGTAATAGTTTTCTGTTTGTTTTTACAGGAATGAAGGTTACAGGTCACTGGCTTCTGATTTGGGGTTAACTAAAGAGCTTACAGGGGCTGAGGGAAGCTGCACCAGACACTACACTGAGCTACAGTCCAACAGCGCCTTCTGCCCCACTCTCCCTTCAGTTCTGGTTTGAAAGCCACTGAGAAGAGACCTGTGGGCTCCAGACAGTGCAATCCTCCTGGAAGGTGTCTGTGCTGTTTCTCTAGCAAAGGGGAATAAAGGATGGATCACACAAGAAGCCTTGAGAGTCAGGTTTTTAATGAAGGAAATTGTTAGCTCAACTAGAGACATTTAGTCAATAGTACACAGTCCTGGTCCCAACTTGGCAGGGCACAGACATCCTCACTGCACCTCTGCTGACTTCAGCTGAGCATGTGGTGAGCACACTGAGGTCAGCAAGGACCTGGGTTTGCAGAGTGACTCTAGCATTCCCATGGAAACCACGTTCTCTCCTGGTTAACCCAGACACTTAGCACTTCTGAGTGCAGACTCTTATGTGGGTTCTGAGAAAATCCTAACAAGTTAAGTCATCTCCACCGTGGGAACTGTCAATCTCAGGGCAGTACACATTTCTAATACATGAGTCTTCAAGAATCTGGGGGAGTCTAACACTATGGTCACAGCAGTTAACTACTGCTAAAACTGGAAGGAAAGACAGCAGAAATCACACAACCTTAATGCCTAATGCACAAGCCAAGATGCAGCTAAGATGAAAAGTTCCTGATAGAAAGTTGGGGGTCTTGCTATGTACCTCTGGCTGTCCTGGAACTCACTCTGTAGACTAACTAGGCTGGCCTCAAACTCACAGAGATCCCCCTACCTCTGTCTCCCACATGCTAGGATTAAAGGCATGTGCCATTACCAGCTCCTGACAGAAAGTTTTAAACAATTTAAAAATAACTAAAATGGCGCTGTTTCTAAGATGGACCTGATCAAATCCATCTTCAGCAAATGATCTGGACATTGTCACAGGCAGCTCCTGAAGGAGGGATGGTGTGTGTCTTGCACTAAGCAGTGTCTTCAGTCAGACACTCCAGGTGCCCTGCTCTGTCTGCATGCACAGAGATGCCACAAGTACAACTAGTGTGTGACAATTCTAAAAGAGCTATTAATTTCTTTTTAAAAGCAACCTTGTTTTTGTTTTTTGAGATAGGGCTTTTCTGTGTAGCTTTGGAGCCTGTCCTGGAACTCACTTTGTAGACCAGGCTGGCCTCTGCCTCCTGAATGTTGGATTTTGCCTGTCTGACCTTTTTGTTTTTAAAGTCACCAGTGTACACAGCAGGAAGGCGGGTCTGCCGGAGCAGGTGGAGGTAAAAGTGCAAGCACTGAGACTCACACAAGTCAGCAGCAGTCTCCACTTATTTCTTAGTTCTTTTTTGACAAGTGGATGAATCATCTCTGAGTGATACAAGGAGATAATCCCCGCCAAAAAGACTCTGCAAACTCATCACAAAGACATCTAAGTCAGCAGTCAAGTATTTCTAAAACGTTCAATAATTCAGTGGATCAGAACTATGCAAAGAGAACCTTTACCATTGCGTTTAGTTAAAGACCACAGAGATTGGAAAACACATTACCATCTCGAAGGCAGGTCTTCCACGATACAAGTCCCTTAACGACCTTTACCATGGCTCCCTCCCCCCCCCACTCTCTCTCTTTTAATAAGGTTGAGCAAATGGGACTTCATTTTATCTGATTGCCACAGACTAGTGACATCAATTATTCATGCTCACACTCCCTCTTGTTAAGACCATGCATTAGACTAATTTTTCTCTTTATTGCCCTGGTTGGGCGAGTCTTAACCCACAACCACTTGAGTTGTTCTCAGAGGTGTTCAGAGATGCTGGAGAGAAGGGGAAACTCCCCCCAGCTGCAATCTGGGAGCAGATGCTCTGCACTAATGTGGCCAGTGAGTCGATAGAGAGGCCACACAGCAATGCAGGTTCAGCAGCGTTAGCAGCAATCACGGCACTAGCATGTGCTGCCATCATCTGTGTTCCTAGGAGTTGTCTTTAGAGTGAAGCCTGCAGACTACTGTGTATCCTGAAGACATCTGCAAGACATGCATTGTGAGATCAAGCTCTACTGTCTCCATTCTGTCTTCTGGGGAGTTTACGAGACCCCGAGTGAATGAGAGCATCCTCTTCAAAGGGACTGAACAGCAAATTTTCAATTTCTGTAATTTCCCCCACCGAGAGCTGAAGTTGTTTCTGATAAAGCATAGCCTTCGCATCCTGGCTTTCAACTACTCTGACTGCTCTCAAGTCTATTTTTAAAGATACATTTTATTTCAAATATAATGTATCTTATAGTAAGCTATAAGAATAAACTATTTAACAGAAGAATGTGGTGGGCCACTGCGACCCATCTCCAGGAACCACCCCCCACACCAGAATAGTCTGGAAATAAATAAGTAGATTCTGTGTGTGAGGGTCTGTCTCTCTTGATCTGTACATTCGAGTCATTTCTGGGTGAGGTTGGTGTCTCACAACTGCTTCTTCACTACAGGTAGCTTTGGTTCTTTTGAGTGGAGAACATCTGTGAATACCTAATTCCATACTAATAAGTAAGTTGTTTCTATTTGGTTTTTGACAAAACATTCAACAGCTGGTGACAAACATTTACGGATCCTCCTCTGTGCAGCAGGACTGGAGTGAATGGGTGTGGCGGCCAATGTACTGACAGCTGAAAGAGCCGTGTCTGTGCCAGCTATTGCTGGCCCAGCCATCTCCTCTTCCACACATGGGACTTGCCTCTTCTGGAACCACAGAGTCATCATATTGCTATGTCCTAGCAGCTGGTGTTTCAAGCAGGAGGCGGGGCGTTGTATTGGCCATTCAGTCAGGGAGGACATGGCCACAGGTTCAGCGTTTGGAAAGCACTGTCACCGCCCTAGGCAGGAGCTTTCCAGCCAAAGCCTGATGGAAGGGCCAGAAGACAGTTTCTACTCTCTCAGAAGGTGAGGTTAGTTCAAAGCCTGCCACCCCCTCCTCCATCCTTTGGAACCAGGATTCAGCACAGCAAGTTCTTCCTAAACCCAGGACTGACATCACCCATCTGTGAGCATAAGCCACCAACAGACAGAGATGTCTTCAAAGAGCTTTGGAGCCTTCCGACAGAGCTGTGGTCATGTTCTGATGAATGAGGAAAGCACCTTTGAGTTTAATTTTGCCAAAACTGTGGAAAGTGGCTGGCTTGCCTCAGAACCCTAGCTGCCTCGGTGATGTGGTCAGCAGTGGACAGAGGCCTCTTCCCACAACAACCGCACTTCAAGAACCTTTGGAATCCAAGAGTGTTGCCTGCTTCCCTTTAAGCAAGGGGTGTGCAGAACAGGGATGGAGTGAATTCCAAAGACTCAGCCCCACCCAAAGTTTTGGAGACTGCAGACACATTTGACCCTCTCCCTCCCTTCCCTGTTACCTGGTCTCCCCCATCACTACCGTACACACTTTGCTCTCTGGGAGAAAAGTCATGGCCAGGAGCCTTCTGAGCAGAGCAAGCCGGCCTCATGCTTCCCATCTGCACCCACTCGTGTCTCTGCTCTCTCCACCACCCTCAGCACGGAGACTTCTCCCCTCTCAGCAGAGCAGGGGGTGTTTATTGTCACTGTGCTCATCTGGTGTTCTCAAGTGTCACCCTGAACTGTGTCATCAGCTTGCAGCTCTCAAACACAGAAGGGAAACAGCCCCAAGACAGCAGTCTTGAAGGTCAGGTGCAGCTTTATTAGCAAGCACCTTCATACAGTGAGAAGAGTGCTTCCTCGACTCGGGACCAGACGCCATGGTAGTTATGTGGGCCTGCATCTGGCCAGGTATGTGCATTTGTGTTCGGTGATAACTGGCTGGGACTGGGGACCCAGCAAACCTAATATTTACTCTGGTTTGGGTGTTTTCCTTTATTCCTTAACTCTTCCTCCTGGGTGATCTGATGCCTCATCTTGCTCCAGCCCTGTGGGGTCTGATAAGTTGGCAGACCAGGAAGCCTTGCAGAAAGCTTCTCAAAGTGCAACTCGAGTCTGTTAGCAAACAGTCCTTTGCATGCACATTCTGTTCACTCAAGGAAGTGGTACAATTCATGGGACCCCAAAGTGATGGGAGCACTGAAACCAGAAAGGAAGGAGGGAGCCTGGCCAGGGGCTGCTCTGCAACACCTGACAATGCCAGATGGGGACCCAGCATCTGGCAGCACAGAGAACATCACAATTGAGATCTCTGTATAAAGCTGAGCCATGGGGTGAAGGTGCAGCTCAGCTCGGCAGCACAATGCTCCCACCACCCAGAGCCAGCAGGACCCCTGTGGCGTCTACACATTAACAGCAGCCATGTACTCTCTCACAATAAAGGCGAATCCTACAGCTGAGACAGAGAGAAGCAGGGGTGGCTAACAAGGATTGGCAGTTTCAGGTAAAGGACAGAGTCAGTGTGCCGACAGTCGCCTACCATATGAGAGGGACATAGACTTGACGTGCAGACAGTCACCTACCATGTAAGAGGCAGAGCAAACTGAGTGTCTTTGAGAAAATGAACCCAGAGTTCCTAGAAATCACAGGAGATGGATGGGCTAACACTGAGGGTGATCCAGGGAGCAGGAAGCTGGTTTTGAACAGTTCCTCAGAACACAAAGCAGAGACGCAGAGTGGGACTCAGTATGCTGGTCCAACACACATCAAACCTGAACTCCATCAAGCAAACAGAGATGCTTTCCACAGGTACAGCCCGAGTGTTTTCTATGGCTGAAAGACAACACAGAACTTTCCAACAGGAAAAATGAAAATAAATTCATACAGAGATGCTAGAGGGAAGCCACAGGCTAGGATCTTGTACTGTGGTTCTGTTATTTCTGATACTGAGCTGTGCTGGGTTCCCAGGCTGGCTTGCAACTGAAGGACCTGACCTTCCAACAGCAAAGGAGGGAGGGGCGAGCAGTCACGTGTACAGCCACTACCTTCTCACCAGCGCCAATGGATGTCAAAACCAGCAGTGTCTTCAAGGGATTGAGCGAAGCTAGAACCATGGCAATCTGGCCATGACACGAGGGATGGGAAAATTAAGACATTTCAGTTAGAAACACAGCCCCAGGCTTCACTAGCAAAGCAAATAAACAAGAAATTGCTCCAGAGAAAGGTCTGAGAAGTTGGGAGGAATAGTGACTCAAGTAATGATGTAGAGACGTAACAAACACTGGCTCCACAGCAAAATGTTAGCATGGCTGTGGGCAGTAAGTAACAGAACAAAACAAACTCTAGCCACTATTCCAGTCAAATGCCAGAAGTGAGGGAAATGTCCCATAGCCACCAGATGCCAGCCACACAGGCTGAGCTTGGGACGACTACTCTGGATTCCAGAGCAGTGTCTGGTGCACTGCAGGCTGAATGTGCACCAGATGAGGGAGATGAAGCATGCAAGCCTCATGCGTTGTCTGCCCATGGCCAAGAGCAGCACTGTCTTAGAAGAGACAAGGTGGTCAGTCTACTGTCCACACAGCAGGTTGGCTGCCCTGGGCAGTGCTGCAGCTCCCTAGATGCAACTCACTCTGCAAGGACAGGGCCACAGGCGCTCATTTTCATAAATACAGAAGACAGGCAGGGAAAGGCTACATTAGACAGTCTTGTAAAGCAAGTGAAACATTTCACCATACAGCAAGGTGTGCACACTGCTTTACATACACAGCAAGGTGTGCACGCTGCTTCACACACACAGCAAGGTGTGCACGCTGCTTCACAACACTCAGCAAGGTGTGCACACTGCTTTACATACACAGCAAGGTGTGCACGCTGCTTCACACACACAGCAAGGTGTGCACGCTGCTTCACAACACACAGCAAGGTGTGCACGCTGCTTCACAACACACAGCAAGGTGTGCACGCTGCTTTATACACACAGCAAGTGTGCACACTGCTTCATACACACAGCAAAGTATGTACACTGCTTTATACACACAGCTAAGTGAACAACCTGGGAATTCACAGGTGAGCTAAGATTTTTTTAAAAAAAGATGAGAAAGATGGACAATTGGAGAGGGCAAGAAGGCTGGGGAAAAAAGTAAATCACACACAAAACAGCCAATAAAAAATAAAAAAGCAGTTAATATACATGAATAATGGATGTCTGATTTAAAAGCAGTTTACTCTGATATGATGTAATTTTTGACAAGCAGCCAGAGAGACGATTTTAAGTCCTTGCCAGAGATAAGTCATTGCGTGAGGCCTGGCGCGGCTGTGTCTGTGACCATGTGGAGAATGACTTTCACCACCGCCTCAGAGGTGACTTCACTGTTGGCAAACAGAGACCTGCCTCTCAGGTGCCCCGAGCAGCACCCCAGCAAGACACGGCACTTGAAGACATGGCTCCCCCACATGAGCACAGCTCCCTGAAACAGCCCCCCAACAGTTTCCATGACACGCTCTGGCACTGTCTGCGCTCACTCACACAAAGGGAAGAAGCCTGGCTGCTTTTGTATTTAAGTTTTAATTGGAGTGACAAGCCCAAAGGCCAAGATATTTCAGGGATGGGACGGTGTTGCTGAGCGTCGCCAGGCACTGGGCAGGCAAGGCCCACACACACTCCCCACCACGTGCCAATGCACCTGCAACCCTAGCTGTTCCAGGACTGGGCTCTTCCTGGGAAGGCAGTGCCAATCACATAGGCTTGCCAGGCTTGGGGCTTTGTGATGTGGGCAGATGTCTACAAAGGACCAGACCGAGGCCAAACCAACACCTACTGTGACCTAAGCCTGAAAGGAACCAGAGTGAGTGTGTCCCTGTGGAGTCCAGGATGCTGGTCCCCAAGTCTCTCCTGACACATGCTCAGGGCAGTGCAGAACAACAGGTTTCCTTAGAGCCCAAGCAGATGCAGCTCCTGCCTACTCCAGAGATTTCCTTCCATAACCATCACCACAGGGAAGAGGGGAAGATGTGACCATCATGAGCACAGTGAGAACAACTCAAAGTGGACAGCGAACGCTTGCTGCCCAGCACACATTAGCTCCTATGCAAACATGCCTCACTACCCGCCCCTGAGTGTTGTGCCTCATCACAGACAGCCGCACAGTTTCTAACACTCCAGAGGCATCGAGCACATGCAGTGCACAGCAAGCATGGACACGTGGGACAGGGGACAGGGTCAGTGCACGCGCTTTAGAAGGAGAAACCAAAGCTACATGCCAGGACACCAATTCTTAAAGTAAAAAGGGAACATTGTCTTAAAAGGGAAGGTGGCAGGTGAAGGGCTGGTGATTAGAGCTCTCTATGGCCTACAGACTGATGATGACATTGTCTAGGAAACTCGGGCATTTACCAAATTATCCTTTCTTCTGACCAGCCCGACTTCTGTTTCAGCCCTAAATCAGACCAGACAGAGGTTCAGAGGGTAGACAAGCAGAAGGCCCCTAAACTGGACTGTGGGAACAAATGGCTGCTGAAGGGGGCTGGATCAACAGAATAGCCAGAGCCTTCTGTGTGGGTGCACAGTCCATACACAGGGTGCCTTTACTGGCTGTGTACATCCCCAGTCTCTAGCAACCTCTACTCACCACAGGTTGACGATGCTGTCCCTGGGGGCCGGCAGCGCAGTGTGGTACCTGCTTCTCCCAAAAGCCCTTCTGAATACACTCCAGCATCTCGGCCACCAAAAACAGACATACACCAACGCCTGTACGTAGCCATCAGGAAAGTGAATTGAAAGCCATTTGAAATAGCTTGTCCCACATTGTGCAGGGAACAGTTGGGAAGCTTCCTGCCCCGGCTTCCTCACTGGGGTGCCTCTCCCTGATCCGTGCTCAGAATGGCGGCTCCCAAGAGCCAGCACACTACTGTGTGCAGAATGCTGTGCCCACAGCTCCATCTGCCCTTCACAATGCTATAAGGCAGGGCCACCGCTTTCCTCACTCTTCCTATAAAGAAATGGAGTGGACAGAAAACACATTCCTTGCCCAGCTTGGGAGTTCTGCAAGTCTGCTTCAAGCCTGGGGGCTGGCCTTCAAAGCTCCTGTTCTGTAAACTTCCACCCAAGGGCACCCAAAGTGCAGTCCCAGCATCCGTGTTAACAGGAGCTATAACAATGCCACACTCTGCAGGCTCTCAGCCCTACCTGGTGAGGACACACTGATCACCAGCTCTGCTCCTGTGGGTGTTGACCCCCTCCGCACTTCACTTAACTGTATTGCTTCCCATCTGTTGAAGAACTCCGAGCCCCTCAGCTGCAATCCCTTGCATCTAGTCTCCTGGCCACTGTTCTAGGGTAGGCTGTAGTGTAGCAACAGGGTTAAATGTGATCTTCAAGCGCATGTGTGCTGAAGTTAGGAGAGGAACTGCAGGACTGACACTGAGGACTATTCTGAAAGGACCCGGGGAGAGGGAGTGGTGGCATCTGCCAGTCCTGGGCAGGAAGGAACATCATATTCAAGAGGTGACACCTCTGAGCGGTATAGAGGGACTCATCGTGTAAGTGTGAGTGGAAGCTAAGGTCTGACTTCTGAGGGCTTTGAAAGGCAGGCTACAGGCAGGCAGCAGGGCCTCACCCACCATGTTAGGCACGGGCCATTTTCCTGATAAAACTAGAAATATACTTGGTGTATGTGCGTGTACCTGGGAGTGTGTATGTGTGTGCATGTCAGGGGGGTACAGGAGTGTATGTGTGTGCATGTGCATGCACATCAGGGAGAACAGTGTGTGTGTGTGTGTGTGTGTGTGTGTGTGTGTGTGTGTGTGTGTGTGTGTGTGCGCGCGCGCGCGCGCGCCGTGGAGTGCAGGACTGATTGTATGTAGAATTCCTGTTCTGGTTCAGCATCCCACACACATGGGAGGCTGTGAACTTGGACTTGACTGTTGCGATTATTTCCTCAGCACAGATGGGGTATGTATGTGTGACAGAGTGCAAGAATACGGGTAAGGGTAGGAGGTCCAGGTGTGTATGTGTGGATATGCCAGCCAGGGATTGCAGGGGCTTGGGAGTGGGGTGCAGAGATATAGCTCTGGGGGCATTTCAGTGTGTATTTCAAAATCTCCTGTGAACAAGGCATACGAGTTTCCAACCCCAGTTACCAGGGAAGTGGAGCCCACAGCCCACGCTAGGAACAGGAGGAACTTGGTCAGTGCCCTATCCTAGACACTGACGGGGACCTGAAGAAACTTGTATGTGGGACTGGGTTTAGGTACAGTGAGTTGACCCCCATCAGTGCCCTATCCTTGAACTGGAGGGAAGTGGTGGTTAGAAACTAGGTCATGGCAGAGCTGCCTTCAGAGGACTTGCAGCCTCATTTTAACACTCTGCAAACTTCATCACTCTGCCTGAATCCTTTAATTTGGCAAGGGACTGCTCAAGTGTGAGCTGAGCTAGAATTTCCCTTTGCCTAGCTGCAAGGGAACCCATCCTGCAATTAACTGCTGAGGGAATGTTGTGAGGAGTAGCTTGGTGCCCATTAGCAGTACTTGTGCAACTCAGTAATTGATGTTAGTGCTAACCCCACTCTCTAACCCAGGGCTTTATAGAAGATAGACGTGTAGGCTATGTTAATATAATCTTCTAGGCGCTGGGTGAAAAGCCCAAGTCCTCTACTTTAACTGCTGTGTGTTATCTGAATACAGTAAACATTTGAATAGTCGGAGACTGAGCCCACACAGGCTGTGGGCTTTGTGTCCTTGCTCTCCCACTCTCTCCCTGCTAAGCCCATCAGTCTTAACTGTCTGGACTATGTAGGAGCATGCAGCTCACCCCACAGTTACTGTTTTCACTCCTGGAAAGAGGCAAACATTTCCACCAGGCCCCCTCAGATCCTGACTAGCTGAAAAACATGCTGATTTTTAACACTAACAAACCTAGCTGCTGTCTGGGCAATATTTACCCCGAGACTCATCTGGCACAAAGAAATCAAAGCCATCCCCATCTGTGCTGAGGAAATAATCGCAACAGTCAAGTCCAAGTTCACAGCCTCCCATGTGTGTGGGATGCTGAACCAGAACAGGAATTCTACATACAATCAGGGAACCCACTGGAAAAATTAGACCCTAAATAAAAATCCAATCTTAATTCAAAAGCCTAATAAGAAGGGGTAATCGACATCATATACTTCAATATAATGCTTTATAAATTTATTCAATGCCTTCAGAATACCAATGACTTTCTTTAAATATCAGTTAATATTACAAATGTCAGTGGCATCCAAAACTATGAGAGTGTACGCAGACAGAAGCTCTCTGAGGTGTGGTCCAGCCCTGCCAGCAAGGCTATACGGTGACTCAGCACCATATTAGCTCATTACATTAGCTCCACATGGCCCCTTCTACTCACAGTTCTCCCTCTTTCAAGAGCAGTCCCGGGAAAAGAAACTGAGTTGGGCTCCCATACCTCCCAGAGATTACTGAGGCTCCAACAAGCCAGGGACACCCCAGGCTCCCATCCAGGGGCCTGCTGTCCCAGCCTGCACAATTCCAGCTTCACTCCAAAGCTGGAGGGCACAGGAGCATAGTCATATGCTAAATATCACCCCAACTTCTCAATAAAAAAATCAAGGCAAGCCGGGCGGTCGCACACCTTTAATCCCAGCACTCGGGAGGCAGAGACAGGCGGATCTCTGTGAGTTCGAGGCCAGCCTGGTCTAGGTTCCAGGCTAGTTCCAGGACAGCCTCCAAAGCCAGAGAGAAACCCTGTCTTGAAAAACAAAAACAAAAAACAAAAACAAAAACAAAAATCAAGGCAAGTAACTTGCCTGAAATTTATCTGACTCCAAAAAGCCCTGGTAAAAGCCATTGTTCCCTGTATAAACCTTCACCCGTCTAGGAACTAGGGACCCTAAACCACACTTAGCTCCTCCAAAGTAACAAGAAGCATCTTCCACAGAACCTTTCAAAATGCCCAGCATTACGGAGGCTCCATTCAGAGGCCTCAGAGGCCTGAGGTGAGTGGGTTGACAGTTTGGAGCAACCCTGGGGCACCATGGCAAATACTTCAAGGTTCTCACTGAAAGCTGAAGAGTTTCATTATCTTTCATTATCAATAATACCAACAAGATCAGTTATTGGCATTATTTTAATACTAAAACCCACACCAAACAACTTGAATGTTCATTTCCCATCTATTCATCTTGAGACTGTCAGCACTCTGGAATTCTCCGGTTCAATGTGTCCACCTCCTCCAGAGAAAACACCTTTGCATTGCTGAGCACTATTAAGGACCACAGGTCAAGAGCCCAAAGGGAGAAGCATGCTTGATTCATCTCTTTCCAGGACCCATCAGACCCTGAACAGCCAGCCCCATGTAGCCAGCTCACTAATGTGACAGAATGCAACAATGCTGGACCTTTTTCCTTCCAGAAAACGAGTAGTCTCCAGGAGTTAGTTAGCCATCAACTCCCCAACAAAAGAAATCAACTATGGGGAAAAAAAAAATCAAAGTTTTGGGTAGACTGTGAAAACATTTTATATACTTTCAAATTTTTACTTATTTGTCCTGCATGTGATGTGTCAAGTCTAGATTCTCAGAAATAGAAACCTCAACAAAAGAGAAGCTGGCTTTCTGCTTCTGGCAAGACATGGCAGAGTGTGGCCCATCTGCAGCCACACTTTGACCCCTGAGGCTCCAGACAGACAGCTCACCTTGTGGCCAGTGCAGACAACTAATCCCAAGCCTCTTCCTGGCTGCACGTGGGAAGTCATTAGCTCAGAGACTTGAGCAATTATTTTCTAGCATGATATAAGCTGCTGCAGCCCAAGCCAGCCTCCTTGCCCAGCACATTCCAGCCTGCGATGACTTCACCCCTCGCCTTGATTAGAATGCACGCCGTGTGCTGCTTAATACAATCTGCCATCAAATGCCAAGTGCTTCAGAACTAAATTAGGAAATATGTCCAGATACATAGAATGATGCTAAGAGCACTAAGTGGGGCTCCAGCTCCCTTTATGAGGCCTGAGACTCATCGGCAGCATGATGCTCCACCATGGCAGCTCTGCTTCCAGCACCATCGAATTCAGGCAGCACAGGGGTTAATAAAGGTGCATGCTGATATAGATGGCCACAGAAAGCAAAGCCCTGCTGATGAACTCAGAACTGTGAGATGCCCACACCTGCGCGTGTGCACATGCACGAGCGCGCACACACACACACACCAACACACACACACACACACACACACACACACACACACACACACACACACACACACACACACACCAAAGCAAAAAACAAAACAAAATTGAGAAAGCTGCTTGAGCACATCAGGGGCCATGTGAAGAGCTACACTGACTCTTCACTGAAGTATGCAGTGATGTGGTCAAGATCTTTTGTTTCTTCTATGATCACCTGCCATTTAGTAATGGATACCTGTAGAAAATTTACCACTCAGGTCTGAGAACCCAAGAACAGACATCAAGAATTCAGAATCCATTCTACTGCAAGTTAAAAGACCTCTGAGCATTCCCTCTTATTGTGGAAAAGGCCATTCCTGACCCATCATTTATGCCAGCAGCAAAGAGCACAGCCCTTACAGAGAACACACAAGCCTTGGTTACTCGGCACCACTCACCTAACCCAAAAGTCATGTGGCCATTCCTCATTGACAAAGAAGAAAACTATCCAACAGAATCATGGACCCTCAATGGAGTACCCAACAAGCAGTGGGGAGGTACACAACACTGTATGTCACTACTCTTTCTACGATGACACTGGCCCAGGAGGGCTATTAGCCCTGCCACATGATGCTAGTGAAGCCATGTAGCCTAGCCATTCACCTCCCAAGATGCAAAATATGAACTGAACATCAAAATCAGTCAAAACCTGACACTTCCCTCCCAGCCACAGAGGAAGGACATCCTGGAACTCTGGAGTGCAATGCTGGTAGCCCTCAAGGACATCCTCAGTACAGAGTAGTGCTGTCAATGTCATGAAGGAGCACACTGCTTTGACCCAGCAAGTCCTACAGGAAGAACTCACTTACAAGTGCTGATATAGGCCACACTCTCAAGAGTGGCGGGCTGCATGGGTGAGGCTACCCATCAGCAGCTATGCCAGAAAGTTCCAAAAACTGACAGACTAATACCAGGGAACTCTATGATGTCTCTTACAAAATTACCTCAACAGACTTCCTAGCAGGCAAAAACAAGATGCAAAACAGTAATATAGAGTTCTACCACTTACGCTTGTTTTCCTGAGACAGGGTCCCTCTATGGAGCCCTGACTGGCCTGCGCTCCCTGATCATGCTGAGCCTGAACTCAGATCTGACTGCCTCTGCCACCAGAGTGCTAGGACTAAAGGTATGCATTACCACATCCAGATTCATCCACACTTTAAAGAGGGAGGGATGGTGCTTTGCTTGGAAGCACATGGCCCATCTCAGAAGGATACACAAGAAATGGGCAACACCAATTTGGTTCCAAAACCAGATGATGGGCTGGGGGCTGAAGCAGTGGCTCAGAGGTTCAGAGCACTGGCCAAGGACCTGGGTTCAGTTCCCAGCACCCACATGGTGGTTCTCAACCATCTGTAACTCCAGTTCCAGAGGTCCACTGCTCTCTTCTGGTTTCTGCAGGCACTGCACACTCAGTACACAACATACACGCAGGCAAAACACCCATCCACATAAAAATGTTAAAGATTTGACTTCTGAGGCAAAGGCTAAAATATAAATTGGACATTTTTCTCTGACTTTATATATAAAGTCAAGGGAAATGTTGGTAAATTATGTGTGGCCGCCAGGCCCAACTGCCAAATCAAGCTTGGGAATAAAGTCCCACGGGAGTCTAGCTGTGCAGAGCACTGACTCTCTCAGGCTTTCCAGCATGGACCTCAGAGGACTGCCCTGCTCCCAAGCTCAGCAGATAATCTTTGTAAATAGCTCATTAACAGAGTTCAGTCACTTGACCGCCCAGTGTAGAGAGATGCCAGAGACACACTGACATGGTGAGCATCCATGACGACCACATGACAGGCTGGCTGGCTTGCTGAGTGGACAGAGGACGGACACCGAAACACTATTACTCAACGCTCATGCAGCCGTGGTGCCAATAAAACACCAGTGTGGTCAGCATATGGTACAAAGACATTGTCCAGTGACAGAAATAGCACCCCTGAACGAGCCTACAGACTACGGAGAGTTACGGCCCCGACTAAACTCCATCTCATCTGAGTCCCAGCTATAGAGGCCAGAGGCACAGACACAAGCACTGCCCCCCTCCCCATGTGTGTACCACCAGGCAGACCTGGTGCTAGGCAGCTCACAGCAACCTAATAAATGGTACAGTGGCTTGCACTGCCAAGCTGAATGCACATGGCCAAATCACAGTGTTCACAAGCAAACAGTCACTGAACCTCCATGGCATGGCTTAACCGACATGTACCAGGCAACTGTGATTAACAGCCAGTTGTTCAAAGGAAGAATACACAGTGAAGATAAGGAGATGCTCTGTGAAACTAAAGCACAGGGCTGACAGGTCGCTTGGTCCTTGTCTCCCTCCCCAGGGGGTGGCATTCATGTTAGAGAAACATCTCCATGCTAAGGTATAGACATCTGTGGATTAGTGAGGCACTCACAGAACATTTGCATGACTGACTGCTCCAGTCAGAATGTGAACTGAGGGGCTTAGCAACACTCTTGTGGTCAACACACCTACATGCCTCACTTTAAAGAGCAACAAAAACTAATTTAATGAGCAATTTGCAGAGCAGGGCATCTTTAACCTAGAATTTAAAAATGTTAATGTCCTATTCAGCTGGTTGTTACAATCAGTGCTTTTCACTGGGTTGGAAATTCTGTGACTAGAGGGAGTCAATGCATCTGTTAGTTAAGAAGCAAGGCCTTTGAGAGTAACACAGCATAAAAGAGGAGCAGAGCTGAGGGCGAGGCTCAGTGACAGAGCCCTTGCTTATTAGCAAGTGAAGCCCTAGTTCCTAAAGAGAGAGAATGGTTAAACAAGACTTCAAACAATCACCATAGTCTGACTTCACTGGGAAAACACCAAAAACAAACAAGGTAACAAAACTGAAGGCAAAACAGACAAACTGAGCAATCAAGTCCTTCCTTTGGGAACCAGAGCCTTTCCAGCTCGGAGAAGGAAACAAGAGAGAAGAATCCGGTGCCTCCTCCTTGCCCCTTCCTGGGAAGTCACTCCGGTGGCTTCCCCAGGGGCTCCCCAGCTAGGAATGAGGGAAGGGCTGACCCAGCACAAACTGCTGCCTTCCAGAGAGGCCTTTTGCTGCCACTCTGGGTCTTATATGTAGAAGCCAGGATGCTTCAATTTTTGAGCACCACACTACCCCAAACAATGGCACCTATGAATCATATTTGACTGCACAGTTCAAATATATGGGGGGAAATGAAACATACAAATACCATTGGAGCCTGGAATCCAAGTGTGAGCAGCAGAGAAGAGGAAATACAACAGGGCTGACTGAGCTGCGCTGACGTGAACCAAGTACACCCTTCAGTGGAGCCCAAGCTTATCAGCAGGTACTGCCGGAACCATTTACAAAAGAGGAAACAGGCAGGGGCTGGGGAGACAGACACTCAGCAGCTAAGAGCACTGGCTGCTCTTGCAGAGGACCCAGGTTCAGTTCCCAGCTCCAATAATAGCTCAAAACCACCTGTATGTAACTCCAGTTCCAGGGGATCCAAAGCCCTCTCTGACCTCTAAGGGCACATAGCATGCATGAGGTGCACAGAAATACACATAAAATATAAAATACATTAATCTAAATTTTTTAAGAGAGAGAGGCAGAAGGAGGTCTAGGCAACCTGCCTGAGGTCACACTGGGTCATAGGAGACAGGGCTGGGCAGCTTATGTGCAGAGCCTGCCTCTCCAATTCACACCACTGCTGTGTAGGAAAGGGAACTCCTTCATTAGGAGAAGGAGCCCTTGGCTCAGGTGTTTCTTCCCAGGAAGACCCTGACTGCCAGTGGGGTAGAGAGCAGCAAACCAAAAGGAACCTAAAGCCAAAAGAAATCCACACATCTCCCCTGATCCCACCCAAAAGGGGCGAGTTCTGTAAACCAGCTTTAAGACTGAGGACTTGGCCTGCAATCATATGCTAAAATGCGGCGATAACACGGCCATCAGCCGGGCGTTGGTGGCTCACGCCTTTAATCCCAGCACTCAGGAGACAGAGGCAGGCGGATCTCTGTAAGTTTGAGACCAGCCTGGTCTACAAGAGCTAGTTCCAGGACAGCCTCCAAAGCCACAGAGAAACCCTGTCTCGAAAAACCAACAAAACAAAACAAAAAAACACGGCTATCACCCAAGAGTTAACAAAAGACTTTCTTCCTGTCTGGCTCACACACAGCAGCAGGCACTTTCATGCAGCTAATGACAACAAAAACTATAACGTAAAATTTTCATTTTATTTCCTAATTTTATTATATTACTGTGTATATGTGCATGGGGCACATGCCATGGTAATACATGGGTGGAGGTCTGAGGATAATTTTGTGGAGTTGGCTCTTCTCCTTCCAGGGATAGAACTTGGGTCATCAGGTTTGTGTAGCAAATATCTTGACTTGCCTAACTGTCTCACTGGCTCTGCCTTAGAATGTGATTTAGCAATGACCATCTACATGGTGATGCATTTCCTAAAGACAGACTGCACAAGGATCTCTGCAAGTTGCAGTGTGTGGTGCAGCATTCCCTGAGGTGGCCCAAACAACAAGGGTGGCCTACATACATACACACCAGTGAGAGTATTGGCTACACAGCCTATGAGCTCTAAACACACACTGGAACTCTAGGGCAGAGCTGGGACATGAGATATGAAACGCTGTCTGAGGTACATTGCTGAGTAAATGCTACACACAGAACAGGGCACAAACCATGACCCCACGCCTGCAAAGACCTGCCCCTTGTCAACAGACGTGTCTACATATGCTAGATTCTTGTCCTTAGACATCTGGAAATCACTAATAACCAACCATGTACAGTCAAGAAGATACTCTTCATCTCATGTTCCATTTACTTGCTTGGATTTTTCTGCCATGCTAATACACTGCCCTGACACGGTTGAAAACAAGAGTATTAACACATCACATCGTAAGGCATAGTGGTTCACACCGCTACTCTGAGCACTTGGGAGGAGGCAGGGCAGGAGGCTACATAGTGAGTTCAAGGCCAGCCTAGGATATCCAAGACCCTATTTCAAGTAACTAAACCAAACCAAAACAAGAAGAGCTTAATTTTCCAGCTACATTTAAAAAATTAAATACATGCTATTTCTTGCTAATGTACAAGTCACTGTTTCCGTACCTTGTTTCCTTCATATACCCATCCCAGACTCTTGACTCCAAAGGCAACCTGGGTGGCTGAGACATCCAGACATGTGGCAGGCTGGCCGTAGACATAATGAAGGGTTCTGGCTGAGTCCTCGGCCTTCAGCAGGTATACCAGGTCCCCAGCTGTGGCTATTGCCACGGGGTACCTCCCAGTATCCGGGACTATTTCCAGGTAGTCAACCTGCAAAGAGAGTTGTTTAGTCACCCACAGTCATTTTGACTTGTTCAAGAAAGGAATGTCCCCTGTACATCAAGAGGACAAAGGCCTAACTCACAGAAACAGTTGGGCACAGGGATCATTTATAGGGGATGAATATGGCTTCTGCCCAGATGAAAAGATGCCTGTAACAGCGGAAACACAACGTACTCTGAGAAGGGAAGCCACAAGGGAAAGTCTACGGAGACCCCATTTTCCACCTGTCGATCCATGAGGATCAGGGGAAGTCAGAGGTTACAGAGCTGGAGGTGAACAGGGGACATAATCCAGTCCAACTCCTTCTCTGGAATGACTGGCAATGCCTACCACAGCGGCAAGCTCACGCTGACCCAGGAGATCCCTCTAGCAGTGCTTACACACCATGCACAGCAAAGGTTTATGCATGGTGTCACTACAGTGCCCCTCCTGTCACTGTGCAGACATGACACAGACACACAGCAAATGCCATACATCCACAGGAGAAAACCTGAAAGCTGCTTATGATTCAGTGGGATCACAGTGGAGATGAACTGGGTCTGGGGGAGCAAGGGAACAGTATTCCTAGTGGGTTGCCCCCAAAATTCTGGCAGATGGGCGGAGCTTCAACACACTTGGCTCAGGCCTGGGTATGTCTGGTAACAATGGCTATCTTCAAGGGTGGAAGCAGGCTGAGATGGAAAGGCATTTCCAGCTGTTCTGGGTCTTATAAATCCTGAACATGGCAGTGTCTAGAGCTATCCTTAATTATTTTGTTGTTTTACCAGAAAGTGAAAAAGTAACACTCCACCAGTTCCAAATGCAGAAAAACATTCTGGAAAACGTGTAGGTACCACAAAGGCATCACCAGAGGATCCAAACTGTGTTCTTAGCTCTCTCCTCTCTGCCTGTCAGGCACTGATCACCCTGTGCCATCTTTCATCTGAGGATAGAGACCAGTACAGACAAAACACACGCTTGTCGGTGTCTTCTCTGACTGCACAGGGGGAAGATGACTCTTTAGGATGATCCGCTTCTCCCCAGAGCAGTCTTCATCAGGCACACCTGCTTAGAGTGTGGGTGCTGAGGGTGAATCCACTGTGGAATTATAAAAATCCGTGGTGTAAAGGACAGCATCACCCTGACAATATGCCAGAGGCTCTCAAAAGCCCGAGTTTTGCAGGCTGCCCTGGGGAGCTGAGCACAAGCAAACATCCGGTGCCTGTGCTAATCCTGGGCCCAAACTGCACCGAGGCAGCCCAACATCTTGGGCTGTGTGTCCATCACAAAGGCCAGCTGCTCCAAGCTAACACTGCAGACCTGGGAACATTGCCACTGTTATTTAGGAAGCACAGCTAGGGAACAAAGATGGTCCAGCTCCATGGGTGGGGGTGCCTGATCCAGGGATGCCCAGCTTATACTGTGGCAACTTGGCACCCAGACTGGAAAATAATGCTCAGGGTTGACACATCTTCTCACTAAAGAAAACTCATTTCTTAGTTTTTTGCAACAGACATCTTTTCGGCAGCTGTTTAACTTCATCTTCCGGTTGGATTTCCAGCAGACCAAGAGGCTCCCACCATTCGCTGGGAGGTGTAAATGACCTCAAAAGCTTCCAGTGGGCCCCAGGATGACACCTATTGCCAAGACAGGATTTACACTTCATGGGGGGGTGATCAGCTTGCACAACTGAGCCCTGCACTCCATGTCTCTCTGTAGGCCCTGGGATGGGTCATATTAAAGGAACTCCATATGAAAGCCTCGGAGCTGATCCGCAGCAGCAAGCAGCTCAGGGAGGCAAAGCGGTGATGCCAGGTGCTTGCTATTCAAATCTAAGTTTCCCACAGGGAAAGGGAGAGAGAAGCTGGTTCCAAGTCGCCATCAATCCTTGTTCAAGGCTGGCTCTTCTGCTCCTCTAACTAATGCCAAAATGAAGTGTGCTCAAATTAAATCCAAATTCAGCACAGATAGACGGACACTGCCTTATCACCAAACCATCTCTGCCTGGTGAAGAAGATTCGCATACAGCTGAACTTGTCAGAGCCCTGTGTGAAGCTCTAAGCTGGCTCAGCTTCATGTGCATCCCAGAGCCCAGCTCCCAATCCACACTGACCTCCATGGACTTCACTCAAAAGCTATTCTCAATTCTAGATGAGGCAACAGTCTGGGGTGAATGCTTCCTTCCACACGGACTACAACAGACCGCTGCCGTGCATGTAGATGTCAGGCCAGAAATGAAGCTCAGGCTCCTGGAGTGAGTCTGCTGTGCTAGAGGGAAGGAGGCTGGGACCATGGTAAGAACAAACTCTGGCCCTGAACCAGTTCCATGTTTGCAAGTGCTGCTGTGGTGTTTTGCTTTAGAAGTGAGGCTAGGGGTGGAGAGATGGCTCAATGGCTAAGAGCACGTGCAAAGGGCCTGAATTACACTGCCAGCTCACAACCACTTGCAAGTCCAGCACCAGGGATCCATCCTCTCTGATCTCCTCATGAGCACACACCCAAACACATAACTAAAAAAGAAGAAGGAAGGACGAGGCGGAGGAACAAGTAGCAGTAGTAGTGGGGAGGCGGGGCTGGAACCCTGGCCTCATGCACACTAAGTAAATATTCTACCATTAAGCTATAGCCTCAACCCCACACTTGGATGTGAGTCACAACTTCTCAGCTCAGAAACCAGGGGCAGGTCACTCCATCACTCTGAGCCATTCCTGACTTCTTGGAAATGAAGGAAATTCTATTACCCACTTCAGTGGGCTGTTGGGAGTTGCATGAACAGAAGCCCCAGACATCACTGCTATCTGTTTTATCAGACCCAGGGAGTCTCAGAATGCAAGCAAATAAACACATTAGAGCTCACCAGTTTCTGAACTTCAAATTCCGCAGCTACATGCCAGTACCCCTCCTCGTTAGGGTACAACATCACAACGTCAAAAGCAGAAGCTGTGGCAACTGTAGCCTTTTCCCGGCTGAGCGCAAGGGCCTGTATTCTTGCATCATGCTCAAAACGATGGATAGGGAACTTCCCGGTCCTCAGGTCCCAGATGTTAAGAACCCCTAGGAGGAGCAATGCAGAGAGCAACTGTAAACCCAGTACACACAGACACAGAATAAGCATGCAGTCATTTTTCAAGTTTATTACGTGGAGATGACATTTGTTTGAATCTGTTCCACTGCTTCCTAGCTTCAGGACTTGAGTGTGTCACTCCTCACCAGCCTCCTAATACTGGAGACAGCAGTACCACAAAGGACTATTGGGCAGACCACGGGAGACCCTCCATAGACACTGCGGATCATTTCCTCTAGGGCTCGTCCATAAAGCCAGTTCTAGCTCCCAACCTTCCCACCACGGGACAGTGACATAAAGCACTCTCAGTCTCTGTGAGGTCCATTGTCTTCTTTCTTCCTGGCACCACACTTCATCTCTACACTCGAATTCAGGCTCTTGCTCTAAAGTACCATCCCTGCTTACAGACAGTTGCAAGATTTTGTTGCAAGATTTTCAGATGGCCTGCAGCTGGTCATCACAAACAGCAACAGGGCCCTCCTCCAGGGAAAGGCTTAAATATGAACTGCCTGCACTTTTCTAAGAACTATCTATAATCAAATGGAGGCCAGGCAGGTTACAAAAGGCTCTGTGACAGGGTCCCTGGCATATACTCTGGTAAACTCTCTCTTCTGTCTCAGAGGGAGATGTGCTACAGAAAATGCACTAGCGCTCCCCCTTCCCCGCTAGAGGCCTCATCTTAATATGGCCTCTTGCAAATGCTTTTGTGAGTTTGTTCTGAGGCCTCACACAGTGAGAAGTGCTGCACAGAGCCTCTGGGCACTTCCTATCACTTCATATCCTTTCACTGTGTACGCTACTCAGGGAAGAGCAGTTTTCCCATTCCACAGAGGTGGGACAGAGGAAGCTCCGGGTGGCTGGACATGACCACCTGCTCTGAGAGACAGCTGGGCTTGGTGAGGACTGACACACCACCAAAGGCATGCCATGCTCTGCCTGGCATGGGAGTTGTTTGACACAGTGCACCCTGAGCACACATAGAGTGTATCTACAGACACAATTTTCATTCTTAGATAAGGGCTGATGCGGTTGGCATCCTTTAACTGGATATAGTAAACATGTAAACACACAGTAAACACACCTCAGCACAAAGCCAAGCTCCAAGCTACCTCAGACACTCAGGGCTCCTTTATCATAATGGCTACTCTATTCTCTCCAAGCACCTGCCACACTGTCACCATTTAACAACCCCTCTTCTTCAGTTGTATATCTATGTGTACAACTAGGCTGGCCAACCCTTGTCAATAGCACTGGTGTCGCTGCAGTCCCCTAACACAAATTCTGATGTGCAAGCATGTAGTGTTCTCTTGAATTAAATGTCCCTTTTTCACATATAATGTCCCTCTCTGTCCCTTGCTAGAGTCTCTGCTCTGAAGTTCACTTGGCCAATCACCCAGAACTCTGGCTTTGTTTTGATTCTTATTAAAATTAGCCTTCCCTATCTGTTTATCTTGCTTTGTGTCTTTAAAGTGGTTTTCTTGGAGGCAGGTATGGTGACACACACCTGTAGCCTTGGCATGAGGCAGCAGACTGATAGTTTGACATTAGCCTGGGTAACACTGCAAGTCCAGGATGAGCAATAACTTGTCTCTAAATACATATACATATAAAGTGGGTTTCTTGTAGATAGTATATATTTGGTTTTATTTTTAAATACAAGTTAAGACTACTTACATTTTTAGATCTATCGTATTTTTTAGTTATATAAATGTATTTGTGTCTATGTGTATGTGTGTCACATGAGTGCAGGTGCCCATGAGGCCAGAGGCCTCAGATACCCTGAAGTTGGAGTTACAGGTAGTTGTGAGCTTCCCAGTGGGTGTTTGGAAACACTCTGCAAAAACAGCAAATGGTCTTAACCACTGAGCCATCTCTCTAGCCCCACTACTTACTTACACATTTTTTATCTTTTCATGGATCTGGGTTTTGATGATGTATTTATTCTATCTTGATTTCTTTGCTGGCCTACTAGCCAAAATTCTCCCTGAGATTATTGAGCAGCTGCTTTAGACTTCAAGATACATGCTTAGCTCACCATACACAGGCTAGTTTCAAGTGAAACTATTCATCCACACAAAGTACAAGGACTTCACAGCCATATGGCCATTTCCCCCTCCCTATCCCTGTACTACAGACATCATAAACTTTTGTTTTTACAGGAGCGGATGGGCCAGTACCTTTTAGAGTGATGCAAGTAAGAAAGGGAGCTACTTGTTTCCATGCATAATCACCAAAATCACATTAGATACCCAAAAGCTTTGGCTAGGACACAGGGTAGCAGCGGGGCAGCTCTGTGACAGAGAAGCCGCTCAGTATGCACAAGGTCCCCCTACTCCCCAAATCACTAAAGGAGGAGAGAGCTGAGGAGAGGGATGGACAGACACCAGACTAAACACAGTTCCACCCAGTACTTTTCAACCTGAGAACCGCAGAAGTTTGAAAAGTGAATCCTTCCGCTATGAGAATGTCCCATGCTACAGCAAGGCATTACAAGAAAGTGGAGCCAATAAAGTCACACACTGAGCAAGGGGGCTTGCTGTGCCCTGTGCTGCCTCAAGGGTTGTGTTAGGACAGTATAAAACAGAAATCCCTTACTACATAGAGCAGAATTCTGGTGGCGTCTACAAAGCATCTTACTTGTAGCCTCTGAAGATTTAACTGTCAATTTCATACAGCCTAGAGTCACCTAAGAAGTGAGTCCCGATTCAGGAACTCCACACAGGAACTGCACGATGGGGGTAGAGGTGGGGCTGTTTTGATTGCTAATTGACATAGGAAGGCCCAGCTCACTATGGGGTAGCACCATTCCCTGGCAGGTGGCTCTGGGATGTGTATGAGTGGGTGAGCAAGCAACTTCCTCCATTGTTTCTGCTTCAGCTCCTGTCCTACCTTTCTCAGTGATGGACTGAGAAGTGTAACCCAAATAAACTTTTTCCTCTTCCCTAAGTTCTGGTCAGTGTTTTATCCCAGCGCTGGAGCATCCTCACCCCTGCAAGGAGCAGCTGACCTTTCTGGGCACTGAGTTGAGTTAGTCCAGGGAGATGTCAGAACTAAGCAGTTCACTTCTCAAACAGTACAATATTTAAAAATCTGATGTGGAATTGTCTGAATGACCATATTACACCCCCAGCAGCAGGGCAGACTAGGCTTCTGGCACTGGATGACATATAAAGAGGCAGGCTGTGTGGTGGGTGTCTGTACTCCCCCGATGGTGGGTTCGGAGGGAGTAGTACATTTGCAGAACCTGGCCAATGCTCACCCCATTTCAGTAAGAAACATTCAGCTGATTTTTATAATCCCTCATGGAAGGCCTCACCCTCCCTGGGTAGTGGATGGGGGATGGGATGGGAATGCCGGTGTGGGACACAGGAGGATGGGAGGGAGAGGGAACTGGGATTGATATATAAAATAAGATTTTTTCTAATTTAAATAAAGTTTATTTAAAAGAAAAGAAACATTCAGTTGTAAGAAACAGACCCCAGTGGAGCTCTATAGAAGGAAACTGACCAGACAGGCACAGGCCATGCCCCACAGGACAGGTAAAGTTGACAAGGGATCAGAACCAGCAACCAGACCACACTGAGGACAAGGCCACTTGTGCATGCCACAGATCTCACCTCTAATCTCTATAACTGTTCCTCCTCTCTGTCTCCACAATTCAGCTTTCTCTAAAGGAGTCGGCTCCATCCCACAAGGGCTTCTACGCCAGGCATGTGAACCCTGGTCCATGAACAGGTCCCCAGCCCTGGTCTGATCAGCCAATGCCAAGAGATAACTCAAGTCCTCCCAGTCTGCCTACGGCCTCCTGGCTTGGAATAGATCTTAGAGTGCGGAGGTACTGAGAAGTTGCCCTCCACCTTCCCTCCTGCATCTCAGGCCAAGGTAAAACAAGAAAATCTCTCAGCAAAGGCAAAGGTAGGTTCCTGGCAGCTACCTGGTGACTTATGAACTTATCACCATTTTCTGCAGTAGTCCCGAGCTCTGAGAGCTGGAGGAATGTAACAAAGGTAGCAGACATCCACCCTGAGCATCTTTCGCACCTGCAGAGGAGATGCTGAGCTCCAGGTAGTGCTGGGACGAGAACAAAACTGGTTTACACAGCAGAAGTTCAAAAAGGGTGCAGACAAAGAAAGACACTGTCTTTCAAAGCCCTTCTGAGAGAAGACAGTGAGTGAAGGCCAAAGCCCCTGAAGCAGGCAGGGGTGGGACCTGGCAGCACTGCTGGCTCACTGCTCGGTACCCTCCACCTTGATGAGCAGCACTCAGCACTTGCCTTAGACCAGGAAGTCATTAGCTGTGACATGAGTGACGAGGGCCAGGCTTTCGAGGAGACATAAAGGCTGCTAAGCAGCTGTGGATGGGCACCCATGCCAGTCTGCAGCACGTCCCTCCACCTCCCAAAGGAGGCAAGTCAGAGTGTGGTAATGAAACTGCACATAGTAGAAATGGGATCTAAATGAGTCTAAGCTGATTTATGTTAGCTTTTGTAAAGATTACGCGTATCTGGGAAGTGCTACCACTGTGCAATCGCGACAACAGTCCTTAAGAACTCCGCCTAATGGTGCTTGTGCAGAATATTTATATTCCTCGGCATGGGAACAAGGACCATAATGGATACCATTTTTGTTTTATTAGGGATGCATATTTAAATTAATCTGCTATTTGCCTAAACAATTAGCTGCTTCTGTTTGTGTGCACAAAGCCAAAACTGCAATTAGGCTTCCATCAAAAAAATAAGTCCCAACTAAAACTGTCCCGGTGGGGTCGTAAGAGCTCAGGGCAGAACTTCCCCAATTACTTCTCAGCACAATGGTAATTACGTTAATTGCTTGAAAGGTAAATAACCACTGAACTGGTTTTGGAAACACACACTGGCATTGCCCCTCCTCTCTGATCTGCTCCATGTACCTACAGTTTAAAAGAGGTTACAGTTTAGATAGCCATACACTGGACCCTTCAACTACCACGTCTGACCGTGGTTTTGGAGTCTTCCCTTTGAGGACATGTCCACTGTGAGCTCAAGGCTTGAGTTCACACGATTAACACCTGAAGCTCAGTCTCAGCACCATGACAGCTAAACAGACAGGATCAATTAGCTGTGTTCAGAGACACGGAATGAGCCGGCTATTTATACAGACAGCTGGCATGCTTCATTCCCACTATGGAAATAAATACTTTCCTACAATCAGTTAAGAAGGACGCAGAGGAATGCTATAACACAGGGAAAAGCATTTTTAACAGAGATTTAAAATGCGCCCACAGCACTCACTAAACATAAACATGTACCTCTCTTCATTAACTGCACACACCACACTGAATTCAGGCTGCAGACACACACCATGTCTGAGAGGGCCAAAGTTTATTATATGGGTTAGTTGTTTTCTCTCTCTCTCTCTCTCTCTCTCTCTCTCTCTCTCTCTCTCTCTCTCTCTCTCTCTCTCTCTCTCTCCCCCCTCCCTTCCTCCCTCCCTCTCTCCCTCCCTCCCTCCTCTCTCCCTACCCCCCCCTTGTGTAAAGAGGTCTCTGGCTGACCAGTGAGCCCCAGGGATCCACCTGTGTCCACTTCCCCAGTGCTGGGGTCACGGCATGTGGAGTGCCACTACACCATAGGGAGACCCTAAGAAGGCAGAGGACATCGTTGAAGCATCGGTTTCTCAAAGCCTGATGCTAGTCACCACTTTCCTGTCATGTCAACGAGGGGAACAGAGACACAGCATCCAGGAGAGCTTGGGATGCTGGTTGGGAAGGCTGATTGGGGTGCTGGAGGACAGTCACAGTTTAACAATGACACCTAAAAGAAACCAGTATTTCCATCCTGTCATATACTTTCATAATGCCTAAATTCTCTCCATGTGTAATATTATGTAAAACCACACATACACAACCTATTACACATCTTATGATGATCTGATTAGTGTGAGATTTTTTTCCCCCAAACATAATCTGCATCATTTTGTAGAGGACATTTAATTCTGGTGGGCAAAATTAAATTAGAAACTCCCTCTCTTCCTCCCTCCCATTTTAATGCAAAACCAGTTTCTAATTATTTGCTGCTAACTTGAATACCACTGATTTTTTTGTGTGTGTGGATTCATGGTATGGATTTTATACATAAATTATTCGGGGGGGGGCATGTGAAAGGAATAGCAAGCTGTTTTGGAACCCGTGGAGAATAGCCCAGCAGTTAGCATAATCATGCTGGGTAAGTCCCAAGGACTACATGTTCTGGGAACCTCATGCTGTTATTGAATATAGCTCTGCTCACTGCCCTCACGGTCACCATGTCCCCTAATAATCTATAAGTTGTATGAAAACTCTAAGGCGGTTTCCAGGTCCTCACTGGGCTGATACTTAACAATAATAGTGATTGGCTTTTTCTAAGCATGGCTGCTAGAGTAGATTAATGACTCAACCACCACCACCTTAAAAGAATTTAGACATGTAAATTGTTAGTAAAGTTAGGTTAAGATGTTGTTTTGTTTGGCTTTGATGTAGAAAATCTTGGGGAAGGATTTAAAGTTTAGAAAGGCATACTTTTAATAGTTGAGCAAGGGACTCATTGAGGTGAAGGAACAAGAACAATGACAGTCTGCTTATCACTAGCTGATGTGCCTTTATTGCTAAAGAAGGATTGGTGACCAAAGATGATGATGAATTTCTCCCACCCATTTCTGCCCTTGATTTAATAATAATAAAAAAAATGTTGATAAGTAGGTGTGCACTCTCAGGACTTAAAGTGGAAATGACTATTTTTTATAAATAAATGTTTAGATTTGTGATTCTTTAAGAACTTTAGTAAGATTACCTTTTGAGATAAATAATAAAATGATTGATCCTTTCTTTGTAACTGCAAACAGCTGTCTGCTAGTACAAAAGGAACTGAGTGAAATATACTTGGCTTCCTTCAATTATAAAAGAATCAGTGCTTTGAAGATGAACATGTTATGGTGGGAAAATATTAATACAAAGAAAAATGTTAAATTACTGTGGACTTCTAAGAAAAACATGCAATTTGTGATCATAATGTGATTTCTTCCTGTGTGACGATTTTAAATTGTTTTTTTTGAAAATATGTAACTTGTGGATGTGAAGTAATCTTTTCTTGCATAAAAATTTTTGTCTTTAGAGGTATAAAAGGGATAAGAAAAAATAAGAGAAGTTGAACAAAAGATATTGAAGAGAAACATGAGAAAAGTTGTAGAAGGAGAGCGTCAGGGAAGATGGACATTGAGAGCGTCAGGGAGATGGACATTGAGAGCATCAGGGGGATGGACCAGGAGAGCATCAGGGAGATGGACAAGGAGAGCGTCAGGGAGATGGATAAGGAGAGCATCAGGGGGATGGACAAGGAGAGCATCAGGGAGATGGACCAGGAGAGCATCAGGGAGATGGACCAGGAGAGCGTCAGGGAGATGGACCAGGAGAGCGTCAGGGAGATGGACAAGGAGAGCGTCAGGGAGATGGACAAGGAGAGCGTCGGGGAGATGGACAAGGAGAGCATCAGGGAGATGGACAAGGAGAGCGTCAGGGAGATGGACAAGGAGAGCATCAGGGAGATGGACCAGGAGAGCATCAGGGAGATGGATAAGGAGAGCATCAGGGGGATGGACAAGGAGAGCATCAGGGAGATGGACCAGGAGAGCATCAGGGAGATGGACCAGGAGAGCGTCAGGGAGATGGACCAGGAGAGCGTCAGGGAGATGGACAAGGAGAGCGTCAGGGAGATGGACAAGGAGAGCGTCGGGGAGATGGACAAGGAGAGCATCAGGGAGATGGACAAGGAGAGCATCAGGGAGATGGATAAGGAGAGCATCAGGGGGATGGACAAGGAGAGCGTCAGGGAGATGGACCAGGAGAGCATCAGGGAGATGGACCAGGAGAGCGTCAGGGAGATGGACCAGGAGAGCGTCAGGGAGATGGACAAGGAGAGCGTCAGGGAGATGGACAAGGAGAGCGTCAGGGAGATGGACAAGGAGAGCATCAGGGAGATGGACAAGGAGAGCGTCAGGGAGATGGACCAGGAGAGCATCAGGGAGATGGACAAGGAGAGCGTCAGGGAGATGGACAAGGAGAGTATCAGGGAGATGGACCAGGAGAGCATCAGGGAGATGGACCAGGAGAGTGTCAGGGAGATGGACAAGGAGAGCATCAGGGAGATGGACAAGGAGAGCATCAGGGAGATGGACCAGGAGAGCATCAGGGTAGAAGAACAGAACAGAGAAAGAAGAGGGTAGGAACAGCAGAAAGAGAAAAATAAAATGAAGAATTAGGCTTTGTCCGTCTGATAAAGTTCCCATGTGTATTTGTGTGTCTGTTCAGCACTTTGCTGACTCCACACCTCCATTTCAGTATCTGACCTGCTAAGGACTGGCCATTCAGCAAATTATCTATGGCTGTTCTTACTTCTTTTCCTTCTGTTTCTAATCCTCATCTTCTGCAGCCTCTAGAAGCTCTGTGCAGCACTGAGCCAGCATGACCTGGTTTCTAAGAAGCCAATGCCGGGCATGATTAGTGATGGATTGGGCACAGGGTTCCCACAGATGCTCTTAAGCAAACAGAAAAATGTCTCTTCTGCTAAGGTATTTTGTAACAGTCCTCCCCAAAGCTTCTGCATATGTTCTAACCGTGCCCTCCCCATGCACTGCTGTTACTGTGCATGAGGAAACCTACTCACGCTTGTTAAAGGAATAAAATTATCTTTGTGTCCTGTCACTGGATTGGGCAGGTTTTGTCCGCCATGCATCCTGGAGCTCCTGCAGGCATCTGACGCCCACATGTTCATTTCTCTTGTCTGGCTCTGTGCTGCCTCTTGCCCATATGTTAAGGTAACTTTGGGCCTCACCTTTATTCTTCTCTAAGGGACGGCAATGTTGGAAAACCATGGCTTAACATATCTTATCCAGTTTTGAGTTCCTTGTAACAGAAGAGCTGGACAGATAGCACTGTGTAAAGTACTTGCCACATAAGCAGGAAGACATTAACAGATACTACGCACATTCATACACACACACACACACACACACACACACACACACACACACACACACACACGTATGCACATGTACGTGCACAAACACAGATTAAAAGAAAAACCTGGAAGGATAAATCCAAATTGAAATACACAATCTTGGGCAGAGACAAAAAATTTATTCTTATTATTCTGAAACCATTTCAAAGTCACAGAGGGCCTCAAGAAGCCCGGTAACTCATCCTCCTGCCTGTGGCACTGTCTAACCACATCCTTTATGAGACACAAGTCAGGACACCTCAGTACTTGGCTGTACTCTCTGCAAGCCTGGAGGCCAGGATGCAGTTCAACGAAGTTTTTGCTCAGCACCACAAGACCCTGGGTTTGACCCGGGTATAAGAAGAAAACAAAACACAACACGCAGTGGAATGCTGACTGTCCTTTAGTTTAGAACAGCCATGAGAGACTGACCACCACTTGAGAAGGGCAGCCATTTCAGGGAATGACCCTCCAGTTGGGTTTGCCCTTTATTGCTTCATGACAATGTGGGGCCGGCAGGTCATAGCTGCACTGTGCTAGTCTTGCTGAGCCATCACACATGTGGTGACTATGTCAGGCTGAGCCATAAGTGACGACGGATTCTCAACATGGCCCCTCACTAAGACAGACTGCCAAGCTCACTCTTCTCCCTTTTAATTAATGTTTGCTGAGGGTGCTCTTTAGACCATAGAACAGTCTGATCTCATCTCATTCTTATCTGTTAGTTTTAGCATAAACTAATTTTTTCTCCTCATCTAGTTATTAGTCACCAATTAGTGATTTTCTACTCCCACCATCCTTTCTATTTTTATGAGCTGACGTTCCAGCTTAATGGATTTTCCCACTTTCCCTTTTTATTCCTCTACTCCTGTCACAGCTTCGTGTAGATTCCCCGCTTTATTCAGTGGGGCATGTTCTATCGCTGACCTTATTCATGTTTGATGCTCAAACTGGCCAGATTTGACTAACAGGATACCATCAAGCTAGCTCTTGCATTCTCTGTATGTATGCGACACCTTCACATGCTTCCCAACTTTGTCCTTCCTGCCCATGTTCCTTGCTCAGC
This sequence comes from Cricetulus griseus, assembly GCF_003668045.3. NCBI lineage: Eukaryota > Metazoa > Chordata > Mammalia > Rodentia > Cricetidae > Cricetulus > Cricetulus griseus. The sequence goes on from NC_048597.1 coordinate 98,006,978, forward strand.
CATTTCTCTCTGCAGTTGGTTCCTGCGGGCGAAGAGTACTACCCTCAAGGCCAGGGCTCAAGCCATGGTCACCGCTGAGCATTCTCCAGCTATGACCACACAACACTGTTCTAGTTCCATCTTTGTTGCTGTGACCAAATGCAACTTAGGAAGGCTTGGTTACAGCTTGCAGCTTACAGTCCATCATTAAGGCATGTACCTGCAAGCAGGAACCACTGAAGACACTGCTTGCTGATTCGACTGCAGGCTTGTGCTCAGCTAGCTTTTTTCATATAGTCCAGGATTATCTGCCCAAGGTATGGTGCTGCCACCACGATCTGGGCGTTCCCGTGTCAGTTACCTATCAAGACAACCCTCCACCCCACCCCATACACACACACACACACACACACACACTGCTTCTATAAAAGAATCGGCTCCATCTACAAACACACAGGGTTTGGACTAGAACCATAACTGAAATTGTTAAGTACTAAAAGGGAAATTCAATTCTCTCATGTAAAATTTATCTTCCCTGGAAATAAAATCATGCTCAGCTGTCACAAGGCATGTTTGGGAACAGACAGTTCATTCCCCTGGTCTAGTCCCCTTCCCCATGATCCCTGAGGTTGTGATGCACACTGGAAACTGAGTTAATGGTAGTAAAGCCAGCCCCAGTAAGTAGTAGCCAGCACTACCCCCTGAACCAGCACATAAACAGCCTCCTCTGTTCAAGGGAAACCATTTCACTGTTTTCCAGTGACTTCAAAGTTTCTCAGCTGCCCTGGGAGGTTCAACGTCTGAAACACTGAGGGCAAGACTCCAGGTTTACTTTCCAGAGCTCCTGGGTCCCTGAGAATCATCCAGGGCCCTTGGCATGAACAAGGGTACACAACAAGATTAACGAAAGAGCCTGCAGAACCAATGGAAGCTCCTCAGGTGCAGACCCCAGGGCTCTAGTCGGCCTCAGGGTCAAAAGGTAGAGATTTTTTTCCTTGAGACTCCTGAAAACATAAATGCACATTTTAAAGCTCTCTAGTCAGAGTCCAGCCATGGCTGCTGCCTTGGCACCACGAGGCCCTGAGCCAGTGTGAGGGATTCCTTTACACACAGGAAGTCTGCTTTCTGGGCCCCAGGAGATATCCATGGTTAAAGATGCTAACTACTCTGGAGATTGGAAGGGTCCCTGTTTCAAATCCTACCCAAAGCCCCAGCAAACATGATCATCTCTATGTTGTCCATCTTTCTGGTTTTGAATCAACAAAGCTACCAACTCCAGGAGAATTTAGGTAGACTATCAATCAATTGGCTGCAATAATCCTGAAACAGACCCAGGAGAGTTCAATGTCATACTCCATACTTCAGTCATTCTCAGGCAGATGACGATATACAAGATAAAAACAATGGAAGAGTTTTGCACTAAAGATGTCATGGTTTGGCTCCTTGCATTAGCAGTGGCAGAGACAGCCTTCAGAGAAAGAGTATCATCCCAGTCACCAGTATCTCTTCTATTGTCAGGGGCAAACTGTCATGCTGAGGGAGCAGCTGTCCTATGGGTCCTCCTCCTGGGGGCTTTTTAACTCACAGGCAGCCCCTGCCCCCCTCCTCAAAACCAGCAACATCCAGTTAGCAACCTTGAAAAGAGATTTCCACACCAAGACTCAGCAGGACAGACAGACCACAATGCACAGACCTGTGAAGCTGCACATTCACTGCCAAGGCAGAAAGCTACTGCAAAGAAAGTCCACACACCACTCAAGACCTCAACTGGTGACACAAAGCAAGACCACACCACACAGGTGGCTGGATGAAGACAGTACATCCCTCATAGTGCGGCAGACCTAGGACCACTGTGAACAGCCTCCCTGTGGTCTATATACACAATCAATAGCACGATGGTTACCCGAAAACTGTTTCAGGTACTACACTTAGCTCCCTCCCTCCTCAATGAGAAAGCCAACATCCGAGACAGGGCAGCAGGAAAGACAGTAAAGCCCCAGGCTGTCTATATACATACAGGCTTTGTTGTTGTTGTTGTTGTTGTTGTTGTTGTTGTTGTAATCAAGAAACACTTTTGTATTTACCTTGAGTGATGTATTCATCAACAAAAAATATGACAGGGCATATGGTTCTCTCCTACCCTGAAGGGTCAATGAGCCTTATTGGCGAAAGGCTGAATTCAGGCGATCTCAGAATTCGACAGGCAAAAAGGGAGTTTAATGGGTTTCCTTAAATGGTTTCCTGAACTGCTGGCTTCTGTGGGAAACTACCTCACCCCATCCATGGTCTCTCTCTGCTAACACTTTAAAAAGCTTCCCACACTAGAAAGGACACAGTAGGAGCAGGTCTGCGAGCTGCCATCTGGGCGGTAAGCATGGGTGCCAGAACATTGCACCCCACCAATCCTAGGCAGGGTGCCCCTTACAGTTCAGGGTCAGTTAGGGAGAGGTGCAAAATGTGGTAGAATGTGTGGCACTGCAACTGGGGACAGCAGGGTCCTGCTGGGCAATGCTGTCACCTGTTCACTGAGAGTGAATGTCTGGACTCACTCTGGACAATGTATTTTGATTTATTCTCAGCTCTCAAATACCAGCTCACTTCCAAAAGTGGGCCACTATTACACTAGAAATAAAAGACAGATCTCATCAAACACAGTCCTCCTCAGCAATTCCCCTGTGTGGCCTCTGCTGAGGGAGCAGACTGCCCCGGTACACATGACAGGCATGGTGCCCAGCTCTTCTCCCCGAGGGCCAGAAAAGCCTTCAAAGCAACAGTTTGATTCAGCACTCAACACACTACAGTTGCCACAGCTTGTCTAAACAAAACTGAATACCCTAGGATGTACTGAGTATTAGTCTAAGTTCATGTCTCCAAGGCCAGCCTGGTCTACACATCTAGCTTCGGGACTACACAGAGAGATCCTGTCTCAAAAAAAAAAAAAAAAAAAAAAAAGTTCAATGTCTTAAATACTTATAAATCATCTCATCTCTGAACTCTGCACTTAAAGACTGATCTCTCTCCATAACAGTGGGGACACTGTTATGGAAATGCTGTGAATACATGAGTGTGTCCATCTTCTACAAGGACAATGTCTGGCAGTTTTCACTTTCTGACACAAAGGGGCTTTGATTCTGTTGTTTGTTCCTGAGCCTCAGGACAGTTGGGATGGCAGGCAAGAGCTGATTACTCACACTTAGAGAAAAATGACAAGAAAAAGGTCATGGGTAGAAAGAAAAAAGTCCTCCATAATCCTCAGGCAGAGGTGGCAGGCAGCTCACAGCTCACACAAACCTTCCCATCACCCTGCTCCATCTCTAAAGTTCCAACTCTGGCCAGAGGAGAGGAGAAAACCACACAGCGTAGTTAGGCATCACCACTGACAGTCAACAACACTGGCAAAACTCTCGGATAACTGACTCACTGTTTTTAAAAACAAATCTAGAACACAAGGCTTAGGAGCACTGCACTCCCCCTCCCCCTCCAGAGCTGCCTAAGTGAACCATGGTCTTTTACACCACCTTCTACAGTTATGGAGGCACTTGCAGACCCGCTCCTCCCGACACCGATCCACTGGTAAATGAGAAATGGTTCGCCAGGATCCAGATGGACAATGAGGCCTCTGTGTGTGTGTGTGTGTGTGTGTGTGTGTGTGTGTGTGTGTGTGTGCACGCGCGCGCGCGCACATGTGTGACAACTGCATGATGAGTGGCAGGGAATCAAAGACCCGACTCACCCTGCCACAGAGGGAGCTGCCCTGACCTGTCAAGGTCTTGAGTGTTGATGACCCCAGGCCTTGCCTCTGCCCCCCCCCCCCCCCCGCCAGGCTTGGTAGACAGGAACTTTTTTCTCACAGAACAAGTATCTAATCTCACTTCTCACCAAAGAGTGGGTTTTGAGGGGAAACTCGGGTGGGGCATGGGTCCCAGTGCACTTCCATCTCCTAATGTCGTGGCTTGAGGCCAAAGTCAGGCAGGCAGGCATGGAGCAGATGGCGTCCTGGCAAGGTCCCCGCTGTCCCTGCATTAGCAGCGTCTGCTCATTACTCAGAACCTTCACTTGCTTTATCTAATGCTCCAGGAAAAGCATTTTGATTTGATTCATTTCGGGATGGTAACGTGCAGCACAATTAGTGGTAAAATCAAACTGGAGGGTGGCCAGTGCTGACAATTGGAAACGAGGCACAAGAAATATGAGGTCAGTGGGTTGGAATTCAAAAAATCACAACTGTGGATGGCCTTGCCAAATCCCTGCTCCCAGGTGCATGTGCAGGGCTCCTCAGGGCACAGCTCAGGAAAGGGTGCTGAAGGGCTGTCTCCCACTGAGGTCTCTGCAGGGAGGCTCCTGCTACAGAGAGGGTGGCAGCTGCAACAAGGGGTCTGGGTCTCAATGGCTCAGAACTTCGCTTAGGTACAGCAAGAGGGCTAGAGTTCATTAACTCCCCAAAACTGCACCCAGCAGACCCCACAAGGTCCTTTTCTAGTGTTTTTGCCCAAGAAGCACCAGCCACTGCTCTTGGAAGGAACAAGGAGAATGTGTGTTTGACCTGTCAGCTGAGTCAGCAATTCAGGAATATGTCAATATGTCACCCAAGTGAGACTGAGGGTAAGGCCACCCGGGATCGGGAAAAGGCCGGAAGCTGCCATCTACCATAGAAATCCCAACAACCTGATTCAACTGGTAAACCCTGCTAGTGTGGGAGATGAGTTCCTACAGGAGGAATGCTCTTCACACTGAAGTAGACAAAGTCAAAGCTCTGAGGCAAATCCTGAACTCTGGAAGGACAGAGAAGTGACTGCTCGCCAGCATGACTTGAGACCCAAAAGCACAAGATGTAACCAGACTAGTTAACAGTGGCCCCAGAGCAGACCAAGCACAGACCGCTCCTATCCAAAAGCCCAGACCTGTGGGATGTGGCAGCCTGTCCCATAGTGCTAGCAACCACCACTCTCAGGTCTGTACATCCTACTGATCTAGAATGGATTTAGTATTGGCTAGGATTTAAATATAAACATAACCACAAAGGAAACAGAAGGACTACAAGCAGCAGGTATGTGTAAGAAACAGTCCAACCCTTCCCATTGGGAGAACTACAACCATAGTCATCGGTACCATTCCCTACCAAATCCATCAATACCCCAAACTGAGAGGAGGGACAGCTCCCACCTTCGGGAAGAAAAGACAGTGTGACATCTATACTCACCCTCCTACCTGAAAACTCTTCTTATAGGAAACTATGTCCCTGCACATGTGAAAGGACATTATACAAAGCCTTTCACTACAACACTGCTTGTGAGAGCATGTGCAGACACACCTGCTTGTTAGTGAGCCACCAGGTAATACAAAAAGGAAGACTACATAGGTGTGAAAAATGAGGATTTAGGATATGGTACTACATCAAAAAAGACAAGGAGTGGTAGCTGGAGAGATGGCTCGGTGGTTAGAGTACTGGCTGCTTTTCCATAGACCCTGATTTGATTCCCAGCAGCCACATGGCAGCTCACAACTGTAGGTAACTCCAGTTCCAGGGGATTCAATGTCCTCTCTTCTTGCTTCCATGGGCACTACACACAGGTGGTGCACAGGGACATACATGTAGGCAAAACACCCATACACATAAAATTTAGATAACAACAAAAGACTAACACCTGATGGAACACTTCTACAGACAATTGAGCAGTTATTTACCCAAACACCAAGCACCACGACCTTCAGCCCAGCAACCGGCCAATGCTGTGCTCTGGGTTTACATATGTACAAATTCAAGGTCACTGCATTTAACAAGAGCAAGTAGCTCAGATATACAGCAATAAGGGCTCAACAGCTGTGGTGTGACACAGCACGGCACAACACTGAGAAGAGGAAGGAGTAACACAGAAGAGATAGATCACCACGGTGTGTCATTAGGTTAAAAACAACAAGGCACACTGAAGTGGGCAAAGTTGGCCTAGGAAGACGAAAGGGCCCAGAAGTTGCAGAACAATTTGAGTAGCTTCTTTTACCTTTTTAAAAACTTTGTTGTTTGAACTTTTTTTTTTTTTTTTTTTTTTTGAGACAGGTCCTCAACATGTAGCCCAGATGGTCTGGAGCTCACTAAGTAGACCAGGCTGGCCTCAAACTCAAAGCTTCATCTGCCTGTATCTCCCAAATACTAGTAGTAAAGATGTCCACTACTCCTGGATGAATTAATGTTTTTAAGCAAAATATTTGACATATGATTAGAAATAGTATTTACTATAAAAGAAGTTCTCTATCATGCCTGGGTGCTCACATATTTCAGTGACAATGGGCCAAAGATGTTCTTGTCAACACCAAGTGCAGTTCAGTAGAGAAGTACTGCTTAGCATGCACCAGGCTCTCTGTGTCTGCATGCATGCACATCTGTGTACAGTCACTGTGCGTCTGTATGTCTGTCTGCACACCCAACTTGCACCACACTTTATTTTCCCTTCAAGCTCTATTGGCCAGTTCGTTAGATATGAAAGCCCAGTGCTCACTCAAGAGTCTCTATGTTTGCTGTCAGTAATACCGCTCCAGCCAACAGTGGAGCTGGGAGGACAGCAACTGTGGTTTCAACACCTTCAGTTTCCCCAGTAGTAAAAGAGTCTGTGTCATTCAAGAGTGCAGGACAGGAAGGACATTCCAAAGCTGCCAGTCCAGCTGCAGACTAAGCAGCAAGCATGCTCAGTCTGCAGTTACATTGCTCACATGAGATCATTTTACCTGCAGCTACACTGCTCACCTGGATCAGCTCAGTCTGCAGCTACACTGTTCACAGCTGTTGCTGTTGCTGCTACAGTTTTGAGGAAGCTGTAGTTGAACCTAGAGCCTCATGTATGGCAGGCAAGCACAATGCTGAGGCACACTCCCAGTCTCAACTCAGCTAACTAATGTCCATTTGTGGTGTCTACTAACATTAAACCAGAAGAATAAAGTACAAAGTTCTGATCAACTTTTAAATTCCTGTATTTACTCTTTTTAGCTTTGAATTTTCAACTCTGATTATTAGACATTTATGAAACTCACTAATGGCTACTGTAGCTCCACCCCTCTGTGCCAAATGACACCACGCTGACTGAAGATCTGCACAGCCCTGGCATGAACACTGAGTCCCCGAAATGTGCTGTAGTGCAACTTCCAGGCTGGGGGTGGGGCGGCAACTTGGAGCTGCAGACTTTCCAACACAATGGACATCAGGGCTGTGAGCAGTAGGCAGGCAGGCTGCCATGGCCAGCAATGTGATCACTTCTATCAGCTAACAATGTCACATGTCCCATCATTCCAGTAACAGTTCTGTAAAGCCACAGTTGCTCACACACACTCAGGATTCTCTCCAGGCCAGAGACAACACACCAAGAACCGCTTGGCTGAGTGCCAAGCGAAGGCAGGCGCTGACGGTCGGTTTTCTGCCTGCCCATGTTAGATCACCTCTCCATCCTTGTCTCTATTCTTTTTAGCCTGAGCTGAGGATACAGGAAAAGGAGGCCAAGTATATTTAATATTTTAAACTAAACACACCATTTGCTTAAGATGGTCTGGCCAGCCTCATCATCCCTGGCACTGGTGCCCAGCTCCATGGTTCCAGGATGAATTAAACAGCAGTTTTAATGTGTACCATGTCCAATGCCTACTAATGGACCAGGGTTGTTGGCTAGCTTCTTCACATAAAGACAGAAGACAGTGCGTGGATGTGTATGTGCTCATATTCCCAGGGAAGAGGCAGGGTGTGTGTGAATGTGTCTATGCCTATATGTAGGAGGCAGGGAGCATGTGTGTGCACAGAGGAGATGGGAGTAGCTGCAGCTGCTGCAGTTGCTGAAGCTTTCTTCTGCACAGGGAGGGGAAGGGGGAGGCTAGGGTACTGGGGTACTCACCATCCTCGTAAGCCGCCACAGCCAGCGAGCTGTTGATCCTCACAAAAGAGACATATGGCTGCATTCCAGGCTCCTCCTCCTCAGACTCAGATTCCAGGAAGGGGGCCACATAGTCCCAGGTGCGGGTGTCCCACACCCTCACGTCCCCTGATGTGTATCTGGAAAAGAAGAACACCCTTGGTTCCAAGAGAGATCTGGAGGCCACACACAGCAGCGTGTGGGCTGGTTAGAAGGTGTTGCTCCTATGGTCATGTGCATGTGTGACTAATGGGGAAGGTGTCAACTAAATCACAAAAGGTTGTGGACACAGCACAACGGTGACTACTTACTATCTTTAATCCTAGCACTCGGGAGGCAGAGGCAGGCGGATCTCTGTGAGTTTGAGGCCAGCCTGGTCTACAGAGCGAGTACCAGGACAGCAAGAGCTACACCATGAGACCCTGTCTCAAGAAGGAAGGAAGGAAAAGGAGCAAACAATGTGATGGTGTACTCCCTCTTGCCCTCATGACCAAGCTGTCACCTTTGCTCCCCCACTCTAGGAATCACAGGCAGAAACATGGACACATGTTGGCATTCCCATCAAACATGCCTGCAGAGTCACAGGTACAGCTGGGACACTGGGAACTAACAGCCCTGCAGCCAAAGCTCTTCACACCTCCTCCTCCTCCAGGAGCAGAGAAGACTGATTAGGGCCCTGAGGACATGGGTCTGCTCAGGCACTGCCACCTTCCTGTAAAAGGTGCCTGTCCTGACTGCAGAGCACATGAGCCAGTCAAAGATGGTGCTGAGGGGAAGTCAGATGGCGAGTCCTGAGTTATTTACAAAGAAAGATGATTGGTTGCCTAGGTGGAACCAGATGAGGTCATTGCATGAACAGCTCCTGTTCACTAGGTAAAGCCTAGGCACCTAGGTGCACGATAAAATCATCGGCTGGCTGTTTCTCACTCCTCCCCCACTCTGTGGTTTTTTCCTTTAAAAGATGCTTACTGTGGGACAGTAAATGAGTTCCTGCTTGACTAGACTCCCTGTTGCATCTGGTTGTGTCCTGGAGGCTGGGAATGGTTGAGAAGGGTACTTATCTTTCCTCGGACTCAGCTCAACCTTCCATGGTTGGGCTACGACCCTGCATCCGGCACCCGAACCTGGGGCCTGAAGGACTTAAATCTCAGCTTAGGGCAAACAGTTTCTCAAGGTAAGTGAGACCCTCAGTATGGGCAACCCATTTTCAGTAAGAAGGGAGGAGAAGGACTGGAGAAGTCGGCCAAAGATGAGGCAGAGGAGGAATGGGCCAAACCATCCGCCCCAGATAACTCCAGACCCCAGCTTTATGCTCCCAGGATCAAGGAGGTTGGGTCCCCTTATACTGTCCTCTGGGAAAATCCACGGGACCTGGACGGGACAACGGCAGGTCAAGACCTGGAGGTCTGGTTTATGCAGAGGTCTACCCAATCAAGGATGGATGGGAGGATGCAAGGAGGGCTCCCCAAGTCTACCCCGTAAACTTGGCCTCAGGGCCAGGCAGGCCTCTATACTGGTATCCTTGGGAGGTCAAGGACCTTAAAGAGCTCCGAAAGGCCGTGGCAGAAGATGGCCCTAATTCTCCTTGGGCACAGACCCTGTTGCAGGACATCACCTATCATCTGTGTGTCCCTAAGAACTGGCTGGATGTGGCTAAGACAGTCCTCCCTAGTTCTCAGTTTATCAAATGGTGTGCCTTTTATAAGGAAAAATGTAGGGTACAAGCTGAGGCAAATAGACAAGCTAACCCCGCCATCCCTATTACCTATGCTATATTGTCAGGAATGGGAGACGGTTACTTCACTGGAGTTCAGCAAGCAGGGATCCCTGGGCCGTATCAGAATCAGGTAAGGCAGGCTGGGTTGAATGCCTGGGCTAAACTGGATGATGGGCCTACTGAGTCTCCCACAGCTGGGGTGAGGCAGAAGCCGGGCAAGCCTTTGCCAGAGTTTATAGACTGGGTCCCATAGAGCATTTGGTGTAAGCTGCAGCCCGGAGAATTCAGAGAACAATTTATCAGACTGTTGATATGGGAAGATGTTAGACCCCCCGGAAAAATCTCAGGTATCTGGGGTCCCAGGCCACGACCGTGGTCACCCCAATCACCAGGCAGATTCGAGAGCTTGATGCAAACTGCATGAGGCGTTAATTGTTTTTTAATGAGCTAACCCCATGTTAGCTCAGGTCTTTCACCCACCAGCCATGGCGGATGGCTAGCAAAGACACCTCGAACCGGCTGTCAAGCGATCTTGTAGGATAGCATAAGGGGAGTGTCTAGGGGTATGCACAGGCTCAGGATTGGTGTGCCTCCAGGCTTGGAGGGCTTGCCCTGTGTTGATTGGCCAACTGGTTGTTATGGCCCATAGGCCCTCCCAGGGTGGTTGCTATGCTCTGTGCGTCATTGCTGTGCACTTGTCCGTAAAGCACACCCAGTGCCGTAAAGCATAGCACCACCAGCTAACTTCTGATGGGTTCCTTGCCATGAGGCAGGGATCTGACTTTCTAGTGACTAGGCAAGGTCAAACAAGCATGTGTTCAGCTGTTATGACTGCCAACAGGGGCAGGCATCTGACCTTAGTGACTAAGACAAGGTCAGACAAGCTATTATGACTGCTGAAATGGGGAGCTGGTCCCTTCAAAGGGATGAATGGGGACCATAGACTGGCCTGTGCAGGATTAAAAGACAGTTCCCTGAGCAGATGGGTGGTAGCCTCCCAAGATGTAGGTACCCAACAACACCAATCCCAGTCTCTGGCCCTGGCCTTACAGGTACAAATGACTGCCAGAATGGAGGCCATCACCCAGGCCCTGGCAACCCAGGGTTAAGGGTCCTCAAAGCCACTGGGGAAAGGGACATGCTTTAGATGCCGGCAGGAGGGACATTTTAAAAGAGACTGTCCTCAACACCCCCCCTCACTAAAAGGCCAGGAGGGGCTAAGCCCCCCTCCACCACATGCCCTCAGTGCAGGAAGGGATGCCATTGGAAGAAGGACTGTAGATCAAAATTTGACCTGGAGGAGAAGACTTTAAACTAGAGGAGGGGCAGCCTCCAGCTCTGTTAAAAAAAAAAAAGGAGGAAGCCTCTCTAAAGGTAGGATTGGAAGGTCTCATACAATACAAAAACACAAACCTACTGGACTGTCCCCTTGATTGAAGGACTTCGTCCAAAAATGACTGTTTTTATAGGCAGTAAGAAGTTTCACTGTTTGGTAGACACAGGGGCAGGCAGGACAGTACTCCAGGAGGAGGAAGTACCTTCCACCTGGGAGCTTGCACCTGGACCCTCCATTTTGTGGGTGGGAGGTAACTCCCAATCAAGAGAAACAGTGACTTTAAGCACTGGACCAATCCAGATGGGGACCAAGGAAAGATAGGCCCCTTAGTGGTTAAAAGCCTTACTGCCAGTTTGCTAGGACAGGACAAGTTAGACCAAATGGACAATGTTATGACCACAGATCATTGAGCTTTTTATGAGGATATCCTGGAAGAGAAAGAGGCACAAAGGGTGGGAAAGGACCTAAAGGGGGTCACAGAGAAGGATTTTTTCAAAGTCCACAACTACAGGGCGGAGCCTGAGAGGTCTATCCGGGTGTACCCCCAATCATAAGGGCCACTGCTCCCTGAGTGCCGCCTATCAGACGGGCACCGAGAAAAACCAGTATGGGTAGAGCAATGGCCGCTGACTAAACCTAAGCTGCTAGCACTCCATCAGCTAGTGGATGAACAATTGAGGCTTGGACATATCTGCCCTTCTATGAGCCCATGAACACCCCAGTGTTTGTAATTCAAGAGGTGTCCGGGGCTTGGTGTATGCTCCAAGATTTGCACAAGGTAAATGAAAGGATGGAACTAGTGAACACCCCCTTAAGGGGCATGCCCTGGACTCCTGCTATTCCCACAGAATATATATTTATGGTAATTGATATTAAGGATTGCTTCTCTCTATACCCCTACATCCAAAGGATTGTGATAAATTTGCCTTCTCTGTTCCTTCACTTAATTATTCCAAACCTGATCAACATTTTGAATGGGTAATGCTACCACAGGGGATGGCTAATAGCCTGGCTTTCTGTCAACAATATCTTGCTACTCTCTTAAGGCCTATGCTAAAGTCAAAGGCTTCAATAATATATGCTTATATGGATGATTTTAATTTTGGGACATCAGGATCCAGCATATCTGGAGGGCTTTGTGACACAGGTGCTCCAATTGCTTTAAAAAAAAAAAAAAAGGGAGCTTTACTGTTGCCCCAGAAAAGGTCCAAAAGGTGCCCCCCCTTCACACTAACACAGGCTAGCCCGCTTAAGCCTGTTCTGGAGGTGCCTCAATGTATGACCCTGACCCAGCTCCAGTGCTTACTGGGGGAGATTAATTGGCTGAGACCTAGGTGTCAATCCCCACAGAAGACCTGATATCCCTGTACGGCCTGCTAAAGGACAAGGCACCTCGTGATAATATAACCATGACAAATGAGCACCATGAGATGCTCCTTGTCTTTCAGAAGGCCTTGGATAAATGCTCTCTGGGGGGGGGGGGTTGGAGACTAGGCCCTGGTACCTCTGGCTGTTTGCTGGAGCCTGCCTGATTACAGTGGTTCTAGCCCGGGATGGGAGCAGTTAGAATAGATCCATACATCTCGGAGGAATACCCTGGGTCAGGCAGATCAGCAACACTATGGGCCAGACACCAATACCATTGTCTTCCCCTTCCAGGTGGGGGATGTTGAATGGCTTGCTCGGGCTAATGCTTGCTCTCGCCTTAGAAGGATTTATGGGGAGTACTGATTGCCACTATGGCCATCCAAATGGGCTCCTCCTTTACAGATACTCCCCTTTAAGATGCCTTCCTTGTTTCCATCTGAGCCCATCCGGGAAGCCATTTGCATCTTCACTGATGGGGACCAAGCAGTCTCTGCCTATGTTACCTTTAGAGGACACCAAGCCACCAAAGATTTCAACCCTGCCAAGGTTCTACCCAATACAAGGAAATGTTGGCTGTGATGCTGGCATTACAGGACATCTCCGAGCCCTGAAATCTTTTCCCCTGTATCCCACAAGCACACATTTGGTTATATAATATCCCTATAAAAGGCCCTTTTAGAGGTTCAAGAGGTACCAATTTACCTTCAACACCCTCAGGGGTACTCTGGCCCCCCAGGGTTCCTGACTAAGGACAATGAATGGGCAGACAGACAGACTGGCGACAGCCCCAGAGGCACTAACCCTACAGGAAGCCACTCAATTGCCTGATATGACCCATGTCAATTGGAAGGGACTACATAATAGATTCCCAATGATTTCTATAAAGAATTAAAAAGATAATTCACACCTACAAATCATGTCTACAGTATTTAAGAGTTCCCCCTCTACAGCTGCCAGGAATTAACCCCAGAGGCCAATGGCCCAATACTCTCTAGCAAACTGATGTTACTCATTGTCCAGCTTTTGGCAAACAGAGTATGTTTTTGTCTCCATAGACACTTATTCAGGGGCCTGTTGGGCCACTACACATACAGGGGGGAAAAATGCTCAAACTCACTTCCTCCAATGTTTCAAAACCCTAGGATTACCCACACAGTTTAAGACTGATAATGACCCCTGCTTTGCCAGTAATTCCATGGCAGAATTTTTCAATAGATGGCACATTAAACACGCTACAGGAATCCCTGACAACCCTTAGGGACAAACAATTGTAGAAAGAAATCATCAATGTCTTAAAGAACAACTTTTAAAACAAAAATGGGGAATGAGCCCCCATTTACAACTAGGAATGGTTTTATTTACTATTAATATTTTAAATGTTTCTAAGGGAGCAACCGAATCTAAGTTCTAAAAACATTGGGGCCACCTAAACCCCAAACCTCAAGTTAAGGTCAAATGGAAAGACCCTCTAGCATCCCAATGAAGGGGCCCAGACCCATTTAATTACAATGGGAAGAGGATTTGGATGTGTCTTCCCCATAGGGAAGGAAGCACCCATCTGGCTTCTGGCCAAAAATCTAAAATTCCTCCCTGCTACCACAATGCATGAGGATGACCAAGAACAGGATGATCAACAAGGAAAGGAAGCCACAATGGAGGTCAAGGTTCGTCTTCCGAAATAAGAGGGCTAATACAATGATACCTAACCATGTCCAAGGGCTTCAAGCCCTTGAGGAACTCTTGTGTTCTTTGAAAATTACAAATGATGTCCCGCTTCCTGACCGCTCTGACACTCCCACTGCTGATGCTGACTGCTCCAGTGACCACCCAGCAGAACCCTCATCGTATCCAAAAGATGATGTGGATGGTGACTGATGCCGCCAATGGAGATGTCCTCAACAGCACCATGAATGAGGCAGTCCCCAGGACCTGAGGGCCCATGCTCTTCAACCTTTGTGACCTGGTCCAAGGATCTTGGGACATGGGAGACTGGAATTCTCATCAAGGACGGTCTGAATGTGGAGGGTTATGGGGGTGCTATCTGACACAAATATTGGACCCCAACCCCCAGGCTGCTCACATGTTCCCTAATAGGGCAGCCTTAAGGAACACTGACTTTTACATATGCCCAGGGGGCAATTGAACAGCAATGGGCATATCTAAATGTGGTGGGGTGGACGCCTTCTACTGTGCACAATGGAGGTGTGGGAACGAACCCTGTCGGGTTCCTTTACAGTAATAATTTTAATTTGTGTCCTTGGGCCTTGCCTTTCCAATAGGCTGGTCAGACTAATCAGAACAAAGACTCAAGAGACCCAACTGATGACCCCTCGAGTACATTTGTGATAGGCTCAGCCCTGAGGATATCTCCCTTTTGAGTGAACCTTGACAAAAGGTGCTATAAGAGGTGATCCTCTGTGGAGGTGCCAAGAGGCCTGTACTTCAAAATGAGGTGGACCATAGTCTAAAAAAAAGGGGGGGTGGGATCTGTAGAGCACAGGAGCCAAAGATGGTGCTAAGGGGAAGTCAGATGGGTGAGTCCTGAGTTGTTTACAAAAAAAGATGATTGGTTGCCTAGATGGAACCAGATGAGGTCACTGCAGGAACAGTTTGTATTCACTAGGTAAAGCCTAGGGCACCTAGGTGCATGGTAGGCTGACCTTTAAAACCACTGGCTGGCAGTTTTCCCTTCTCTGTGGTTTTTTCCTTTAAAAGACACTTACTGTGGGACAATAAGAGTTCCTGCTTGACTAGACTCCCTGCTGCATCTGATTGTCTCCAGGATTCTGGGAGACTGGGAATGGGCAAGCAGGGCACTTACCTTTCCTTGGAACCAGCTCAGCCTTCTGTGGTTGGCCTAAGACCTTGCACTGCCCACTGAGAAAACAGGGGCACTAGCTCTGGCCTGTGGCTTTGGTCACTTTCTAGATGACCCACTTGATCATGAAGCCCCAGGAAGATGGGACAGCCAAATGAAGCTGTGCACTGCCTGTTATTGAGGGATCTACATTCTTCTCCCTGAATCCCTCAGGTGAAGAGGGTAGGGAATGAGGAGAAGCACCTGGAGAAGCTCATAGGAGCACAGGGAGGCAGGGACTCTAAGGAACATTTTTCCTAAGGCCCCAACCACATACCCTCAGAGACTCACTGTAGAGTCAAAAAATCTAGTTCATCTCCAAAACCTAGGGCAGGAGCGTGTCTGAGGTGGCTATAGAAGGCCAGTCTCAGGTGAGAGATCCAAGTTTATATATTACTGTGTGCATGTATGCTGGAAGAGGGGCACATGTATGCCACAGCACATGTGTGAAAGCCAGAGAACAACTTTGCTGAGCGGACTCTCTTCCCATCTTTATGTGGTTCCAAAGATGGATGCAGGCTTTTCAGGACAAGTGCTTTACCTCCTCAGCCATCTGAGCCAGCCAAGGCATGATTTCTAAACAAGGTAACTGCGCACCATTACTCAGAATTCCTTTATAACATACCTGAGCACTCCCCAACTATTAATCCACAGTAATGTGTACATGAGCTCCCTCTGCAGGACAGGGTACAGACAGCACACATTTAGGAGATGTCCCCAACACTGGACTGCTGTCCTTGGGACGATCACTAACCCTCCAGACTGTCTTCAACAGTGGCAATGCATAACCAAAGCTGCACACTGATGTGGTCTTCAACAACCACAGCCACAGTCACAGGCTCTTCAGGAAGTGGTTGATGAGGAGCCCCACACAGAAACTGGCCCCCACCAGGCTCAGCACCCTCAGTCTGATTCAGGTTGTTCACTGGAATACAGCCACTGTTTCAGCTGCAGAGACAACAGGAAGGAAGAGGAGTGTATGAGTCTAGACTGTGAGTCCATTCTTGAGGTTCCACTCAATGAAAGGAACCACAACTCAGAAAAGCAAGATGAAGAGAAAGGTTCATGAGAAGAAAAACGTGATCATGGAATGTTCTTGCTCTTGGCAGCCCTGGTTGGTCTGTTTGTTACTGCACATCTATGGTCTTCAGGCTGTGTTCCTGCAGGAGTTCACGCAGGTCCCTCCACCCTCACCAGTGCTGTCCATTGGTGAAAATGCCTGTCTGCAGTGACCTTCATGCTGATGTCCCCTTGGGACTAGTAGGAGCAGGTAGCAGAGAGCAGGTTCAGAGTGATCAGAGCTCTAGCTCACTTTCCTCTCTAGAGAGTTCTGAGGCAAATCAGCAACAAACACCACAAGGAAAACATGCTTCACCACTGAGCTACACATAAGTGAGCTCATTTCTACTGCTGTGTCCTCATTTGGGGGATTAGCAGGAGAGAAGGGCAGGGACCCCTGAGGGCAAGCTAAGACACTGCACTCACTCCACCCCTGAACACCAAGACAAACATTGCTCCTTCTGAGGCTCTAGCTCACAGGTTCCTAGCTTCTTGACACACAGCTTCCTTCTGTCAGTGTTCTCTCCACTCCCTCCAATACTCACAGACCATGCCCTCCCATGCATTCCAGGGACCATCCTAGACTCCTTGCTGTCCCACCTGCAGCCATCCTGCCTTGTTGACATGGTACCTGTGTGCTCTCACCAGTTGGCTTCGCCTCCTCACCTGGCCTGCATCTCTACCTCACACAGAGCTAATGCTATAGAGAAGTAGTGTGTGGAAGGGCAGGTCACCACCAGTAGTGCGCTTGCTCCCAACCAGCAGCCTTCACTGCTAATAGGGAGCCAAGCACCCAGAACACAGACAATTCTCCTCAGACTTGTGTGTCTCCTTCCAAGCATACTAAGCTGTAGCTCTTGGAGACATCAGGTAAACCCAGTTATTTGCATAAGCAGGAACTTTCCAGACAGCCACTTGAATTCACTCTGGTCTCTGAAGCCAAAGAAGCGTGTAAATCACAAGCATTTGCCCCTCTCACTGAGAAGGCAGATTCCCCATTTGAGAAGGAACTGTAGGACCAGTTCGCAGGCTCTGACAGATAAGGGAGAAAATGACACTGCAGAGGACTTGGTGCCGCTGAAGCACACTGCAGACAGGCATTTTCACCAGTGGACAACATTAGTTAGGGCAGAGGGACCTGCACGAACTCCTAAGTGTAGTCTAAAGCGTGGTTAACTCACGATGGCCAGGAGCAAGGGAAGGTGGGAGAATGGAGGTGGAAAAGGCTCCAGATGCTCCACTGCTGCCTAATGACAATTACACTCAACCAATTAAGACACCAGTATGGCAGTCGTACTGTTAGGAAGCCTCTGGACCTTGGCGTTGATGGCTGTAATTAGTGTGCACAGTACAACTACAACCACATTAGCTGATGTATGAGCACAGAAGAATGGAGGCAACCTTGTCACAGCAAATGAGGATGCACCCCAGCTGCACAAGGGCCAGGGACATGAGGAACCACCTGCTTTCCCAGTCAAGCTACACCTGGCAAGGTGGTGCTTACCTCTAAATATGGGGGTCAGAGATGGCAGCTGACTTCCAAGCCAGACTCGTACACCAGGGCAACTGCCAATTTAAAATGATTACCATCAAAGAGCTTTTGCTAATGTGTGCCAGCTGATGATTTACTCAGAGCAAAAGACCACAAGAAAGGGGGTAGAGGAACTGGTCCTACCTTGCACAACCTTTCACATCCCTCCTGGGTGATATCCTGTAGGGGAGGCTGCATCTGCTCCCCAGGGCCAGGTCTTAGTCAACCAAAACAAGTGGAGGAGGGTTTGATGGAAGAGCACTGAGTCACAAAGTTAAGTGCCAGGTTCCCTAAGCCCGCTGCTTAGCCTACCAGACACTCCACACCCTGAAACAAGAGCTTTCAACAGACACTGCTCACAAGTGAAACATAAGAAACGTGTAGTTTGTATACTGTGCCTCGATGGGCAGGGCACAGACCACCCCACCCCCGGCACCCCAGCTGTCTCCATCAGTACCACCACCCTATTTCATGGGAAGTCAGATACCAACAAAAGCGGGAACCAGAGCATGGGGCTGACCCAAGACTGCCTTCCACACCCAATTTCATACAAAGATCATCGAAATCCCTTCCTCCACAGGACCCTAGTTATACCATTCCCAAATGAAGTCCCAACTCCATTCTGATCAGGCCTTAGCAGCACATGGTTCCCAACACTTACTTGGAGCCCTGAACCAAGGACTCCACTGTTGTGCTCCCTCCAGCTAGAAAGACACACAAATGCTAGAGTGGGTTACTAATGACCAATGTAGCCTAGGAGTGCAGAGGGACACCCTCCTCCCCACAATCGAGCACGCCTAAGTGCTGACAATCCTCTTGACCAGCTGGAGTGGGCTCCCCAGGAGGAAACTGACCGGGTCCTAGGCCTGACTGGGGTGCTCTCCTTGGTGTCCTGTCCCCTGCTTCCCACTCCCACTCCCCAGCATCTCCCATGCTGCTCTACAGCCACCAGCAGTTGTAGCCTGTGTTGGCCTGAGAACTGCTCCTGTGCAAGGAACACTGTGAGCGGTTGACCCATGCTGATAGTGACCTGGAGGAGACCAGAAAGGGTAACATGGCTGAAAGCTGCTGAGGCACAGCACGCACATACCAGAGGGTAGTTACACACATACACACACACACACACACACACACACACACAGGGGGGGGGGAGGTTCTGAGAACTGTTCACTTGCTCTGTGCTTTCTGTAGTGATCAATAAGATCCAAAGTATTTACCCTTTTCTACAGAACATGACTGCTATAGTACACAATTAACAAAATGAACTCGGCCCCACAGTGCAGCCACTCTGTGGAAATGCACTAGAGCAAACATCGAGGGGAGGGTAAGACGTAGCAATTGAAAAATAATGAACATCTTAATGGCCCTTGTGTGGTACATGCATTGCACACTTAGAACTGCTTTCCATACATCTTGGTTAATGACAATCAATAGAGTCAGAGTCGATGATGATTATGCAGAGTTATTGGAGCTGTGGCCCTTCCCATAATTCCCTGGAGAAGCAGAGATGGATAAATGCAGCCATGAGTTCATCAGTATTTATTAAGGACATTCTGGAGCACCTTCATTAAAGATGTAATAAATGCAAAGCTCTCTTCTGGTCCAGCATCAGCAGCTTACCTCAGACTTATTTACTAGAAGAGCACGCATGCCTTACAGCAGAAAATAAATAAATTTCTAAGTATTTTAAAAAAGCGGTCCCCAGTGGGTCATGATGGAGCCCCTTATGGGAAGCAGCCCAGAGCCATAAGCAGCCACACAAAATCCATACGAGGCGACGCTGAAAGGAAAACTGCCAGGAAAGGGAGGCTGAAAAGGGGAGAACTGGACAGCATGTCCGGGTGCAGTGTAAGCATGGTGACAAGAATGAAGAGAACTTCATCACCAGCCTGCACTTAAAAACCCTGCTCTCCCAGGAGATTCTGGAGAACACGCAGCCATCATCTACTCTTTCCACCTTCTGAGGACACCAGCAGAGCCTTGCCATTCCTGAGAAATTCAGCCCCTGAACAGAAAAGATTTTTAAATTCAGGGCAAACACATAGCCCTTTAGAGCACAGCCTCTAGCAATACTGGCACACAGTCAGCGCAGAGAAACATTTGGCTCACCAAGAAAGTGGGGAAAAGATGCTGGTTAGTGAGTTAACCTACCTTGGACAACTGTGTTTAAACATGCATTGCTACATGTATCTCGCTGTGAATGACCAATGCCTGAGGTAGATGACACCAAGCAGTGATTCAGACCTTAGGAGCTCATGAACCTAAAGAAGCTCCAGATCCAAAGAACAAACACTGATATCCCAGACCCTCTGAACAGACGACAAAATAGACTTGCACCAGGCCTGCAGTGGGGACACAGCCAGGACTCACCTGGCTGTCAGAAAGCCACAGTGTTTGTCAGGCATCCCTTGCCTCTAAGGATGGAAACAGAACAGGCCAGCCAAGCACTCTGAGGTAAAGGAAGAGTTAACTTCTACAACACTTACTGATAACTGTTTTCCCTCCAACCCCATCTGCAGAAGGAAAACATGGACACACAGCTGTGGCTTCCCCCAGGAAAGGCAGGAACCATGGAAACCAGCGGAAAGCACCTGGGTAGACTGAACAACCCTCAACATATAAAGGGCTGCATACTTTTAAACGTCTGGGTGATACAGTCAGTCCTCTAGTGTGAGTAGAAAGTGAGCTGACTGATGGAGACGGGACGCTCCAGACATGTGAATCTGAATGAGGGGGAGCTAACTGCACACCACCACACACTCCTGGGCAGGGATAAAAGCTTTTGGTGAGCTAATAGCTTAATGGTGGCAGAGCTGGCCTAGGGCCTCAGAGGAGCCCAGGCTTGGCTCCCAAGACCTCCAGACTCTACTAGGTGGCTCTTCACTAGGTGGCTCTCCTGCAGGACTCAGCAAACTTGACTTGGCCCCACTCCTTGGGTCTGGCGCTGTGACCTTTCTGAGTTCATGATATCATCTGTTTGCAAGGCTTAACTTCCACAGGGCCACTGGGGAGAAGAATGGCCCAAGCCCCACAGAACAGGAATGCTGTCACAGCTCTCTGCTCCCCAGAATTCTCCTCCATGAATACATCAAATGCTACTCATGTTCTTTTCCTTTGTGCCCAAAGGACCCAACACCTCATGTTTTCTAGGCAAACACACTTCTCCTGAGCTACACTTCCAATTCCAACATGTAATTTTAAGAACATTCTAAAATTTTAAGAGTTGTCACCTACAAAATTAAAAACTAAAAAAGAGGCAAACCAGACATTTCCTGATGCATTGCCAACCAGCTCTTCAGATGAAATGTGACATAGAAGGTAGGCTTGGGCCACCTGGCCAGCACAGCAAGGGCCAGAGCATGGAGAATACAGGTGGACACGGAGCCTGGCAGGACAGGAAGGGATTGTATTTGGAGTGACCTTGAACACAATGTTTTCCTAAGTCGTGGGAAATTTTAGCTGGAACAGAGTTGTTCGAAGTGCTGGTCCTTGCAGAAGGAGCCTGGGCTAGCCCTCACATTTTCTGAGATGCTGGTCTCTTGGCAGAGTAAGCTATGGAGACTCAGTAAGACAGGAGCAAGGGCCCAATGGAGAATTCATTAGGACCCTGGGACTCGTTCTCCATGTCTCCTAGATGCTAGGCACAAGCAGGTGCTGTTGGCCAAAGATGCTTACCACATGATCCCTGCCATCTCAAGGAAGGTGTAGTCAACAGGTCCAAACTGCAATCCGCTCAAGAGTTTTTGAAAAGGCCGGTAGATTATGAACCAGAAAGCCACCAGAGGCCTAAGGGCAGAGGTATTTCCGGCAATATCAAGAAGTAGGGAAGTGTTTACTAGAGTAAGCTTAAGGGATGGTTTGGGAACTTCAAACCACGGAATTACACTGGAAAACTTGAAGGCTATGAAAGAACTTTCAAAGTTTCTGAATCTGGAAGATATAAAACTGCTCTAAGTCCAGTAGATCTACATTAAGGGATTCCAACCAGAAAAATATCAACACAGCAAGAGCACCAAACTTTAACTGGACACACGTTTTACAAGGGACATGGAGTCTATGCAGCAGCCGCTGCTCTATAATTTTAAAGACTATCTGTGGCGCCACAACAGAAACAGAAACATCTGCACATTATGCACATGAAATATCTTAATGCTACCACAACCGAGTGCCACACAGCAGTCCACTCAGCAGCAGGCCACACACAACTATGTCCCAAAGAGACTGTATAACCTAGTGACACCATAGCCTTCTAACTTGTGAACATACATCCTATCATGTCATCCTCCAACACACTTCTCAGAACATGTAGGAAACAGAAAGCAGCTTACTAACATCTGCCACTGAGGGAATGAAGTAAAAAACTAGGCACTAGCTAAGGGATTTGGCAGTAAGTCTAAGAAAGTAATGAAAAGTAACATGGAAAGACACTGCAAGGAAAAAGTGATAACATGCAATACAGCTTTGATTGCATCATGTGGAAATAAGTAGAAAACCAGCCTGGAAACCAACACACAGGGCCCAGCAAGTCACAGGTGCAGACTGTAGGATCAGGGGGACTTTAGTCACTCTCCAACACTTTTGCAAAAATAAAATGACTTCTTAAAATAAAAATGATGCTGTGAGAGATTTCAGAGGAGATGGGAGGATGGCCTGTGTGCACAGTGCAACAGTACATGTGTCCATCCAGGCTCCGAGTCTCTGCCACTGTTTACACCTCAGAGTAATGGAACAAGATCAAACTTAAAACCCCATAGTTTAAAGTTGTGAAGACTAAAAATCAATCAGTCAAACAAAAATATCCCACACATTTTCCTGCCTTTCTAGGGAAAGTGGAGTATAATAGGAGGGGAGAGGAGCTATGTATGAAATGTTGGTACTTATTCAATACAAAAGTGTACACAGCCCTACACACCACCCCAGGGTAACACAGCCCTACACACCACCCCAGGGTAACACGGCCCTACACACCACCCCAGGGTAACACGGCCCTACACACCACCCCAGGGTAACACAGCCCTACATAACACCCCAGGGTAACACAGCCCTACACACCATCCCAGGGTAACACAGCCCTACACACCACCCCAGGGTAACAGGCACTACACACCATCTATTTTAGAAGACATTTACAGATTGTTGAAAAGAAGAGTTATGCTGCAAAGGTTAAAGTTCCTTTTATGTAAAATAACAGAAACAAAGTATCTGGAGAGACAGAACAGCCATAAGATTACCTTCTCTGTATACTCCATCACCCACCTGCATTATGAGAAGAGTGCGCACGCACGGAGAGGGAGACAGTTCTTAGTCAAGAATACTCAGGAACTCTGGGAGGAAGACAGGACTGAAATGGCCCATCAAGAATGGGGACTGGGTTTGCTAGGTGCAGGACTTTAGTTTCAGCACTCAGACGGATCACTGAGTTCAAGGCCAGCCTGGTCTACCAAGAGAATTCCAGGATAGCCAGGGCTACACAGAGAAGCGTGTTTTGGAAAACATAACAAAAAAAAAAAAACAGGAAGTGAGATTTTTTTGGTTGTTGTTGTTGGTTTTTAGTAGGATGTCGAGAATGCTCTGGCATTAGTAGCAGCAGCTGCAGAGTCTTGAAATTACTACAGTTCACTGATTTGAGACTGAGTTAATGTCACGGTATATTTACAATATCTCAGTTTTCACACAGATGTGGCCAGGTGACTCAACAGTGTGACAAATACACAGTGCACTTGAGTTAGGAGTTAGCCACTGACCATACAGGAGTCTGTATGTTAGGAAGGGGACGATCAAGAAGGCCTAAGACAGGAAAGGAGGCAAAGACAGTGGACAGCTTTGGGGTCACAGCTGCACATGTGGCCCAGCTCAGTCTCAGCCAGGAAACCCATGTCAGGAAGACAAGGACCAGTCCATAAAATGCCAGCCTGGGTCTATGCAGCCTGAGCCAAAGCAAGAGCACTGAGAACAGATGCCAAGGTGGAGAGAAGCAAGCCTGCATTTCACTCATAGATCTCACAGGCTGAACCATGGGCCGCAGCCTTTGGTCAGGTTCTACCTCTGTCAAACAAAGAGAAACAAGCAGAGTAAGGAAATCAGCATGAAGGAAAGCAAGGAGAGGCAGTGCTGTCTCTTTAAGAGGCTCCTTGGAGATGCTCAACTGCAGAGAGCCTGGAGAACACAACATTGATTGGGAATGAGGTAACCACAAACACCACTGTCTCAAATGAAAAGGATTCAAGAGCTGACCCAGAAAACAAGCACTGTAACCGCCAGATAAAATTTTAATGATAAACACAAGATGCTCTGCACACAAGCAAGCTCGAAGGGTCTCGGACTGAGCCATCAACTGGAGCTTCTCTCAGAGAGAGGAGCCGAGGAGCCTCTCTGACCTGCAGCTTAAGTTTCACACAATCGATCCCAGAACACTGGTATGGCTGGGCCTTTGGTGGCTATCTAGTGCTGGGCAGATCCCCCCACCCCACCCCCTGGGGGGGATGGCGGGGGAGGGGAAAGCAGCTGCCTTTAGAGCTGCTGTCTCTGGGGCTCCATGTTCAGAGAAGTGCCTAACTGGACTTGGGAAGAAGAGTCGCCTACATCTCCAATCTGCCATGACCCTTAGTCCAGCCTGAGCATTGCAGCCTTATGAGCTAAGGCAGAACCCTGAAGTCAGAATATTGTAACCCCGCCTGGTTACTACCAGTCGTCAGCTGAGCTCAGAAAACCACACCTCACAATGAAGCTGCAGGTCAGCCCACATCCAGACAGACAGACAGCAGGTTACCTACTCAGATGTAAGAGCTGAGGGGTCTCTCTTAGGGACATGAGGCCAGTGAATAGAAGCTAAGGAAAGTTGGCCTACCTGGCCAGATCCTCTTTGAAAACAGAAGGGCCAGTGAGATGATTCATCGTGAAACAGTGTCTCATACCAAACCTGACGGCCCGAGTTTGATCCCTGGGACCCACACAGTAGCAGAAGAAACGAATCCTGCAAAGTTGTTCTCTGACCTGCACACATGTGCTCCCCCCCCCCCCCGCAAAAAAAAAAAACACAAGCAAGTAAATAAAGTATAAAAAAAACACAATTTTTAAAAGCAGGACCTGCCATAAAATATTTCAAAAATCTGTTTAGAATTTCAATTCAAATGATGCTTTGGCTTTCTTTTCTCTTTCTTTCTTTTTTTTTGTTTTTTTTAACATTTCATTTATTTTTGAGGGTAGTGCATGTGCCATGGCACACATGGAGGTCAGAGTACAACTTGCAAAAACTGGTTCTTTCCTTCCTCCAACATACAATAACTGTGGGTGTTCCTGGTCAGACTCAGCTATAGTCAGGTTTAGTGGCAGCACTTTGACTCTCTGGACTATCTTGCTGGCCTTCACTGAGGAATGCTACTTAGGAGGGAAAAAGTTGGGAAGGACCGAGTGATTATTGACTGTGTAGTCCAAGGTTGGCTCTTATTTCTGCCTGGCAGGAGCTCTGTGGCAGCTCCCACAAAGCCAACTGACTCAGAAGCTTAGGGGCCCTGTGTACTTTCTGACACAAAACCTGAGATCACAAAAGTATATAAAGTTTACATTTGGAGATACTAGCTCAAGAGACATCCTAACAAAACAATAAAGTTGATCTGATTGTACAATAAAGAAACTCATGTCCAGATGTCTGCAGTAACAACCGTGAAGAATTCCTCACCATGGGTTCTGGAACACCAGCCAAAGGAACTCACAGAAGCTGATATTAAACTTCTCAGCCAGGAGACCACAAACACCTGGCTGCAGGCGAGGTGAAGCTGCACCAGGTGGGGAAGGAAGAGCATGTGACCACAGCCTTGCTTCACACTGGGGAGTCAAGCAGGGTCTTCATAGCCACTGGGACAAACAGGTACTCACCTGCTCCACAACCCACCCCTGCTGTGCACCTCCCAGGCCCTAGGACAGAGCCCTAAGTGCCGCTGAGCTAGGGTGCTGGGGCAGAGGGTGAAGACACAGACTGAGTGGACCAGAAGGGACATGGCTTTGCTTACCCTGCGATGACAACACCATCATGAGAGCGTACATCACACAAAACGGCATCGGGAACATGCTCCAGCTGGCTCACAGCACCTTTGCGATTCTGTTTGAGGAAAAGGGGGAATGTGGTTTATATAGTCTTGGGATAGCCCTTTGATAATGTGTTCTGTTCTCACATACATGTCATTGCCATTTTTAATGGCATGGACCACACTCAAGTCAATGGGCATTCAGAAGGATAAAATGGCAACACCATGCATGGTGAGCCTATACTAGAGGCATGGCATGGAACAGTGGATGTGAGATGCTGGACTGTTCCCAGAATGTCACCAGATAGGAAGAAGTATGTGCACCCAGGGACGTGTCCCTGCGCATGGCAGGTCCTTACTACATCAAGTCCAGTAAGCAGTTCAGCTCACAGGAGGAAGCACTCAGTGGACGGATGTGTAAAAAAGAACTTCAAGAATAAAGGAAAGATGCCATTCTGACTAAGTGTCAGACTTCTCAGGGAAACAATGTTTGGGGAAAAGCGTAACCCTGAACTTGGCTTGCTCCTTGGGAACATTAGGTAGGGTGTTGAGAGGGACTTGTGTGACTTCTGGGCTACTTCCCATAATCACTGAAGTGGTCTTTATATTGGTGAACTGTCAGGTGCTGTTTGAACTCACTGAGAAGCTGTCTCTGAAGGGACATGGAGACGCTGCCTCCCCATTTTAGACCCAAGCATGGCCCTGGCTCCCTACTGGGGAGAGGGAAAAACAGCAAGCAGCTGGGGCATTAAAATTTCTTCCTTCCTGGACCTTGGGAGGCAGAGACAGGCCAATCTCTGAGTTCAAGGCCAGCCTGATTATAGAGCCAGGACAGTCAGGACTACACAGAGAAACCCTGTCTCAAAAAACAAAACAACAAAAATCTCATCCTTAAGATGGGTGTGGCGGTGCACAACTTTAGTCTCAAGTCAGCACCCGGGAGGCAGAGACAAGTGGCTCTCTGTGAGTTTGGGGCTGTCTGGTCTGCACTGTAAGTTCTAGGACAGCCAAGGCTACATAATAGACCTTGATCTAAAAAAAAAAACAAAACAAACAAACCTCTCAGCTCTGAGTACCAAGGAGTTACCAAGCCAACTGCTAGAAGGTAAAGTCTTCCCACAAAGGTGGCACTGCATAAACACCTTGGGAAGAGAAGCTGGAAGCTCGCCCTGGGACAGCACTATGATGGGAAGCTCAACCATGCAAACAGCTCTCCATCAAACCTCCCAATCCATTTCTGCTGGGTATTTTAGGCACAATTTGATGGTGTTGCCTTTGTTTGCTCTCCCCATCAGGCTACTCCAGTCCTCTCTGCTAGATGTTGTGAGCGCCAGGCTTGATTCTTGCTCCTTGCTGCCTCTCTCTACCCACTATTTATTCCTTTACTTTTGCTTGATATATACTTAATAAATTTATTCATTCAACACCCAAAGCATAGCTATCATACATCACTCTCCAGACTGCACAGGTTACTTGCTGTCAAATTCAGAAAATGTATTAATTATTTTAAAAATAAAAATGAAGGGAATCTGAAGGGATATTAAATATCTGTGTAGGAAGCAGAACACAGGAAGCATAAACACAGTGTTCAAGACAACTCCATTATTTGAACTGTCAGCTCTGCTGGCCTGGCCCACGGTTAACAGTAGATGCATACACACCACACCCACTTGTTAGCCACTGTAATTACTATGCCATTAGAAAAGATATGGTGGCATCCATTCCATTAAAATCAACAGCCATTAAACAGCTATGTCACTGAAATTGGGCAAGAGAATTTGCATAATGGCCCTAACTTAATCCTCAGGCCACGTCTACAGTCTAAAGGCAGAAGACCTTCCGGGCTGTCAGATGGAACTAACTGAGCTGAAGGGAGCCTGGGCATATCTGGGAGAAGGTACTGAGAGAAAGCAGAGAGCCTGAGATGAAACTGCACCCCTGCACTCACTGAGCTCTTAGAATGCCAGGCTGGCAAATGCCAGAAGAAAAGCTTCGTGGCAACTTTACCCACCCATCAACCCATTTCCAGTCAGCTCTGAACGCAGGTCCAGGCAGACATGCACTCACGGCTCATGCCCTAGAAGGAGCCCCTCAGAACTCTATGGGACTCTCTGGGGTTTCCAGACACTGACCAAGAAGTTACCATGCCAACTGCTTGCCCAGCCTCTCCTGAAATGAATCTCAATTAGGTCGGACTCACCATACCTGTGACTTGGCAAGAGCCCTGAACATAGGCAGGCAGGTTCCATAGGGCAAACGTCAGGCCATCCCTAGGCTCACCTTCCCCCCAGCCACAGGCCTGTGAGCAATGTTACTCTGAGCCACCCAGATGAGAATGGAAGCATGCAGAGGTTAACACCTGCCACGATGCCCCTTACATGTGTCGATGCCATGAAGGGCTCTTTCCAAACTGCACTAAGATCTCCACCTTAGTGAGTGATCCATCACCAGGTGGTCCTCACTGCTCACACTTCTGGGAGGTGACCCAGGATGCCAGGAGCCCCTCATGTGCTGCTACTCATCTAACCAGTGAGCAGACACTGGATGATAGCTATTATATCTTCCTTGTGAATTGTTATAGAATGCCAAATGCTCTTTACTTCTACCATAAATAGCCCGAATGAGGACACCCTGTCCCACTCCCTTTGTCCCCACCCAACCCCACACCCCAAAGCAGCAGCATAAGCAGAGCTGTTGATTTCCCTTGGCTCCAACATCCCCAAATTCAGCACCAGGGACAAGCTCACTCTCTGGTTCCCAAGTCTCTGGACAGAAAAGTAAGAAAGCCCAGCTCTAAGCCTTCCTTCCCTCTGCCTTCAGGTGGACTGCGGGCCTATATCAAGCTGGGCTTCATCTGAGCAGCTTTCTACCACAGATCATTCTGTTGGCCCATCAGAAGACCTAATCAAGCAGGCAGGCTCCAAACGAGCCTACGTCCTATTACCTTCCGTGGATACAGACATCACAGGGCCAGTGAGATCCTACTGAGTTGGCAGTGTTTCTGTGGGCTTAGAAGACTGGCTTGGCCAATTCTCCATCGATGACTAGTTCTTAACTAGGAACAATTTGCCACCCAGGGGACACCTGGCAATGCCTGAAGACATCTTGTGTGCCACAATAGGGGCAGAGTGATATTGGCATCTAGTGGGGACCCTGGGGGGCTGCTTGGTGTCCTGCAAAGAGCTGGCCCAACATCACCAGTGCTGAAGCTAGCCATCCCATAGGGGAAAGCACTGTTCAATGATGTTATAGAGTCAATGCATTGGTCAGTAATCTGGTTACAAGGTGACTAGTGACAGACATGCACATAGGCAATATGTCACCACCAGTAATGAAAAGGCTTTCTTGCCTCAAAGTCTATATGGATTGACCTTTAAGTGAGAGGAGAGCCCAGCTCTACCCAATCCCCAATGGGTGAATTTCTAACTGCCTAGGTAGGAAAGCAGCTTGGTCATGTACCACCTCCTTGCTGCACCTCACACAGCCCTGAAACACACTTCCTGACAGCTTGCTCTTCCAGAAATGCTTCCCTGCAAATGCTTAGCTGTGATCTAATATTTCTGTAGAGCTTCAAAGTGATAAATGCCAGGGTGGCAAGCCAAGGGTTACGTGAGGGAAGAGCAGACAGCACTCAGCACCATGCCACCTCTCCCGCAGCAGCTCTGCAGGGGCCTCCAAGCGCCTCTCCCTGTGCCTGTGTGCAAGATGCTGCTACCTTGTCAGTCCTCAGGGAGGAGAGGAAGAGAAAGGGGGAGGGGTCTGATAGAGCAAGACTCCAATGACCCTAACCAGCCAGGAAAGGTGGTGTCAGACAGCCCACCTCAGACCCCTTCCTGCACAGCAAGAGGAAGCTGTAGACCCAAGGCTGAGAGAGGGGCCACTGTAAAGGAAGATGCTGAAACTGGCAGTCACAGGAGGCTGGGGCTGCTCGGCACTCCCCGCTCCCTCCACTCTGGGAATGAGCCTCAGGCCATAACTGCAGGCCTGCAGGCCTGCAGGCCTGCAGGCCAGTGTCCCTGCAGACTGTTTGCTTCAGGGGTGCCACCAGCCACTGCCTACCTTCCAGTTGGTTCTTAACATATGCTCCTTGGCCAGGCACTCCTGCAAGATGAGCTTCCAGCAGGTGTAATCAGAGATCCTGTTCTTGGAAAGGTGTCCCTCCTGCTGGCACAGCCGGTACCACAGCACCTCGTCTTCAGCAATCATCTTCCATGTCTTGCTCACCTAGAACAGCACAAGGGACGCAAATGTCAAGATCTGCAATTAGAGAGGCCTTGCCATCCAAAATCAATCAACACCTATATTATAGCCCCAGGCTTATGGCAGCATAAAACGTCTCATTAACAAAACACTCTGAGGTGGAAAAAATACAAGCAAATGTTTCCAGTTTTATCTTTCAAGATTTCAAAACTGTTATACTACCATGTAACATCACATTTTAGATGGTGTTATAAATTATCATCTAACAAATGAAAGAGAAAAAAATGCACCAATACACAAAATGCTAAAAGAACAAACATGAACACGGCAAACACCACATAAGCACACAGAGCTTTCTGGAAGAGTGTGTGGAAAGAGTTGCATGACCACCTTACAAATTGCAAGTCTGATGGCCTGTGATGTGAAAGGCTTTATCAACTAAATTTCTGACTGCATAAAATTCAAATTTATGCTACATGGAGAAATTTTTTTTTTTTTGGTTTTT
The DNA here is from genome assembly GCF_003668045.3 of Cricetulus griseus. Lineage (NCBI taxonomy): Eukaryota > Metazoa > Chordata > Mammalia > Rodentia > Cricetidae > Cricetulus > Cricetulus griseus. Next base: position 98,037,443 of record NC_048597.1, read on the forward strand.
TTGAGACAGGGTTTCTCTGTGTAGCTTTGGAGCCTATCCTGGCACTCTCTCTGGAGACCAGGCTGGCCTCGAACTCACAGAGATCTGCCTGCCTCTGCCTCCCGAGTGCTGGGATTAAAGGCATGTGCCACCAATGCCTGGCCGAGAATTCTTATATGTACAGATAAAAGCGTAGTAACAGTATTAATATGACACTTGTGCTGTTGAACAGGACCACAATACATGGTGGAGAAATGACTGTTGCATCTGGCACAAATCTTCAGTCCCCACAGCATCGGGAGGAACTGACTTTTGAACTCTCAGGATGTTGTTTTCCAGCCCTCATTAGGGGTACAGCAGGCTTACTTCATCACAGCACAATGCACAAAGCTGGCCAGAGTACAAAGTATGGACTCTCATGGCCAATGAGAAACTAACTCCACAGATCAACACAACCAGCCTACAGAGTGCACTGGAGATACAAGATGGAGGCCATGTTTGCTGCCATCCTAAAACTGAAGCTCACTCCTGGTAAACAGAGTGGGCCAGCACCTTACAAGAACCTACACTTGTTACCACTCCTTGGGACCACGTCAGACCTTGGCAGAGGAAGGAAGAGAACGTGACTGAGGGAGACCAGCTGGGATGGGGGTGTGCAGATGTCTCAAAGTCTGCTCCTCCACGGTGGCAATTACAGCACTACCAAAAATGAAGGTTGGGCTAGGGCTATAGCTCAGTGGCAGAATGCTTAGCTAGCATGTGTGAGGCTCTTGGTCTGACTAGTTCCTTCAGGGGAAAAGGAAAATGGGCTGAGGAGATGGGTTGGTGGGTCTGGTGTTTGCTGCAGTGTAAGGACCTGAGTTTGGATCCTCAGAGTCCAGATAAAGCTGAACATAGCAGCCTGATTCCTATGGAAAGGTGGGAGGCAAAGAAAAACAGGAGAATGCCTGAAATCCAAGGGCCAGCTAATACACATACACAATGTGAACAAGAAACCCAGGGAGATGGCTCAGTAGTTACAGTGCTTGCTGTGCAAGCCTGACAACTTGAGTTTGATCCCCAGAACCCACATGAAGGTGGCAGAAAACCAATTCATGAAGTTGTTCTCTGACCTCCATATACATATACACATGCTGTGATACGAGCATACCATACACACATGCACACCATACACACACACGTCCCCTAAAAACATGTACACCATACAAAACACCATATACACAATGATTAAGTCTTTAACTCAAGATGGAAGGTGAGGATGGACATCTTAAGTTGTCCTCTGACCTCCATGTGTAAACCGTGGCTTGCATCCACCTACACTTAAGCATGTATCAACAGATATTTTATTGACATTTTCAGAACCATGGGAAGTAATGAACGTTCTAAAGATTAAGTACTCAATAAATAAATCAATCAGTAAAATAAAAATTAAAAAGAAGGCAGAGTATGGTGATGCATGCCTTAATCCAAGCACTCACGAAAGGCGGGCAGTCATATGTGAGTTCAAGGCCAGCTTAGTCTACACAGTAAGTTCCAGGCTAGCCAGAACTACATAGTAAGACCCTGTCTTTAAAACAAGGGAAAAAGAAAGGCTGAACTTGGTAAGGACTGTGAGGCTGGACTTGAACTTGTGTTACCTCTTCCTTCAGCACCCTGAAAAACAACAGCCTCACATTTACAATAGCTACACAACCAGCAGTATTGGGGTGGGGGCATGGGACAGGCAGGCTTTGAGCTTACCAAACCTAATTTCTAAAAAGCTGGCAGCGGCTGACCTGCCTGGCAGATTGCTGAAAACCACTGTGGAGGTTTGATCTGATGTGTCTTACCTGCAGGGCAGCTGTTCCAAATGCAGAGTGTTAAATAAGCTTAACACTGCTGGCCCAGCACAGTGGCTCACACCTGTACTCCCATCACTCAGGAGGCTAAGGCAGAAGGACTGCTGTGAGCTCAAAGCTAGCCTGGGCTATAGGGAGTTGTGGCCTGCCAGAAAGAAGTACATAGCAAGCCCCTATCTTGAAGGAGGAGTTGTTTTAATGTTGCAGCACTTGAGAAGGCTCTGTTGTTGGGACTGACAAGATGTTGACCAAACAGCTCAAGAGGAAAAATGGGAATGAGTAAGTGCCCACAAGAGCTTTGAAAAACCCTGCATTTCTGGGAGTCTAGCATACCACATACAGGGGTTGTGCTGGGCACTTGGGGGCGGGGGAAGGTTAAGAAAGCCCTGACTTAGGGATTCCAGCTAGCCTTGAACCTCTGCACAAGCATAAAGCCAGGGCTAAGGCAGATCTGTGACCTGCTGGGATGGGAAAGTGTGTCCCAACACACAATGGGCCCTCAGCAGCGGCTGGAGGGCCACTGCTTCAAGGGAGTGAAGAAGCCTCCATTCAATCACTAGCTAACCTAGCAGGGACTTCATCGCCAAGTAACACCTAGGCAATAGTTAGCCAGCCCCTTCCACAGAGGCAGGAGCTAAATGTTTAGGCACAGGTTCTGCCACAGAGTCACAGCCCTCATCCTAAATGCCCACTGTAAACAAAACAGAATCAAGTACGAAACATAAAACATGAAAGGAGACCCTAGCACAGGGCAAAACAGCAGCTCTAAGACACGATGAGGGCCAGACTCAGAAAGAAGATTCTAATCAGGGGCACAGAACATCAACAAGAAGCAACTAATGAGAAGCTGTGAGGGAGATGTTCTGAGACGAGAGCAGAGTTAACTGCAGCAAACATTCACTAGAGGGCTCACTGGCCAATCTGAGCTGGCAGAAAATAGCTGGTCAGGTGAGATCATCCACTCCAAAGAACAAAGCCTCAGAAACCTATGGGCACCAACAGCCAAGTGCACCCAAGTCTGCAGACAGCAGGGCTGGAGTAGAGATCTGCGATGAAGTGGATCAACTGAGGGTCACTGTGAATAACCAAAGCCGGATCTGGTGGAGCACCCCTATAATCCCAGCTTTGCAAGCAGAAGCAGGTGGATCACTGTGAATTCCAGGCAGCCTGGCCTACAGTGAGACCCCACTTCAAAACACCAAAAATAATAATAGTGATAATAATAGTATGACAAAGAAAATAACTCAAAGCTGTTAGTAAAATGGCACATTAGAAATTAGTTTAATGCTGGGCAGTGGTGGCACACCTTTAATCCCAGCACTCAGGAGGCAGAGGCAGGTGGATCTCTGTGAGTTCGAGGCCAGCCTGGTCTACAGAGTGAGTTCCAGGACAGCCCGGGCTATACAGAGAAAACCTGCTTCCAACCACTATGAATCTCTCACTGTTTTTTCTCATTTTTCCATCAGGAATTTCAACTTAGTATACATTCTTTAAGGTCTTTCAAAACATGAACTAGAGTTCTTTTTTTTTTTTTTTTTTTTTTTTTTAAGTTCCAAAGGGTAGGGCTAGAGACGGCTCAACTGTTAAGATCACTGGCTACCCTTCCAAAGAACCCAAGCTCAGTTCCCAGTACCCACAAGGTAGCTCACAAAGTGCCTCTAACTCCAGTTTCAGGGGGAACTGACTGACACCCTCTTCTGGCCTCCACAGGCATTGCACAAACATGATGCACATACACATATGCAGACAAACACGCATAATCATGAAATAAATATTTTTTGAAGTTCCAAATGGAGCTGGGGAGATGGTTCTATCAGTAAAGTACTTGCCATGCACGCATGGGTACCTAAGCTCATGCCCAGAACCCACATTAAAAAAAAAAAAAAAAAGCTGGCTATGGTGGCATGCATTTTCAATCCCAGAGTGGGAGGGGCAGAGAGGCAGGAGAATCCCTGATGCTTGCTGACTAGCCAGCCTAGCCAGACCAATGTAAACAGTCAGGGGAAAGAAGATAAAGTACACAGCATCTGAGGAATGGACCTCTGGCCTCCACATGTATGCATGCACACGTGTACCCCACCCGTCATGAATACAAGGTTCAATCTCACTTCCATGACACTGTCTTTCCATATTTAAACCCTAAAGTTTCTAAACATACTACCCGTATTAAACGTCACCCCAATGCCTACTGATCCACACTCTTCCACTGCACTAGCCATTTTTCACACCCATCAGTCATTGAGAAAATGTGTTCTGTGGGTCTTTGTGTCTTATTTTTAAAGGGAAGAATGAGAGGGAGGGGGAGCTAACCAAGACAGAGCTGAAGACAAACCATGGATCCTAGCCCACAGCTTACATGGATCCATTAAGCGGCCCACGCTGGCACAGCCACATCATCAGTCACATATCCCCTTAACCACACTGTCATGCCATAGGGTCATCTACCTCAGCCATAGGGTCCAGATAAGCCCTCATCTCAGCACATGTGGTCAAGCCATAAAGACCAGAAAAGACTCAGTAAAGCGCAGACCCAGTTTTACTAGACAGAACACTATGGTTTTATTTTTGGCGTGTTCGGTCCACAGCTGAGCCTACCCATGACACTCAGTGGTATCTGTTCATCTGTCTATGCCAGGATGGGGCTGAGCACAAGGCACGAGGATAGAGGGAAGCAGCCATGGCAGAGCAGCCACACTCTACTCCAGAGTGGAAGGTGCTTCCATTTTAGGCCACTAGTACTTGGGATCTAATGTGGTTACAACAAAGAGTGACAAACGCTTGGGCTCTCCAAGGACAAACAACTAGCTTGACACAGGTATGAACTCTGTAGAATTCATCATCCTTTTTAACAAAAAAGCTCTCAGACAAACTTTTATGAAAATTCTGAGCTTTAACTACTGAAGAAGACTTAGACCGGATAGCTCCGAGACCCTATATCACAGGTGGCAGTGAAAGCATATTTAATGTCTCTGGCTTCTTGGAGTGCTGACAAGTTTCTGAGGAGAGACCCCACAGATAAATGAGTTGAAAGAACTCTGATTTGAGCAACAGAATCCTTTGCTGGGATTCCTGGAGCCTCTAGTCTGGCACTGCTGTTCATCTCCAAGAGAAGGGCATACGCGGCTATGTTTCCCACACCCATCTGTTTCTATATCTTCACACCAGGTGGGTCTCAGTCCCAGCTCTTGCAGGTCAACCTGAGGCAACAATCTTCCTCCACCTCCTATCTCTAGCTGCCTAAACTAGGCCTTGGGCAAGAGTGCACTGGCTGCTTCTGCCTGCCTGGGTAGGAAGGGCCTTTGACAATCAGTGGTCACATAGCTCCTCCTCAAAGGCCAGTGTCTCTATAGCTTTGAACCAGGTGCACAGAGACTGCAAAGGAGAACTGGTTACACCAGTCTGAAGCAGCTCTGAGAACCTGAAGGACTCTGGAAGCCACAAACAGATTCTTACAACCATCACCAAGAAAAACACCAAGCTATGTTAGTGAACACGTGGAAGTCTACATGGCACGTGACAGGACAGAAACCAACAACACAAAGATGTTTTGTTGCTGTGTTCTGCAAAAATGAATACTCAGGTTAAAGTTTAAGTTCTGAATGGCACATATCTCTTGGAGGATTTATAAGAGGCTGGTTGAGAATGATCTCTGAAGGATCACGACTGCACCTACAACTAGGCATTACAGACAGACATGCACCAACAGAGTCATCAGAAAACCACAAAAGGGGCATCTTTCTTTTAAAGGAGAAAATCACAGACAGCCTTTAAGAATGTAGCTCTGGGAAACTGAAGGACCCAGGTAAGCTTTCTCAAATGAATCTGATAGGGTCCCACCAAAGGAAAGCCTTTCTCACAGGTTTGATTCCTTAACTTATATTACAATCCAGTGAGTTTATGGCCTGAATTTCCAAAGAGTCTAATGGTCTTTAAAAGCACTGAACCAGAATGGCCCAGCTCAAAGCCCCACTGAGTGAGCCTCAGCTGCAAGAACTCGTTAATAAAAGTGGCTCCAGCATTTTGCTTTATAACGCCACTGTGAATTGCCACATTGAGAGGGGGAAGAAAAAAAAAAAACCCTTGGCTCAAAAATATTGGCTTTATTAGCTCTGCCTGGATTAGGCTTACTAGTAGGCAGGAAACATGGCTCTCTCCACAGGTCCACACTACAGGTCCACCTGAGGAGGGCATGCCACAGAGCAGGACAGCGTTTATGCACTCCTCATCTTAGCTACCTTCCCATGTGCTCTTGAACCCAGGAGCTTTGCCCCCAACACACCAAGGTCACCCCTCTAGGGGACCACGCCTGTGGCCATGTTTTGAATCCTGCCCACATGACAAACAGCGGCACTTACACTTCTGATGTACTGAAAACCATCATGAAAACAGGCTTACATGTTAGGGAGTGCAGTCCCAGCTGGCCTGCAGCAGTTGTTGGGGTGGGGTGGGGTATAGCTAGAAATGGGAGGAGTCTTGAGGTTTACAGTCCAGCCTTCTGCATGCCCTCTCTGTTCCTGCTGCCAGGGAGCCGCCTTCAGCCATGCCTTCTCTGTAAGGAGGGTCTAAGCCTCATGCTCTGAGCCAAATTCAATTCTTTCTCCTTAAGCAGCTTGTCAGGTGCTTGGTGACAGTGACAAGAAAGGCAACTGACACTCTGTCTCCTTCCTGCCTCACACTGTCAGTCATCCCAATCTCCCTCATGACACTCATTTCACCGTGTCCCTTCTCTTTTGATTTCCTGACTTAACTATCACCAATGTGCTGTCAGCACCCAGAGCTTGACTGGGGACCCAACTCCAGCCTCACACCCTACACTAGCTCCTCAGGAAATGGCAGTCTCTCACTCCCAGCCATCCTGACTAGCCATTCCTTCTCCCCCCATCCAGCCCACAGGCAATCCTGATGTCACCCATCTGTACTATATAACCCTCATCAGATCACCAAGTCCTCTCCTCTGAAGACTCCATGGCCTGAAGTGGTCTTTCTGCCATCCTTGTTTCCCTCGAGCAGGCAAAGCAATGCCTCCACCATACAGAGACAGCCTTCATGACTGCTGTTCACAGCACTGCAAGGCCTCCCTACTTTACTCAGAATGCCCTTCAGGCTCTCCATCTCTCCTGTGCTCACTCCTGCTCAATGTCCTGCAACGATTTCCTATGGCTGTTCGAGGAACACAGACAAAGGGCTCCACACAAACTCCTCACACTCCTGGAGGTGGAAGTGGAGCCAGTGCTTGTCAAGACAGCATCCTTGCTGGAGGCTTCAGTTATCTTTTTAGCCTCTGGAAGCCATCTATAGTTCTTGGTGTGTGTTCTCTTCCTCCACCTTCAAGGCCAGAACATCTATAATATCTGTCCCCATCTGAGGTCCTGCCCTTTAACTGCATTAGCCTGTCCAGCTACCCCACAGCCACTTTTTCTCATCAGGACCCATCTGCAAAGGTCTCTTACCACGAACACAGGTGCAGGGATCCAGTGATACACATTGGGTTGGCCACTGTGTGTATACCACAGCCCAGTCATTCTGACCTTCCTGCCAGTCCTCATCCACAGGAGATGTTCTGCAGGACAGCCTCAGCTGCACCTCCCTCAGGACTTCTGCATGGCTCCCTCCCTTTCTCCTTCCAGTCTTCACTGCATAGGACCCACACCCTCTACAAAGCATGGGCCTCACTAGGTGCTGCTCACTGTAGTACTTGCTGTCAGGAACGGCACCTGGCTCCCAACAAACCCTCTAAAGTGAGAACGGGTAAATTTAACTCTTAAAAACTCAAAAGAGATGCTTTTGTCTCTATGAACCCTGCAGTCCCTGATGTGTGCTGTGCCCAAGAGGTTCTCTCTTCCTTATTCTCTCATCTTCTGTGTTCTCTTTCTAATCTTTCAATCATGAAAGATTTCCTGCATGATGGTACACATCCTTCCACGACCCCGCCACTCAGTCCACTGACTCTGTTTCCTGCAGCTTGGGACCCTCCTAGTGGCTCCGCCTTTCTCTAAACCCCTGTGTGAAGACAGCCACAGAAGTTGGAGAACTAGAAATGGCTCTTGAGGCTGCTTCTGCTTTGTGCTTGTGCACAAAGACCCTCCCACAAGTCCCTGACAGCCACCAGGATGATCAGACTGAAGAGTGCTGTGAACTAAAGCCTACAGAGTCATGGCATGAGAGTCTGCTCAGACCTACTTGGTGACAAATCCATGACTTACAGAATCTTCAAGATCAGAGCTGTACTGTAAACATGCAAATGTTAGCGTCCAGAGGTGGACATCTGGCCAGCTCATGGCATTACCCCTTCCTTGAAAGCTGACAGCCTGACTGACACGCTGGGTGTCTGCCCCAGAATCACTAGATTGTCCTGCTTCCTCCTACTTCTTGCTCATTGGCTGTACCACAAACTTCAGTGGTTCATCTTGGCCTCTTCCCTTTTCTTTATTGGCTTTAGGACTGAGTTTTACTGGGTAGCCCAGAGTGGTCTTCAACCTACAGTCTTCCTGCCTCGGCCTCCCAAGTACTAGGATTACAGATTTGCACCACCATGCCTTGGATCTCTATGTGCAACTTCCTGCCCTTTACTTGAAAATTGTGATATTACTGCCTATGCAGCTCAACTACTAAAATTACACATTAAGAAATATCCACAAAGGGCTAGAGAGATGGCTTGTGGTTAAGAGCATTGCTGCTCCTCCAGAGGACCTGGGTTCAATTCCCAGCACCCACATGGCAGCTTACAACTGTCTCTCCTGTTCAGGGGATCTGACAAACTCATACAGACGTATCTACAGGCAAAACATCAATAAACATAAAATAAAAATAAATCATTTTTTAAAAGAAAAAATACCCACGCTACAACATGTATTTCTTTGACCAAAGGCTGCCAGAAGCTGCTGGGGATAGGGGTGGAGAGGAGGCAGGGGTGAGATTGGTATGGCCATGAAGGGTACAAGAGATTCCTAAAGTGAGCACTCTGTTGACAGTGGCAGTGGGCACACAGATCTACACCTACAATAAGACAAAACAGGACTAAAAATACAGATGGAAGCATGGAAAACCAGTGAAACCCAAGCAGGTGCCAGGGAGTGGACCAACATCCATGTGCTTGATGCTGTTACCACTGGGCACATGAGGTACCATCACAGGAAGACAGACACACAGCACCTGCCTGCATGATGTTTGCAGCTTCCTGTGGATTCCTAGGTACTTTCAAATGTTTAAAAAGAATGTTGAAGGGGCTGGAAAGGTGGCTCAGCAGTTGGGAGCACTTGTGCCTCTTGCAGAAGACCTGGTCTTGGTTCCCTGTGCCCACACGATGGCTCACAGCCATCTGTGGCTCCAGTTCCAGGGGACCTGATGCCTTCTGACCTCTGCAGGTGCCAGGTGCAAGTGGTGTGTGTGAAAGCACACAGCCAGGACACTCATCCACACAACAAATCAATCTAAGAAATGAAAAAGAAGACATAGTGGCCCATGCCTGTAATCCCAGAACCGAGGCAGCTGAAACAGGCCTGGAGAACTGTGACAGACTAGACTACACAGCAAGAGCCTATCAAAAACAACAACGAAAGCTGATAAATACCAGAAACCATCCCTCTTCAGAATTATTCATGTTGCTATATACAACAGCACTTGGTTTTCTCACAGAAACCAAACAATTTTGCAATTCTGAAACTGGCAATGATCTCGCTATGCATGTTAAAATATTACCCTTTAAAATGCTAGGAGTCTGTGGGCATGGAAAGGATGGACACAAAATCATAAACAGCAAAATGTTAGTGCTGTCAGATTTATATTGTGCTTCCTAAAAGTCCTGGCGTTTTCATGGCATGCTGAATGAAGCCCTCTCAGCAGAGTCACACAATCTGCACACAGTGCCCAGAGGTTAGCTGCTGGCAAGGGTGGAGGGCACATTAGTACATAGGGTACCAGCTGAGGGGAAGCACTTCGTGGCTGAAGGCATGAAGCTTCAGTAGAGTGGTGGCAAATGATTATCTCTGAGGCTTCCTTAGTCAGGCTTCCTTGCTGCCAGTCAGAGAGCAGCTTGGCATAAAGACCTAAGCAACAGGTTTCTCTAAGAACACAAAACTAGCTCAGGATGCCAATTCCCCACAACTGGCCCCACTTCCCAACATACCTAGCTAATAAGAGAGAAAGAGAGCAGGAGACAGAGAGAGAGCAGAGGGGGCCCATAAAGCAGCAGGACCCCATTCAGCAGAAAGACTTTCTCCCTACTGCAAAAACAAACACACCACAAGAGCAAATGAAACACTGCTTATATTTATTACTTTGTAGTTTATTTTAACGACAACAGAAATCAAGCCAATCCTACTGACTGCAGGCCATCCATTGTTGTCTTCATGTAAAGACTCTGAAAGCCCAGCCTTCCCATCGCAGCCAACTCTATCACTGTGCACTGAAGGGATCTGCTTAAGAACAGTTTCCATACACAGGGTGGTGGTGGCACACACCTTTAATTCCAGCACTCAGGAGGCAGAGGCAGGCGGATCTCTGTGAGTTCGAGGCCAGCCTGGTCTACAGAGTGAGTGCCAGGATAGACTCCAAAGCTACAAAGAGAATCCCTACCTCGGGAAAAAAAAAAAGAATAGTTTCCATACTTAAGTGTATTCTCAAAAATAGGTCTCTCTCTCTCTCTCTCTCTCTCTCTCTCTCTCTCTCTCTCTCTCTCTCTCCCTCCCTCCCTTCTCTTCCCCCCCCTCTCTCACACACACACACATACACCCCAACTGAACATACAGGGAAGAGTTCTAGTGAGAACTAGACTAGCATGCTGCAAATTACAATGTTCACACCTGCAGGATAATCACCCAGCATAGCTAATCTCTCCTGAGTGCAGCCCCACTGTACCACAGGGGACCCCCATCCCCACCTAACTCTATCATGCCCTAATGGGCAGCATACTTGAAGGCCACATGGCTCTCCACAAAATGGGAGAGCAGAAACTAATGTGAAAGCAGTGTTCCTTCAACAGCAGCCCACTCCCACGAAAGTAATAGTGCCGACTGTGCAGGGCAGAGCTGGCTACAGAGGTTCCAAGACTCCACCCTGGCATGAAGCTGATGTAACTCTGCCCTCTCCTCCATTCCTGGGATCAGAGCCAAGGTGTGAGCTAGAAAACAATAAACCAAATTTCCCAGAGTGGGGGGATAGGGATGATAACATAGGTACTCTTCATGCAACTGACAGCCCTGAGTACTGTTTACACTTTGGCACGTGTTTCAGAGTGTGCTTCAATATTTCACCGATCTCATCATTTCCTATAGACATGCCGCATCTCTGCTTAAGCAACGCTGCTGCAATCGAATACCAAAGGTGCTCAGCACTGCTGTGATCACATACCAAAGGCACTCACTCAGCACTGCTGTGATTGAATACCAAAGGTGCTCAACAGCTCCAAGTAACCGATGAAGCAGATACTTCCTAAGAAGGCCCAATACCAGGGGCTGCCCCAGCTGACTTGTGCAGATTTTACTGTGACCAGGGACATTGGAGTGATGACATGACTTCTGACTTTCATAATGGTCATGCTGACCACATTTACATGCAACCAAGGCCTGGCCACCGTTCTGCTCCACAGGCATGTGCACCAGAGTCGGCATGCCACTGGCAATGCTCCTGTGCAAGCCCCTCAATGTGTCTCCCTTCTCACTCACCTCAGGAGCGTGATTCTGCTATTTAAAGGGTAATTTAGACTATGTGTCTAAAACATGACTTCACCAATCTGTCCCTGGACTGACCCTCGGCTGCCGCTCTAATGACTAGCGTGATTTAAGGGCTACATCTTTGCACTAACATGTGTGATGTATTAACACAAGCTAGTTCGCTGCAGGCAGAGCCCAGCATTCCAGTCATAATTCAGCCTGGTGCAGAAGACAGTCACCAGAGGATAAGCATCGAGAGGGGATGTGGAACAAGACCCTGTACGTTCAAGGTAGCCTTTCTTCAAAAAAGCTCTATATAACCCATCAGTTCTGTCAACTGTGTGATTCTGCAGAATCAATGTTCCTGGGGGCTCCCCACACTTGGTCAGAGTTGGGGACCCTTAGACATGTGTCAGCAAACACTTACCTGAGCACACCGACCCAGTTCTCTTCTGTTCAGATACTGAAATATATTGATTGCCAGTTCATAAGGCAGCTGCACGTCGAAGAAGGGCACCTCTTCCATCTCATTCTGTGGAGAAAGACGGAAGAGGTTGAGGGTGAGGCTGAGAGTGGCTTGCACTACCAGGCCTTTCGATCACTGGACACTGTTGCAGGTGACCAGAGTGGGGCCGTTTCAGGGAGAACTTAAAGTAATGAGGTCTCTGGCCCCCACATTTACCCTCCTTCTGTGCCAGAAACCTCCAGACAGAATTCTAAGGGAAGATGAGGCAGCAGGTGCCCAAGAAAGCCCGCCTGGGCTGGGGAGGCCACCATTCCCCAAGATCAAGCAAGCTTCCCCAACACACGGGTGTGGTGGCCCCAGCTGGAGAAGTGCTGACCAGGTCACCAACATGTTTTCATGGGTATAGAGCAGGGAGGAGGCCACTGTGCTGGAGCCAGGCCCAGCTCTCCTTGGGGTTTCCTAATGCTCTAGGGGCTCTGTTGGTTAACCTGAGCGAGCCAGCACAAACAAAGTGGTTCTCCAGTGTCATTTATTAACTCACAGCAACAAGAGCTAGCCTGTCCTGGGGTAAGCAATCGGAGATGAGGTAACGACTTAGGCTGAAAGATAAGGTCATGTGGATCCCAGCACACAAAGGAATCCAAGGGAGAATGGGAAAGGCCATGTTGAAATGACCAGGTCCACTGGTCCAACTGCCAGCCAGGGCTATGGTCGAGCTTCTCAGCCGCAGAGTGGGCCCCTTGTCCCAACAGCCTAAACTTGGGAAATTCATGTTTAATAAGCTCTGGCTAACATCACTGCCTTACTGGCTGAAAGCAAGTTGCTACAATTTCCACCCCACCCCACCACTCACTACAATTTCCACCCCACCCCACCACTCACTACAATTTCCACACCAGGTGGTGGCCACTCCAGAAGAGCCTCCACTGCATTACGGAGCATGAGCACCAATCAGACTCTTCCAAGACTGAGGCTAAAGAATGTTCAAGAATTCTGTCACTATTCTTCTAGGAGTCTCAGGACTGAAAGAGAGTCTGGAGCCTAGGAGGAAACACAGTGTTTGACTGCAAAAACAGCAAGGCTAAGCACACTGGCCAAAAAGGCTCTCTGGGGAAAGGGCACTGACTGGTCTCTGTGGGCAGAGGAGGGACAGAATGTTCAGTCAGTGGAAGGATGCTGGCCACACAGGAAAACAGGAAAACATCTGCAAGGATAATTGGAAGGCAATGGTCTCTGCCTAAGAAAATAAGGAATGTCATTGGGACTGAAGTCAGCCAAGGTCCTTGCCTACAATGACACTCATCACTGAAGAGCACTACTGCCAACCAGACACAACCAGAGACTCCAACCCTCTGCAGGAGTCACTACTGGTCCCGGACATGGCAGGCGCGTGCAAGGTGAGGGGTTCATTCACAATGACAACCCCGATGACTGCCTGCCTTTTCTTCTGCATTATTTTGTCTGCAGAAGCAGAGAGGACCAACTTTGCCCACATGGTAAAGACAAGAGAAAAAGGTCCCTTTATGCTCACACAAGCAGAGCAATAGGTGAGGCTAGGTGAGACAGGGTGAGCCAGGGTGAAGAGCTCCATGAGCCATGGATTCCTGTAAACTGGCCTTGAGATGAACATGAGACACTACCTTTGCTTTTACTCTGGGCAGAAGTCACAGGCTCCAATCAAAAGCCTATTTTCTTGTCCTGTTTCCCAGTTCAGCATGGAAGACAGACCCTCCATGAAAGCACAACCCTGCCTCCCACTGTCCTCCCTGACCCAAGACTCAGTTTGGGAGGAGTACAACATAGAGGCACCATGATCCCACATGATCAGCCAAAAGCACCTCGGATTCCTGCCTAACACACTCAGGGTGTCTGCCCGAGGAACCCACCAAGAGATTTCCCAGAGAAGACAATGCAAGCACTGCTGCTAGGTAGGCAGAGGCTGAGTGCTACTTTCCTGGAGGACCCACCAGCTCTTTGCATTTTCTCATGCTACCGACCTTCCATCCAAGTCACTCTTAGCTTGCCTGTTGGTGACTCGCTGCCCTGTACCTTGTCTCCCTAGAAGCCAAGGCATTACCAGCATTAACAAGAGGACTACATAGTGAGGCTACCTCCAAACAGTGGAGGATCCAAACACACAACACAAAGAACAGCATCACCAACTCTAAAGGTCATCTAACAACTCAGGAAGGCTTTGCTGGTGCCTGGGCAGCAAAGATGAAACCCAGCAGGCTGTAATGACCACCAGTGCTGAGAGGGTCAGTGAGACATTGTGCTGGGATGTCAGTAAGATCTGGAGAATGGCCTCTGTTTCAAGGATAAACTGTAGGAACAAACAGCATGAAGAGCCAACCTTTTCTTTTAAATCACCATTCTTAGGAGTACCTCTAAACTCCAAAATGCCAATCAACAGTCAATTCAAGCCAGTCTAAGTCCCCTCCCTGACTTCCATGTGGCTGAGCTTCCTGTTCCCACCACTAGTTAGGGAATGGAAGGAGGAACAAGGAGGTCAGTCACCAAAGGAGTGCCAGCAGCTACAGCACATGCAGGGCCACGGTCAGGAGACCACACCCTAAATGTTCATCTGTGGTCTGCAGTGATGGAGCAGTGGGTCATTCAGATTCCCCAGATGAAAGAGAAGGCTGCCTGCCACTGGTTCACAGCTGAGCCCTCCTAGATGCTGCCTTTGGCCAGAGGAGTTCCTCACCAAAGCACCATCCCCTCCAGAGAGTAGTCTACATTGAGCACAAAGGCGTCCGGCCTCAATTCTGACCTCTGACTGACCAGCCCACTAAACCACATGTGAGTCTACACCTCAGAGATGACTCCATTAAATCCAGCCTTCTCCCAAACAACCAGGGGGGGGGGGCATGTGGCCCTATGCTGAGTACAAGCATCCCCAAGGGTTCTAAGTGCACAACTGCAGAGAGGCCAGTGTAGAAATCTCCTTCGGATGTCCACTGAGTTGTACAGGAGCATGGAGGTAAAGATGAGGTGTTATTCTACCCTCCAACCTGAGGCAAGAGGGTAAGTGCCTGGCCCAGAAACGTCAGCTTGTTGTGTTAGTAGCAGCTCACCACTTGGGAAACACCTCACCAGAGACTGCATCATGAGCTTGGTCAGCACTGTGTAGACCTAAGCCAGACCTGAAGCCATACCCTCACCCAAGCAGTAGCCCAGCAACCATTCCAAGCTCATGGCTGCTGCAGAGGTCTCCTGTGATGACATGCAGCCACTCTTCCCATGGTGGCTGCTGCAGAGGTCATCTGTGATGACATGCAGCCACTCTTCCCATGGTGGCTGCTGCAGAGGTCTCCTGTGATGACATGCAGCCACTCCTCCCATGGTGGCTGCTGCAGAGGTCTCCTGTGATGACATGCAGCCACTCCTCCCATGGTGGCTGCTGCAGAGGTCACCTGTGATGACATGCAGCCATTCCTCCCATGGTGGCGGCTGCAGAGGTCACCTGTGATGACATGCAGCCATTCCTCCCATGGTGGTGGCTGCAGAGGTCTCCTGTGATGACATGCAGCCATTCCTCCCATGGTGGCGGCTGCAGAGGTCATCTGTGATGACATGCAGCCATTCCTCCCATGGTGGTGGCTGCAGAGGTCACCTGTGATGACATGCAGCCATTTCTCCCACAGTGCACAGTGAATGCACAGACACTACTGCTGTCCGGCTGCCACCTAGACTCCTGGAGCACACAGCCAACCCAACAGTTAGGAGCCGCACCAGGACGCCCCCATGATAAAACAGACAACATGAATGTTCTGAAGCAGCAGCAGCACAGGGATGTTAAAGGAGCACTGTAAGAACATCAGCTGAGCTCGCCAAGCTCAGACTCCAGACTCTTCCTCTCAGTCAAGGGAGGAAATGCACAAAGGGGCTGTGTTACGATAAGGTCAGTGAAAACTGGATTTTCCCAAAGTCTACTGGACTCACTCCAAAAACACCGAAAGATACTGTGAAGAGATCTGTCCCCCGAGACGTTGATTTGTCCCCCATGTGCTTCTATAAGCCTGACTCCATAAATGGATGGTCTTTGTGCCGTCGTGTCAGAAATTCAATCTGCCTTCCCTTGTTTAGGAGAAGAAGGGGTAATTACTAAGAGCCAAATCAGTGCAGAGGGAAGAAAACTGACTCTGGGATGCATTTCCAACACTTATCTGTGCGGTGACTGCCACTCAGAGTGGTGTTTAAACAGATCTTCAGGAGGCTTCTACTGACCCTGGGATGGAGAGGCCTGCTGTCTGCTGGGCTTATCTCAACCCACATACCACACAGTCCCACCACAGGAATGGACGGCATCCAGTCTCACTTGTGGCTTGAGAAAACAAGGTGTTTGATGGGGGAAAGTCTCAAACGCTCTCCAAATAGGCACCAATAATTCTGTTCTGAAACACAAACAGGAATGCCAATGCACACCATGGATTCCTTCTCAGGGTCCTAGATAACTGTAGAGAAGGCACATCATCGAGCTTTAACATAATTTATGTGCAAAACACTGCCTGAATTCAGGGCCATGCTCAGTGCTGGGGGAGGGGAGGTGCTATTAGCAAATGTATGAGAAATGGCCTCTACACTGAAGGACCTAAATCTTTTATGGAGGTAAGTCATCACATATAAAATAGAATAAATACAGGAGATAGTCCCCCAAGGTATAACAGGGCTCATTAATAAGTCAGCTATTTAGAACTTAGGAATCCTTTCTCTTAAAAGAAAAATAATGCTATAAAGAGAGGTTAAGTTCCCAAGCAGTCCACAAAGAGCCAATTTATCTCTTCAATCGAACCTAACCCTGAGCCCAGCATTATTTAATAAAGATCCAGGCTGCCTGCACAGACAATGTAGCCACCTACAGAAGCTAACCAGAGAGCTGCCTCTCACATGCCTCGCCTGGTAAAGACACTGAGATTTAGTTATTTAGAACTGGTTTCAAAACTGTGAGATACAGTCCATTCATCACCTGCTGGTGATTTCCCTGAGGACTCCAGCAAAGAAGGGAGGTAGAAAAGACAGCTATGAACTTGGGGACTCCCCAGAGGCTGGGTGTGGGAGTGAAGGAAGTCTATGCAGCAAACTGGCCAACCTCTGCTTACAAAGCTCATGTGCACCTAAGCTGGGATGGGAGACTTGGGACCAGGCAGGACAGAGGGCAGAAGAGGTGCTCTCAGGAAGAGAGCTCAGCTTGGCTCAGGAAGGGCTGGAATGTTTGGTCAAAAGGCGCAGCAGACACACCAAAGCACAATCTGAGTGTCAGGATCCACTACAGAATCTGTGGAGCTTGGAGTGAAAACAAGTGTTTTGATTTAGGGTTCCTAAGTCAAAAGGATTTTAAGAATTGTAGAGCAGCCAGGGATGCACAGAGAGAACAGGTCTGTTGCTGAATATTTGTTTAACTATGCAAGGATGTGTTACATTTGTTCAACTATGTAAAGATGTGTTGCTGTTTTACCTTGCCTGCCTATGGCATCTGAATAGTCTAATAAAAAAGCTGAACAGCCAATAGCAAGAGAGAAGGTATAGGTGGAACTTCTACTTGAGAAGAGTAGGAAGAAGGAATTTTTAATTGGGGGGGGGGGTACCAGGGAAACGCCAGGGGCCAGATAGTCAGACACAGAGGAAACAGTAAAGTAGGACATAAAAATGAAAGAAAG
The DNA here is from genome assembly GCF_003668045.3 of Cricetulus griseus. Classification (NCBI taxonomy): domain Eukaryota; kingdom Metazoa; phylum Chordata; class Mammalia; order Rodentia; family Cricetidae; genus Cricetulus; species Cricetulus griseus. The sequence continues at coordinate 98,055,036 of NC_048597.1, forward strand.
GTAAAAGCCTTAAGGCAAAAACATAGATTAATAGAAACAGATTAAACTAAGTTAGAAGAGCTAGTGGGGTAAGCTTAAGCTAATACCCAGCAGTCATAATTAATAATAAGTATCTGTGTCTTTATTTGGGAGCTGGTTGGCAGCCCAAAGAAAATTTCAACTACACTGGTCTCAAAAAAGAAAGGAAGGAAGGGAAGGAGGAAGGGAGGGAGAGAGGGAGGAAGGGAGAGAGGGAGGGAGGGAGGGAAGGAAGGCAAGGAAGGGAAGGAAGTGAGGGACTAGAGAGAAGATGGCTCAGTGGTTAAGAGCAGCCACTGCTCTTGCAGAGAACCCGAGTTCAATTCCAGTACACATGTCAGATGGCTCACAACCTCCTACAATTCCAGCTCCAGGGAATCTGATGCCTCTGTGGGTACCATGCACAAGCTGGCATACACACACACACACACACACACACACACACACACACACACACACACATATCATTTTTTAAAAAGAAAAGATTTGCAAGCATTAAACTAGGTGCAGAGTATGACCCATGTGACCACTCAGAACCAGGAAGCCACTAGCACCACAGACTCTCTGTCTAGCCCCTCCCCTGTTCCTCTGCAGCTGCTCAACCTTCCAGAAAGTCTTATAGGGCATGGCTGGGTAAGACTGAGCCCCTCTCCTCAGACATTCTACACTCTGCCTGGGTTTTCTTCTCCCCAGAGCACTTGTTTACCTGGCAAGTGTCTGCCCCCAAATGGGGAAGGCTTTGTCTTGCTCACTGATATTGTCCTCAGTACTTAGAATGGTGTGTGATGTTAATGCGCCACTTAATGAACAGTGTTGACTGAGAAGGGGATACACAGATGGATACACGGTGGATGGATGGATGGATGGATGGATGGATGGATGGATGGATGGACAGACAAAGCCCACACAGCTTCAAGGAACAGAACCTTCCAGTAAAGACATTCACACTTGTTTTAATAAATACACACACAGATCATGGACAAAGGCACCCACATAGCGGTCTGCTACGTCATTGTTTTTTTTTTTTTTAATGAATGGCACTGATAACATTTTAATTAGAAGCAAGAAGAAATTTGGGCTGGAGGGGATCAAAGAGAGTTAGCATAGCAGATGGAATTAAACTGAGCCTTAACAGGAAGGTAGAGGACAGGGGAGGCAGGGGAGATACTCCAGCTCTGTTTACAATGAGTTCAGCACACCAGGAGGGAAGCAACTAGCTAGCAGCAAGGTCTGAATCTGAAATGGGGCAGATCCAGAGCCCTATCAGGCATGGCCTGCCTGAACCAACGCCATTCCACCAATCATGAAGCCTCTGAGGCCTAGGCAGAGTCTACTCTGGGCACAGCCGAGTCCTCTGCCCTAGCTCTGCAGTGATTACAGACCTATCAGGTGAACAACAGTGGGCACTGGATACAAATCTGGACAAATCTCAATCAGTAATTGGCTCAAGGTGACCCAGTCTGGACCAATGAGAACACGGCTTCAGCTGCGTCCAACAGAACACATGCTGTGTTCTCCCAGTACAACTACACTGGAAGAACATACAGCTGCAGCTGCTGTAGCTGTCCTCTCAAGAAGGGACAGCCTACTGTGGAGAAAGCCAGCAGACAAGTAGGACAGATGGGAGAGGTCCCGGCCAGCAGCACCTCCTGGAATTGTTACACAGATTGAAAGATCCCAGTGGATGTTTTTAGGCCAGTTTGAGTTGGGCATCTGTGTCTTTGTCAGTCAGATGTGATACACATGATAAAATGTGACCAGTCACAAGCCTGTACTAAAGCAGCTTACATAAGCATAACTGAAATGTCACCTCTGTCCCCAAGGAGAGGGGCGTGAAAGACCGTATCTACTGCCCCTGGAATCCTAACCAGGGTATGCCATCCCTTGCACTGGTCCACCCAAAACTGCCAACTGCCAGTGTAGGTATTTACAAGCCACTCCCATAAGCAAGATGGCTAAGTGCTGCTATTAAAAGCCTCACATAAGAAGGCAAGACATCACAAAAGGCACATCACAGTTTCACTTCAGCTGTGCTTGTCCGTCAAAGGTTCTGGCCCATGTCCAACCAAAGACACTCTAATGCAACTGTACCACTGGAAGGCAACCTCTCTTTGTTGCCCTCACACTAGTGAAAATACAGTGGAGATGGCACCAAAAACACAACAGTGGCCACAAGCATTCTAGAGAAGACATCAAGCTGTGCAGTAACATCTGTACATTTCAAAGTGTGACCAACACAATGTCAAAAGACAATTTTCACGGAAGACAAATCCATTGACAAAAGCACAACCCTAACACGTACCAGATAAAAAAAAACCAGACAGACAACCAACCAAAACATTTCTTCTCATATCTTTGGTCCCAGAACTGGCAGGAGGATTTCTGAGTGAGAAGCTAGCCTGGTCTTCATAGTGACACCCTGTGTGGTGGCTTGAATGTCCCCCATAGGTTCATATATTTGAATACTTGGTCCCAGTTAGCAGAACTTTTTGGGACCCAACATCTGCTCAGTTGCCCTGTGACTCCCGTGCACTGTGGGGTTCACACTCCCTGCCACGGGCATCTGAGGCTTTTAAATAAATACTCCTCTCATTTCTTAGACTGAAGATACAGGATGAGTTTACTGTTGCTTAAAAGCCATGCTAACTTCCTCCTACTCAGCTACCAGGACAGGTTGAAGACGGCTGTGGGAGAGAGTTGTCAGGAACAATGAAGACACTGTCTCTGAACCATTGGCTAGCAAGCAACACTCAGGAGGTGGAGGTGGGAAGGCCAAAAGCTCAAGGCCAGGGGTGGGGACAACGGCTCAGTCAATAAAGTATTTGCCCTGCAAGTGTGAGGACATATGCCTGTGATCCCAGAGAAGGTGAGAAGAGAGAAGAAACAGACAGCTCCCTGGAAGTTCTAGGGTCAGCTAGCTTGGCTTATATGACAAAGTTCCAGGCCAACAAGATCCAGTCTCATATAAAATGTGGAGGTGCCTGAGGGTCAACATCTGGTGCTGTCCTTGATCTTCACATTAAGGCTGAACACATAGACATCTGCAGGCTTTCTCTCTCTCTCTCTCTCTCTCTCTCTCTCTCTCTCTCTCTCTCTCTCTCTCTCACACACACACAACACACACACACACACACACACACACAGGGGGGGGGGGGGGGCTGAGACACAGGTAATACCCTGACGATGAAGAGCAGAGTCTAGTGCTGGAGAGAGGGCTTAGCGGTTAAGAGCACTGACTGCTCTTCCAGAGGTCCCGAGTTCAATTCCCAACAACCACATGATGGCTCACAACCATCTGTAATGAGATCTGGTGCCCTCTTCTGGTATGCAGGGATACACGTAGGCACGTATACATAATAAATAAAACTTTTTTTCCCCCAAGAGCAAAGTTTGGTCTTCTAGAAGACCCAAGTTCAATAATGCCTAGCACCCATCAGGTGGCTCAACCTCCTGTAACTCCAGTTACCTAAGCACATGACTTACTGCCTCTTTGTGGTACAGGTGTCACCGACTGGAGTGTTGGCTGCTGCTCAAAAGAGACCTTAACAGTACCTAATAACGTGCTTCTGAGAGGGCAGTGGAGCCCAGGGACAGGACAAAGGTCCGGCTTTTGCCAACTTCATTATGAAATGTAAGACTCTACTATGTTCTGGATCTTGCCCCTGGATAGACCCCTTCCATTTTAGGGCACTTTATTTCTGTTTTGGGGATGTTGCTTGAGTGTGAGGCCTGGAAAGTCTTGAGTATGGGATCTAGGGCCTATCTTAGTCAGGATTCTATTATGTGATAAACACCATGACTCAAAGCAAGTTGGGAATGAAAAGGGTTTATTTGGTTTACACTTCCACATCATAGTCCATCACTGCAGGATGTCAGGACAGGAACCTGGTGGCAGGAGCTGATGCTAAGGCCATAGAGGGGTCCTGATTACTGGCTTGCTCAGCCTGCTTTCTTATAGAAGCCAAGACCACCAGCAAGAGTGTTCCCATGCTAATGAGCTGGGCCCTCCCCCATCAATCACTAAAAAAATGCCCTTCAGGTTTGCCTACAGCCTGATCCTACAGAGGCATTTTCTTAATTGAGGCTCCTTTCTCTCCAGTAACTCTAGCTTGTATCAAGTTGACATAAAACTAGCCAGAACAAGATCCAGCAGTGGCTACACAGCTGAGACTATCTCAACCTCCACAAATTCTCAAATATCAGATGTGGACCTCCTTCTCTGGGTTGCTGATTTAGCAGGTCTGAGAGAACCCGGAAACCTACAAATCATCAAGGTCTCAAAAGGAGGCCAACTCAAACTTCACCTGGTGAAACTAAAACACGGGAACCCAAACTCAATCCCCATCAGCTGGGTAATCCTGGGCAAACTGCAGAAAATGCGGCTTTTGAGTCCCTTCATTTGTAAAAGAAGTAGGTATCTACCTCAGGTTATAGTTATGGCCATTTTAGAATCAAGGCAAGCACAAGACAGGACACTTGGTTTAAAGGGGATGGACTTGAAGCTCAAAAAAGAAACTATTGGTGTTATTTAAATAAAACTGTCCATTGCATAAAATCCACCCATTTTTGAAAAATTTATGTGTATATGTATGTGTCTTCGTGGAGAGTTGTAACCATGTATGCAAGTGCCCCTGGAAGCCAGAGACATTAGATGTCCTGGAACTGGAGTTACAGGAGGTTGGGAGCCACCTGACACTAGGAACCCAACTCCAGAAGAGCAGGCTGCACTCTTAACTACTGAGCCATCTCTCCAGCACTACCCCATTATTGCTCCAAACAACCTTCACTTACAGAAAAGTATTCTCTGCCTGAACGCTGAGGAAATTTTCTTTTAACCTGGTTTGAATGAAGCCATTAAAGCCTTCTGGTTGCTTAACTCTTAATCTGGGAGCTATGGACACCTGTCAGGGGGGTCTTGATTTGATTCTCCCTATGTGGCCAAGGACGCTGGAGTAAAAGCTTCCTGATTCCCCAAAGGCTAAGAACCTCCTAAGGATATTAACTTATTTCCTCGTCCTGTTGTTTCTTCTAGTTTAAAGGTTTGTTTTTGTTTTTGTTTTTAGTAACACTTAGGAAAATCAAATTACACAGAGAAAGGTAGACATTAAGTCCATCCTATGCTTTTTCTGGACCTCCAAAGTCAACCTTTCTTACAATTTTAAGGACGTTTCTAGGGCAGGATTTCTCAAACTCACACGTAGTCACTTTATAGGTAGAATCTCTTTTGGGGACTCTGTTCTAAGCATTGATGTTCCGAACAATTCTCTTGCAAGCCCAAGAACACGCACACACCTACTGTCAACAACCCAAAATATCCGCAGGCAAAACTCCCAGCGGAGAACCAATGCTTCCAGGGGCGCCCTGGTTGTACAGAGTCCCAGCCGGGACTGCGTCCCCACTTCCGTGGGGAGGGTCACAGGGGAAATCTTGTCCCCGCCACTCACCAAGTCGCGGATGAGCTGGTCCACCAGCGGCTCGTCCGGCTCCGCGGCGTCGCGGTCAGGGGGTGAGCGAGAGCGGCTGGTCGCATCCCTCCTGTCGGTCCGGCCGGGCCTGGGCGCCGGGGGTCGGCCCGCGCCCTCCAGTAGACCCTGTGCCAGAGCCAGGTACCCCGAGGCCTGCTCACCACGAGCCCCCGCCTCGGGCCTCCGCGCCCGCCGCTCCCCGGCCTCCAGCCGCCGCCGTCGCCTCTGGGCCTGTGCCTGCGCCAACTCCTCCTGCCAGCGCCGGCGGAACTCCTCCAGGCCGTGGTCGTCCATGGTCGACGCTCCCGGGCCTACGCGTCACCCAGGGGCCACCAGCTGTTGACGGACCGTCCATCCGCAGGATGTGTCCGCTGGTGGCCGGAAACTTCCGGGAACGTGGCTCTTGGGTTCCGGGAGACCACGCCCCTCCGCTCTGGCATCCCTGATTTTTGCCATCTTTGCACCAAGGAAGCACTTTTCCTTCGTCCAGCAAACCTGCTCTAAATGGCTGCTAAATACATATTGCAAAGGTAGCATTTATTTTTTAAGTAGTGTTTTTAGTGTATTTTATTTGTTTTGTGGTGTGTGTATGTGTGTGGAGGGGGTGATGTGTGGGTAGAGAACGACTCAGAGGAGTCATTTCTTGCCTTCCACCCTGTGGGTCTCAGGGATCGAACTCAAGTCGGCAGTCTGGGGAGCAAGCACCCCTTTCTGCTGAGCCAGCTCAACCTTCTGAAGTATGCATTAAAATCTATACACACCACACCCAAATTCAAATAAAACGGAGGTAATTTTTTGTGGGAAAGATTATGTAGAAAAATAAGAAATAAGGTCAAATAACAAAGTAATTGACACAGGGGGGCCTGGTTAGTGATTAAGGATGGCATGAAGTCCTGGCCTCTCTTGGGGGATGTCATTTAAACTACTAGCTAATAAAGAGGAAAAACCAGCCATAGAAAAATCATCAGACAATTCCAGAACCACAAGTCCAAAGGCAGCAAGGTGGGAAAGTATCTGAGAAGGAAAGTTCTGGAAACAAACCCCACCTCCCACCAAACCTTCCACTGAAGGCTGAGTAACTAATCAGAACTTCAGTGACTGTGGGGAAGTTGGAATGTTGCAGGTCCAGAGCCTAATTACTGTTTGTCTTGGGCTATCGTTAACCTTCTTGTTAGCTATTCCTTTCCCATCTCTGGGTCTAACCTAGAATCCTTGTGGCTATCAGGTGAAACCTTTAGGTGCATTAACTTAGCTCCTGTCTTCCTCCAACCCCAAAGCTCAGAATGTCACCAGATAGCAACTGAGTCCTACAATAGATGTATCCCCACCTTGCTGTAACCATCTACCTGATATTTCCACCAATGTATTTTAAATGTGTCTTGATTTTTTTAAAATTTTCTTTGTTCTTTTTATGAAACCTCTACTACATGGGAGCATGGGATTCGGGTGACCTAAAGGGTCAGTTTATGTTTTGACAGCATGGTGCTGATGTGGACCAAGACAGCAAGTGCTGGACATGGGGGGAGGGGGAGGGCACACTGAGTCAGCACAAAATGGCTGACACTGGATGTCCTTGGAACTAAAATGTAAACAGTGATGTCATCTTTTATACAACCATGTCTGGCAGAGTGCCACTTTTGTATGGGCTCTGAATTAATACAGCCTGAGGTCAGAGGACTGCGCCTTCACAAGTTGGCTTGTGTGTCTGACTGTAGACCCGTGAGTCCGTGTGTAGGCCTGTGTGTCTGTCTGTAGGCCTGTGTGCCAGTCTGTGTGTGGCCCATGGACATCAGTGTAAGCCTGGGTGCCTGCCGACAGCTGACTACTTGCTTGCCTGCATACCTGTGTTATGGGATATTTTGATCATACTCTGACACTCCTGAGACTGCCAATAAAGTTTACCTTGAATCAGAGGGCGAGCTAGCTACTGGGGTGACGACTAGAATTAGCCATAGAGGTTTGGGGGGACCCAAGACATAGAGAGTCAGGAAGTAGTAGGGAGGGGCTTAGAAGATTCTAGGGCCCTTTTGGGTGGTAGAAGGAGAGAGAGAGGAGGTCACTGGTCACTTTGCTGCTGCTTCTCTGATCAATCAGGTTTTAACCCTGATATCTGACTTCTGAGTTTTATTTAAACAATATAAGAAACGGCTTCACACCCATGTACTGGCAAATGCAGTGTCTCATCTGCCCTCCATTCTTCCCTCCAAGCCTCCTGCGGCCCTAACCCTTTCTTGGCATCAGAGGACAGTCCTCATACCACAGTCACTCCTATTTGGCTCCAGAATCAACTATATCACCCTTTGAGGTGAAAATTGTTTTTATGTTGACATGGCATAGGATGACACACACCCTTTTCATAACTATGACCCTCACTTCATAATAAGAGCACTGGAGACTCAGCAGAGCAGTTTACTGCTTTGCAAGGCTGGGTGTGCTGGTTGAATGCAAAGGTTTGAAACTCAAGTGTTAGCAAGCCCTTCCTCCCTTTCCTCATCCCACATCATCCAGGTCGGTCTTACTGTTCCGTCTGTTACTTCCATCATCATTTTTAAAACAAAAGTATGTGTGGGTCATCTCTACATCTTACATCCTGCTTAATTTAAAGCTTTCCAGGCATGTGGCCTTGCAGGCAAGCTTGGCTATGAGCACTGTTCTGTTCTAAACTTCTGGTTTGTGGAGGGAGTATCGAGACTAGCAGGCATTTGGCAGGGCTCTGGCCACTAGAGTCTAATGTGTCTGCTCACTTGTAGTGAGACACTTTTAAAAATGAACCGGTAGAAATTGTTTCTTACAGTAATCCTTGCCCCTGCCCTACCTTGGCCTGGTGAGAACCCACTAGAAATCTTCCATATCTCAACTCATAACTTGCTTATTCTTACCGGGTTCTGAATCCGCCACGTCTCCCTGCTGTTCATCCTCCCAGCGTCATGCATCACAACACATAACACAGTTGGTGACATAATATTAGCACAATTAGCCGGTGCTGCCTCCTTTCCTTTCTAGTGGATCTGTTCTCACACTGGAAGCCAGTGATGAGCAGGCACCAGAATAACTAGTTCCCAGATGCATGTGACTCTTTAGAGAGGAGAAAACCCAAGAACAAGGGCTTGAAAACATGATTGGCAGCTTGCAAAACAAGGGTTCTACTAGCATTTTGTTGTTGTTGTTGTTCATTTGTTTGTTTGCTTTTGGACTCTAAAGGGTAGTGACTCAGTTAACCACATCTAAGTCAGGTAGGAATCTGCATAGCTTTCTCTACCATGTTTGTTTGGTTTTTGCTGTAGTGATATCAGCAACAGGGTAAGGGAGCTGGAGAGGTGACTCAGTGAGTAAAATCACTTATGGCTGCTTCAGAGGACTCAGGACCTAGGTTCTGTTCTCAGGATCTAGGTCAGGCTGCTCACACCTGCCTATAACGCCAGCTCAGGGGATCTGATGCCTTGTGGCCTCCGGGGCATCCACAGGCACTTAGTGCACATAAATGCACAGACATGTATAGAGAAACATCTTTAAAAACCAAGAAATCCTTTGAGAAAAACCAGTAAGTTCCAACAAACTAATTGAAGATAGACAGACTGAAGGAAATGGGCACTCCACCACACTCATTTACACACATCCACCTCTTTCAGCGATTCTACCTCCAAGAATTTATTCTAAGAAGACCGAGTAAATACAAAGAACATCCAGGGTGACAATACTGAAGAACATTAATACAATCCTCACAGAAGCACTGCCTAGGGACTGAAAACTTGAATCAAGTGAAGTAAATGTCACAACTGGGACATTTGCTAAATAAACCCCACCTGGTTCAAATAGAAGAGAGATCTAGAATGCCAGTTCCATAAGAACCAGAGGCAGGATCTTGTTCATTCATTTTCAGCACTGGAAACTGTACCTGGGGCATGGTAGCTATGCCAAGTGTAAGAATGCTGTGAGCGAAACAATAGGAAATGCCTTAAAAGAAGATGTGATTCTGAGTCTGGAGAGATGGTTTGGTGTTTAAAACCAGTGACTGCTCTCCCAAAAGACCTGAGTTTGATTCCTGGCACCCACAACCAGGGGAGATTCAATACCCTCCTTTGGCATGGCAGAGATGGAGCACGAGAGTCTATGGGCTTCTCCTTTGTTTTCCTTATTTAACCACCAGGATTAAATCATGGGGGCCTCATCCTAATGATCTCCACCCACAAAGCCCACCCCAAATAGCATAGTCAGTTACGTTTCCACACACATAATACCTCACATGGGATTAAGTGTCAACACAGAAAAACCTTGGCAGGTGGTGGAGGGGACTCAAACCATATCAAAATCATAGTAATACACTGTCATTTCCATTGTGGAAAATGTAATTAACTTATCTTTTTCCAGAGAAAAGTATCTTGAGTTTTTTAATTTATCTTTAAAAGTTTTCCTTCACTATGTTTTGGTCGAACTCTTCCCTCCCCCAGCTTCTGCCAGATCTTCTATCACTACCCATCCTACTTCATATTCTCTCTCTCTTAAAAAAAGCCAAAACTAACACAAAAAATTAAAAAGTCACAGCACACACACACACAAGCAAAATGAGGGGAGGGTCCAGTTTGTGGTGTTCCACTATTCCTGAGTGTGTGGCCTGCCCTGGGGTGTGATTGGTATACTCAGAGTCAGTCCATTAAAAAAAAAAAAAAAAAACAACTGACTTTCCTTCTCCCAGAATTTATCAGTTGCAAACAGTTTCTTGATTAGGGTGGGACTTTGTGCCCACTTTCCCTTCTCCATGCTGGGACATTATATTGTTGTCGTTTCAGAGGTGTGTGTGTGTGTGTGTGTGTGTGTGTGTGTGTGTGTGTGTGTGTCTTAGAAGGAAGTATATACATCCAAACTCTAACAGAAGAATTCTCCAGCGAGGACAGAGTTAGGACTTTGTGATTCTTGTCATTTTTGAGACAAAGGCTCACTCTGTAATCCAGGTGGTGTGGCACTTACTACAAAGCCCAAGTTAGCCTTGAACTCATGGAGATCCTCCTGCCTCAGACTCCCAAAAGCTGGGATTATAGTTCCAAGCCTGAATTCTTTATCTTCTATAAATTCTGGTACATATCCTGAAATTTCCAGAAGGCATAACCTGGGGGGCAGGCTTTTGAGAAGGTAGCCCACTTGACAAAGTGGCTGCTGGAAGTGGGGATGAGTGGTCCAGGCAGCATTCTGGAGTTGGTACTACTGTGAGCTTGTTGGGCTCCATCCCACTAGGACCTTTAAGGATGCTCCAAGAACACAGATCAGAAGTGTTCTCCATGAGATAAGAGCTGGCAGCAGTTATCCAGGGATTCTCCTCCCTCATCAGAGAAGGTCAACACAAGTTAAATAACCTCCTACTCCAGTCCTGGGTAGCAGTAAATAGGTCGCCATGGACACCCATACCAAGGCAGTAAAGATGTCCTGGGGCAAACAATAAGTGATACTACATTCAGCTGACCATAAAGACTGCGGGTTGACCCGGGTTAAAGCTGGTTGCTACAGCAGTATCTACAGTGAGTAATGTTTTCCTGTGAAGGTTTTATTCTTCCAAGTAGGAGAAAGGACTTGGTCCTGGGCAATTGATTGTCTCCTGGGGGTCAGAGCCTTTGTGGTTTGGCTCTTGTTTCTTCTTCTTCTTCTTCTTCTTCTTCTTCTTCTTCTTCTTCTTCTTCTTCTTCTTCTTCTTCTTCTTCTTCTTCTTCTTGCTCCTCCTCCTCCTCCTCCTCCTCCTCCTCCTCCTCCTCTTCCTCCTCCTCTCTTTTTTTGCTTTGTTTTTGCTCTATCCTGTGTGAGACTCCTGTTGTTTCTTGGTGCACAGGCATGCCCCACCCTTTCCTGATGAACTTGAAACCCCACTTGTCCTTGGAGACCCTGAACAGCTCCAAGGTGTGCCACCTGCAAAAGGCAAAGCCACATCCTCTCCAAAGACAACCCAAGTCTCTAACTCAGCGACTGTCACAGAGGCTACAGCTTGACATGCTCATGTCCCTGGCCACTTAGTGGACCTTGTGGAGTCCTGTAGCCACTGCAGGGCATGAAACTGTGGCTGCTGGTATGTGGTCAGTGATGTGATAAAGACAAAATGAAGCCAGGTGTGAGGGCTCACCTGCTATCCCAGTGTTCGGTTGATATATGAGAGAGAGAGAGAAAGAGAGGAGAAGAGTGGAGAAGAACAACGGGTGAAAGGAGGAGGAGGAGAAGGTGGGGAAGAGAGAGGAGAGGAGGGAAGGGGAAGGGAGAAAAGTGGAAAGGAAGAGAGGGTGGGAGGCACTGATCCATAAATCTTGGCAGACGGAGACATCGTCAACCATAAGCTCCATGAATGCCAAGCTATGTAGGCCACCTTCTGCCTTTTGGCACATGCTCCTTTGAAGGCCAGTCCTTAATTTACAAGTACCAGACCCCAAGTCTTGCTGACTTAAAGAAGAGCTGAAGTTGAAGGATGGCTGAGAAAGTCCAGCATAGAGAGAGCCTCCAAATGTCAACACCCAGGTCTGGCCCATGACTGCCATCACAGAAGTCCAGGAGTCATCTCTGCAGAGTGCACTAGCCACCTGAAGTCCACCTCCTGGAATGGAGTTCAGCCCTGCAGGAGCCTATTCAGGAAGTCCCTGGACGGTAGCCCTGGGGTGCAGCCTCAGACTGGAGACTTCTGCAACCCCGGTGGCCCCCAAGATGGTCCGAGTGTTCAGTCCAGGCTGGGAGCCTAACTGGGTCACATGGCCAGCTCTTGATTGGATAGGGGCTGGAGGAAGGGGATAGCAACCAGAAGTGCTTAAAATAGGGGAGACAGGATGCCCCCCACAGGCAGGGTGATGGTAGGTCTTGGTTGTCATCTACACTGATGAAATACATCTCTGTGTCTGGGGGGCTGTTTCCAAATAAGACTGAGATGTGAGACAGTGACTGGGGTAGAGGGGGTGCATCCTCCCAATGGTTGGGACACTAGAGGGAGAGAGTGTGCAAGACCTTTGTTCTAAGCGGTGTGGCTGCTGCCACCATTGCCTGGTTGAATCAGACCCCGGCTTCTTCAGCCTTCCACATAGGACTCAATTCAGCAACCCTCTGGGGGAACTTCAGCCTTCAGCACTGGGTTGGGACTACTAGGGCATCCAGCTGTTGGTCATTGTCAAATTTCCCAGCCCTATCTCAACAAGTCAGTAAAATCGATCTTCTTTAAAACATACACATACAGTCCATGAGTCAGTCTGGCTGCTCTAGAGAACTGTTTCACAGATGGCGCTCTTGGAATACAGTGGTTGCACCTCCCATGTCTGCAGAGTCTTCTGTGCCCACTGTTAATATTGGTCTGTTTCCCTGGGAACCACAGCTCAGTTTCTGCTGCTGTCCCAGTATGATGACTTACAGATGGACATCATCCTTCCCCCAACGGCCTCTCTCTCCATCCTTAGGCTAGTCAGACAATGGACTGAAGAGAAGCAAACACTTTTTTATCTAGGGGCATGGAGCACTGCAAAGCTAGTATCAGTTTTCCTGCCTGTGCTCCCACAAAGCACTGGGCTTACAGGTGTGTACAGCCACACCAAGAGGTTTATAAAATTTTTGCTTTTAAATTTTAGTTTTACGGGGCTGGAGAGATGGCTCAGAGATTGAGAGCAGTGGCTGCTCTTCCAGAGGTCGTGAGTTGTGAGTTCAATTCCCAGCAACCACATGGTGGCTCACAACCATCCGTTATGAGATCTGGTGCCCTCTTCTGGTGTGCAGATATACATGGAAGCAGAATGTTGTATACATAATAAATAAATAAAATCTTTAAAAAAGAAATAGTTATCCTTTGTAAACTGTCTTTAAAAAAATTTTAGTTTTACTTATATGTCTGTGTGTCCGTGTGTATGTATACACGTGTACATGCAGGTGCCCAAAGGGGACTAGAAGAGGGGGATGGGTCCCTTGGGGCTATGGTTACTAAATGCAGTTGTGAACTTCTCCAAGTCTGGTCCCCTGCAAGCACTCACAACTACTGAGCCATCTCTTCAGTCTCAACACCCAGCTTTTGTTTGTTTTTGTTTTTGTTTTGTTTTTTTGAGACAGGGTTTCTTTGTGTAGCCCTGGATGTCTTGGAACTAGCTCTGTAGACCAGGCTGGCCTCAAACTCACAGTGATCCACCTGCCTCTGTATCCCAAGAGCTGGGATTAAAGGTGTGCGCCACCACCTCCTGGCAACACCTAGCTTTTTAAGTGGGTGCTAGAGACTGGAACTTGGGTTCTCATGCTTATGCATCACCGCTCTTACTACTGAGCCATCTTCCAACCTGAAGACACTCTTCTCATCAAGACGTTGACTCGGGCTCCACTGAAACAAGAGCCCCAGCAGGATTTCTTTAAAAAAAAAAAAAAAAGTCTAAGCCATCCCAACTTTTTGCTGTCCCACACAAATCCTCCTTACCAATAGAGTTCTCTGGAACCTCATCCAACATTTTCCTGTCTCAGTAAGCAATGTCACCAACCAGATGCTTCTAGCAGGAACCTGAGTCCTTCCCCTCCTCCACCTGTCACACCTGAGAGTCCTGAAAGCCAGTTTTGATGTGTACTTCATGTGAGATGTACATCATGACAAAGCAACTAAACTCTGCCGCAGGTACAGAGACACTGAGATACTACACAGAAATTAATGAGGGTGACCTCAGGGCAATAAAACTATTAGAAGAGTGGGCAAAGGTTGGGTAGCCACACAGGCTGTAAATTGCAAAGCCCTAAGGAGTTGTCAAGTGAAGAATAAAATGTTGTCTGATGGGGGGGGTGTCCTTCTGTATATGTTTCTCTTATTGGTTGATGAATAAAACACTGTTGGGCCAATGGCCAATGAGGCAGGAAGATAGGCGGGACTAGGAGAGGAGGAAAAGTCTGGGAAAGGTAGGCAGGAGAGCATGCCAGAACAGTAGTCATGTAGCAGGCAAAGGAGTTGCAAAGGTCCGGCGTTCTCTGGTAAGCCAAGACCACATGGAAATACATAGATTAGTAGTTATGGGTTAATAATTAAGTCAGAGCAAATAAGAAACCCAAGCCATCAGCCAACAGTTTCATAATTAATATAGCGTATGCGTGTTCATTTGGGACTCTCAAGGGCAGTGGGACCCTGCCGGGGCCAGAAAACTTATGCCTACCACTGTCTGGTTGTCGTGGGATGGTACTCTTGCTTCTTGAACCATATACATGCTAAGGCAACCTGTCTGCTGGGAGGCTTTTGAATAAAATGTATTGACTTTGGGGCCAGATAGTTTGTACTCTGTGCACAGTAGGGTGTTCAGCAGTGCTCTGTCTGCTGTCTACTAGATGCCAATAAGCCCTTCAGTTCTGAGGATGAGACATTGTTCGGGGAACACCTGCCTGCACTGGGCTAGAGTGAATATCTAGAAATGGGGTCTTGGAGTCAGAGAGTCCAGTCCCTGGACTCTCCTTGTCACTGCAAGCCAGTCACCTTCACCCTCACCTCCATCCATCCTTATCAGCTGGGATCTATCCCACCTCAGGGAGGTGATTATTGCCTGAATGAGGGGCAATAAGGTGTAATTTTCACAGCAGGGGCAGGAGCTGAATCAGCCCCCTGTCTCCTGACTCCTAATCAAGGAATTAGGCTTTATGCAAGTGAGGTTTACCCCTCTTCAACTGTATGGTGAGACTGTAATTAAGGGATGGTTAATTTTTTCTCCCCTGCTGTGGCCATTCACCTGCTCTTACATTCAACAACAGGGCCCTTAGGGAAGGCACCAGAGGGGTCATTAGGAAGCCCCCAGAGAAGGGGTTACTCTATGGCTCAGGATACTCTTGAAGGGCAAGAACCATTCTGCTCTGGGCCTGTCAGATGGAAGGGACTCTCCTGGGAATAACTGAAATACAGGTTCCAGGTTCTCTGAGAACTGACTCTCCCTGTTTTCTCAGTGGGTTTGGGTCACGGTCCCTATTTTGTTTCCTAAGTGGATATTTACTAATCCCAAGACATCCACAAAGATCACAAGTAATTTTTAGTGTCAATCACGTCATTAACTCCCAGCACAAATTCTCTACTGTAGTACTCACAGGCATCACAATGGCAGCATTTTCATTCCCAATCTACAGATGGGAAACCCAAGGCCCAGAGAGAGGAGAGACTGCCAAGGCACCTGGCTGTCATTTAGTACAGCCACCACTACCCAGGTCCCTCAGGCTCCTAAATTTAAATCTATCACCCTGCTATCCCAGCTTTGAGTACAGAATGCATGGTCCTGTGAGCTGACTCCTGGCATCAGATCTGAACTTGGCATTGACAGTTGTCTTCCAAAAACACAGCTGTCTCGGGGAGGCAACAGCTGTCCCTTCATTTACCACTATACACAGCCACATGCATGAAAACACCCAAGGAAAGGCTTCCTGGCTCTCCAACAAAATCATGTTTCAATCAAAGAAAAGAACTTACAACCTTTTCCAGTCAAAACAGTGTTAGTTTCTGTAGGAGGTAAGAGAATGATCTAAGCCAGACTACACATACATGCATATACATGCAAACATACATACATACACATAATATTCATATGTCATTGTTTATAACATTTACATGTGTATCATTGTATTTTTAGACTCTCTCTCTCTCTCTCTCTCTCTCTCTCTCTCTCTCTCTCTCTCTGTGTGTGTGTGTGTGTGTGTGTGTGTGTGTGTGTGTGATGACACATTTGTGCAGGTGTCCATAGGAGTCAAAAGGCATTGGATTCCCTGGACCTGGAGTTACAAGTGATCATAAGCTGCCTGATATGGGTGATGGGAACCAAACCTGGATCCTCTGGAAGAGCTGCAAATGTACTTAACCACTGAGAGCTCTCTCTTTCTCCAGCCCACACCCCCTGATGTACATTAAAAGAGGAAAAGACCAATTAAAATGTTTTCATTCATTCAAATTAGTCAGCAGGAGGTTCAGACAGCCATTCATTTATTCAAGCATTCACTCATTCAATCACTATCAGTTAACCAGTCAAGGATTCATTCATTCCACTAGTCAGTCTTTGTCTCAACAAGTATTTACCAGCTACACACCCAATGTGACAAGGTCTTACTAAGTTGCCCAGGTTAGCTTCGAATTCACTCTGTAGCCCAAAAAGTTCCTAGAGATGCTTCTGCAGCAGCCTCCTGAGCAGCAGGGACTACAGGCCTGTGCTATTAGGTCCAGTTTTGTTAAATGAAGACAGTATGCTAGGCTCCATGCTGGTGGGGGTGGGAGTGATTTACAAGATTCCTAAGCCTGTGAGGTCGATACTAATATCATCTCTACTTCACAGTTAAATAAATGGACACTTCAAAAGGGCCTATCTTGGGGCTCAGTGAATAAGGATGCTTGCCACCAAGTCTGATAACTGGAGTTCAATCCCTGAGCCCCACATAGTGGAAGGAAAGAACTGACTCTTGCAAACTGTCCTCTGATCTGCACATGTACTGTGTGTCACATGTGCATGCATGTGTGTGTGCACACAAACACAAAACACACAAACACAAAAGAGGGCTCAGAATGAATTTTTTAAAGGCCACATCTCAAGGTCAAGCTCCCAGTGACCAAGTGAAAAGAGGGGCAGGGTAACTATTATGAGCAAACTTTAGAGGCTCTAATTCAGTGATGGGGAGATGGAGGCCTTCCCTTGACCCCATTTTTCCATAACCCCCTTCTCCTCTTAGCTCCACAGCCAAAGCTACGCTCTCTCTGCTTTTAAAAAAACATCCAAGCTGCTGAGAGCCAACCCAGTGCCACCTTGTGAGCCCAACATTTCGAGGGGCAAGCTTCCAAACAGGGCAATAATCGTCCCATTAAAATTAATGTCCATGAAGTGAGCCGTTAAAAGCGTGGAGATTAAAAGGGAGGGGGGACTGTTCAATTTAAATCCAAAGGGCTTTTTAAATAGACACTGTATCTTCAATCTTGGACCACTACACTTGGGCAGTGGTTCAGCTTGCCTGCGTTAAGGATGGCTGGGATTAGGGAGCTGGAGTCCCAGGAGATGGGGAAGTGGTTCTGGCCAGAAGCAGAGGGGACCAAGGTTTATTTGGGCCCACTGCTTGCCAGGCTCTTGGCACATAGTTCTTTCATTTAGTCTGGGCCCTGGTCCTGGAGGGAGGCATTATCAGTCTCACCATGGCTAGGGCTTGGTGCCTGCTACTGGGTGCCCTAGTTCAGGGCCAGGCTTTGCTTTGTACTAACCCCTATCTTGGGCAAGAGGCCTCATGGACCGGGTCCTTGGCTTCCTCATCTTAGAAACAGGGCAGCAACAGATTCTTTGTAGGAGCACCAGCTAAGACCAGCTAGGACCAGCTAGGACCAGCTAGAACCTTGGCAAGCCTCCCTACATGGAAGGTACTGGGCAATGTGGGTGGTTGTTAGGGAAAGTGAACTGAGTTTGGTGAAGGTTAGGACCACCAAGAGCATGCAGTGAGCATGGCTATGCTGAGTTCCGAGTGTCACTTCACCAAGCTGCTAAGGGAGATGCCATGAACACAGATGAAAATAAGCCAAGTTGAGTGTGTCACTGCACACCTGTCATCTCAGCACTCAGGAGGATGAGGCAGGAGACTGCCCAGTTAAATGCCAGCCTGGACTAGATAGCAGGACTATGTGAAACAAAGCAAAAACAACAGTAAGGATAACAAAAAAAAAAATCACAAAAAGGTGAGATCATAGTTTTATGTCTTTTGGTTTGGGTTTGTTTTCTTTTTTAACACATTTATTTATTTTTATTTGATGTGCATTCACACACATAACATATTATGCGTATGGAGATCAGAGGACTGGATCACATGGATTCACAGGACTGAACAGCCACAGAGTCATCATCCCTGACTCTTTAGGGTTTTTTTTGTTTTGTTTTGTTTTTTAACTATAAGGCTCTCCCTCTGTAGCCCTGGCTGGCCTGGGACCACTTTGTGGACCAGATTGGCTTTGAACTTGTGATCCCTCTGCCTCTGCTTCTGTATTGCTGAACCTGGAGGATTACAGTCAGGTGCTACTCCATCAAGTTCATGGTCATGAAAAATCTTTTCCAAGGGACCAAAGACCTCTCCAGGCCTTGACAACTCTCTGCAAGTCTGAAGGAGTGATGGGAAGTTTCTCGAAGGTTCTAAGATCACTGGCTTGGAGACACCCCTCTGCTCCTCCAGGTCCAAATCCCAGTGGATTTGACACGGAGGGGGGCAGGGGCGGGTCTTTCTAACACCCAAAGGAGCTCTAAGAACTCCCTAGCTAGTCGGCACCCTCCCCACGGACTTCCCAGGCTGGAGCAGAACTGGATTGGTCTTCGGGTTAGGTCACCTCACCAGGCCAAGCCAGTGCCTTTTATAAGGTCCACTACAAACCATAACCCGGTTAGGAAAGGTAATTATGTTCACAAAGCAAGCAGGCAATACGAACTTCTCTCTAGAAAGGTCACTGGGGAGAGGGGGCGTCTCTCGAGTGCATACATGACGACTCACCCGGGAGTTGGAGTCCAACCCCTCCAGCCCTGGTCATCCTCCCCACCCAGCCCCCATTCCAGGGTTCAGGCTTTCACCCCCGGGTGTGCTTAGGTCAGGTCACCAGAAGGGGGTGTGAACGCGTGTGAGGAGTGTGTGCACCGACCCAAACGCCTCAGGTGTCGAGTCAGCCCCGAAACTGGGCAAGTCGGCTGGAATCCCCCTGCCTCCTGCCACCCAGGGCACACAACGGCCCAGGGATGTTTTCGAATAACAGCCGAACTCCACTGGAGCGCCATCCCCAGTGTGCACCGAGCTGTCTTCGGAGGCTGCGTCCGAGCTGGAGCCGCCCGCAGCTTGAGAAGCGAGACAGTGGACGCCTCGGGCCAGCATCCCCGAAGCCCCGCGTCCCCGCCTGTTCCCGCACTGCCGGCGTCGCGAGGGTTAAAAGTTACCTCTCAGCTTCTTCTCCTGCACACCCCCCCCCCGGCGGATGATGTAACCCCCTCCCCGCGCCCTCCCCGCCCCCTCCACCATGTGACACTTTAATTAATAATAGCGCCGTCAGCACAACAAACGCGCGGCGCAGGGCGAAACTTGGGGTCCAGGGAGGCTCCTCCACACGCCATGTGCCCGTGTCCCCGGCATCGCGGCCACGGGCCTCCGGCCGTGTGCGGTTGCAGCGACACTCGCCCCGGGCTGCGCTGGGCGGCGGCACAGGTGACCGCGTTGAGGCTGCAGGCGCTGGGCGACGAGCTGCACCGACGCGCCATGCGGCGCCGCGCGCGGCCCGGGACCCGCTGCCTGCGCTGCTGCCCGCACTCCGCGCCGCTGGCCCTGGCTGTGCGCGCCGCGCAGGTGGCGGCGCTGGCGGCCTGGCTGCTCGGCAGGCGGAGCGCGTAGGCTGCGCGCGCGGGGCCTTCTTGGTTTGGGGGACCGGAGCCGAGACCCAGCCCGGACCGAGCAACAGGTACGCGGGCGAGCGGGCGAGCCGGGGAGCCGGCAGGAGAGCGAGCGCGATGGCGGGAACCAGGGCGCCACCGCTGGGAGCAGTGGACCGGGCCTCCTTCTCCTCACTTGTCCTGTCCCTTTCAGCCCAGACCCTGAACGTCTGCTTCGCGCCACTTCCCACCCCCTTCCCCTCCCCCTCTTTTCTCCTCTCTCTCTCTCTCTCTCTCTCTCTCTCTCTCTCTCTCTCTCTCTCTCTCTCTCTCTCTCTCCTTCCTCTCTGGCTTCACTCTTTCCCATTTCTCTCTAGCAAATCTATCTCCTTTCTCTTCCCACTCTATCCTGTCTTCTCTTTCTTGAATGTTTTCCCTCTCCTCTCTTCCCTCCTCTGTTGTCTCTTTACTCTCTTCTCCCCCTCTCTCTTTCTCTGTCCGCTCCCTCTTCACAACACACTTTCCCTCCCTCTCTCTTCTCTCTCCCGCTCTGTTGTGTCTTCACTCTCCCCTCTCATTCCTCTTCCTCTCTATTCTCTCTCCCTCTCCCCTCCCCTCTCCTCCCCAGCACAGTGGCCTTAGAAGGACTAAAGCCACCGCCATCGTTACCAGCCCCAGTAAACACGTGCAGTGGAATCACTCTGGACAGAGCTAAAAGCCTCCCCCTAATTATGCATCTCTAATTGTAGAGTCCCAAGTCCCAGCCAAGCCACCAGCCATTCCAGGCTTGACCAGGTCTCCGTATCTCCGCTCTTAACTCCCTTCTCCTCAAATGTCATGTTTACAGTTTGTGAATCCCCATTCTCTGCGACGAGCCCCCTCGCCCCACCCCGTGGAAGTTTCTCACTGGCTGGGTCATAGTCCTGGATCTCCAAAGCAAGCGCGCTTCAGCGTCCCATCTCCCCGGTAACTTTGTTGCTCCTTTTACCGCGAGGTGTCGCGGTTTAGAGCTTGGCCTCCTGTCACCTCCAGTAGAAGCGGTGTGAGGTGTGGGAGCCTGCTGTGTACTCCGGGTGGTCACAGGGTGCTGAGCATCTCACGTTTGGTGTCAGGAGGCTGTAGGTGTGTCCTTGGGAGGGGGACCTGTGAGCATTCCTTGTGTTCCAGGCGTTGTGCTAGGCTAGTTTTGGGGAGTAGAAGTGTCAGGGTCGTCTTCCTAGGTTTTTGAGTTGGGAAGCTTCAGAGAACGGGAGTGGGGTTGGTGCGGGGGCAACTAGGTTGACCTCCGAGAGATAGGTCCAGAGGTGAAGATCACAGATGAGGTAACTAGAGACCCGGAGACAACGCACTGATCCCAGCCCTGCCCTGCGGGCGAGCAGACACCTTGGAAAGCTGGCGCTGTGCCGCAGGGAGAGGCGGCAGCCGGAGCGTGGGGGGTGGCAGCGCCCGGGGAGCTGCGGGGGTGAGGAGGGTGTGAGCCGGGAGCGCGGGCGACAGATGTCGCGTGGGCTCGCGCAGCTCGGGCGCTGGTGCAGAGAAGTGTCGCTTCGGGGCGCCCTGAGCCCGATTCTCTGGCTCTGGAGGTCCCATGCGCTGCTCCCCTCTGTTCCTCCTTTCAAAAGTACAGCTGCTGCGGAATCCCGGGGATGCGATCAATATTTTTGAGGGTGCCACAGATTTGACGCACAAAATGTGGAATTTGGGAGGAGGCAGAAAGAAGGTGAAAGAGGAAAGGAAAAACAGGAGATGAATTGGAGAAAGGCAGGTTTGCCGAGTTTGGGGAGAGGGGGACGGTGGAGAAGAATTGGCAGGTGCAAAAGTCAATGGGAAGGAAGGGGAGGCTGATAGAGAGGGTCCTGGGATATGGACTCTGCCAGTACAGGCGGGATGGCAGAAGTGCTCTATTAGCGCCTTTCCACCCTGGAGGCCGAAGACTCTGAACCAGGGCTGGAGTGTGTGTGCCTGTACTGCATGTCAGGAGCAGGGGTGCTCAGGACCCCGAAAAAGAGGCTGCAGTCTAGGCGGACCTGGTACTCTAGTATGCTTCCTGACGAAGTTGGGGAACTGGAGTCCCGGGTGGCAGGAGGGTACTGGTGAGGATTTTCTTGAAGCGGTGTGGATGCTGGGTGCAGGAGTGACAGCTGATGTCACCTCAGAACTGACTTTCTACACTAGCTCTGTTTTGGATGAAGCTCCATGCTGTGCCCTGACTCAGGGAGCCCCAAATACACTCCAGTTCCTAGATTCTCCTGCCCGATGCTTCCCCCACAGCAGCCACACCCATGGGGTTCTCACCTCTCTGTTGCTCCTGACCCCTGGAGATGCCATTGCTTTCCTCCAGCTGGTCCCTTGCACTCCCCGAAGCTCATTTTGGGGTCCTCCCCTTGGGCTTGCTACCTCCTGCCATGACAAGAGGACCAAGCCCAGCTTTGCCCAGTCTGCCCAAGTTGGCTAGAGTAATCAACCGAGAGGGGAATTGGTTGAGTTCTGTGTGCTCCATGTGGGGTGTTCTCCACTTTGCCCAGCCTGGGGGACAAGAATGCTCATGTCTACCTTCTGTGTCTGGGCGAGGGTGTTGGGGGGGGCACCACTCCAAATCTTTTCAGAGCTTAGCTTTAAGCAGGGTCCGTGGTCCCAATAAACTTGTTCTGAGCCCCAGCTATGAGCCAGTAACATTTGTTTCCTCAAATAATAAAAGAAAGAAAGAGAGAAAGAAGGAAAGAAAGAAAGCAAGCAAGAAAGAAAACTCTGAGACTCAGTTTTTCTGTATGTGAAATGGAAACAATAATAGCACTGAGTGTACAGCGCAGGTAAAAGTTAGGTGGATTGCATGAACAGTGCTTACTGCTGCTGGGTGGCTATAAGGGCTGAGGCTGCTGTATGGCTCGGTGATGGATCATGGAGCCTGTGCTTAACATGGATTCTTCAATCCTGGCAGCAAAGCAACAATGACAACCACAAAGTAGCTACCGATGTGTGGACTATGATTCTTACTGAACATTTAACAGCTAGCTCTCTTTCCAACACAGGCCACATTCTACCATTTTCACTGCTGGTGAACTGCACCATTCTTTTGGAAGATTTATTTTTTTCTATTTATTCATTGTTTGTGGGCACACAAGTGCAGAGGTCAGAGAACAACTTGCAGGTGTCGTCCTCTTCTGTGTATCAAATTCAAGTCCTCAGGCTGGGCTGGCGATGTCTGTGCCCACTGAGCTGTCTGCTCACCCCTAGCCATTCATTCTTACTTGCCTTCTTGGGAAGCCAGTTCATGAAAGAGTATGGTAATATAATAGACAAGGCAGTGGAGACTGGGTAAAGTGCTTGCTTTGCAAGCAAGAGGACCTGAGTTTGCATCCCCTGTCTCTGTGTACAAGCCCTGTGGGGAGGGCTGGAGTATACAAGCCTCTAGAGGGAGGGCAGGAATGAAGGCAGAGAAAGGGGATCCTGGCCAGCCAGCTTCACTAAAATGAGGTGTGTAGGAGGGAAAGGCAATAAAGACATCTGACTTCCATCTCTGGCCTCTGCATGTACACACATGGGTAAATTTATATGAGTTTGCATATATAGGACCAGAAGGGCTGGAAATGTGGCTCAGTGCCCAAGGGTTTGCTCAGCGTGCAGGAGGTCCTGGCTTCCATCCCTAGCATGGGAATGGGGTACCTGGCCTTTGTGGGCAGTGTGATTTCAGGTAAGAGCCACAGCTGCTTCGCAGAGAAGATGGGAAGGTGCTATGACAGCAGCTATTTAAAAGTGGCCAGTGCTGGACCTGGCTGTTAATTCAACTCAGGGCCATTCTTATCACTTCAAAATGGGAAAAATGCATTCAGGCAGGGAGCATCAACCCGAGTCTTTGAAAAGTGTGAAGTGAAGCAGGAGTTTCCAGTGGAGGAGGGGACCCGGTAAGGTAATGGAGTAGGGGTCGGAAGGTGCACCCAGGAGGCTGGTGAGGCCAGGAGGAAAGGGGCGAGGCAACCCAGTCATGGCCCAAAGATACTAGGGAGAAACAAAAGAGGCTAGGTGGTGAATGGGGAGGGAGCTGGGAGCTGCATGCCTCAAGAGGGGGAGGGGAGAGAGAAAGAGAGAGAATGGGGCCCTGGAATCTGTGTTTGAGAGGGGAACCAGGGGAGGGCAGCAGACTCCTGCTTTGGGACTAGAAGACAAGAGAAAGGAGGACCCTGTGGTCAGCTACAAGGAAGATAATGGGGATGCCTAATGAATTAATGCTGGACTGGCTGGCCAGCTAGATGGGGCACTTTGGGGATTAAGTGGTTAAATCTGGAGGTGCCGCCCAGCAGTCACCCTGCTCACCAGAGCCCAGGCTCCTGCTTGGCACTGCAGGTAGACAGCTGCAAAGAATGAACTCCAGGGAAGGAGCCAGATGTGCAGGACAGCAGTGGCCTTCTGGCCACATGGTCCCTGTCTAGAGTCATTCGCTTGCCTAGTGAGAGGGCCACAAGTGCACAAGTGCCAGAATTAGCCACGGAGGTAGAAATGCTTCACTGGATAATTAACTATGCCCCAGATGCAGCCAAGTGGATTCAGCCATCCCACCATGAGGTTTTGAAAAGCCAACCTACCTAGGAGGCAGGATGGTACCCAGCTTCTGTTTCCCTGTGCTCATCACTAATGTTTGTGTGACCCCTAGTGACTTGCTGGTCCCCGGTGATTTACTTGTCCCTGCTGCACAGCTATGCACTGGGGAAATACATTCATCCCGAATGAATGAAGCAAGCTACTTGTTTTTTCCCACCCACAGCCACTTACTCTTATTTTCCACCACTACTCACAGCTGCATCAATAGAGTTCTGTGGCGCTGGGGCTGGAGTCCAGAGCCTCTGTTGAGCCAGGCACCTGCTCTACCCATGCTAGACACTGTGGACAGAGAACACAGAAAGGGCCAAGAACGGGAAATCCCCGAGGTCATGGAAACCATCTTTTTTGGTTTTTTTTTTTGTTTTTTTTTTGTTTGTTTGTTTTTGTCTTTTTTTGAGGCAAGGTTTCTCTGTGTAACAGTCAGTTCTGGTTGTCTAGGAACTCGCTTTGTAGGCCAGGCTAGCCTCAAAGTCACAAAGATCCACCTGCCTCTGCCTCCCGAGGGCTGGGATTAAAGGCATGAGCCACCACGGCCTGGCTGGAAAACATATTTTATATATTGAAATAAATTTTGCATTTGTGTGCACATGGTATATTTGTTTGTTCATCTGTATGTGCACGTGTGTATGTGTCTATATGTGCATGTGTGTGTACGTGCACCTGTGTATGTGCACATGTGTGTATGTGTGTCCCACGCCTAAGTGTGGAGGTCAGAGATCTACCTGCTGGAGTCAGTTCTCCTGGGGATCAAACTCAGGCCCCTCCGGCTTGTGACAAGCCCCTTTATCCACTAAGCCATTTTGCTGGCCCACCCTTGTAATACTTTTTGACACTTCAGGGTTGGGTAGCACTGCATCCTTTGACTTTTTTATCATTCCTGTCCCCTATCCATTGCTGTTGGCTGTCGAGGTGTTTGTGGTGTGGTGAGGAATGCCCATGGTCCTGCTCTGTATAGACCGAGCTTAAAAACAGCCACATTTTAAAGAGTGGAACTCCAGTACAGAAGTGCTTATCGGCATTTGTGACTGCAGAGACTGTCTAGAAGATGAAAACTCATGGTAAAGAGTGAAAGAAACCTTCTAGACTCTAGGTCTGGAAGACATGAGTATGCGCCTAGAATCTAGACACGAACTGCCATTCACTCCTGTTTCCCATAGCTCTCATTCCTGTCACTGGCCTGGATACACCATGTGCCTGTCGGTGTGACTTTGGAACTGACTGTTCCCATTCCTAGCTGAATCTTTCTTTCTTTCTGTCTTTTCTTTTTGAGTCAGGGTCTCATTATGTAGCTCTGGCTAGCATGCAACTCTCTGAATAGACCATGCTGGCCTCAAATTCCTAGCGATCTGCCTGCCTCTGTCCCCCAGTGCCTACCTTTTCCTGGGGTAATCTTCATGGTCTATACCTCTAGCCAGTGGGGGAGTGCAGATAACTCCAAGTCTCAGCCATGTCCCTAAAGCCTTGGAGCATTTCCCAGCCTACCTGACCCCCAGGCCAGGACTCTTATTTATCATACAATCTTGGCTGTAGTGCTTGGGACTTGATGAACCATGCAGGATGCTATCATGCTAGCAATGGGGAAATGCTTTTATTGGAGTGACTTCTGTTCTTTAGTGGGGACACGATGACCTATCTTTAGTGGGGACACAATGAGCTCAATGGAATGGATTCTGGAAGAACTGCCATGTTGAAAGCCAGCCCAGATTTAAAACACAGCCTATAGGGGCTGGGGACACAGCTCAGTGAATGAGGTGTCTGTCGCCCCAAGCATGAGGACCTGAGTTCGGAGTTCGGATCCCATGTAAAAGTCAAGCTTTGCAAAGAACTGGGGAGGCAGTGACAGGCAGACATCTGGAGCTCACTGACCACCCAGTCAAACTGGCAGCTCAGTCATGCTCAGTGAGACCCTGTCTCAAAAAACTAAGGTGGAGAGGAAGTGAAGACAAGTGACATTGACCCCTCTGGCTTCACAAATATACAATACCCACACGAAAACACACACACACACACACACACACACACACACACACACACACACACACACACACACACGAGAGAGAGAGAGAGAGAGAGAGAGAGAGAGAGAGAGAGAGAGAGAGAGAGAGAGAGAGAGAGAGAGAGAGAGAGGCCCTGACTGTTGGCAGACCATGGGACTCACCAGTTCTGACTTCACCATATTTCATGCCTGCGGGAGAGCAGCTGGGTGACATGAATCCTGTTGTCAGGCGGACTTCAAATAATGGCCTCAGCTTGCCATTTACTAGTTGTGTGACTATAAGCACACCTATTTACCTTCCTACCTCCTTTGTGAACTGGAATCACAATGACACTTGCACATATGGGTCCTGTCTATCCAGAGCCTCGCCCCACATCACCCAAATTGTGAAAACCTGCCCTGTGCTTCTGGTGTCAGGAGACAGGTTGATGTAATCTGCTGTGCGTGGCCTGGCATGGATGCACCTTGGAGATGGACAGTTTGGGGTTCTGCGCTGCTTTTCTTCCGGGCGGAGGTCAGCCTGTATGTCCACATTCATGGTGCAAGAAGGAACTCAAAGGACTTTTTGATCCTCAGTTTAAAGCAGCTGCTAGTACTTCCCTCTCCCTTACTTGTGACCCAGCAGCCTTCTGAAGTCACCAGTTCTATGCTGAGATAGTGATTGCATGGCCAGTGCCCTGGGTCATGCTCCCAGGCTGGTTATGCTGGCTTTGAACTCCTGTAATGGAGCAAAAAACCATCTATGTAAATTCATCCTTTACTATATCCTAGCACTAACACTGTGCATAGAACAGAGAATGGATGTGAGGAGTCAGCGAGTCCCTGGAAACAACACAGTAAACCCAACTGATGTCATACTTATGCTGCTGTCTATCTGGGAGGAGGAGCCATTGTCTTGTTTAATTCCCAAAAGATCTGTGGCAACCCCCCTACCAATACCAACTTTGTAAAAACATCCAGACCTGAATAGGATATTAGATACCATCCAATCCAACTCCTGTACCTTTCAGATGGGGAAACTGAGGCCCAGAGGAAACCCCTGGTGGCAAGACGTGCTAAGCTTAAAAGCTGTTCCCAAGATCGAGGGTTAAATATGGGCAACCTCCATGTGGCACAAGGCCTCAGCTGTGCTTGATTTAGGATTTTCCTGCAACACTTACAAAGCAGGTATTCTCCTACAGAAGCTGGTATTTCCAGTTTTTCTAGTAACATTCCCTATGCCCATGTGGCAGTTAAGACCCCTGTATGTTGGTTACAAACCCATCAACATCATGGCTCATCCTGGCTCACTATAGGGGCTCAAAGAGTTTCAGTGCATACCTATGTGAGCCTCCCTGGCAGGCCTATCTCCACCTGGAAGTTCCCCCTCCCTCCACCTGGCAGTCCTCCCACTGGGCCCACGCACACCTGTGCAAATCCCACTTAAAGCACCTGCGATCACCCATTGAGATCTTGTGCTGTGAGCACTGGAAGACAGGCATCACCCTTTTTAGTGGCTGCACGGTGTTCCTTTGTTTGCATGAATTGCTGCTTATTTATCCAGTCACCTCCCCAAGTGGACATCTACCCTTTTCCACTTTGTAACCCTAGAAACCAGCTCGCAGTGAACATTTTTGTTTGGACACCTTCCAAGCAAAAGGCACAGTTCTCAGAGGTGACACTGTTGTGTCAAAGCATGTCCATATTATAACACGTAGCACATACAGGCACAGTCATCCTGGTATTGGTCAGTCTGTCTGTCCAGGTTGGGCTTGGTAGCACACTGCTCTATTGTATGATCAGGAGTGTGAGGCAGGAGGATTGCTTGAGACAGGACTCTGAGGCTAGCTAGCCTTGAACAAAAGCAACTCAGGGAGGGGAGAGTTTATTTCATCTTATACCTTGTAGTCTATACTCAGGAAAGCCAAGACAGGAACCTGGAGGCAGGAACTAAAGCAGAGGCTGTGGAGTAACACTACTGGCTTGCTTATATCTTAGCTTGCTCAACCAGCTTTCTTATATAAAACTAGGACCACCTGCCTAGGGGTGGCACTGCCCACAGTGGGCTGGGCCCTTCCTCATCAATCATTAATCAAGAAAATGCATCACATAATGTACTCTGGAAGCATACTGCAATAGTAAGCATATTGTAGAACACAGTGTGTCCCCAGGAGGCATTCCTTCTACTCCCTCCATTGCGCCATTATCCCAAGGGCTGGAATCGCACCACGCATGCCACAGGACCCTCACCTTATGTCCCTGTTACTGCCGTGAGCTCTGTCGATCTCTATCACATAGCCTGTGGTCAGGAACCAACTGAGACTTTTAGGAGCCGTCAAAGCTAGTTTTCATAAACTACATCAGGTGTGTGTATCAGCTAAGTCAACTGGTGGTTCCAGTTCTGAAGTCTATGAAGGTAGAATGTGGCCCCAGTAGAGTGTAGGGATCCTGGTGTGCCACACCCTCCTTGTGGAGAAAGTGTTAGCAGGTGGATGGCTGAGAATTTTCTGCCAATGCCTAAGCAAGTCTATAGTTTGAAGTCACCAATTTGGGTCCTTGGAACTCATTGATGGGGACTGTAGGGACCGTGTGTGTTTGACTCACCATCATGAAGTCAGATGGGTGGGCCTCAGTCTCTGTCCAGGGAAGTGACTGAGGCTAGCCCCAGCCTGAGTCATTAGAGGAGTTGGCAAGGGTTCAAGACAGAGATGTGAACAGGACTTAGAACGATGTGGTGCCCCAAGGTTGGCAACAGAGGGGGTTGTCACCACTCTACAGAACTGGGCAGAGTGAGGCTGGGGCTGGGGTTTTCTGGTCTGTGACGAGTGGAAAGTCCCCTGAAGAGTAAGTATCCAGGGTCTAACATCTCTGTGTCTCCTGTTGGCCACACCCAACAGGAAGCCAGACACCACAGATACCCATTGATACAGTCAATATTCTGGATTTTTTCCAACCAGGAAATAAAGATCTGTGGGCTTTCTCTCAAAAACCAATGAGTGTGTTCTTCCTGTGTCTCCTCTGATAACTGGTGTCACCTTTGCTTCTTAATCAGCAAGGTGTGGCTGTGCATACATCAGACCCCAGCACTGGAAAGGTGGAGACAGGAAAATTGTGAGTTTTAGGCCTGCCTGGGATACATAGGTAGCTCCTAACTCAAGAAACAGAGAAGAAGCTGTTCATGAACAGCCCTAAGCAACCATCGCTGTTTTCTGTGTCCGAAGACATGCCTACTATAGTGAATCTTTCATATAAATGCATGATATGCTATTTCTCATTTTCTTCCTGGTTACTTTCACATAGCATAATGTTTTCAAGTTTGATCCACCTTGTGTAAGACTCAGTAGACATTCATTCCCTTTTTACAGCCAAATAATATTCCACGCGCTTCATCTATTCATCCCTGATGTTTCCACCTGTTGATTTTGAATTGTGTTGTTATGAATGTCTGTGTACAAGTGTTTTCCATATTTTTATTGGTAATTTCATAATTCATCTAGTGAGCTTTAGTCATTTTTCACCCTCAATTCCATCCCTCTCCCACTGACACCCTTCTCCTTTGATTTCCATGTCTTCTTTAAATTTGTGGTCCACTGAATTTAATAAGATTTACCAGCCTGAGTGTAGGTGAAAAGTTTCTCAGTGGAGCAGTGACAAGTTATCTGCGGTTACACCACTGAAGACAGTGACACCTTCCCACAAGTGTTAATTTTCAGCAGACCCACTGGGAGTGGTGGGGACTCGTAAGTCCCTTCACTATCCATGATGAAATGTGGATGGGCCCAATTTTGTCATGACTTGACATGTCCAGAAGATATCTTTTTATACACATTCTCTCATCCTCAGCTCTTACATTTTTTCTGCTCCCCTTTTTGGTGATATCTCCTGGGCCTTTGAGAGGTTGTTTAAAATGTCCCCAATGGGGGGGTAAGGACTCCACCATCACTTATTTTCAGTATTTTAGCCTCTAGTGCAATAGTGGCATGAATGGCTATGGCAGCAACCAACCACTTTGCCATTTGATTTGAGACCTGCCCCACAGGAGGGAACTCTTGTCTCATTCTGTAAAACTGATTAAGAACCCTTTCCTAGGGGAGACCATAACCCAAGAGGGAGACTTAACTATTATTGTTCTGCTATATAGTCATATTATCAAACTGCCTTCTAAATACTTGGGTTTATACCAATGGATTGGTGCTGCCTCCATCCCTTATCAGAGA
Organism: Cricetulus griseus; assembly: GCF_003668045.3. NCBI lineage: Eukaryota > Metazoa > Chordata > Mammalia > Rodentia > Cricetidae > Cricetulus > Cricetulus griseus. The sequence goes on from NC_048597.1 coordinate 98,085,607, forward strand.
ATCTTCTGACTGTACCAGGTGGTGTGGTATTTACTGTGCATTAGTTTTTGATGTTTGGGGTGTGTGCTGGCTCACTTACTTACTAGCTTATTTTTTTCCCCCATCATACACAGCCCTGAGAGCCTCGTTGTATCCAGGCTAATTCTTTGGAATCCGATTCTCATTAGAGAGCTCTCTCGGGAGCCTCAGTGCCTATGTGCTGCCTCTCCTTGGGCTGCCATAGTCTATGCTTCCCAGACTGCACCTGCGCTTCAGGAGAGCAGTATTAGGAACTTATTCCCCTCTGCCCCTGGTGGCCCCGAAACTCCCCAGGGGAAAGGAGTAAATCAGTGACTCATAGCAGTGGGGTGTGTGTTTATAATGAACAAGCGAGAAAACTGTCCACAACTATGTCTGGAATATGGGGAGATGGAGGTGTGAGAAGAGTAGATGAATAATCTGTTCCCAAATAGGAAAGGGTCACAAGCCTGTAGGTTTTCATTAATCCATCTGCTTACCCACCACCTACTTACTAACCTACACTACACACCCAGCATTTATCAGTTATTTGCCTATCAATTGTCTACCTGTCATTTATCTATCACTATTAATAAACTTACTTAATTTTGGTTCAGAGAACAATACTTACCTTCAAGGCCAAAATTCAACTCAAAATTCCCACTTCCTCACCCCCAGGCAGGGTCTTAATGTCTTAGGGACTACCACCTTGGAACTTCCTAGTTTCTGGGAATGGCCAAGGGTGACCTTGTACTCAATCTTCTTGCATCCACCTTCCAAGAGATTGAATTATAGACATGCAAGACCATGTATGATTTGCTGCAGTGCTGGGGATGGAACCAGAGGTTTCTTGCATGCTAGGCTACAGAGTTTCTCTGTGTAGCCCTGGCTGTCCTGAAACTGGCTCTGTAGACTAGGCTGGCCTTGAACTCACCCAGATCTGTCTGCCTCTGCCTCTGGAGTACTGGGATCAAAGGTGTGTGCTATCACACCTGGCTCAAATTCTGTGTTTAATTACAGATGATGCCCATGTCTATGTACAGGTCTGAAAGCAGAGGTGTGTGTGTGTGTGTGTGTGTGTGTGTGTGTGTGTGTGTGTGTGTGTGTGTGTTTGTCTGCATGTGCATGTGCGTGTGCGCACGTGCGCGCGTGTTACGGTGGGAGCACTTGGGGAAGGAAGGAAGGCTGCTACGGCTGCATGGACAGAGCGCCTCTGGGACTGTGAGAAGAGCCAGGCCTGGCTTTGGGGAGCCCTTTCCTCCCCAACGAGAGCTTTGTGTTGCAAATCCCCCTCTTCCCCTCCCCTTCTGCACTGACATCACCCTGGAAGCCGACTGTGCTGACTGAAAAACAAATCTTTATTTCCACAGGTTGGCAAAACCCTGTGTCCTTGGAGGAAGCTGGTTCCTGTTTTCGTGAGGGGGGAGCCCGGAGCTTGGAAGGAAGTGGAGTGGAAAGACCCACCCAGAGCTGATGGTGGGAACATGGACTGAGGAAGGCCTCCCCGGAAGTCCAGTTGCAGAGATAGCCGCCCCAATGCTATTTACATATAGCTATATATACACATATACACACAAAAAAGAGAAAATACAAAATTCCATTTGTGCATGCCTGCGGGGGATGTGGTCCCTCCCCTTTCTGCACCTTGAAATGTGAACTTTGAGACTTTGCAATGTCTGGGGGAGCAGGGGAGAGAGATGCTTGCCACTGTGTGTGTGCTGGAAACTTACACGGACTGGTGGGATCAGCTTCAGCATGGACCAACTGTCCAGCACAGATGGAGTAGTGGAAGCTGTGCCAAAGGCGAGATGGACAAACACAGAGGGGATGTGTGGCCCGTTTTGTTGGGGGCAGCCTGGGGTCTCTCCATTTCTTGACACATCATAGCCTCTCTGTCCCTGTCTAGACAGCTCTCTAGATCTCGAGGTTGCAGCCAGAGAAACGGGATGTCATTTTCCTTTCCTACCTATCTGGTGTGTCTGGTGCTTCACTTCAAATTTTCTTGGTGCTAAGTGTGTCCTTGGTGTGACCAGAATCTTACTGACAGACCCGGAAGGCCAGGGGATGACAGGTTTCTACTTTGCTCTTTGGATATACTCTTTTGTTTTGTTTTGTTTTGTTTTTTGTTTTTTGGGCCAAGTGACAAAAATGCCACTGGAGAGTTTCTCTTTGGGGGAGGGGGAATGCTCACAGGGGCTTAGGAACAACCCCTGGGGGGGGGGTGAGAGGGAGGAGGGACAAGCCAGGATACAGCAGAAGCTGAAGAAGAGATGGCCGTTCCCCTTCCCCCTCCCCCTGCAACAGTACTCTGAGAGACTGCTGTGGCCTCCCCCACTTCCTGAGGGGATTCAGGGCTTAGGTTTTATAGATTAAAGAGCCAAGAAATGGCTGCATTCTGATGGAGCGTGATTTATAAGCAGGGGATGTTAGGGGAGGGGGTGGACCTTTTAAATGAAATGTCCAATTTCTGCTCCCCAAACACATATAGGATAAGCTACTGTTTTCAGAAGTTTCTAGAAGGGCTAATATAAATACATATATATACATACATATATATATATATAAAATGAACCTGTGCGCCTGACTGGTATCTGGCTGCCAAGACTCACTGCTTCAGCAGTGATGACTAATTTTTGCTTTTATTTAAAAAAAAAATTTCCAACAGAAACAGGTATTATTCCTCTGCATGGTTACTTGATTGCCTCTATTGTGGTCTTTGTGGCTGAGATGGTGAGGGAGTGTGCTGTGGGCTCAGTGAGACAGTTGCTCTTATTTTTTTCCCCTTTTTAATTCTGGAGACAAGGTCTGGCCCTGGAGACCAAGCTGACCTCCACACATGAGCCCCCTTGCCTTGGCATCCAGCATTTGGGACACTGCCTGCCAGGAGACAGCCATTTTCTCCTGACTGGATTTGTAGGTCACTCACTTGGTGCCTGGGGACCATGGAGAGGGTCTACTAGGAAGCATCAGTTATTGGGTGTGCAGGGCTACAAGGGAAATGGTCCCAGCTAACTCTGCTGGGTGTGACCATGTCTTACAGTGCACACCCTCCCAGTTTTCTGACAACTGGTTCCTTTCATTCTTTTCCTTCTCCATATTGAATCCATGCCTTATATTTCTCTAAATAACCCATTAAAGAAAAAACGCAACTGAGAACTTAATGCTGAAGGGTCCCCACTTTAACTGCCAGAATTGAACTCAGCAAAGGAAAAAAAAAGTTTACTTGGGAGGGAGGCAGCTGGCATCAGGCTGTACCCTTGCAGAGCCAGAATTACACAGAGGGTTCCAGAATGATCTGGAAAACACTGTATTTAGTCCCTTTCCTAGCAAGGAACAGAGCCTTGCAAAGCATGTATTTCCAGGGAAGGTGCTTGCTATGGTGGGAGCCACAGATATCAGCCCCTTTAAAGAGATATTGTCAAGAACGAAGTGGGGACATGTTGACCCCGGAGAGACCCAGCTCGAGGGCGGGAGGTCAGAGAATACCTCCCTTTTTGTGTTTTGTTTTTGAGCCTGACATTGCCTGTTAGCCTATGATATCTCCCTGGAGGATTTGAACTCCAAACACAGGGGTTGGCATCTCTGGTGATTTTCATTTCAATGAAGCTGTGTTGCTGAGAGAACCCAGGCACCCATGACCTCCCGATGGAACTTTTCAGCCAAGTCCTCTGTAAATATTCTCCCTAGTAATGGAAACCATGTATTTATCAACTTTGAGGGTGGGTAAGGGATGTGTGTGGCTTGGCTCGCACGCTGCCACTGTTCATTTGAGTGCGCTTCTTCTCCATTGCCCCAAATTTGATGGGGTTGTTTTTAAATGCTGTTTTTATATGAGATTTTACTTCTTGATGGACGTTTGTATTAGGATATTGAAGCATGCTAGCTGTGTTTCTGTTGTCTCCACTGTCTGATGTGGTGTTACTTGGACTGCATGAGATAGTGGGGTGGGCTTTTCTGTGGGTGGTGTTATTGCAAAAAGATTAAAAAAAAAAAAACACCACCACAACAAACTCAACTTCCACAGTGTGTGAAGTGCTGGCACCATCCCTCCCTTTTATCCCCCTGCTTCCCCTGGCTGCCAAGGAGCATTGATTTTGATTTTGCTTCTCTGTGGAGTCTGTGAAGAGAGAAAGAGGGGGAGACAGGCTTTGAAAAAATTTTTTAAAAAGACCTCATACTGGGTTTCAGCAGACAGCAGTGGTGTGTGTGTGTGTGTGCGTGTGTGCGTGCGTGTGTGTGTGTGTGTGTGTGTGTGTGTGTGTGTGTGTGTGTGTGTGTGTGTGTGTGTGTGTGTCCATGCAAAGCCTAGGCAGCCTCTGAGATCATCACTGTGTGATGAGATGAGGTGCTCTCTGCCACCCAGGTCCAAAAGCTGCTGCCTGCTCTGAGGGCGAGGGTCCTGGAGTCTGTGGGACTGAAGCCTTTCAGAGTAGGTTCACTCCCTTCTGGAAGCTTCTCTGCTTTACCTCATCTTCAGCAAGCAAAAGCTCTGTTCAAGTTTGGGGTTCCATGTCCCTTTGTCTAGATGGAGTATGAGCCAGAGTTGTTTTGGAGAGCCTAGCAAGGACATTGTCCTGGGCCAGGATGACATACCCCTGGACACTTCCTGTCCCCACTCTCCCAGCTTCACAGTCATACTTCTTCCTCACCTCTGTGGATGGCCTTGTTCTATTTCCTTCCTAGCATGATGGGGGATGGTGACTTAAACATACTGTTTAAGCATAAGCAGGCTGTGGATGTCCCGATGACACTTCATATAGCTGAGCTCATGTCTGGTGTGCAACTGACTATTGTCATGTTTCTGAAATTGACCAAGTGTCATTCTTGTTCACCAAGACCTGAGGGAGGGAGCATAGCCTGGCTCACTGTACGTGAATATCTTTGGGAGACAATGGGTCACTACTATGGACTATTTATATTTGTTGTTACTGTTTTTTGAGGCATGGAGCCCAGACTGGTCTTGAACTCACGATACGGCAGAGGATTACCCTAAACTCCCGCTCCTCTTGCTTCCACCTCCTGATTATAGGTGTGGGCCACTACACCACTACACCTGGCTTATGTTGTGGACTGTTTGGATGTCCACAGTGAACTGTTAGAAGCTGCAGTGACAGGTTCTCTTCTGTGTTCATACTATTTTCTTTTCTGAGCCTGAAGTCAAATTGGGGGAGACCAGGAATCAGAAGTCAGTTGAGGATTGTGGGGAGGAGGAAGCATACCATTCCCACATGACTTGATCAGGAGTCCCATAAAGTGGGTACACTGACATCACAGTGTCTTTTGAAAGCGTTAGCCAAAAGTTTATCTTTTTTAGCATTTTGATCGATTCACTCTGACACCTATTTATTGAGCATCGACAGTGTGCCAGCTGGAGACCTCCACCTCGGAACAAACTGACTTAGTTATGGCACAGCAACATTTTGGAGACCAGATGCCATGAAATGTCCCTTTTCAGTCTGGCTCATAATTTATAACAGTTCTGCCAGGTCACCATTGTGACCTCACGCCTTGCTGGCAGATTGCTATATAGTATTTTTTTGCATGCCATGCTCTGGGCTGAATGCAATTAAAAAGCTTGCTAAGTTGTCTCCTCAGCGGGAAGATTGGTTCCTTTGTACAATAATCAAAGACCCCTTCACAGAGTGAGTACCCCCTGCCATGGAGCCCTGCACGAGGTGCTTTTCCGAGACTTCGATTGAGAGATTCCCACCCTAGTGGTAGTACCAATGATCCCATTTTACAGGTGAGGAAACCCAAGGCACCCACGTGGCAAAGTGGCTGAGCCAAGGTTTGCATTTGAGTCTGTGTGACCCCTCAAGCCAGTGAGGTACCTGCTCTATTAGATTAAGGGGTTCTGGTGTTGCTCGTTTGAAAGCCAGCATTGTGTTTTCTAGCTCAAGGGCAGACATTGCTAGTCCAAGCGCAAGGACACCCCTGTGGGCCAGCAGGAGTGTCTACATTAACTCAAAGAAAAGAGGGCCTTATTTAGGGACACTTGGGAGCATGCTGAATGATTTCAGGGGGTTGCCCCAGTTTCAATAAACTCCAGGGTAAGGCAGTGTCTAATGTGCAAATGGCCTGTCCCATTCACTTCCTAGGCTGTGGGAAGTTTTTCTTACCTCTCTCTTATCTATCTTATCTATTCTCCCCTGAACCCCAGATCCCCTGAGGTCTTTGCACTACAAGAGTCAAGGAACCCACATATGTGGCAGAGGCAGCTGTGAGGGCATTTGGAGCCTGGGGGAGAGGCAGTAACTTGGGAGACATTCTGTCTGGGTCCTGACATTGTTGCCTTGTGCTCTTTTGTAAGGGGAATTTCCTACCTGGACACTTTGTACATATTTGTTACACTTTTATTAAAAAAAAATTGACTGTGCAACTCTAATGAAGGCCTTTGCGTGTTTGTTTCCTCTGGGAAGGTGGGGCCTCATAGACCATGAGATGACCATGTCTGCACACTGACAGAGGACTCCTGACCTGCTCAGGTACCCCTCAGCTTGCCAAAGAGCTGAAGGCTACACGCTCATCCTCCTGTTTTGTGTATGTATGTGCTCATGTGTGTGATTGCACACGGAGGTGAGAGGTCAACCTCAGGAGCTGTACACCTGTTTTGTTTTTTTTTTTGTTTTTTTTTTTTTGTTTTTTTGTTTTTGTTTTTTTTTGATAGGATCTCACTATGTAGCCTCGGTTAGTCTGGAACTCAACAAGTTTATCAGGCACTCAGAGGTCCACTTGCCTCTGCTCCTGAGTGCAGGGATTAAAAGTATGTGAGACTATGCCCAACTCCATCTTGTCTTCTGAAACTGGGTCTATTCATTGACCTGCAGCTGGCTGAGGCAGCTAGGCTAGGTGGCTAGGAAGCCCCTTAGGGGCACAACTGTCACCTGATGCCACTAATTTGCACTTAGGTTTCCACCCCTGTTAGATCCCTGGCAAGCACATTTGTTTCTTTAAATTGAATTTTGGTTTTCGAGACAGAGTTCACTATAAAGCTGGGTAGTGCCTTGAACTCTCAGTCCTCTCTCGGTCTCATTATAGCTGTGAACCATGACATCTAGATGAGTCAGCCACTCTCTACCCACCAGTGCTGCAGATGGGACCCAGAGTCCTGCACATACTTGGCAAGCATTCTTCCACCCAGACACATGCCCACCCTCATTGGCAGAATCTAAGCAGACTCTCCCCCACTGAGCAGTGCCCTGGCAGGGCAAGCCTTTCCTGATCACCACCAATTCTACACCCCCATCCAGCATGGGGCCTCCAGGGTACACAGACTAAAGTGCCCCGAAGACCCCCTCAATTCAGAGTCAAGAATCCCCTGGTGTGTTTTTGTGGATCCTAAAGTCAGAGTGGGGTAGTCTCAGACACAGCCCAAGCTAGGAGCCTCCCTTGGGATGTCCCTGGAGACTATCTCCCCAGAGGTCAAGGTCCAGCACGGCTCCCTCTCAGCCCCTCCTCTTTTGTGTTTATCTGCATCCATGTTTATATGAGGGCCAGAGGTCAACACTCAGTGTCTTCATCTGTCTCTCTCCACTTCATTTTTGGAGGCTGCATCTCTGACTGAATTCGGAGGTAGGTTGGCTGACCCCGGGAATTCGCTTGTCTTTCCCAACCCCACAGATCTGCTGCTACACCCAGCTTTTAAATGGATACATGGGTTCTAGGGACCCAAACTCAGGTCCTCATGCTTGTGTGGCAAGCATTCCACCTATGGAGGCACCTGAGCAGCCAACCCCCTTTCTCTTATTTTTTTCTTGGCTTCTCTGGGGAGAAGCATCCACGGTATCTCCACAGGCCTACATGCCGACTGACCCACAAGTACAAGTTGCATCCACAGGGGAGGTTTATTGGCAGAAGGTTCTCTAAGACACCAAAGACAGCCACATGTCCCAGAAGAAAGCATCACAGACCCCAGGACTGCTGCCTATTTTCTCCTTAGCATCAGGCGTTTCCATGGCTCCATACCTGTGTGTCATTCCCTTTGGAAAATGCTGGCCCTGTTAAACTCAGGTCCAAAGGGGGCCTTTCTTCTTCCCACCCCCCTCCTCCTCCTCCTCCTCCTCCTCCTCTTCTTCTTCTTCCTTTTCTTCTTCTTTTTTTTCTTCTTCTTCTTCTGGTTTTTCAAGACAGGGTTTTTTTCTGTGTAGCTTTGTAGACCAGGTTGGCCTCAAACAGACAGAGATCTTCCTGCCTCTGCCTCCAGAGTGCTGGGCTTAAAGGCATGCACCACCACCACCCAGCCCTACACACTTCTGGAAGATTTTTAAAAATTATTTTAAATTATGTGTGTGCACATGCCCCACCCCCCCATACTTGTACAGGCCATATATGTGTAGGTGCCTGTGGAGGTCAGAAGAGAGCTTCCAATTCCCTGAAGCTGGAGTTAACAGCAGTTGTGAGCCCCTTGATGTGAGTGCTGGGAATCGTACTTGGGCCTTGGAAGAGTAGCAAGCACTCTTAATGGCTTTACCCTCTCTGTAACCCTCCTTGCCTTATTATTCTCAGGTTCTTATACATAAACAAGACTCTGAGGACTCAGTGTGATTTGCCTGTGACTCATGAAATATGAAATACCAAAATACTGGGAGCCAGATTACAGAACCTGATGCTTCACTGACCCCCTCAATACAAAGGACTCACATGCCAATGCAATGAAGGGTGTGGCAGGGCTCTTCAGGGGACACTTTCCCACAGCTCCGTGTGTAGAACACTCTGCCTTAGCTAGGACAGAAGCAGAGCCACTAACCCAGAAGAAATCCCCTGATGTGGTGTCCCCTCAAAGGGTGGGAAATGAACAAATAGGATCCTAGACTATGCCATCTCACTGTCTCTCGGGAATGCCCCCACCTGTGGCATTCTTTATCTGGCAGGCATATAGTTTACATTTAGTTAATGTTAGAAAGGTAATGGGGGAGAGTGGGTGGGAAAACCATTGGAGCATTCACCAGTAACCCACACTGCTAGTTTACTTTTCTCCCTTTAAAATGGAGTCTCATGTAGCCCAGGCTATCCGGGAACTTGCTTTGTAGCCAAGGGACAACCTTTAACTTCTGATCCTCTTGCCTCTACCTCCCAGTGAAAGCATTACAGGTGTTCACCACAGTTTATGTGGTGCTGGGCATGGAACTCAGGGCTTCCTGCATACCAGGCAAGTGCTCTACTCATGGAGTTACACCTGCAGACTGTTAGTTTTCTCAGTTCCTCCTAGTATCGTGCTAGGTTTTGAACTCCCACTGATGGCTGCAGTGTATAGGGACATCACAGAATCATGCAGAGGTTGGAGTTGGGTTTTCAAGACGGATTCCCAGTGGCTGCTTCTGCTCCACCCCACACACTATACTTCTGTGAGTCTCCCCTAGCTCCAAACCCTCCACACCTTTGTGCTGACAGACAAAGCAATCTCTCTGATACAAACCAGTTACAGGCAGTCCCATTGCTCTCCTTGGGTACCTCCTCGGGCCAGAGAGAACAGAGGGACCCATCCTCCCTTTCCTTTTAGAACATCCAGACAGTGAGATTGTTTAACATCATGGCCATTGCCATAGTAACAGAGTTTGAAGGATGTCATGGTCCTATGGAAAGGGTGACTTGCTGGCACCAGAAATGAGCCAAGGAGACCAAGCAGAGGAAGAAGTCCAGTCAAGGGTGCCCAGGGGCATGAGTCTTGAATCTACTAGGGGGAGGGAGAGGCAGTGAGGTCCCCATCTCCCCCAGGGCATGTATGCTAATCTGTCTACTAGCCATGCACAGTTGTGGAGCCAGACTGTTGAGAGGATGTCAACAATAAGAACAGAGTTGGGAGAGGGGGGGAAGGTAGGCAGGCTTCCAGAGGCTTCTGTGTGGTCACCTGTGCTATATCAACCCAGGTTTCCAAGCAGAGTTTCCTAATGGGAGCAGCAGCTGTATCTTAGAGACTCCAATGTGAAATACACCTGTGTGCCTGCTCCCAGTGTTCCCTGCAGCCTGGCCCCTCTCTGGTGTTTGGTTAAAGATATAAAGCAGTCTTTTCAGAGGCTCTGAAGGACTGCTGTTTCTTTGAGCTAATTACCTCACCAGAGGTGGGGGGTGTGGACTGATTGCTCCTGAGCCGTGTGCTGTCTAGGACGTGGATTGAACTGTTAGCTCCAAAGGCTCCCGGGAGAGGTAGCCATGCCCACCAGAGCTCTGCACAGGCCTGAGCTGTCCATGGGGGAGTACACAGAAGGGAATGAGGAGAGAAGAACTGGCAGAGGCCCAGTAGCATGCACTTCTGGACCCCTTTGAGACGGACTGTCTCTGGCAGAGCTATGGGACAAAGGAATCAGGAAGGTCAAGACTTTCCATGGCTCCCAGCATTTAGCTTTGGGAGACAGCACTCACAGCCTGTGCATCTGCCTCTACCATGTTGTATGCTCAAGGCCACTGATTCCCAGTCACTGAGGGATGCAAGAACTGCCTCCTGTTCTTCGGATAAGCTAGCTCTGCTGGCCTCTGTACTTGCAGCAACAGTACCAGGCAGCGCCGGAGACTCATAAGCCTGTGCTAGCTGGGTGACCACAACTAGCTTCTCACCCCAGTGTCCTCATGTAGGTGGGTGAAGCCTGGTGTTGACATGGTGAACTTTCTCCCCAGTGGCTCTCATTTGCAGACCTGGGTCACATGCTGAGAGGCTGTCCTCTTTCAGCCCATACCAGTCTGTAGCATCGAGTACCAGCAGCTGGAAGCAGGTTAAATAAAGGGAGGCTGTGTAAGGACAATTCCTCCACTTTGAGAGGATGGACCACCTACCTGCAGGGAAGCCAATCCTGGCAGAGCAGGATGCACACACTGTACCAGGTGATGAGGAATGTGTTGGTGGGGAGACCCTGGGGCCATCAGGTAGAGTTGGAGGAAGGCAGGAGAAAGCATTGGAGGTTGTTTCCTAGGAATCCTCAGGGCTGGGCTCAGCAGTGCCAGGCCCTCTGGCATCTCGAGATACTTGTGTTCAGCTTAGTACACCTGCAGGTGTGCAGACGTGGCCCCATCCTTCCAGCATCGCAGGGTATCCACGGCAACAGAGCGGCAGAGTGGGCAAGTGCGCTCCCGGTCCAGCCACAGGCAGAGGCACTCCTCACAGAACACGTGCTGCAGGGACAGCAGCAGAAATGAGTGTGATCAAGGAGCTGGGGACAGCAGCAAACTAACCAGGTCATCCTTGCCCTCCAGAGGCTTGCATTCCAGGAGGGGAGACAATGGGCCCCAACATGTCTAAAATAGAAATGCCAGTAGCTGGTGTTCTGGCTGGAAGGCAGAGGTGGGGTATGTGGAAACATCCCTGAGAAAGCAGCACCTTTTGTAGGAAGGTGGAGTTGGCTGGGGGGTGGTACACACACCTGAACAGCATGTGCAAAGCCCTGAGGCCAGGATGTGTGGCTGAGTCAGAGAAGCAAAGGGATACTGAGGCAGACAGGCACACAGAGAAAATGAATATGAGGTCAGAGGGCTGATGGGGGCACAGACTGTATAGAGCCCTGTGAGCTGTGTGAGGACTTGGACATTTTTCTTTTTGGTAGACATTATCGTATCTTTCTTTAAGACAGGGTGTCACTCTAGTCTAGACTGACCTGGAACTCACTATAAAGCCAAAGTTGGCCTTGAACTCTTGGTTAAGCTTCCTGCCTCAGCATGCAGATGCTGGCATCCAGATGCAGGCATGAGGCACAATGTCTAGTTTGGCTTTATTCTGGGAGAAGTATGGAGCCAGGGTAAAGACCTGAGCAGAAGACTGACCTGACAGGATTTCCTAAAAAAAAAAAAAAAAAAAAAAAAAGATAGGACCTCATCCAGGCTGGGGTCAAACTTGCTATGATCCCAAGGATGACCTTGAACTGGTGACCCTCCTGACCGTAGCTCCCCAGTGCTGGGGTGACAAGTGTGTACCCGGGCCAAGTTTACTCAGTACTGAGGATTGACCCCAGCATTTCATACATGTCAGGTGAGAACTCTGCCAACTAAGCTTACATGTCCAGCATACTGTTTATAATTTTATAAATTTAAAAGCCCCATTTGTTGAGAACATGCTGGTGGTCCACACAGGTTCCCGCACAGGCCATATAAGTTGGGTGAGTTCCCTCGTGACTCACTTTCTTCTTTTACAATATGGGTGTAGTAACTCTGTCTTAGCACACTTAGCAGACATGAAATTGGCTTAGACATGACAGCCAAAAACATGGGGTTTCTCTCTCTCTCTCTCTCTCTCTCTCTCTCTCTTCTCTATATATATATATATATATATATATATATATATATATATATGTTTCTGACATAGCCTTGACTAGATCTATCACTGTGTCTAAGAAATGGATGTGTGTTAGGACAGAGACTCATGGGACCCTAGTGTGAGGAGGCAGACCCTGTGTCTGCCTCCTCAGCAGAGAACTGATAGAGCCTGGGGTCAAGTGAAGGAATTCAAGGGGCCAGGTCTTCCCAGAGCCCCATGAGCCTCAGCCTGTCTCCATCTACCTCTACAGAGGGAGGAGCCATATGGAGGACGAGATGGAGTATTTTTCCTAGCTGGGGTCAGATGGCCAGGAATGCAGTTGGTGCTGGAGGGTTCTCTTCTCCAGGCTGTGACTCACTAATTGTGGAGCCCTAGGGACTGCGCTCACACACTAGCTACCTGAATCGAATCTAATCTACACTGTGCTGAGACATCATAGACAGCACATGGCTGGATAAACCACAGACACCAGCCTTTTGAGAAGGAAGAGGCTGTGAAGGCAGAAGGACATCTCTTGTCGCAGGACTTATGCATGAGCTGAGGATGGTGGACCAAATGAGCCTGGGGAAAGCAGTCACAGGTGGGGCTAGCAGGTCAGTCATGGGCAATTCCACTGTCCCTTCACTGCTAATGAACTCTATGCCTGTGATCACTAAGAGATGGGGTCAAGACTCAGAGAGGGGAAGACATAGGCCCAAGGACATATGGCAGCTAGGCAGTGGGACTAGAATTCACAGGAGTGTGGCAGGCAGCTGTCTATCATGGCCTGGGTGACCTTTTCCTCCTAGGATCCACTACCTTGTGGACCTCTATCCTGGGTGCATTGCTTCTAAACAACACAATACAGTAATGGAAGTGACTTCCGGATTAGATTATAAAAACCATGACTTTCAACTTGCTCACATTCTCTGAGATCCTCATAGGTTTGTTCCAACAATACCAGCTTGGCAAGGAAGCCAGAGCAGTTTCTGGCCACAACAGACATCAAGGAACTTACAGTCATATACGTAGCAAGGAACTGAAGGTAGTTCATAACTGTACCCTAAAGCTTGTAATTAGCCGCTCCCTCAGGTGAGCAAGGAGACCCTTGATGTTACTTTGTGAGTCATCTCAAAGCAGAGGGCACAGATAATCTGTGTTTGGATTCATGGCCCATAAGAACTATGAGGTCACAGATGTTTATAGTGTTGCTAAGTTCTGGAATAATTTGTTATGCAGCAGTGGTAGCTGATACAGAGTGTCTGACTCTAGCAAAATCATCACCTGTTATGTGCTATTGTGTATAGTGTGCACACTGGGAGGGTCTGGGACATGAGGTCAGAAACAATTGATTCTGGAAAAACTTGGCAGAAATGTGGCTCTTATACAAGACAAACAAACACATCGACCAATATCAATTAATCAATTTCAGAACAGCCAGGGCTATACAGAGAAACCCTGTCTCAAAAGACAAAGGAAGTATTTAGCATATAAGGATGCAGCAGTCCCAGGCAGGAGTGCAGAGCCTGGATCCCAGATCAGCTATGCCCACATCCTGAGGAGGCCATGAGCACAGGCTTTGCTGGACAGATAGCAGCACGTTGGCAAGAATTCCAGAAAAGGTGCCCTAATCCACCAGCACAGCCTCCAGGATGCCTCCAGGCAAGAGGCTGAGGCTTAGTGGAAAGGGCAGAGTCAACAGCACTCGAGGCCCTGGGTTTAGTTCCTGGTTCTTCTATACCTTGGGTGAGCAAGTCTGCCTTCGTGAACCCGTATCTGTTCTGTTAATAAACAGGACTCCTCTCTCCCCACAGGGAGTCTAACGATGGAAATGGATATAGCTTCTTCTTCTTCTTCTTCTTCTTCTTCTTCTTCTTCTTCTTCTTCTTCTTCTTCTTCTTCTTCTTCTTCTTCTTCTTCTTCTTCTTTTTTGGTTTTAGTTTTGGTTTGGTTTTTGAGACAGGGTTTCTCTGTGTAGCCCTGGCTGTCCTGAAATTCACTCTGTAGACGTACACCAGGCTGGCCTCGAACTCACAGAGATCTGCTTGCCTCTACCTCCTGAGTGCTGGGATTAAAGGTGTGTTCCACCACCACTCAGTTGGATACAGCCTCTTAAGCATCAAGTCTGAACAAATTTTAAACCTCAAATCAATGGGTGTCATGGCTCTCCTGACTTCTTGTCGGTTGTTCACACACTCAGCCAGGCTCACTGTGGTCAAGAATGTTCACACTCAGCCAGGCTCACAGTGGTCAAGAATGTTCACACACTCAACCAGGTTTACAGTGGTCAAGAATGTTCATACTCAGCCAGGCTCACAGTTGTCAAGACTGTTCACACTCAGCCAGACTTACAGTGGTCAAGACTGTTCACACACTCAGCTAGGCTCACAGTGGTCAAGAATCCATCCATCCATCCATCCATCCATCCATCCATCCATCATCCATTCACCTATCCAACCACCTACCTATCCATCTATCCCCATGTGTTAATATCAATCCATCATCCATGTCCAGCCATCCATAGTCATCCATTCACCTAGCTATCTACCCACCCATATTCATCCATTCATCCATATCCATTCATCCCATCTATCCACCCACCCAATACTCACTGTGCCAGAACTATGTCTCTGATGCTAAACAAAACAGTCATAGCCTCCACTCTCAAGGTGCTTGCAGTTTGGCCAAGGGGAGACAGATCTTGCACAATCATTAACTCCATAAATTATCATGGTAACAACTAAAAAGGGATCTGTGGTGAAAACCCACAGGGTATAAGGTATATAAGACCATAATGTATAAGAACACACTGTGTAAGACCATGGTGTGTAAGACCATAGTAGCCAGGAACATGGCAAGTCTGGGGAAGCATGAATGGGGAATCTTTTATTTTTTTATTTTTTTAAATTTATTAGTTCTAGTTATGGGGAATATTTCTTAAGTGACACCTGAGCTCATTCATTCATTCATTCATTCATTCATTCATTCATTCAATGACAATAAGTCCTTTTTATCTGTATGGGTCTTCTCTGCCCTTGCAGACCCACCACACTGCAGCAGAGCAAGGTGGAGTTGCGAGTTCAGTTAGCCACTGTATGTGGCTGTCACTCCCAGATCTAAGACAATGGTGTCTTGTTCACCCTCTGCCAAGAATTCCTCATCCCACCTTTGGGAAGGTGTGCTACCCGGGAGAATGGAAGAGACAGACAGATTGAGGCACAGAGAGACTGCCAGGAGAATGACTTGCCATCATGTTCAGATAATCCCTGTCACAGAGCAGGAAATACAGATGGCTCCAAAGCACGAGCAGAGATGCCCAGCCACGCTCATAATTAGGGAAATGCAAATGAAAGCAGAGCTGAGACAGCACTGTCACCTGTCAGTCTGGCAAAGCAAGGGGTTTGGTAACACTGCCTGTGTGTGCAAGCGAGGGTAGGAGTAAGGAGCTGGCCACACTCCGTATGAAGAATAGGCACGTAGTCTCTCCAAAGAAGGCAATTTAGCAAGATCCACCAAAATGGAGGACCCTCTGACCCGGTAATTCTACCACTAGGAATTCACATTACTAAGGGCATGTCCACATCCAAGACAGAACACCTGCTGGGAACAGCTACCTTGTGCTGAACCCCAGTCACAGGCCACGTGAGGCTTGGGAGGCTCTACCTGAGTGATTTCATTTAATCAACACCATAGACTCAGGCAGGCATAATCAATCTATTTCAGTAACCTTTGAGACAGCCATCTTTGCAGCAACAAAAGATGCTAGAAGACTGTGTGCCTCAGTGAGGAAATCACTAAACAAATGGCGGTCTATTCCCAGAATGTCAGGTCTGCAGCTCTTAAGTATGAATAAGGACTGATTTCTAAGCGCTAGTCACAGGCTACAAAGGTGCAGAGCAACACACAGCTCAGGAAGACTATGTGGCAAGCTCAGTTTGTTTTAAAAGATGTGTATGGATGTGTATGTTTGTATACATGTATCCAGATAACACATGTGCATGATATGTTTGCCATGACTGTAAAGTCTACAAAATATCTGTGGCAAGAAATAAAGGAAGCTGGTCACAGAGTTGCTTGTGAGGGCCAGGACGGGACGAGACCTGAAGATGAGGGCAAACAGCCTCTCGCTAATGTCTGCATTCATTACTTATTTGTTTGGTGTGTACGCTTACCCCACAGTGCATGTGTGGAAGTCAGAGGAGAATTATGGGGTTCCAGGGACTGAACTCAGGCCATCAGGCTGTATAGCAAGCACCTTCACCTGCTCAGACACCTTGCCACTTTGCTGGCTCTATCCTGGTATATATTGCATAAAATTTTTTTCTTTAAAAAAACAAACAAACCCTTTTGTTCTGGAAGAAGTTTAAAGTCATTGAAAAGTTTGATGATGGAAACATGGTCCTCACCATGTTTCCAATGCATTATTGCATGACTGGGATGAGGATTTGTCAAAGCTCAAAGAACTGGGCTGACACTACTGACAATTCCAGACTCAATTTAAATTTCATAAAAACACAGCCATTTATTATCATCCTCTGTCTTGAAATCCAAATGGAGCCCAGGCTGGCCTTGAACTTGTAGAGGGAGATTCTTCTGCCTCCACCTCTCAAGTGCTGGGATTAAAGATGTACACCACCATACCTGGCTACACTGTCCATTAAAAAAAAAATAACATTAAGGGGATGGGTTGTAGCTCAGTTAGTAGACTGTTTGCCCAGCATACACGAAGCCCTGGGCATGACAGTGCACATTTACTATCTCAGTACTTGAAAGGCAGAGGCAGAAGGATCATGTTCAGGCATTCTTAGCTACATAGTGAGTTTGAGACTATGAGACTAGTCTGGGCTACATGAGACCCAGTCTCACAAAAACAAAACAAACAAACAAACAAACACTTCAATTAAAAACAAACTCCTATAAAGTCTCTCTCAAAAGCAGCAGTAACAAATTTCTTCTTGCTAATGCTAAAAGAGGACTCTACCCCCTATCCCATCTTCCGAGGGTGTTAGAGAGGCCATCTGCCTTTCTTCTCAGTCCTTCTGGAACCCAGGCTTATGCAAAAAGCCTGTTCAGACTGGAGCACATCACTCTCTGCCCGGGTCCCTAGGGACTCTGCATGAATCTCTCTTACACAGCTCTTATCACTGCCTGCCTTGTTTCATAGTTATTTATGAATATGTGTCTGCATCCCTAAGGAGACCGAGAGCTTCTAGAGAAGGGACAGGCTCTGTGCATCCTTCACCTCGCCTCTGAACTCTGATTGGTTGCTCTGACCCAGCTCACATTTACTGAATTGACACCTAGCCCCTGAAGTCAGGAAGAGAGGAAGGGGCATGTTAGGGAGTCAAAGCACTTACCACTGTGGCTTGGGGACCCCTGATAATGAAAACAAAGGATAATAATAACTGTGCAGAAAATAACAAAGACAATACTGGCAACTGCTGTGGTTCAGCCATGCAGGTTTAGCTCTGCAAGGATTATCTCATTTAAATGCAGCTGGAGCTGATGCAACAGGCACAATTAACTCTTTTAACTGTAGTTGGACACATATGTAGTAGGCAGCATCAGGATCATTTTATACTTGTCAAGGGGAGATGGAATAGCAAGCCCCCCCCCCACCCGCCATTGCACCAGGGATCAAAAACACATCTGTGATCTCAGTGCTGGGAGATTGAGGCAGGAGGATCCTGTGTTTGAAGGTTCTGGAGTGACATGGTGAGACCCTGTCTCAAAACACCAAAAAAACAAAACAAAAAACAACAAACAAACAAAACAAAACAAAACAAAACAAAACAAAAAAACATGGAACGCTGCTGGGGGCTGGAGGTATTCAGAGGTACAATGCACACTCAGCATGAGGAGGCCCTGAGTTAGATCCACATACAAACCAAGTTCTACATTTACCAACACTGGGGTTCAGAGAGAAAAGCAGCTGCCGTTGGCTACCCTGCCAGTTAGGGGCAGGGCTGAGATTCAAACCTTGGTCTAGCTGCCTCTGGTCTTGACAGGTTGCCCCCAGAGTCCACACTAGAGCCCTGAGATCCGCTCCCAGAATGGGCTTTTCTGGATCAGGGTCCCACTGGGCGCTGCCTACTCACCTGGCACAGGAGAATCATAGGGTCTCGGAACTCAGCCTGGCAGATGGCGCAGATGGCACCCGCTTCTGTGCACTGCTGCCCCGTGGCTCGGACCCCATAATTCTGTTTGAGGAAGAGGGAGCGGGGGAGACAAGAGCGTGAGCCCTCGAGGGAAGCAGTATCTGTGGGGTTAGAAAGGGTTGCTGCAGGCTGCAGTGTCTGGTTCCCAGGGCCCAAGGCTCACTCACCTGCGAGGTGCAAAGTAGCTTCAGTGCTTTCCTGACTCCACCCACTCGACCACAGATGTCAAAAGACTGAAAGCAAAGCAGAGGGAAGGCTGAGAACCTTCTCCTGGAAACCCCCACCTTTGCCTTTGATGGTTTTCAGGAAACATCTTCCCACTTCTATCTGCATTTTGCCTGACTTCTGTCCTGATGCCCGATATTCTGCTCTGTTACCCTGATCAGATAGATAAATAGCATATATACTGTCTTTCCCCTTGCCAAGCCCTAGCAGGCACTACTAATCAATCAGCACTCTTCCACCACTACAGCCAGTCACTGGTAGCTGATCAGAGTGAGCAACATGAGGCCCCAAGGCTGGTTCTACCTGGATGGCCTGATTGGAGTGAAGTGAATGCATTCACTGTCCCTAGACAGAGGAGAAGGAAGAGAGCAAGATAGAGAATGGGTTTCCCTTTAAGGACCAATTTGATAGTTTAGTGGGTAGAGATATTTGCCATCAAGCCTGACTTCCTGAGTTCAATACCCAGAACTCACAGGAGTGAAGTATAAACCTGACTCTTGCAAGTCGTCCTCTGACCTCTACATGTACACTGTGGCATGTGCCGGGCCCACCTCTGATACTAAATAAATTCATTTTAATAAGTATTGGTATATGCTATGATGCTAGGAAGTGGGTGAACCTCAAAAATGTTATGGTAAATCAAACAAGCCACACCCAAAAGGTCGTTGCACACCCCGCCGATAACACCCAACACCAGCACATCTGTAGACACGGGGTGTGGTTTAGTGGCTGCTGGGTTCTGGGAAGCAGCAGGAATGGAGAATGTCTGCTACCCAGGAAAGCTGGGTACTGGCTTTCTTTGTGGGACAAGGCTTGGGAACATATAGAGGAGGTGGTTGCAGCACACTGTGCCAGCAAATGCCACTGACTTGCACATGACATAAGGTTAGCAGCAGCCTGGCCTGGTGATGCAGGCCTGTAATCTTTTCCAGCTTCTCCTGAGGCGGAGGCAGGAGGATTGGGAGTTCAAGGCTGGCTTGGGAACTTGGTGAGAACCTGTACCAGAGTTTTAAAGAGGGATATGGCTTAATGGTAGAGTGCCTGACCACCATGAGCAAAGCCCTGGATTCAATTCTCAGCACAAAAGAAAGAAAGTAGGAAGGAAGGAAGAGATAAATTGACTGATGGCTAATTCAATGTTATATGAAATACATTTTGATTTGGAAATATTAGTGGCTGGCCCTTGCTCCTCAGCAGCACCTTAAGCCAAGCCCAGCCTGCCCTGGGCCAGCTCACCTTGCATAGACTGTAGAGAATGATCAGGACCCCTCCTAGGAAGTAGCTGTTGGAGGAGTCGTCCCCCATGATGTATTTGTACCACAGCTGGATGGGAACGAGAGATCTGAACAGCTGGCTCAGCTCCTCGATGACCAGATAAAACTTTCCCTGCAACCACACAAAAAGCATCAATTAGTGTTAGCAGCAAAGACCCAGAGGACAGAGCTGGGGCTCAGGCATGGCCATAATGACAGTTCAGGTCATAGGCAGGCCATTAATCAGCTTTGGAAAGCACTCAAGCTGGCTCTAATGGGGACCGATGGATGTGGCCAGGGAGACATGGCTCCTGCCTGAAGTCCTTGTCTACCGCCCACTACCCACTGTCCACAAGATCAAAGTGCCAGGATCAGGTGTCAGGGACGGAGAAACACAACACTTTGGACAGTGGGCAGGCGTGGTCACTGTCTGACTGGGTGCAGTATGGAGGGCAAAGGACAGTTGCTGCCTACCCAAAGTTACCCAAGGGGGCTGACTCTGGCACCACAGGACAGGAGCAAGGAGAGTCAGGCTGGGAACCAAGGGGAGTTCCATCTCTTGTGGCTCCAAAGGGGCCAGATGTTACCTTGGGAAAGATCTTGACATGGGCCTCACTTTTTCTGGGTTGACTGTCATACTAACAAGCCCCAGAATGAGATTCCCATTTTTTACCCAATGGGATTGCTCTGAGAATTAAAGAGGGTGAGCAGGAAGAGGACCTAGTTCCGTGCCAGGCCACAGGTTCAGGGGTTCTTCTTCCCTTTGGCCTTGAACAAGTCTCATGGGGGCCTTACTAGGAAAGGGAGAGAAATGTACCCCCACTACATGGGATCTAATGGACACGAACAACTCACTTGATGGGGAACCCTTGACACCCCTCCAAGAGCTTCCCCGAGAGAAATAGACATGGTCCCACTTGTGGGAAATGGTCTTGGCAGCTGTAGCCACAAGCCCCACCAACTGGAAACTGCCTAAATGCATCACCCACAGTTGAACACATAACAAAAATTTCTGGCGATATTTATAAAATAGGATATTACTCAGTTGTTGCAACTAACAGATGACTGATATGTTTATCAATGTGGATGAATTTCACAGGCATTATGGTACTTCCAAGATGGTTATGAAAGACTCCATAGTGGGCTGGGGAAATGGCATAGTGGATAAAGTGTTTGCCAAACAAATGTGAGGACTGGAGTTCAGATCACTACCACTCACATGAAAGCCAGGAAGCTGTGCAGTTCACCTATAATCCCAGAGTTTGGGAATCAGGGACAAGGGATCCCAGGGAAAGCTGGCTAACTAAAGTAGCTGGATCTGTGAGCTTCAGGTTCAGTGAGAAATCCTGCCTCAGAACACAAACTAGAGAGTTATTGAGGAAGACACCTGACATCAATTTGGGGCCTCCACATACACACATACACACAAAAGACATATACATACATGGATGTCACACACACACACAACACACACACACACACACACACACACACACACACACGACTCCACATGGTAATTCTGTTTATATGAAGTCTCAGGATAGATAACATTAAGCTATGGTGATAAAACCAGAACCCTGGCTGTCTAGGGTGAGGATGAGACTCTAAAGGGACACCAGGGAATTATGGGACATAACAGAAGGTTCTTCACTGATTGTGATGGTGCTTATGTGGGAGTGGTCACATACCCCAGCTCACGGAAACTGTTGCAAAGCTGTGTTCTTTATGTACATCACACTTGAATCAGACTGAGTCACATATACATACATGAGCTGACAGCTCTTCCTCAGTCTCCACAGCCTTAAAAGTGTGAGCGAGCTCAGTAGCTGTAACTCTTCTAGTGAAATAATCAGGGCTTTGCACAAAGACGCACCAAGAAGGAAGGTCACCTGGATGATCTTTCTAACAGCAGAAAAGGTCACAAAGGAAATAAGCGGTGGGAGTCTGACTGTTGGGGATCTATGGTGGAAAGCCACACAGCTATGAAAGATTATTCTCCATAACAGCAACTCTGTGGTTAACCACACACCCTATTACCCAAGCAACCGAGGTCAGCACCCCCAGTAATAAGTCACCCTAACACCATGAACCTTAGAATATGACACACTAGGAAGGACAGTGTCACTTCTGTGGTCCTCAGTGGAACCACCAGAAAACAATAGTTGAACTTAAATAGTTGAGCCTGCAGAATAACCCCCCAGCACTCTTCAAATCAAAGATCAAGGACTGAATGATGGAATGAGGCTAAGGAGAAATGATAAGCTAGTGCAGTATGGAAGCTTGAATTGCTTTAAAAACGATCATATATTATTTAGTTAGTGTATGTGTGCTGTGGGTGTGTAGATCAGAGGACACCTTGCAGGAGTCGGTTCTCTCCTTCCAACCATGTTGGCTCCAGGGATCAAACCCAGGTTGTCAGTCTGGCAGCAAGCACCTTTGCCAGCTAAGCCATCTCACCACCCAAAGGGGCTCTTTGTACCCAATTCTTGGCATCTGTCATGATGGCCAGGCACAAGGCATCCAGAAGGTGACACCTTAAAGCAGATATGCACAAGGACTAAGAATGGCCATCTAGCCATCTGGCCCCTTGCCCCAGAAATATCACCCGGAGGCAAATTTAGTTCCTAAGTCCTGCCTCAGCACACAGAGTTATTGAGGAGAACACTTAACATCAACCTGTGGAAGTTGGGGGATCACTGCCATGTGGAAATGCCATAGAGCCATGGATGGCAAAGGCTCCACTCTGTCTACACCCTAAGGCAGGTCCCAAGCTCTGCAGAATGCTACTGCTGTGCTGCTCTCCCAATCTCAGTTGTTCCATGTTTCCCCACACCCCCTGAATTGTTGTCATTAAGTATGTTAGTTACTTGTCTTATTACTTAGACCAAAAAAAAAAAAACCTGAAAGAAACAACTGGAGGTAAGAATTATTCTGGTGTCAGAGGGCTCAGAACATGGGCACTTGGCTTTCTTTTTTTAATTAATTAATTAATTAATTAGTTAATTATGTATACAATACTGCCTTCATGCATGCCAGAAGAGGGCACCATATCTCATCACAGATGGATGTGAACCACCATGTGGTTGCTGGGAATTGAACTCAGGACCTGTGTACTGTGAGGAAGAATACCATGGTGACTAGAGTGTGTGATAGAACTTCATGGTGGATGGGAAACAGAAAAAAACATCATCAGACAAGATGTATCCCCCAGGGACATGACCCAGTGACCTATTTCCCCCAGATAGGCCACAATAATGCCACTCAATTATGCATCCATGAAGAAATCCATCCATCTGTCCATCCATCCATCTATCCATCCATCATGTAGAGCCCTCAGATCTGTCTCAGGAGACATCCTTACAGACATACCTGGAGGTGTGCCTCAGTCAGCCTCAGATTGTGTGTGTGTGTGTGTGTGTGTGTGTGTGTGTGTGTGTGTGTGTGTGTGTATCCATAGGTATGCAGGTAAACACATGTGTTTTCATGCATGTGTGGAGGCCAGAGATTGAAACTGGGTGTCTCCCTCAATCACACCCACCTTATTTTCTGAGGTAAGGATCTCTCACTGAATCTGGCGTTCACATGCTATGCTGGCTCACCATCCTGTTGTCTCCATCAACCCATGCTGGAACTATGGGTGGGGTGACTGCCCTGACCAACTGATTTATTTGAATGTGGGTGCTAAAGACAGAATGCAAATCCTCATGCATGCATGCCAGGCAGTTTACCAACTGAGCCACTTCCAAAGCTCCTAATTATAGTTCTTAATCCAGTTCAGGTGACAGTTCAGGTGAGCTCTAGTAAGTTCCATGTCCACCCCAGTCTCTCCTAACTTCTAACAGTACCCTGTTTTTCCACTTTGTTCCTAAAGTCAGCTTCCGCAGAGAATTCTCCTTTATTCTCTCCCATGTACCCCACCATCCCTCAATCCTCCTTTCCCTTTTTAGAAATATGTGTGTGTGTGATATATGTATAGTTGTACGTGTGTGTTCGTGTGTATGCATGTAGAAGACAGAGGTTGACATCATGTGTCTTCTACAATCTTTCCTCACTTCATTACTGAGGCAGGGTCTTTGTTGAACCTAGACTTTGTCTAGCTAGCCAGCATGCTCTTGTCACCTGTCTCCATCGCCCAAGTGCTCAGGCTAACAGGCTCCAAACCCATCTGCCTTCTATGTGCTAGTTGGAGATCTGAACTCAGGTCCTCAAGCTTGTGTGCCAAGTGTTTTATCCACTGAGCCGTCTCTCCACACTCCTTAATCACTTGTCTTTCCTTTCTATGCATCAATCAATCCTTTCTTTCCATCCATCCACCCGTTTCTTTCCTTTATACCCTTTCTCCCGCCTCCCTCTCTTCATAGCATTCCATCTGTCATGCTGGACCCCGAGGCCCTCCCTCAGAGGAGGCTCTTGGGCCTCCACCCTGTGCCTTCAACACAGGGCATATGATTGCACACAGTGGGACAGGGGTCTCTGAGGGTGAAGGCTCCACCCTCGTTACTTCTGGTGCCTTCTTGGAGTTTGCTGACATCAGAGTGGAGTGGGAACATGGAAAAGAACTCCACTTCATCGGCAAGCCCTTGTGTCACAGAAAATAAAATCAGGGAAGTGAGCGCCTAGCAGCACCGTCTTAAAAGTAGCAATTAGCTGCCGGGTTGGGTGGCCACCGGGAACTGTGTATATCCAGGGAGAACATCCTCCCTAATTAAGCAGTTTCCTAATTCCAGGTTTCTCAAGCATGTTACTTTTGGCGACCACCAAACAGAAGGCGGGTTTCGATGGCATGTCCAACAATCAAAGGGGCGATGGGGTACGGCCCCTCTTCTCCCTGTCACCAGAAAAGAGGCATGTGGGGATTGTTGTAAGATGTATGGGGCGAGGGTTGGGGAGGTGAGGGGGGTGGTTCTGGACTTGGGTTGTGATGGGGGTGGTACCAGGAGAGCTACATTCTGCCTTCCTTGCTGTCAGGATGGGTCGGGACACAGAAAAAGCAGGGAAACAAGGAAACAACAAAAGCTCAGAGACAACCTGGGGCTGATGAGGTGGCCAGGATACCGAGGAAGGCGACGAATAGATCAGCTGATCTGAGAAATGGGGAGGAACCATCCGAGGCATTAGTATGGACACAGAACAGAGAGGGAGGGCTGCTTAGTCACGTGTCATTTCTCTTCCCTGAGAGAAATGAAAATACGTGATGAGCATTCATCTATGACATAGGACAGGACAGCTCAGAGCTGAAGATAGGTGACTTGCCACGGTCAGGTCTGCCACCCACTGAACTGGGTGACTCTGGACAATAACATACCTTCTCTGAGCTTCAGTTCTTTCCTGTACATACAAAGGTACACATATTTACACACATACATACAACACACTCCACACCTATTTACTTGCACTCACATACACTCACACATGTTCACTAATACCTACACCCCCACAATCAGACACACACACACACACACACACACACACACACACACACACACACACACACACCCCACACACATAAACTCATACACTCACAACTACATGCAGTGGTGATCTGGTAAACCAGGTCCCTGGGGGTAAACAGTCCCTGATTTGTGTGTTTGCCAATTTCTGTGGTGTAAGTATTCCCATAAGGTCCACTGCAAACTTCCTAAAAGTTCAACCTTCCACTCTCAGGAGCCCAGGTGATCTGGATCCACCACACCAAAGATACCAGGCAAATCCAAGGAACTAAAAGGTCTAAAATACAGGTCCACAGCAAAGGTGCAGGCATGGTGACAGCCAATGCTCGGCCTCATGCTAATCCTGGCCTGGGAGTGTTACATATCAGTGCCACACTGGAAAGAGGCACAAGCTAGTGCAGATTCAAGGGAAATAAAGGGCTGGGAGCTCGGTGGTACAGTATGGGATTCACACATGACTGCAGTTTCGAGCCAAGGACAAAAGGAAGAAGCGAAGGGACATGAAGAGGAAGAACAGAAGGAGGAAGAGTAAGAGGAGAAGGGGGGGCAGGAGGAGAAGGTAGCAGCATTTTAGGTAAGGGCCCTTGGCTGCCTCTGGATTGCACTACATCTCCTCAAACTCATGCACCCAAGCCCTAATTCCCAACCCTCAGTACCCACAGGGGAGGATTCCAGAATCCTCCAAACACAACAAGGTCAAATCTGTGTCACTCAAATCTCTTATATAAAACAGAATACCAGCATAAATGACATACCCTGTAGCCTGAGGTGGCTTCTAATGTGGATACAATGTAAATACTATGTAAACAGACTCTGTTGCTTAGGAAACGGTAACAAAAAGTCTGCCCACTTCAGGATAACTGCAATGCTCTTGAGTAATGTGGAGCAGCAGTGGGTTTAAAGGGCCGATGTGGAACCTGGAGACACAGCCAGGTGCACTGGGACACAAGGCCCCTGGGAGGTGATGAGGACATGAGGGTGGCACCATGTGCTGGAGAGGTGCCTCAGTAGTTAAGAGTGCTTGTTGCTCTTGCAGAGAGGACTGGGGTTCGGTTCCCAGCAACCACATCAGGAGGCTCACAACCACCTGTAACTCCAGCTCCAGGAGAGCTGGCATGCTTTTCTGGGTACCCACATACACTCATGCAAACACATATATAAAAATAATAAACCTTTTTTATTTCATGTGTGCCATTTATATCTGATGTCAAGATTTTATTTATTTTTTTAATCATGCATTAGCACTTTGACTATGGGTGACAGATCCCCTGGAATTGGAATTACAGACAGTTGTGAGCTGTCATGTGGGCGCTGGGAATTGAACCTGGGTCCTCTAGAAGAGCAGTCAGTGCTCTTAACCACTGAGCCATCTCTCCAGCCCCATAAACCTTTTTTTAAAAATAGTTGCCAGGTTCAGCCTCATCCTCCTGAAGTTTTTGAGGCGGAGACAGGAGGATTGCCATGAGTTCGAGGCCATCCTGTCCTACACAGAGAGAAGGGTGCTTGAAAACCAGAGCACTGGGAACCAAATCATTCAGGGATCTGATCATGGGTTCTACAGCCTTTAGTAAGTACTGTTGAGAAATCAGCCTCCATTGAAGCCATCCAGTTTCAGGTTGGTTGCCACAGCAAGCTAAACAGATGACTGGGGCTGGCCAGCAGTGGACTTGTGATTCAAGCTTAGGTCTCATTGTGCTACTATTGTCTGGGTTCAAATCTTAACCCTGCCCTTTCCCAGCAGGGCACCTTTGGTAAAGTATGTCCCCTCTCTGTGACCAAACCCCTTCCATGTCCTGAGTATCCCTGGCTCTCAGCATTCAATTCAATTAGAGATCCTGTTGCAAAGAGCTCTTCCTAACTGGCCTGCTCTGTGCTTCGAATTCCTCACATAGCAGCCAAAACAAGCTTTTGGAACACAAGGTCAATCTCGGGTCCAAAACTGCATCTGATGCTGTTCAGATCAGTGTCTTCTGCAGCGCTCCAAGAGGTGTCCCAAGCACTTACCATGTGCTGCAGATACACAGGAGGACTCAACAAAGGTCAGCTGTGGCCCTGTGGGCAGTCTGCCAAGTACAAAATGCCCTGTGACGAAAACACTGAAGACTTCTAGATTGGGGAACAGAGTGGGAAAGAAATGGCTTTCCTATATGGACACCAGCGGCATGAGCTCAATGGGAAATGTGTACATTTTCTGAGTCCAAGAGGCAAGGTAGCATCCTTCGTGGTTCTGGTACCCTGAGTGAGTTGTTTTCTCTCTCTGCATCTCAGTGCTCTGTATGCTGGGGTATTAACCCAGCCCTGACCTTCTGGGCCTTTAGTGGCTGTTAATTCAAGTACTGATATCTCCTGGGACCACAGGGGTCAGAAAGCTAATGAAGTAGCTTAGAAAAAGAAGGGACTATCTCAAAACCCCGGGGGCAAGCTGGCTGGAGCTTCAGGTGCAGGTGGATCTGGGAGCTCTGTGGTTCTACCTTATTCACATCCTCATTTACCAGCTGTGGTTATCTCTGCTCCTGTTTGGTGTCCTAGTCCTCACAAGGCTATGGGCTGGTCACCACTGTCACACTGTACCAAGGCAAGTGCTGTCGACACTCTTGAAGTACTGAATAGGTAATGGAGGCACAGAGTGTTAAGGGACCAACCCTGCTTCAAGTCACACAGCTATAAGAATGCTGGACCTAGCGGATTTGTTATGAGAATGGAAGCCAGCAGACAACATTTTTGACAGCTCGAGTTCCCACAGAAAGCACAGAATTTTGTGTTTCTTCCTGTGCCCAGGCACCAAAATAAGTGTTGGTGTCAAGCCTCCCTCTGGAATGGACAGCTGAGTCTGAACTTGGCCACCTGCTTCTTTGAATCGACACTGTGGGAATGGCCCCATGACAGACAGTTCTTTCAAAACTGCAGAAAGCCAAGTGAGTTTGCCTGGTGTGCCTAGGGCCCAGCAAAGGCAGGTAGACAGCTCCACTGCCTGAGAGCCCACAGCCTGGCTGCACCCCAAAGCCTCCTTTAGTGTGTGTGTAGCAGGAATAAACAGAAAGCGTAGCAGCCTTGAGGGCAGAGAACCCCTCAGCCCCAGTCCCTGTTTGCTTTTTTTTCTTCCAAGCTGACACAGAGAGCTGTAAAATAAAGGCTCGTTTTTCTAAAAAAGTGACTTGCCAGGTTGCTGGGATGCTGGGGCCTCGGCTGCCAGTGACGACAGGAAAACACAGCCCCAGCAGTCATCCGAGGGGCAGAGCCATGAGCAAAGGGGCCCATCCTGACTTCTTCAAGAGTGGAGGTGCCTAGCTAACCTGTGAGCTCTGGGAGAAGGCACTGGGAAGGCTGCTGGAGATGTAGAAAAAGGGGGCAGAGGGAACAGCGACAGGCATTAAAGACTGGGCCAAAGACAGAGAAAAACTTCTGAGACCTGCTGCCACTGGGAGTTTAAAGTCTTCAAACTCATGGTCACCTGCCTCAGTTTCCCAAGTGCTGGGATGACAGATACCCTGCCAGGCCTGTTTTATAACCTCCTTTTTAGTACATCCCCAGGCAGCCACAGCCCCTCTGAGAGGGAAGGTGGTTATGACCAACTCCAAGCCTGAGATGAGACGATTCAAACACTGGGCTAACTAAGCCACTGAGAGAACCATCTGAGCATAGAGAGAAGGGACAGAAAAGGAGGCAGGCTACCTGTGGTGCCAAGAGAGGCTGTGGAAAACTTAGCACCCTCAAGCTCTCCCCAAGGCTGACTGGAGATCTCCATGCTATTCTTACTAGCACCGTTAGCAGGCTTAGCAGGCGGGGAAACAGGCTGAGACAGGACAGACAGGGGAGCCAGAATTTAAATTCTGTAGGGTGCTTCAGGACACTGTGAGAAAGAGAGGCAACAAGAGCCTCGGAAATATAGTGAGATGTAGGGAAAGGGGAAGAATAGGTATGAGGGAAGAGGAAGGGGAGAGGAGAAAGGAGAAAGAGGAGGAGGAAGGGGGAGAAGATGAAGGAAGACAGGCAGAAGCAGGATCAAGAGGAGGGTTATGAGGAAGGAGGAGGAAGAAGGGAAGGCGGGAAGAAGAGAACAACACGGGACCTATGGAAGCTAGGGTGGGGCCAGTGTTGCCTGGCAATGGGAGCTGCGATGACGTCATCGGCGGCCTAGTCTCTCCCGAGTGGATGAGATCATCGTGGCCTCCCGAGCTTCCCACTGCAGGCTCCTCGCCAGCGCCAGCGTCTGGAGAGCCCAAGGTCCGCGGGGCGGCGCCAGCCGATGGCGTCACTCCCGCGCCATGAGGCCTCGGTGCCCAAAGAGACCTGAGCTCTTAGCATGACAGACAGTTTCTGGCACTGTTTTAGGTTTACAGTGGCGCTGGGCGAGCAGCAGACCCTGCACTTAACGCCCCCGGGTAGTCCCAGTTCACAGGCTGAGGCCATCCCCACTGCAGAGAAACCTGATCATTGTAGTCACAGCTCAAAGCCCTTCCCACTGACCCAAGCCATGCCTCCAGGATGTGGTTTTTGTGTATTCATATTTGTATGCATATGTATGTGTGTGTGTATGCATTATGTATGTGCACCACGTGTATGCCTGATATGCACAGAGGCCAGAAGGGAATCAAGTCCCTTGAAACTAGGGTTACAGATGGTTGTTGGTCTCCTTGTGAGCGCTGGTAGCCAATTCCAGGTCCTCTGCAAAAGCAGTCAGTGCTCTTAACCTCTGAGACATCTCTCCAGTCCCCAGTGTTTTAGTTTCATCCCTAAGTAGAGCTATTATCTGAAGTCTTGTTTAATGATGTTCACCTGGCCAACAGGCAAGCCCGGCCTCCTTAACGGGGTCCCTTTCATTCAGTCCCTACACCCACGCCAGTGTCTGTCATACTGGGCATGATAAATATTTTGGAAGTGAATGCAAAAAATTGTCAGCTTGGGCAGTGTTGACATTCAAACTCAAGTCTGGCTGGAGGTAAAACTGGGTCTATGCAATGCTTGCTCAATCCATGATCAATAGCTTGGCAAGAATGGATACAGAAATGTATAAAAGACAGACATGGGAATGATTTCCTGTGGACAATGGAAGGGAGATAAATGGCCCCAGAAGGTGTCATGGGGTTTCCAAGGCATTATGTGTTTTCTTTAAAATCTGCACACATGTGCTGCGTGATGGTGGTGCATACCTTTAATTCCAGTTCTGGGGAGGCACAGGCAGGCAGATCTCTGTGAGTTCAAAACCAGCCCGGTCTACAGAGTGAGTTCCAAGATAGGCTCCAAATCTGTCTCAAAAAACAAATAAAAAACTGCATATATTTTTGTATTCTTTCTTTCTTTACCTTCCTTTCTTTCTTTTTGAGACAGAGTTTTACTATGTAGCCCTAGCTCACCTGGACCTCACTATATATAACTGGTTGGCCTGGATCTCACGATCTAGACACTGACCTTGAACAGGCTTGGAGCCCAGCTCTTTCCTACACACCTTAGATTCTTTGTGAACAGGCAAGAAAGTGGAGGCTCACACCAACTGGCTCCTGGGCCAGTCTCAGCTCTGACTCCCTTTCTTGTACAAGGAAAGGAAGGAGGGTTGCTAGGGGAAACGGGATCAGGCCATGCCCTACAAAAGCTGCTGTCATGTAGCTGGAAGGGCGTGTGGATCCTACCATCAGGCCACATCTGAGAAGCTGCCACCCTGTACCCTCAGTGTGGGAGGCATGGTAGGATACAATTGATTCTGGGAACCCAACACTCAGCCTCCCTGTCTTGTCTTAAGTAGATTCATGACCAGCCTTTTCTAGCCACTGGATACTGTGAATATCCATATGTGTAGTGAGAGTTGGCAGATGTCACTCTTAGGACTGAGACTTTCTACTGTAATCTGGAAAATCACCCCAGTGCTATGGCTGTTTGTTTCTCTCTGTGGCAGGCTATTCTGGCTTCACAACTTGGCTCAGCCCCATTCATTTCTCTTATGGTGGCATACACCCGTAATTCGAGAGGCTGAGGCAGGCGGCCTGCCGTGGGTCTGAGGCTGGCCTTGACCACAGGGTAAGACAAGGGAAGCCTTGTGGGTGGCAGTTTGGGGATGCCTGCTTTCCTACCTGCTCCCTGCTGCTCTGGCAGCTCTTAGCTTGGAAGCCCTGGTTCTACGGGATCCTCCTCTATCACAACAACCAGTTGGCTAGAGGGTGGAATCCAATCTTAGCATAAAGATCATGCCTGGGGGTGAGTCACGTGACCCACAACTATCCTGACTTCCTTTCCAGGCCCTGAATCTATGAATGTGGATAAGAGAGCAGGCATGGTAGCACCTCTTCAGCATGGGGAGGCCTATGGGATGACCTCTTGGGGGCATCTATCATCTTGGTTCAGTCTCACCAAGACTATGAGTAGGCCAAAGCCCTCTGCCTCCTTTCCCAGGGCCTCCTTCAGAGTTCCAGTTGTCTTCACTTGTAAGAACAGCCACCAAATAAGGCCCACTTCAGGAAAAAAAAAAAAAAAGGTTGTAAAGAATCAGGGTCACAGAAGGCTTCCAAGAGCACCAGACCCTACCCATGCCACAGAAAGGTAGGCCCAAATAGTTGGCCTACTTTTGTTTCTTGAGGAGCATGAGAGATTATGTGGACCTCCTTATGATGCAGCCTCAGGCTCTGGAGTTAAGGCATGCTCTTGGATTGTGCCCAGCTCCATGTGTCCTGTCTATTCCTTGGGACAGGGCACTGGGAGGGTCCTGCGTGCCAACGATAAGCAAGGAGCACTAAGAGTAGTCACAGCATTTTCCATTGGGGCCACCCTAGGATGATGACGCAATTGGGGCATAGTCAGGCCTCCCCTCTAGACAGCCACTATCCAAGTTGGTGAAGGGTGTCATCTTTCAACCTGGAAACCTATTTCCAAAGAAGATGGGGTGGGATGTGATGGGGGTTGGGGGACAGAGGAGCCAGGATTTCAGTAGCAGCTGTGTCCCTGATTCTCCCCTAGGATTCCAACCGCCCCTCCTCCGTGCTGAGTGCTTGCCATTAAAAACAAACAGTATCATTTGGTTCAATATAAAATGAATTAAAGGAAATTAAACTGCGGGGACCATGTGGTCTGTCTTGTCTGTTGTTGTCTGAGGTTGTTTTTCATCTTTCCCAGTAGGGAACAACAGCTTGGGGGGTGTGGAGCAGGGCAGGACCGCGTAAATAAATAAATAATGTAACCCCCCCATACTAGTGTAGGCCAACATGTGAGAACTCCCAGGTGCCCACTGTGCCCTGTCCCTGCTGTCTCCCTTGGTGGCTGACTGTAGCCTTTAAGAGTCTCCCAGGGGATGGAGTAAAGGGGCAGGCAGGGGGATAAAACCAAACCAAACCAAACCAAAATGATAGCCAGGCCCTTGACACAGAAGAGGGGGTCCTGGGTAGCTGAGGGCTGAGGCTGTGAGTCTGAGGCTGGAATGAGGGTGTGGGGCCTGAGTTGACAGGGGGACTGTTATGACTATGACCCACTGTGCAGAGTAGCGGTGGTTGCCGTTACCCTGTGATAGGTTGGCAGGGGTGTGGGACTGGGACATATGCATGTGCACAGGAACATGTATGCATGTATGCTTGCATGTGTGTGTGTGTGTGTGTGTGTGTGTGTGTGTGTGTGTGTGTGTGTGTTTGATAGAATGCTGAAACCCTGAGTTCTGAAACTAAAGAAATAGGATTTAAGTGTCTGACCCATCACTCACTAACCCTCAGTAAGTCAGTGAGGACCCTTCTCTGTGCTTCAGTATCACTATCTGCCAAGTGGAGCAGCTGAGAATATCTTCCTCACAAGGTGTTATGGGAATGTGTGGATGTTTGAATGAGAATGGCCTCCATAGGCACATATGCTTGAATGCTTGGGCCCTAATTAGTGGAACTGCTTGGGAAGGACTAGGAGGTGTGGCCTTGCTGGAGGAAGTATGTTACTGGGGATGGGCTTTGAGGTTTCAAAAGCCCACACCAAGCCCCAAGTGACTCTGTCTCTCTCTGTCTGTCTCTCTGTCTCTGTCTCTGTCTCTGTCTCTCTGTCTCTTTGCCTGCTGCCTGTGGATCAAGATGTAAAGTTCTCATCTACTACTACAGCACCATGCCTGTGTGCTCCCTGCCATGATGATATGATCATGGACTAACCCTCTAAAACTATAAGCAAGCTGCTGATTAAATACTTCCTTTTGTAAGAGTTGTTCTGGTCACGGTGTCTCCACACAGGAACAGAACAGTAAGTAAGACAGCAGGGAATAAACTCACATACATGAAGCCCCTAGGATGGGCGCAGACACTGGATTAACATATGATACTTACTATGTTACTAATCTCATGGGTCCTCAAGTATATGCCCCTTACATCTGAAAAAGGCCCAGTGTTTCACACTGCTGTTCTGCCACAGAATGCTGTGTGACCCTAGATAAGTTAACACACCTTGCTGAGTTAGCCCATCTGAAATGAAGCATAAGGGTCCTGGGGCAGAGACTAGTGTCCCTTAATGCCCCTTGTTCCCTTCTTTCAACAGAAAACTTTTCACATGGCTTTAGGTTCAACAGCACCGGGTTACAACATGACACTCCCAGAACAGCCTGCTGGTTCATTCATATGGTGGAGCATAAACCAATGTGGTCTAATCCAAAAGGACAGGAGCTAATTTGAGGAGAAGAATATACAGGAACACAAATACAAAAACCCCAAGACAGGAGCATCAGCTGGCAAGAGAGCTCAGTTGGTAAAGGTGCTTGCAGCCAAGTCTGATAACCTGTGTTCTATCTCTGGGACCCACAAGAGATATCCGTATATTCTCTCACTCCCACACACATGCCATGGCAAGTACATGCCCACACACACAAAATCAGTGTAAGAATAATAATAATAAAAACAAGAACTGAAAGGCCCTGACATCATGATGGTAGCACTCTCTCTGTGAGAATGTGGGATTAATAGGAAATCACATGATCCCACAATGCAGGGCTTCCCAGTCACAAATCCAAGGACAAAAATGAGATGCTTTTCATCAGGTTCAATTCTGATAACTGGAATGGGCACTTCCTGTGTTTTCTATCTTTTCCCCCCTATGGTTAGTTTTTTAAGGCAGGTGTAACCTAGACTTGTCTTAAATTCATAGCAATCCTCCTGCCTCAGTCCTCCCTCCACCCCCGCCCAGGTGTAATGAATTTGTACTTTTTACTGAAAGGTTCTAGTTGTTTGTGGGGCCAGGAAGATGGCTCAGTTGGTAAAGCTCTTTCCCCAGTGTCGATGTAAAAAGCCAGACTTAGAGGCAAAGTACTCATGATCCCAGTGAACCCAAGGTGGGAGGCAGAGACATGCAGATCCCGAGGCTCAATGGTCAGCCCACCTAGCCGGGGAGTTGAGTTCTGGACCAATGAGAGATGTTGTTTCAAACAAAAGCTGGATGATACCTGAGCAATGACAGAGGTTCTCTCTCTCTCTCTCTCTCTCTCTCTCTCTCTCTCTCTCTCTCTCTGTCTCTCTCTCTCACACACACACAAATGCACACAAAGAAATAAAAATAATAATTAAAAGTATTTTTACATGTTTGTTTAAGCCCAGGCTGGCCTTGAACTGGAGACCCTCCTGCTGGAATGATGAATGCCCCATTTGTGTGTCTGGATGCTTTCCTGCCTCCAGAAAGCACCACCTTAGTCCCAGGCTGCCATCTTGTATCCTCTTTGCTAATGAGGCCACAGCTTCCACTTCTGCAGTCCTGTACTCTCCTAGGTATCACTGTGAGATGCAGATGTGGTTGACACTTCAAGCCAGGAGGTGGCGGAGATTGTCATCTATCACGTGGGTATGCCTCATCTAACCCAAGGAAAGGCCATATGAGTGAGGGATGGCATTTCCTGGTGGCAGGGGGGACTTTTGCCCATGGCTACAGTGTCATGCCTGCCTAAACTTCCAGGCTATCCTGTAGATTTCAGATATGCTCACCCTGCCACCATTGAGCCTGTTCCTTGAAACAAACCTCTCAAAGCACAAGTGTGCTACTGGCTCTGCTTCTCTGGCAAGAGAATCTGCCTGAGAGGGATCCCTGACAGATTCCCACCAAAGTCATGGAGACTAAACTGCCCACTGCTGCTCAGGCAAAAATAAAACAGCAAGAAGGGAGCTACTGGGCCAACCAATGTCTGGAAAGATGGGCAGTGCTGGAGTCGTGCTCTGGGTCCACATTTAACACTGGAGCCTTTCCAAAAGACAGTGATTTAGCCTTCATTAGGACTGGCTCCTGGCCCCCCCTGAAGATGAGGTACATCACAGTCCTGCTAACACATCAAGAAAGACATTGGAAGTGCAGCTTATATCCAGCCTGGGAGGCAATGCAAACTGCTATAATCAACTGGGAGGGGGGACCCACTGGAATTCTCTATAAGGTGGGAGATACTCACTCCAACGTTTCCATCCTGGACAGCCACATTAGAGAAACCTCTTGCATGTTTGCAAGGGATGTTGGGCATTATATTTGTTATGTTGGTAAAAGATGAAGAAACAGTTTAACCATCACAACTACATTGGGTCAATTAACTTTGGGAGTATTACACAACACTGAAAAAGAATGAACAATGGTGTATGTTCAGATCAGGCACAGTGCTTGCTATGGTCATGACTTCAGGGCACACCCCTGAGGTTTCTGACTCAGGGTATGAGGCAGAGCCTAAGGATGTGTATTTCCTGCTGGTTGCCAGTAGAACCTCGGTGCCAGGGATCAGAATTGAGGTCTTCATACTTGCAAAGGAAGCATTGTCCTAACTGAGCCATCTCCCTAGACCCTGATGGCCATCTTTGAAGTTGCTATATCAATGGTCATTTCCTGGGCAGCAACTGAAAGTGACTAGCAGGGGCTTCTATTATGACCCCACTTTACAGATATGGCAACAAAGGCAGAAGAGGTCAAACACCTGGTAAGTGGCAGAAGGATACTCTGACAGGAAATGCACAGCCTCTGGGTCCCAACTTTCAATTACCACATTGTTCCCTGTGTGTGTTTATCTGGAGCCATCTTCAAGGGTCAATTGGATGGGGAGCTAAGAAAGGCAAGGTGACCTGGAAGAACACCCACCCACCATTGTTTCTGTGTGTACATATGGCTGTAAAAACACTTAAGGATGAGATTTTAACTTCCAGGAGGAGGAGAAACTGGATGTCTAGAGTAGGAAGGGATACACACAGTGCATGTATGTGAGCCTTTGAGCATGTCTGTGTATGTGTGTGAGCATGTGAGCATATGTGTGTGTGTAGGTTTATGTACATATGTGTGCATAAATACAGACACGCTGTTTTGGAGCTTTGACCTTTGAACTCTGTGATTCTATTATCTATTAACAAAATAATTCTATGGTAGTAAAAGGCAGACATCTAGATCAAAGGAGCAAAGAGCTCTTGGAGGGCTGGTCTTGGAAGACAGGTATGATTCTGTCTGGGTTACTGTGACAAGGTGTCACAGAGAAGATGGCTTCAAGACAAGAAACTTCTTTCTTTTTAGAAACAGGATCTCACTATGTAGCCCTGGCTGATGAAGAACTTGCTAGACCAGGCTGTCCTCAGATTCAGGGCTCTTCTGCCTCTGCCTCCTGAGTGCCCAGATCAAAGGCGTGCACCACCATGCCCAGCTCATGAAATCAGTTCCTCATGGTGCTGTAAGCCAGAGGGCCAAGGCCACAGTGTCTTTGGATACCTGCCTCCATGTCTAGGGATGGCTGCCTCCTACTGCTACCTCCACACCCATTTATATCCCAATTTCCTCTTGATATAAGATACTAATAAGTTCATACTAGGTCAGGGCCCTCCCTGTGACCTCCTGCTATATCTGAACTCAAACTATCCACTTTGCAACTGCATATTTTAAACACTTGGTCCCTATCTGAAGGTGCTGTATCAGACAAAGAATGAGGGGTGGGGCTTGAGGTGGGCCATGGTCCCACTCTCTCTTTGCTTCTTTACTATCTACATCATGTAACCAGTCACCTCAAGCTCCCTCTGCCACAGTGAAGGACAACTTCCGTCCCCATGACTTCTCCACTATGGACTCTATACTTGACCCATAAGCCAGAATCCAACCTTCCACTCATGGGTTGCTTTGGTCCGATGTTCTATCACAGAAATGTAACAAACACACCTCCTTACTTCATTCCTCCTTCAGAGACTATGCCTGGAGCTGTGCGATGGCTCAGTGGGTAAAGGCACCTGCTATCAAGTATGAGGTGCTGAGCTCCATCCCCAGGACCACATGCAGACCGAGCAAACAGACACCTGCAAGTTGTCCTTTGACCACCACCATGTGTGCTGTAGCATATGTACATATACACACTAAATAAATATAAAAATGCAAATATACCCACATGCTGAGGTATGGGTTATGATTTCAATATGTAATTTCTGAGGTACGTGTTTCAGGATGTCACATTAGGGGCTGACCCAGGGACATAAGCAGACAAACACTTGACCCATTCTTTCATAGTTTCAGCAGCATTGCTAAGTAGGGCTGGATAGCTGCCCATCCTCTGTCAACTAGACACACCAAATATATCACTTGTCCCCATAGGCTCATGGCTATCTATAATGAAAAAGTCATTTACCATATTAGTGGGTTGTTGAATTAAACCCAATTCTAAGAATGTTCTAGAATATTACCATCCAGCAGAAATTTTGGCAATGGTGGTAGGGATAGAACTCGGACTACCACACATATTGGACAAGCTCTCTGTCACTGAGCTCTGGTCCTAGCCCTGGAG
The DNA here is from genome assembly GCF_003668045.3 of Cricetulus griseus. Taxonomy (NCBI): domain Eukaryota; kingdom Metazoa; phylum Chordata; class Mammalia; order Rodentia; family Cricetidae; genus Cricetulus; species Cricetulus griseus. Next base: position 98,123,619 of record NC_048597.1, read on the forward strand.
ACATTGTATCTGTGTTGGCTGCACAGGGGCAAACTGCAACTTGAGCCGATGTGGCTGGTGCAGGAGAGGAACATCTAGAATGCAGCTAGCTCACATGTAGAGAACACAGGCGACCTGTATCCGACACACGGGGCCAGCACAGTTCTAGAAACTTGGGCCAAGAGCACTCAAAAAAACAAAGGCAGTGTGGACTAGCCAATTGCTTCCTTTTATTCCTAATAACATTAGGGGTTAGAGTAGATGGTATCATGTGAATTTAGGTTACTTCATCAGCCTCTTAATTAGGGACAGGGTGGGTGTGGGCATGAGGACTGATGTCTGTGGTCCCAGAACTCAGAAGGCTGAGGCAGGAGGATTAAGAGCTCCAGACTAGCCTAGACTACATAGTGGGACCCTGTCTCAAAAGGCCAGAGACAAGGGCTGATCAGATGGCTCAGCGGGTAAAAGGGCTTACATCCAAGCCTGATGACCCGAGTCCAATCCTGGGAACCCACACAGTGGAAGGAGAATAGTGACTCCTGCAAGCTGTCTTCTGACCTGCAAATGTGCTCGTGTGCTCTTCCCCCCATAAATAAATATAATACAAGATTAGAACAAAACAAATCATGAACAAACAAAAAGACAAGAAACAACAGAATGGCAAGACAGGTGTATTGTAGAGGAGTGAGTGGCCAGTGGTTAGGAAGATGTCTACTCAGTTTTACAGCTTCCAGATGCAGTGTGGCCCTACAAGCAGAGAGGCCCTTGAACCATCAATAAACCAGAACAACACAGGACCATGGGGATGGGGAGGCTGGCCCAGCTTTAACCCTGACAAGCAATTAGGGTAAGGGTCTTCTTCTCAACTCATGGCAACCACACTGTGCTTGGGACAGAAACTCCTAAGACATGAGGTTCCTGAGCACCAGAGCTCACACTCCAGTGGAGGTGACGCAGAGTGGGGCAGGGGTGGCAGACAATAGATGTAGATAAAACAATAGGATACATACAAGGAGGAAGAGTCCATGCTGATGATAGGGTGAGTCAGGGTGGTGGAGAGTGGAATCATGGGAAGGACACAGCCCTGGGAACAGCAGGGTGATGCTGCCCCAAGCAGAGGGGATGGGAAGTATGAAGGGCCTGAGAAGGAGAAGGCAAAGCCCCCAAGGAAGCTGTTCTAGGTGGCAGGAGGGAGAAATTATGGTAAGGAGAGAGGTGGGGAAGAAGTCAGGTCTGGCAGGCCCAAGATACATGAGTTGTATATATTATATGTGGTTAATTAATTGATTAATTTGATGTGGGCAAGCACTCTACCAGTTTACACCCCCAGCCTATTACATGGGTTTATGATGACAAATGACAGTTCACCTCAGGGTGTGTGGTGGCTTACACCAAGAATCCCAGCACCAAAGAGGCCAAGGCAGGAGGATTAGGAATTCAAAGCCAGCCCATGATACACAGTGAAACTCTAAGAAACAAACCAATGAAAGCAACGGCAGCTCAGGACACCAGGCCAGAGTGACCGTTTGCAGTTGAGGGTGAGGGTCAGTGGCCGCCATCTTTAGCTCATTTGGGCCACCATCTTTAACCCAAGGATCCCAACTCACCAAGGAGCCCCTCTGTGAGGGTTCCTGACAGACCCTGTCATGCTAGGAGGCATGAGGGAATTTGGGAATTGGTCACAGCAGAGGGATGATTAAGAAGAGGAAGAAAATGAAGACACTCCCCAATCCCCCAGGCAAGGTGGCTCACCCAGCTTCATGTCAGGCCATCAAACGGGGCCAAATACTGGAGGCCTCCAATATCATAATTGCAATATTCAACCAGCCCGCTCTCTCAGTGGATGGCATGGAGGCCAGCACAGGAGCATCTGTGCTGAGGGCCATTAGGGGTCCCTGACAGATGTGTCCCCCCACCACCCACCCCATCCCAGCTGCAGAGGAACACCCGTGGCTTTCTTCCTCCCAGACAAGGATTGATGAGGATTCTCGAGAGCTCTCAGACAGGCAAGGAGAGGCTGCAGACCTTTTCCCAGCCTGCAATTTATCTTGGGAGGGCCATTCACATCACTTGTTACAGGCTGGATCACGCTCTGACCTGGCACATTAATCTCCCCGAATAAAATAATAATCATCAAGGAAGGAGCTGGACAGTTGCCAGGGAGGCATTAATAACTGTCACCACACCTCAGAGGTACGAGAAAAGGTGTCAGGGCCCACCCCCACCCCCTGGTCCAAAGCAGTGCCATGTGAAGGGGAGGGAAGACACACTAGCCTGGATTGGGGGCAGACAGGGATTTTTGTATCCACAGACCTGACTCTTAACTAGTTCAGAAGAGCTCAATAAACAAATCCAGGAAACTAAATTTACTCAGAAAAACCATATCTGCATTCCTACACACAAAAGGTCCCAAGTGGCATTACTCACAATGGCCAGAAGTTGGGAAGCACCCCAAAGTCTCTCTCAAAGGGCAAACGGCTGAATGAATGGTGGTCTGTTCAGTGTGGGATGGGAACCAGTCATGGGGAAAAAAATGAAGGCTGAGCCATGCTAAAGTGTGGTGGTGGTGGTGTGTTTTCTTGTGTGCGTGCTCATATGCATGTGTGTGTATGTGCGGTTGGCGTGTGTGTGTGTGTGTGTGTGTGTGTGTGTGTGTGTGTGTGTGTGTGTGTGTGTGTGTGTAATGCACTAATATGAGTGTGGAGTTCTCTGCCAGAGAGGACAGGTCTTAGGAGTTATCCTCTATTGCTTTCCCCCTTTGCTGCCTGTGTCCTGCAATTCTGGAGTTATAGGCACTTCGACCATATCTGACTATGCTTGTGTTACTGGGATTTGAATCCAGGACCTCCTGCCTGCAGAGCAAGTTCTCTTACTCATTGAACCATCATTTAACCCTGTTTTTTTTTTCCTTTTCTTTTGAGTAAGGTCTTACTGTTCCCAGGCTGGCCTTGAGCTTCGACCCTCCTGCCTCTGCCTCTTTAGGGCTAGGATTACAGGTGTATGAGCTGTGCTAGCCCATGCTACAATGCAGATGAACTTGAAGACATACATGAATGTTGGTTAACAGCTAGGACTTGATATGTGGGAACTATGCAGAGTGGGCAAATCCACAGACAGAAGGCAGATTAGGGCTAGTGGGAGAAGCCTGGGGTGACTGCTTAGTGAATACAGGCTTCCAACTGGGGTGATGGCAATGTTCTGGAATTACACAAGGGTGCTGGCTACACTGTCACTGCATGAAATGTCACAGAATTAATGACACTCTTTTAAATGATTAGTGGTTAATTTTATGTGAATTTTACCTTAAATAAAATATTTTAACTGCCCTTGCCTTATGAAGCATCTGTGAGCAGGGATGGCTGAGAGAAGGGCCCTGCTTGTGAAGGGCTGAGCCACACTCCCTCTTCAGTGGCTGGCCTGTGGTCACCAAGAGGCCTGAAGTCTTTGCCATGTTACTTATATTAGTCTGTGAATGAGAAGTCAGAGCACCCCCTTCCATCCATTCTCCCCTCCCTCCCTCCCTCCCATCCCCCTCTCTCTCTCTCTCACACACACACACTCCACATGTTTCTGATGTATAGAGATGCTGTGGCCCAACAACAAATAAGCTAGATGCATTCATTCCCTTCTAGGAGTTTTGGATATAGAGAGGAAAATGAGATGAGCCATCACATTCACTGTCTGAAAAGGCTGCCCTGACCACAAGGAACAGAACAAGGAGGTCAGAGAGGAGAAACTGAGAAAGGCCACTTGGGTTCCATGGCAGCAAAGTTTAGGGTTCAGCAGTGAAACTGTAGGAGGCTCGACTTTGGAGTCAATTAAGATACAAAATGGACAGAAGTCAATGGCTGCCAGAAGAAGCAAGGAAAAGTGTTCAAGATCATTCTCAGGTTGTGAACATAAACCATGGTCATGGAGGCCTATGTCCAGAGATCCAAAGCAGCTAGAAGGCATCCAGGCTTGGAGGAGGTCCTCTGCCCGTTCTTGGAAACCTGCCCCTAGTTTGCCTCAGCCACAGCTGTGCTGGGGAAGCCTTCCACAGGTGGCCATAGTCCGGGCTTCCCTGGCTGACAGCTGGATGGATGGGGGCCGGGGGAACCATGTGCCCAGAGGACCATGTGTTTTGAATGAAGTTCACTTAATGGCTGTCCCCTAAGCTACATGGGGGCTGATTCAGAAGTGGAACTTGGCAGACCAGACCCCTCTGCCAGGGACAAGAATGGAAGAATTCCAAAGGACAAGGCACATGACAGTAGACACTACTAATGTGTCACCACAAATGATGGACCATGAGCCATTGGGAGGCCCTCCTGCCTCTGGTGTCACACTCTATGCCATCAGCTTACTGTCTGAAGCAGGTGGGCACAGTGTCTATGTCCACCCACAGTAGAAAGCCACAGTGCTTAGACCTGGGGGTTACTTGAGGGTGACTTCTAGTTGCTTGGAAGTCATAGGAACAGGCTTGACTGCTTTTCTGACTGTATTCTTAGGCAAGTCACCAAACCACCCTGTGCCACAGTCACCACAGATGTGAGAAGGGGTGACAGTCATGTCAAAGTGAGATCAAGTCCACAACCAGCAAATGCCAAGTGGCCCACAGGTGCTTGACAGTGGTTGCTCCTGATAGGAGCCAGAATGGGCAGGAAAAATGACCTCGATTGACAGTCAGTTCTCTGGAGTCATTTAGCATCAAAGGCAAGCTCTGGTAGGGATTCTGCCTCTCCTGCCTGCCAGGCTGACCCTGCAGACTATGTACATCCAGGAGACTCCAGCAGTGACAGGTGATCCAGTGTATGGAAGGAAGGGGCATAGCTGTGTCTGCTAGCTTCAGCCCCAGCTCCTCCCCAGCCTGAACTGCTGTGCTCCAGGTTTGGCTGTGGGACAAGAGGAGGGTCATGAAGGAGAAATGCCCTGTGCCTTCAGGTGGCTGGTTGAGGCCTGTGTTCCTGTAGGAAGTGCCCTACTTTGTTCAAGCAGCTAGCGGCTGCAAGCTATTCCTGGCTGAGGCATATGGACTCCACAAGACGGAGAATATGACTCTTGAATTCTCACTGACTGGACCTATTAGAGCTTGGGAGAGACAGGATTTCCTGGAATACAAAGCCACCACATGTAAATACAAAGCCAGGACTCTGCACCATCAGGAAAAGCTCTGGATTAGGCATCATGAAGATTAAGTCATATTGGTGCAGGTGGAGCTCCCCAACCCAAAACTACGGCATTCCAAAGGCCCGAAAGTCTGCAACTGAGCTCAGACATGAAGAAATACATAAGCGGAAAATTCCACCTTGACCTCCCATGACACACTGCAATGGAAAGCAAATGTGCCAACAATATTGTCTGAAGCCACCTTCTCGCCATGTGGGCGAGACAGGTGAACTCCATGTTTATACACAGATACATTCCCAACATACCTCATTATGAATATGCAGATAGTCTAAAAACTGAATTTTGGATGGAGGACAATGAACTTGTACCATGTAGCATTCCTTGTGCAGTTTCCTATGCACCAGGCTCAGGCAAAGCACTTTCTCTCTGCCCAAAACCAACAGTTTCCTACAAGGTCAGCACTTCTAATGGAAGGCACGATTTCCATCAGTAGACAGGTAGGAGCTCAGAGAGGTTTCCTTATCCACCTAACATTATACAGAGCAGACAGGAATCCAGCTGGATTCAGACGAAAATGTGCCTGAGGCTGAAGTCCTTGTGTCTAACCACAGGCCAGGCTGATTTTTTGAGGTCACATTCATGGTCCCTATAGGAATGGCATGAACTAGACAGATAGAGGGCCATGGCTATTACGGTCTGGGCAAGTCGGGAGAGGTGGCTCAGGGCTCCTTTATGCCTAGTGGTTCCTTTTCTCACTTCCCTCTCTCTGTGTCTTTATGCTTCCTGACCCTGCTTTAGGGCACAGAGATATGGCCTCATCCAAGAACACCTCAACATCTTATGGTTTGGACTTACCCGAGTCAGTGCATGGTGGGGAGAGAAAGGCAGCTGCTCAAACTTTAACCCCTAGTGAGTTGGGTCAGTTGTCACTCAAGACTGAAGGCCAATTCAACCTGTTATCCTCAGAGTGAGTGACAGTGACAGTTCTCTTTCTAAAGGCCATTCCTCAAGAACTCTTAATCCTGAAGTATTTCCCTCTTGCATACTACAAAGCATTACTGCTCCCACTTCCCCATTTGTCCACGACAGGCATTACTAGTGGATCACAGAGCCCTTTCTCCTCTGAGAATCAGTCATATTTACAGAAAAGAATTCATGGAATGTACAGCATCAAACACCGTATCACTCTTTACTGAGAGATGAAGGACCCAGGCATATGGACAGGCTTTGCATCTCTCCCTCAGGCAAAATCAGATGAAAATTCTATCCAGGAAAGCTGTGAAGAAAACATACTGAAGGGTACAGATGCAGGGACATCATGGTGGGCAGAGGGCAGTGTTGCATTAGCTCTTCTCCAGTTCTCTCCTCCTCTGGGAGGTGCCTGGAACCCACACTTACCCAGAGACTAGGGTCTGGGGTGGAAGTAGCCAGCGCTTACCTTGGACTTGACAGCCAGGATGATTTTAGGCAGGGCCACGATGAGGCACTTGAGGGCAATGGTGATATACTTCAGCACAAAGTCGGCAATCCCCACGATCCACAGCAGGTCAAAGAAATCCAGTGTCTCCAGGTTGGGCTTCAGGAATATGAGGCTGGGGGAGCGTTCGGAGAATCAGTCTCTCATTTAGACCCTGGTCCTATCATCTTTCACTCACTAGGGGGCCTTGCAAATATCACCAACAGAAAGCACACTGACCTTGTAGTCACACCTGTGTGGTCTGCTTCTCCATCTACCACTGACCTGTGTGTGACTTTAGATGGGACTGTCAATCTCCCTGAGCCTTAGTTCCCTTAAGGGTTAAATGACGATATCAGCCTGGAGCATCATAAAGGTAACCCCATTTGCATTTTCTTGTATGTATTCATGTGTGTTCAGGTGTGTATGTGTGTACAGATGAGCACCTGCATGTATGTGGAGGTCAGAGGTCAACTTTATGTGTTCCCCAGAAGACATCCACCTTTTTTTCTTTTTATTGATACAGGATCACTTGCTGACCTGGAACCCAGCAATCAGGCGAGGCTGGCTAGCTGGTGAGTCCCAAGGGTGTGCCCCTGCCTCCACCTCCTCAGTGCTAGGGTTCTGGAAATCAAACATTGGTCCTTGTGTTTGCCTACTAAGTACCACTCCTCCATCCTACCACCCTCCCCTTTAGTTTTACGTATCCAAAATAGTCTTCATAGGAAGGAGGGAAGAGGAGGCATGGAGGGGGAAGCCCTATGCCCTGTGCTAAGGTCCTTCAGGGATCTCATTAACCCTCCCACCATAGGGGCTCTGCAGTGAGCATGGCTTAACCACACTTCAGACACGAGGGCCGAAACTCAAGGTCACAAGATAACCATCCAAGGGTATTTAGTACCAGACAGACTTGCATTCACATCTAGGCTAGTCAAATCAACTCAGTGTCACCAGCTAATCAGGGCCCATTGTCTCTTCCCTACCTTAACTGCCAGGCCTGGATGATCACAGATGTACTACAGATGCTGCCGTGCAGTGGTGACAATGGCAAAAGAACTCTTGAGGCCTGTACTGTCATCTACCCCCATTTTTCTGATAAGGAGACAGAGTCATGCAATTGGCAAATGTCAGAACAGGGTCAAAAGAATGAGACGTGGTGAACAATGCCCTGGGGAACTGTGAGAGAGGCTACAGGGGAAAAGGCAGAAGGCCTTTTACCTCAGCTGCATTTTGTTCCCTGGATTGTTCATGGATGTGATTTCGTGCCTCTTGTGACAAACATTTACATTTAATTCATAAGACTGTTTATTCTTTTAGGATGTGAGGACATAGCTATAGAACCCAATCTGGTGAAAAGATGAGCTGAGTGCTGTCCTCAGTGTGCCCTGAGGATATGGCCTTCTGCCTTGCTTTGTGCTTTCCCAGATACAACCTACAGTATGTGCCAGACAACTGTGTTTAAATTGGTCTGTCCTGGGAAAGTTCTGGGAAAGGGCTGCTCTGTTGATATTTCGTACGTGTTTACTGGTGTTTATTTACAAGTTTTTCTGAACTCAAACATCCTTCCTTGGATCACTGCTTTCTTCGTTGCATACCTATATAAAAGTACACTGAAAGTCAAGTAAGGTTGTGTGCAGCATTACACAGTAGTAGACTGTAATCTGCCTCATTACTTCAGGTCCTCAGATCCCACATCTAGCAGACAAGGTTGGCCGAAAAGTCCACAGCAAGGGACAAAGGTGGACGTGTAAAAGGAATGCTGCCAATTAATCCATGCTGCACATTGGAGCTACTCTGTGCAAACCTGTGTCACCTGTGCATGACCAGACACAGGCCCATTGCATCTGTCTGTGCCAGGCAGGTTACAATTCCATTTGCCTGTATATGATCCTGTAAGCTGCAAACCTATAGTACCTGGGCTTAGGAAGGATGCAAACCCATTTCACTTGCGCAGGACTGGGCAAGTGCAAACCCATTTCACCTGTGCAAGACTGGGCAAGTGCAAACCCATTTCACTTGGGCAAGACTGGGAAAGTTGCAAACCCATTTCACCTGTGCAATACTGGGCAAGTTGCAAACCCATTTCACCTGTGCAAGACTGGGCAAGTGCAAACCCATTTCACCTTTGAAGGACCAGGCACGCTGCAAACCCATTTCAGCTGTTCACAGTCAAATTGCAAACACAATGTTTAGGGCTTTGCTTTTTGAATTTCACGCTCAGTTGCTATACTTATCTCACTGCAGGCACACAACAGATAGTTTCCAAACTGATCCCGGTCCATGGCCCACACTTTGGCTCTGCTCTCCAACATCCCATTCATAATTTTAACAGGAATAAAAACATCTTGGCTCCCTCTGTCATTCCAATCCTGCCCTATTTACTTTGTTCATCTCAACTCATTTCACCTTCCCATAGGTCCTAGGAAGGATGACACGGGTACAAAGCTTATCCTGTTCCAAGTTGAGGGTACCTCGGTACAGAGAGGTGCAGGCATCTGATCATGCTGCCTCAGCTACAGTGTGACACTAGGATCAAAGCCAAGATGGTAGGCACTGGCTCCTTTCCTCTCTTCTTGCTAGGTTAGAGGCTCTGAGCAAGGGGCCAGCAAGGCTCCTGCCTGCCTCCTCCATCACTGGGAAACTCACAGCAAACATGGAGAGCTGTTTTCTAAATGCCTGGGAAACCTAATGGAGGGCACAGAGGGGTATGGAGTAAGGCCCATACTCTAGCATCCTGAGAATCCATGCTGGTAGCTCCTCATGACGACTTCAGGGCCCTTCCACAATCACAGCTCTGTCTCTGCGGAACTTCTTGTTCCAGCTTCAGTGGCCATTCTTGGCCACCAGGGACAAGTCTAAGGCACTGACCTCATTCCTGGAATCTGCTCTCACCCTTTTCTGGGGACCCTGACTTCACTAGCTGACCTCCACTTCAGGTAGACCTTGCTGCTGAGACATGGCCTTCCTATGTGACTCAAGCTGGCCTTGAACTCACCATCCTACCCTTTGGCTTCACCCATCCTAGTGCAAGGATAACAGGTATGTGCCCCCTCTGTCTGGATGGCTTTTCTTCTTTGCTTTTGGTAGTAGTAGTGGTGGTGGCGGATGCAGCAGCAATACAAAACTGTTTCCCAACGGCCAAACCCCAAGTTCACTCATCTCCAAAATTGTCTTTGCTTGTTAATGTGTTTACTGTGACTTTATTACAAGTTTGTCCTTTGGGCACCACCAAGAATGGCAGTGATTACATATAAAATATTAGGAGAAAGAAGAGGGATATTAGTATTTTTTTACTATTTTTTAGAGATTTATTTATTTAGGTGTGTGGATGCGCACCCCTGCATGAGTTTATGTGTAACACCTTCATACAGATGCTCATAGAGGCCACGGAGCATCAGATCTCCCAGAACCAGAGTTGTAATCTGCCTGGTGGGTATGCTGGGGGACTGAGCCTGGGTCCTCTATAGGAGTAGGAAGCTCTAACCACTGGGCAAGCTCACTAGCCTCTATTTATTTATTTACTTATTTATTTTTGGGGTGTCTTACTATGTAGGCCATGCTGGTAGCTCAAGGTCATCCCAAAACACATCCTGAGCTTGAATACATGAGATCCTGTCACAAAACAAACAAACAAAACAAACAACAAAAAACACCAAAGCGCCCAGTCTCAAGTACTTCATCACAGTACTTAGAAACCACAGGCTTTGTGAGGCCTCTTTCCACTGTAACAACATGAGTTGCTGCCCTATTGGGCAGCATAAGACAGTGGCTGTGAGAACTACTCATACAACCAGAGACTGGTGGCACCAGAAGGGACAAGGTCTTGACCCTGTGCCTTTTCTCCTGCTCTCTCTGCCAGTCTCCTGTGCTGACAGTTTGACTTGGTCCTGGTCTGATGGAGGCAATGAGTCTCCATCCGAGAACATGATGATGTCTAGAAAACTGCATGAGTGGGAAACTGGTTCCAGCTGCCGGGAAAGCCCATCTCCTCTGCCCTTCAGCAGGACCTTAGCATTTGGGACCACGGGACCAGTGCAGGGCATGACAGTATGGATGCTTAGACTGCCAATACTGCTCTGAAGGATGCCCCCCTTCCCCCGCTGCCACAGGCAGATTTTCATAGTGAGGGCGGCTGTGATCCACAATCCAAGAGGCCACCTTGAGTCTGCACCCTGTCCAGAGTTCAACCCTCCCCCCTCCCCCCACAGGAACCCTTCTGATGTCACCCTGCAGTGAGAACATGCTGGTGAGATTCTCCTAGCCTAAGATTTCCACTTTTTCACTCCACCCACACTACCACTCTTTATCCTTAACAAACTGTTGCTGTTAAAACATCCACCCCCTCAGGAAGGGATGCCGGGACATGTGTATGTTTTTCCAATTGTGGTAAAACAGGAGTAGTGGGAAATCTCCTCCCTCCATCATGTATGTGTGTGACTTCACAGACACATTCACACTGTAGACAGCTCTCACTGCCATCCCCGTCTCCTCTCACAAAACCCCAGAACCTTTTAAACAACAGGCCATCACCTTCTGTCCCCCAGTCATGTCAGCCCTTCCCCTGCCCCCCCCCAGCTCCCTTGTCTTCCCTACCTCTGCTCCTCTCTCCTCCCCTTCCCCGCTCCCTCTCTCCTTCTTTGAGACAAGGTTTAACTATGTGGCCCATACTAGTCTCCAACTTGAAATCCTCCTGCCTCAGCTTCCTTCTGTATCTAAATAATATTTTGGATACACAGTCATCCCTAGGTGCATATGGAGTATTTGTTCCAAGGCACCCCAAAGATGCCTAAATCTAAGAACTCTTGTCTATGATCTGCAAATAATCTCACACACCCTCACCAGCCAGACTTTAGAGGACTCTTAGTACCCAATGCTATGCAAATGTTATGTAAATATCATGTAAATAGTTGTCCTGCTTATGGTTCAAGGAGTAGCAACCAGGACAGGGACTGTATGTACTAAGTCCCAACTTAACTGTTTCCTGAGTATTTTTTATCTGTGGTTACTGCTACACGGGTGCAGAACCCACAGCTATGGAAAGCCAATAGTTCAATAAAATTATTACTAAAGTTAATACCACATGGTCTTATTCTTATTCTTCTCCTTCATGTGACAACTGGAAAATGTAAAGTTGCATATCCACTGGTGTCCTCTGTATGTGGTGTGTGTGTGTGTGTGTGTGTGTGTGTGTGTGTGTGTGTGTGTATGTGTGTGTGTGTGCATGCACACAACAGATGGAATTTGAGTTTAATGAAGTCCTGAGGCTGGCATCCTTGTTCATTTGCAGTATTCACCTGTGCACCCCATGGCTGGAGATGCCCCATCTCACCTGCTGTAGAGTTGCTGGGAGCTGAAGGTGTAAAGGACATACAGAGTGTTCCCTGCCAGGAAGGCCAGAATCCACAAGATGACCAGAACTGATCTCTTCTCCTGCATACAAAGTAAAAGTGCAGTGAAGCCAATGGTGCATATAATGGGACTTTCTAGAATGTTCCATGATCAGTGGAAACTTCACTGTCTCAAAGTTTTGAAGGAAGAAGAGCTGGTAGTGAGGGAAGGCTGCTGGTGTCTTACTAGCTCACTGGAACCCAAGGAGTAGCCACACAGAAGGTGACAGGAAGGTGGATGCCTCCTTGGAGAACCATCTAGAAAGGTCAGAGCTTACATTCATAGTATACTCTGGAGTGACATGGGATAGCTGTACTCCCATTGGTTTCAAGTCACCTGGGAGCTGCCCAACCCTGGGGCAAGCTACTTAAATAGGTCCATAACAGCAACTACCTCATAGGTTCCTAAGAATGAGTGTACATACATTACTTAAGAGTGCCTGGCACAAGTGTCCAGAATGTTAACTGGACACATACTGGGCATGGTGGCCCACAACTGCAATCCCAGCGCTCAGAGGTAGAGCCAGAAGGATCAGAAGTCTGAGGTCATCCTCTGAGACATACCAAGTCTGTGTGAGACCCCTCTCAGAACAAGCAAAGCAGAGTTAGTGAGATGGCTTTGTAGGTACAGTAGCTTGCCATCAGGCCTGGGGACTTGAGTTGGATCCCAGGACCAACACAATGGAAGGAGAGAACCAACTCCCAAAAGTTGTCCTCTGACCTCCATGCATATGCTGTGACATGTGCCCCACCCGAGGAAATAAATTACTAAAAATTAAACAAAACAACAAACAACAAAGCAGTTAAGTAACTTGCTCAAAGACATCATTTAGAGATGAAGGTGCAGTTAAGAGTTAGGTGGTGAAAACTGGGAGTGTTAGCCATGCCTTTAATCCCAGCACAGAGAGGCAGGCAGATCTCTGACAGTTTGAGGCTAGCCTGGCCTACATAGTGACACCCTGTCTCTCACATATGCAAGGCTTCTTTGTTTTTGCCCAGCAGCTCCTGGGCCTGACAGTGATCTCAGAACACTGCAGAGAAGGGCATGCTTCTGCCCCAGTGCCCTGGGAGGCAGTGCCATTGACCCTCCAAAGCCAGTTACTTCCTGACCCAGGGTGGCTGCTCTGCTGGAACAGATGAGGTCATAGCTTTTCCACTGACCCTTCCTTGTGGTTTTGGTAAATGCTCCACTCACACTGTCTCAGACCTGACCTGGAATCCTGTGTCTGCTGCAATGCACATTTCCAGAGGAGCAGACAGACCTATTTCAACCCTCCCATTATTCCAGGAGTCAAGGTTAATGAGGGGGCGGGGGGGGGGGGGGCATCTCCAGGGGCCGGGAAATGGTTCAGTAAGTGCTAGCTGCACCAGCATGAGTTTGATTCCCTGGCACCCATGGAAGAAGCCAGATGTGGTGGTGCCTGTAGCTTCACTGGGGAGGCTAAGATAGCAGCATCCCTGGAATTCACTGGCAGCCATCCTGTCCAATCAGTGAGAGGCCCTGTCTCCAGAGATATGGTGGGCAGCAATGGAGGGAAACAGTATAGAGTACACAGATGCTGATCTCTGGCCTTTGCACACATGCAGCTATGTATGCATGCACACACATACCCAGAAACCACCTCCAACCAATAGACAAGTCTTGTCAGTGAGATTTACTCACTTGGCAGCGCCCCCCCCCCAATAAATGACAGCTCCCAGCTTGGTTTGGGAAGGTCCCACAGAGGCAGGAGCTGAAGGACAAGAAGAAGCCAGATTCCTAAGCTTAAGGCTGGTCATGGCAGCCATGTTCACAGAAAAGAAAACACACATGTACAGTGTGTAATCCTGGCACTCAGGCTGAGGAAGGAGGATTGCAAGTTCAAAGCCAACCAAAACTATGCTGAGAGTTAGAGGCCAGTCTGGGCCACATGGTGAGACTATGTCTCCTCCATACACACCCGCCTCAAAACAGAATATGCATGTGTAGACATAACTCATCTATGTATTCATGGAACATTCCAGGAGGCTTACCCATGGATAGGCATCCTCTTGGCTCTTAACACCTAAGCCCAGGCACCATGATAATGACATTGCATTGACACAAGTCTAGTCCCCAAAGTCCCCCTCTATGGGGTGAGTCACTGTAGTTTTCTTATCAGACAGGTTTGCATGAAGATGAGACAGAGAGGGTCATCTCCAGCCCTGGACCTCACAAAGGGGGCCTTGGATGAATCCATGCTTTGGGTAGAATACAGGTGCTGTCCCAGGGTCACTTGCTCTGCAGAAAGCAGCTTTGCAAAACAGATCAATTTAGTGTTTCCTACAGGCCAGACACCATGTTCTACTCCTTCTATGCTTTATCTTATTTAATTGCTTCAATGGGTCTGAGTTGGGAGAGTGCCTTAACTTAAGAAGGCGTGATATTCTGAGGTACCCACTGCAAGTTGAAAAAAGATCAACGACAATACTTTGGACATACCCAGCCTGCTGAACAGCCCTGCTTAGTAGCCCAACACATTGTAGCTTGTTGTTTGTCACCCCTCTGGGCCAGCTAGGAGTGGGCCTGGAACTCTTGGCCTTCAGATATTCCAGTTCACTCTTCTGAGTCCTGGGACTCAACTGCCGAGACTAGCTCAAGCCAGATGAATGTGTTGCTTTGCCATTGTCATAAAGATGAGCTAGTGGGACTTGAGGTCTCCTAAGCTGGGGAGCAATGGAACCCCTTTTCTAGAGAGGAGCCTATGGCTAACAGCTCTAAGGTACCTACTGTGGGCCTGAAGATGAATGAAGTTATTGACAGCTCAAGGCACCTGCTGTGGGTCAGACAATGAGCAGAATTGTTGTTTTTTTTTAATTGTGTGTGTATGAGAGAGAAAGATGTATGTATCCATGACTGCAGGTGTGCATATGCCACAGTGTACATGTGGAGGTCAGAGGACAACCCTGGTGTAGGTCTTCACCTTCCACCTTGTTTGCTACTCTGACATTGACCTAGACAGACCTGTGTCAGATCGCAAGTCTGCACAGCTGTGAGACAGAAATCAATCACTCTGGCAGCCACTCGGGACTCACCTTCAATGACACCTGTTCCCGGAGGGTGGAGTTTGCATAGGCGAAAGTGCTGGCCATCCCAATGCACACAGCAATGCCTGTAGGAGGTGCAAGGTGACATGGGGAACATGCTGGCTGCCACCCACTCAGACCTCTCCAGCCTATCCCAAGACCCTGAGTTAATACTGAAAAAAATCATCTAACATGTCCCTTGAGTTGGCAAGCTAAGAATTGAGGGGAAAAAGACCAATTTCCAGGGATTAGGCTACAAGGCACATCAGCAAGAATGCTGAGTCCCTCATTTGGGGAGAGGGTTTAGAGGGGTCAAAGAGAGAGAGAGAGAGAGCTGTGTGGTGTGGTCAGACAAGAGTTCATATTCCAGCTCTGTCACTTCTGTTGTGTGAGTACAGGCAAATCACTGACCCTCTCTGAGCCCCAGTTCCATCATCTGTGTGATGGACAGACAGAAAGCTAACAGCACCCACCTCACAGAAGGGCAGTGTACACAGGTAACTTCTCCAGCAGTGACTCTGTGGGATATATAACCATGTCTACTCTAGAACAAACCTGAAGATATTTGTAATATAGACACAGGAGGCTCGGGTAAGGCAAATAACACTAAGGGAGTAGATGAAACTCTTAGGCATCAGGCAGAAGGGATAATGGTATTGAACTAGATTCCACAACTCATGTAATCACCCTGTCCCCAGTCTGTAGCCTGGGCTCCTTCCTGTGGAATGACTTGAACTACTGTCAAATCCTACTGTGTTACTTCCCATAGGACTAAGACATGATTGGCTTAGGACTGATTTTTTTGTGTTAGATTTTCTCTAGGACCTTTCAGATTGACCAAATAGAGGCATTTCTCTTCATTAGAAACTGGTAAGAATGGTAACTAGTCTTCTTTTCTTTCTTTCTTTCTTTCTTTCTTTCTTTCTTTCTTTCTTCTTTCTTCCTTTCTTCCTTCTCTTCTCTTCTCCTTCTCCTTCTTCTATGTTTCTTTTGGATTAAATAATAAACAGGGCTGGAGACGGCTCAGCTGGTAAAGGAGCTTGCTGCCAAAGCCTGACAACCTGAGTTCAATCCCCAGGACCCACACTGCAGAAAGACAGAACTGACAACTGAAAAATGTCCTCTGGCCTCCAAATAGGTGCCATTGCACATATTTTTGTGTGCATGCACACACACATTAAATAGACAAATGTAAATTAAAAACAACATAGTTCCCTAAAGCTGGGCATCGTGATGCATAGCTGTCCTACCTATGACCTTAGCACCAAGGAAGCTGAGCCAGGGACACCAAGTTTGATATCTGCTGAACTACAAAGGAACCTCGTCTCAACCAAACTGATAGAAACAGTGACTACAACACTCAAGAATCACATAGCTGCAAGGCCAGGCATGGTGGCACCTGTCTAGAATTCTGGTGCTGGGGAGGCAGAGGCAGGAGGATTGCTGCAAGTTCAAGGTGAGCCTCAGCAACAAATATACACAGTTATATTGACAGACAAGGTACAAATGAGATCTTGTCGTGGGGGGGGCACAAGTAAAACAAAGCAAAACAAAAATAAAAATCCTTAGGACATAAGCTTGGCAGAATGCAGGGTAAGACTCATGGACATGCTGGCTTCCATGTCTAGGAACAGCAGGGAAGGGAGTGATATTGGGGCTCCAGAAATGAGGGGGGTAACACAGTTGGCTAGAACTCCCCAGAGGGTGGAAAATAAGAAACAAAAGATGGCCTCTTTTTGAGATTTTCTTTTTTTTTCTTTCTTCTTCTTCTTTTTTTAAATTGTCTATGAGTACCTGAATACAAGCTCACATGTGCATGTGTGGAGGGCAGGACAACCTTCAGGAGTTCTCTTCTTCCGCCACCGGTTCTGGGGATCCAACTTAGCAAATCAGGCATGTAAAGCAAGCACCTTTATCAATTGAGCCATCTCACTGGCCCTTGAAATTGTCTTGTATGGGAAGAAGTAACTGAGTCACAGTCTTTAAGTTCTGCAGGGGAGAGTGGCACCATCAACACTGCAGAGACCATCATGAAATGGTGAGTATGTGTTAGGTACTTGGCTAAGTACTACACAGGTCCCTGTCATACTGAGTACCCGATATGAAATGGTGAGTATGTGTTAGGTACTTGGCTAAGTACTACACAGGTCCCTGTCATACTGAGTACCCGATACATTCCAGGCTCTGTCAGGTGTGTGTGTGTGTGTGTGTGTGTGTGTGTGTGTGTGTGTGTGTGTGTGTGTATGTGATGGTCAGAACACAATATGTAGGAGAGGGTTCTCTACATGGGTCTGGAGGACTGAACTCAGGTCATCAGGTTTGGTGCCAAGCACCTTTACCTGCTGAGCCATCTTGCTGGTCCTGGTTACTTGAATGTGTGGCGGTGACAAACACAAAGATAACCACACACTTGTAGAGTATTTCTTCCATATGTGTTACATATGTGACCTCAAATACAGCCTCATCGTGTTTCCATGAAGCACAGTCACCCCTCAGCATTTGTGGGGAGTGCTCTGGGATCCTCATAGACAACCAAACCTGTGGCTGTTTCAGTTTGAATATGAAATGGTACAGTGTTTGCATAAAACTTACACATAGCCTCCTTTGTTAAATTGTCTTTATGCACACTGTGACAGAAACATCTTATATTGTACTGTGGATGGAATATGGTCTGGGCATGTTCAATACAGACACTCACTTCTTCCTGAATGTTGGGTCTTCAGGCGTGTGCACATGTGTGTACATGCACCTGGAGGTCACACACTGACATCGGGTGTCTCTCACATTTACCCTCCACCTTAGTTTTTAGAGACTGTGACCTGCAGGGATTCTCCTGTCACTGCCTCCCAGTGCTGGGATGACAGGTGTGCACCTGGCTGTTTACATGGGTACTAGTATTGAACAGAAGCCCCCAGTGCTTATGGGTATGCATGTTCCTCCCTAAAGCCACCCCAGTCCTTCCTTGAATGTACCACGTGTAGTTGGTTCAATCTACAGATGTAGAATTGGGGACAGAGAGGAACAACTGTCTATACTTAACCCCTATTTGGAAGACACATGGGACCAAGGCAGAGAGCTAAATAATACACCCAGTGTCATACATTTAGGACAGGCTGGAGCTGTGGTTCCTACCCCTGAAACCTGAGTTCTTAGTTATGCCATGTTGCTCTTTCCATCCTACCAAGAGACCAGCTAAAGAGGTTTCAATCTCAATCCCACTGGACAGAGGAGAAAACCGAGGGTCAGAGAGGCCAGGTCATGGGCTCCAGATCATGTAATTGGCCTGGAATTTGAACCCAGGTCTGACTCCACACATGTATTTAAGCATGGTGTACCATAGTTCCTATACTGTCTGGCCCTGGCTCTAGGCATGTCCAACCCTTTCCTGGAGCTGCAGGGCCCACAGGACTTACCTAGCTTGTGCTGAAAACACAGCTTGGCCAGAAGAATAAGGATAAAGGGCAGTCCCTTCTGCAGCCAGCAGATCACAGCCTTCAGCTCTGACAGCGCTGGTGCCGGAGTCCCTGGCTGCTCATCAACCCCTTCCTCTGAGTGCCCACGGTGGTCCCCACCCACGTGCTGCAGGAGGGAGCCCCCTCGGTGGGCAGCATGGTGGAAGTGGTGGTGGGACTGGCGGTGGTGGTAGCTGCTTCCTTCGGTGCTTCGGCCACCGGCCTCATCCCTGGTGGCTGGCATCGGGATGAACACGTCCCCACCACCTGCTGTGGAGCCCAGCACCAGGCCTGCTGGGAAGGGGTTGGCAGGTAGGCCACCTGCCAGGCCTGAGAACAGTGCAGGAGGGGAGGTGGTCTCTGCCTTCAGGCTCTCAAATACACCACCCTCATCCACGCTGGCCTCCGGGCTGAGTGCCTGGCTGCGGCTTCTGCAGGACAAGATGGTAGACAAAGCTCACATGGGACCTGGTCCCAAACTCAGACTTCAGTTTAATACCTGTGCTGGGAAGGTGAAGACTTAACTCCACTATGGTGTCTAGAGAGAAGGGGGGTCTGCATAATTAGAACTGGATAAGGTAATCAAGGATAATCCCCAGGATTGAATCCTGGGAGTTTTGTGGGAAGAGAGGGTGAACCAGAAAGAACCGGATGACCAAATGCATCACAAACACCCAGAACTGTTAATGCAGCACACCTCCTTTCTCTATCACTTCACCCAGCCTGGAGTGGTCTGTTTTTGCAACAGAAAAACAGATCAATGGATAGGAGACAGAAAAACAGCACCCTCATGGGATAGTGGACACAAAGTACCAACAATGTGACTGACCCAACTGCGTCTCCCCTCAAAATGTTGGGGGAAGTGCTGAGCCCTTGAACCCCAGAATGTGACCTTATTTAGGGGCAGGGTCTTTAAATAGTGGACCTCAATCCAGTATGGCAGATAGCCCTTAAAGGAGAGATCAGGACAGACACACAACAGGTCAGGAAGAGAGATTTCAGAAAGCAAGTCCCTGAAGGTAAAGCCATCAGTGGCACTAGCTCTAATAGGCTTGTGATCCCAGCACTTGGGAGGCTGAGATAGGAAGATCCCTAATTTCAAGACCAGGATGGACAACTTAGTGAGACCCTGTCTGGAGAACATGGGAAAAAGGCTGGAGACTGTTGCTCAGTGGTAAGGCTCGGGGTCCAGTGTGTTTCTTTGATTGACTCATGAACTCCTCCCACTAGCCTATGTTAGATATACACAATATCCCCATTTCACAGATAAACCAATGGAGGCACACACAGACACAGGCATGTGGTCAGAGGTGAATGGCTGGTGAGGAATAAGAACCAAAAATTTGGCCCCAGGTGGACCAACTCTAGAACCTACATATATGCATTTATTTTTGAGGCAGGATCTCATCTATCTTAAGGTGGCCTCAAACTTGCTATGTTGCTGAGGCTGGCTTTAAACACCCAATTCTCCTGTCTCCACCTCCCAAGTGTTGGGATTACAGTTGTGCACCACCACATCAGGTTTTATGCAGTGCTGGGGATCAATAGGGCTTCCTGAGTGAGGCGAGCATTGCACCCACTGAGCCACATCCCAGCACTGGGATTTCTCAAGCACCTCATTCCCCATAAAAGCTGCTTTTGGACTTGACCTTGTGCCATCTGGTCTCTACTTATCTCATATATATATATATATATATATATATATATATATATATATATTTGATTATTTCACTATCATGCTAAAAGCCCTCCAAGGAGCTCCCAGGTTATATTTCAAGAAGAGTCTGCTAAGTTCTAAAGACAGGTAGCAAGAGCATTTCCATTTTACAGACAGAAACTGAGGCTCCAGACAAGCACCCTAAACTCCAAGCTCATACTGGACTTCTCACCTCTCAAGGGTCTCCTGCTTCAGGCTGTTATGGTCCCTACGCTGTCCCCTAGCCCTGCCACATCCCATCTATGTTACCTCATCCTGCCTCTATCAGATGTTATCTGACACATTTCCATGATGGGAAGACAGTAGCCACCTCTCACTAAACCCAGTGCCTGTCTGCAGGGGGCTGATCTCAGTGGTTCATTTATTGTCTGCCTTTCCCTACAGACCCAACAACACCCCCAATCCTGGTTATGTGCTGTCATCACTGTGGGGAACCCAGGACAACTGCAGGTGACCTAGACCCATCAAAGAACAAATGCATCAAAAATCTTTGGGAGTGGCCCTGTACCTTGACTTCTCAAATCCCCTGGAGATTTCAACATGCAGTGACAGGGACAAACTTGACTACTTATTCTGTTTTTTGTACCTCTGTGGGAAAGCACAATGTGTCTTGTACAGAGCATGCTCAACCAATGATGTCTGAAGGAATGAGTGAGAGAGTTAGAGCTAGTTCCAGGGCAGCCAAGGATACATAAAGAAACCTTGTCTCCAGAAGGAAAACAAAATGTTTAAAGCATTTACCTGAGCCTAGTATTTACATTACTCATTTGATCACAGAATTGTTTTTACCCCTGGAAAACAGATCAGTGTTTTACAGGACACTGAGACACATGGCAAGGGACAGGTTAGTCTGGAGAAGTCTCAGGGCTGTTTCCTTCACAAACTGGACTTCAGGGTACATCGCCAAAAACCTAGTACAGCTTGAAGATGGCTACCTTATCACTCTCCCCACCGGGCCCCCTCCCTGGTGGCTCCAAAGTCTGGGAACTGTGTGGTCCTCCTCCCTTGGGCTCTGGATAAAAATACTGATGATATTAGTGGCAACAACAACAGGCACCATGGCTATGTGTCTCCGAGGAATTGAGCTTTCTCTGCATTTCAAGAGCTTGGCTCAGAAAGCACATGTTCTGTCAGGTGCCCAGGCCTATGTGGATGACCGTACCATCCCAGGGGACCCTGGAAAGCCTCCCCCAATCCCTGAGCTCACTTGAGTTCCTGAGACTCCAGGGAACTTCAGAACAACTAGGGAGAAAGCTCAACCCACCAAGGCTTTTTTTTTTGCCTCCCTCCCCACAGCCCCTCTCCTGTATCCAGTTGGGACTGTAGCCGAAATAGGAAAGAATATTCCTTGGGGGGTTGGAGCTGCACTTCCAACTTAACCACTTAAGGGCAACAGCTTAGAGAGCCCAGGGGAATGGATCCATTTGGATAGAAGAAGGTAAAATATGGTGTCTAAAAGGGGTCCATAAGATGGCTTCACACTGACAAACCTGAGTTTGATAACCTGGGACTCACATGGTGGAACGAGAGAACTGACTCCCACAAACTGACCTACATGCATGCCACAGCACAGGCAGCCCACTCAAATAAATAAGTAGTGTGATTAAAAGTTAAAGTGCAAATTTTGATCAGAGAAAATGGACCAAAGATCAAATCTTAGCTCTGCTATTTACTGACTGTATGACTTTAGCTAATAGACTTACCCTCTCTGAACTTCAATCTCTCATCTTCAGGCTGCTCTACCAGAGGCATGGAGTATGCCCACAATGCACACTGGACAGTATTTTTTCTGCCACAATTTCTGCCCCCAAAGATGCCTGGGTTCACTCGAAAGCAAAGCTGTCTCAGCTCAGAAGATCCCAGCAGGCATGCTAACTGTTAAGATAGATGCTGCATCTGTGCATCCTCGTGCTCGTGAAGACACCTTCCTGTGGTGGTATTTTGTTTATGACCTAACAAATAAAGCTTGCGTGAAGATCAGAGTGCAAAGCTAGCCACACTAGTTAGCCACAGAGGCCAGGCAGTGGTGGTACACACCTTTAATCCCAGCACTTGGGAGAGAGAGGCAGACAGCTCTGTTAGTTCAAGGCCACCCTGAGCTACACGAAATTGATCCAGTCTAAAAGAGAAACAGAGCTCACACAAAGGTGATCCCAGCCTTGGGATCCCACGTCTTTACTCCCAGCACTAGAGAGGAATATAAGGTGGGAGGAGACAGGAGCTCAGTGCAGTCTGAGGTTTGGTGCAGACAGGTGCAGTCTGTAGATGTAGTCTGAGGACAGGACCGCCCTTTGGTCTGAGCATGGGTAGAGGTGAGAACTCTCTAGTAGCTGGCCACCTTGCTTCTCTTATCTTCAGCTTTAACCCTAATACCTGTCTCTGGGTTTTTATTATCCTTGCTACACTTTCCTTCATCCATCAGCAACTCTGACATTTATCATCTTTCTATGGCTGGAGAAACTGAGGCCTGGAGGTGTCGCTTCCTGCCAAAAACAACGCATCTGGCGCATCTGTCTACTATCCGTGTCGATGACAAAATGCCTGAGACTGGATAAAGGTCTGAAATCAGGACATCTGTACCCAACCCACACAAGATTGGGTCTCACAGGGAGAAAAGAGGGGAGGCCACCAGCCCCTCCCCCACTCCCCTGCCTCTTGTGCCTGTCCCCCACAGCTGCTCGGGAGGAGCTGGCATGTATGGCATGTACATATATACATACTCCTGAAGGGAGGACTCCAGAATAACAGCTGCTGTGATTTCCACTCCTGCTGGGCCTTTTTTTTTTTTTTTTTTTTTTTTTTTTTTTTTTTGTTTGGTTTCTCTGTGTAGCTTTGTAGACCAGGCTGGCCTTGAACTCACAGAGATCTGCCTGCCTCTGCCTCTCTGGTGCTGGGATTAAAAATATGCATTACCACTGCCCGGCTGGGCTGGGCTTTTTGGTGATGCAGCTGCCTTTGAATCACTCAAGGACCCTGAAAAGTGACCCCAATAAACTCAGTGGTTTACACACAGCTATCCAGGAAGCAGGAGGCAGCTCTCAGCAGGCACAGATCTGCCAGCTCCCTGACCTTGGACTTCCAGCCTGCAAACTGATGATACATGCATGTGAGGCAAGAGGCAGGCTGTGTGTGTCTATGGTGTGCTGTAGCAGCTAGTGGAGGCCAGGTATCTCCAAGTATGAAAACCTGGTGGGAACGATCACTCATCTGAGTCCCAAGGATCCACATGGATCCATCTTACAGGGTTTGAGAACTGTCCTAAGACAAGTGCAGCTGCTCTGTGGCAGTTGCCACTGCAAGGCTGTCCCCCTCTGCTGTGGTTTAGGTCTAAGGTGAAAGTCCCCTGAGGTGCTGTAAAGGCAGAGGTCATGGGGTATGCTATTAGGGGTGCTGTGGGCCTTTAAGAGGTGGAGCCTAGTGGGAGATCTTTAGGTCCTTGAGGGTATGTACTACGTGTGGAGGAGCACTGTCTGAGTTGAGCACAGATCTCCACTGTATTCCTTCAGGCAGCGTTTCTCCCTGAACCCAGAGCAAGCTGACTCCCGCCAGTCTAGCCAGAGAAGTTGCCCAGAGATGCCCTGTCTCTGACTCCCAGGTACTAAGCCTACCCAGCCTCCCAGGATTCCAGGTGACTGCTAAGCCTAACTCATAGTCTTTATGTGAGTGCTAGGAATCTAAACTCTGGTCCTCAGGCATGCCTGACGAGCATTTTATCCTCCAAGGATTCTACCTAGTCCTCTCTGCCATGTTTGAGAAGTAAATCACTCCCCACCTAAACATGCAGCCAAACACCACTGCCATCGTGATGCCAGGCAATGAGACCAAAGGCACCCACTGAGCCAGCCTTGCCACTGGCTCTCTCTCAGTCTTCTTTTCTCTTAAAAAGCCATCTTCAAAGGTGGCAAATACACTGCAAAGCGATTTTCTGTTGGGTCTGTTTTATGTCTCCAACAACTAATTTTGAGAAGTGGGTATTGTTCATTCACTTTGCCATCTATAGCTTAGGGTCCCCAAATGGAAGGAAGTTTCGTATGTGTGTGTGTGTGGGGGGGGTGGTTAACTCTCACCTTTCAGGTGGAATGTTGTCCGTGTTGCTACTGTGTCGTCTCTGCATTTTCCTTAACACCTGAAAACCAACACACATGTGAGCCATACCCCTGACCCGTCCCCTTGCCTGTTGCCATGGTAACTGTAAATAAGTATCACTTTCACATAACATGGCTAGGGCTCTCTGATGACTTCCAAACCACATTTCTATCCTCATCTCACAGGGAGGCCAGGCTCCTGAGAGCCACAGGTAGAGGTAGTTCTTATGCAAAAGAGAAAATGACTAACAGGACTGCAGACAGGCCTAAAGGGGATGCAGTGAGCAGCAGACACCTTCCCTTAACTTGCTATGTGACTTCGGACAGATCAGAAACCTCTCTGTGGCCTCCCACACTCCCCAACTGTCCCACAAGAGGGAATGGAACGGTCAAACTGAAAGCTTCCTTCCCTCTTGCACATTTTGTAAGTGAGGGTGTGACTTCCCATGGAGAAACACATCACCTGGTGCACTGCAAGGAGCCACATGGACTTCAGAACTCCATGTTGATGAAATGTACCGTGGACATTCAGGGTTCCTGATGTGATGTAGTCACTGGATCCCAGAGAGAGCAGGCCTTCTCCTCTTTCTCTTCAGAGGGAAGTGCAGGGTAGGGGCTCCTCCAAGACATCAGACCTTGGGTGGCAAAAAACACTTGGGTGAAGAGGCCATGGGGTGACTTGTGTCATGTAATAAATTGGGGGATGCAACTATAACAGGTGATCCTGTTTGCCCAATAGTTCTGTAGCCTCTTGGCTACCCTCCTCTGAGGCACTTACAGCAGGTTATGGCCTTAATAGATTTGTCTTATTAGCAATCTATGAATCCTGGGGGTTGGAGCCATAGCATAGTTCTGTTGATAAAGTGCTTGCCACATATGCATAAGGTCCAGAGTTTGGTCCCCAGCACCTCTGTAAGTAGCCAGCATGGCAGTGTACCATATAATCCCAGCACTGGGGAAGCAAAAACCAGAGAATTCTTGGGACTCTCTGGCCCAGTCCTTCTAGCTGATGAGCCCTAGGTTTCAGTGAGAAATCCTATCATCCATGCACCCCTGCATACACACACACACACACACACACACACACACACACAGAGAGAGAGAGAGAGATGAGAGAGAGAGAGAGAGAGAGAGAGAGAGAGAGAGAGAGACTGGCAGGAAGAAAACAAAAAAAGAAAATCATGAATTCTGATTGGAGAGTACAGAAAACCATTTTAGAACTTCCACTGGCTTCCCAGTAAAACCAGAGTTTTCAGGTTGTGCCTGAAACACCACCACTGCTTACAACCTCACTTTTGTCTGTCACCTCTAGACACTCTAAAGTCAGGCTTTCCTTGGCTCCAGGCCTTCAAGCTTGCTATTCTTTCCCTGGAATGCTTTTCCAGCTGAGGGTTACACAGCTAACTTCTTTGATGCAAATAGTAACTCCTTCCAGAGGCCTTCTCTTCTCCCGTTTCCTGATGACTCTGTGCAGCTTTCTCCACAGCACTTACCAGTCATTTACATGCATGTTCATTTATCATTATCTGTGAGGAGACCTTGTGTCTGGTTTGCCCTTCTACCTCAGCATTGCTGAGAAGGAAGGTGATCAAGTTCTTATGCAAAGACTTACACTGGGTTTCCCAGATACAGTTTTCTTAGGTCCCTGTACCTTGTCCCACCTCCCACACCAATAAAAGATCAAGAAACAAGGGCCAGGGCCTGCAGAGTGTGCATACTGCTCCTGCAGAGGTCCTAAGTCCAATTCCCAGCACCCTCATGGGCAGCTCACAACTACCTGTAACTCCAGCTATAGGTGATCTGACTCCCTCTACTGGCCTCCGAGGGCACCTGCACTCACCCACACTCACACAATTAAAGAATAAAAACATCTTTAAAGAAATAAAGGAAATGCTTCAAAGAACAGGCAGGCTCAACTTCCTGGAGTATTTTCCCCATACAAACCATCTCTTAGCCCAGGCCAACACAACTGGCCACTGAAGGGCTTCTTAATTCTACACAGCCTCCTCAGGACCACCAACCTAGGACGCCACCAGCTAAGTCGCTTATTGTTTTTGGAAGGATATATATATATATATATATATATATATATATATATATATATGCGCTCTGTCACCGAGCTACACCCTCGATCCCGCCATCTTTATAAAGGAATAAAGGAAGGAAATGTCATCATGTAACATGTCCCCAAGAACTTGCAAACAGGCATAATACTCCCCCTGGCCCAACTACTCATCGCCAAGCTTCCATCTACAAGCTTGACACAACATCCTAAATTAAATGCCCAACACCCTGTTGCAAGTAGGCGGTACAACTATTCCAATATTGAATCCTGAAGCATACATATCTTGCACGCCGGATGCAACAGAATGAATGAATGAACCGGCTCGGTTCCACACACCCTGGCCCTCCCTATGAGGCCACACGGACCCTACAGGACGCTTGGGCTCAAGCGGCGTCCCCAGGCCGGTCCAGGGCCGCACCGCGCCCACAGGGGAAACCTCTCTAGCCGGGTTTGCCCGGCGGCAGGGTAGCGACGGGCGAGCATCGCCTTCGTTTACCTGACAGACACTTCAGCAATCACGGCCTCAGCTAATCCAGTCCAGCCAATCACTGGCGCGGCTGGCACGGCACGTGACTTCCGGCCGGCTCAGCCTGAGAGAGAAAGAGAGCGATATCGGCGTTAGGACCCAGGCACAGCAATGCCTTCTTCTGGTCCGTGACGGTCCACCCCTGCCTCCAAATTCAGCCAATGGAAGGCAGAGGCTCCACAGGGTCCAATGGCGAGGGCGTATGGAGGGGGCCTGGCGATGGCGTCACTGGGCGGAGCGTGCGGCAGATCACGTGGCCGGCGCGCCTGGTGCGAGGAGGCTGCGCCGAGACAGGAGCGAACTTAGGGGGGTCATGCCTCGGGGTCTTCTCTGCGCCTGCGCCGCTCCGGGATGCTGAACCTTGCGGCGCTGCTGTGGCGCCGACTCCTGCGCAAGCGCTGGGTGCTCGCCCTGGTTTTCGGGCTCTCGCTGGTTTACTTCCTCAGCAGCACCTTCAAACAGGTAAGCGACTGCGCTCGTGACCTCTGTCCTCTGATCCTTCTTCCTTTTCCAGCCCTCCTCCCTCAGGTCCTCTATCCTCCTCCCCCAGATCTCCTCCCTATTTCCTATGCTTCTCTAGTCTTCCTTCCTCCTATCCCGCAGCTCTCCTTCCTCCCATCCTCCGTCCTCCATCATCCCTCCCCCTTCTGACCTTTCTTTTTGTCGTCCTCCAGCCCTCAGAGATCAAATTCTCTGTCTTCTCTTCCCCCCCCCCCGTCCTCCACCCCTCCTTCCTCTGATTCTCTTCCTTCCTCCTTCCCATCCTCCGTCCTCCTCTGCCCTCCTCCAACCCTTTTCCCTCCCACCCTCCATCCTTCTCCAGCCCTCCATCCTTGATTGTCAGCCCTCAAACTTTCTCCCTCCTGCCCTCGATTGATGCTGTGTCCTCTCTTCCTCCTCTGGTCCTCTGATACTCCTCCCTGCAGTCTTCCACCTGGTAGTCCTCCCTCCTCCCTTTCCCTCCTCCCCTTGCTTCAGTCCTCAACCCTCTGGTCCTCATCACTCTAGTCCTCCCTCTGATTGTCTGGTACTTCTCTCTTCTGCCCTCTGACTCTTCCCTCTTAGCCTCTAGTGCACTGAAGGCTGTATGGAGAGTCAGATGGGGGACATTTCACTCTAGGTCCTTGTACACTCCATCCCCCTATGCAGACCTGACCAGTAGGCTAGGCAGAGCAGGGACTCAGACTTCTATCCAGCCATTCATCCTCAGACACCCTCCCTGCTCTGCAGTGTCCCAGGTCTCTTGATTGACTGGTGGGCAGGAGATAGATATGGCTAGGCCAGGAAGTGGCCAGGGGCTTTTTGCTGTGTCCACCTAGGTGACCCGTGCTCCTTGGTGCACACCTTGGTTGGGTAGATTTTTTTTCTTAATCTTTTGATTTTTGTGCTCAGCAAGAATTACTAGAGAGAGCTGGAATCCAGCATCGGAAACAATACTAAGATGCCGACAGATTCTGTATGTTGTGGGCGCCCCCTGACCGGCTTTACTCTTATATAGTGCAGAATGTGTCAGTCCCTGGGGGCTCCACCCCATGACCTCACATAATTCTGGTTACCTAGGAGATGCTCCACTTCTCAATCTACAGAAGTCATTATCCACTAATGTCTTTTTGTTTTGTTTTGTTTTGTTTTGTTTTTTCGAGACAGGCTTTCTCTGTGTAGCTTTGGAGCCTATCCTGGCACTCACTCTGTCGACCAGGCTGGCCTCGAACTCACGGAGATCCGCCTGCCTCTGCCTCCCAAGTGCTGGGATTAAAGGCATGTGCCACCAACACCCGGCCACTAATGTCATCTTGAGCATGAAGAGTTTAGCATTGATTCCAGAGTGGGGATGGGTGTTCAGTTCACAACTGGGTAGCCACATTCAACTCAGTTGGCCCTGGGACTCTGTCACATGCTGTCACCTGTGAAATATAGGTCTTAGAAGTAGCTGGTATGATGTACTGTCAGGTTGTGAAGTAGAAGGCATACTTCTGCATACCCAGCCAGCCCTGTGCTGTTAGCCTCTGCTTTTGCCCTAGGGGTATGGAGAGGCTCTGCCTGTATTTCAGTTCTGGTTCTTGGAGCACTCTCCTGTGTGGCTCTTGGAGCACTGTCTTGCAGCCATCAGGATTGCTTTGCCTGGGACTTTTTTGTAGCTGCCACCTCTTCCTTTTTCAGGTTTCAGGCTGTTTTCCCTTGTGGCCTCACATCTGTGCAGTGGAGCTGAAGGCTGGGTGTTGATCATCTGTGTCATTCCCAGACCCTGTGGCCATCTTACTCCTCTACTCAGTGTAGTTTTGCAGAACTGGAGTGTGATTAGGAACTGGGCCTCTTTGAGTAGGTGTGGTGTGTGACTGTTACAGAGCAGCCCAGATTTTCAAATTGAGGTTCTGTGTTTGTAACAAGGTGACAGAAGTAAACCAGTGAACGTCCTGTGTACAGTGTTTTTAAAAATGAGTTCATGCTGGGGGAGTGGTGTAAAAGAGTTATTCAATTCCCAAGGAGTCACAGCATTTGCCCCAGAGCAGTGGTTCTCACCCTGTGGCTCTCGACTCCTTGGGAACTGAATAACTCTTTTACAGGGGTCGTCTCAGACTATCTGGAAACCTAGATTTTTTTTTCTATTATTATTATTATTATTATTATTATTATTAATTCAAGTTAGGGAACAGGCTTGTTTCACATGTAATTCCCCTCTCCCTCTCCCTCCCCTCACCCCCATTCCTTCTCCCCCACCTCCAACCTACCCCCCACCCCATCCATCCACCACTCCCCGGCAGGGTAGGGCCCCCAACCGGGGCTCCATCAAGTCCACCAAATCTTCCTGTGCTGGACCTAGGCCCCTCCCCATGTGTTCAGAGACAGAGCGCATCCCTTCAAGTGGGATGGGCTCTCGAAGTCCCCCACACACACCAGGGCAAAACGCCAGTCCACCTCCGGAGGCTCCCAAGAGTGCATGCGCCTCTCCATTGGCATCCATGATCAGGGGGCTGGATTAGTCCCTTACTGGCCTCCCAAAGAGCGTCTGGGGTCGATATGCTTTCCCTTTTTCAGGCCAACTGTTTCTGTGGGTTTCTCCAACCTGGTACAGACCCCTTCGTTCTTCATTCCTCCCTCTCTTCAACTAGGTTCCAGATTTCAGCTCAGTGTATTTCTGTGGATGTCTGTCTCTGCTTCCATCAGCCACTGGATGAGGACTCTAGGATAGCATAGAGAGTAGTCATCAATCTCATTCTAGGGGAAGGGCTTCTAGGCCATCCTCTCCTCCACTGCCCGGACTGTCAGATCGTGTCATCCTGGTAGGTCTCTGGAAATCTTCCTAGTTCCAGATCTCTTCTCGGACCTATAGTGGCTCCCTCTGATATGGTATCTCTCATCCTGCTCTCTCTCCTCTATTCTTTCCCCAACTCAATATATCTGCTCCTCCATTTCTTCTCCTCTACTCTTCTTCTTGTGCTCTTATTGTGGCAACACCCACTCCCCTACCCTCATACTCTCAATTAGCTGGGGAGTTCATGCCACTTCCCATTCCTGGGGTCCATTTATCCCTTAGAGTCATTCATGATTTCTAGTTTCTTTGGGGAAGAGGATTATAGGCTGGTAAACCTTTGCTCTATGTCTAAAAATCATATATGAGTGAGTACATACCATGTTTGTCTTTTTGTGATTGGGTTACCTCACTCAGGATGGTTTCTTCTAGTTCCATCCATTTGCCTGCGAATTTCAAGATTCCATTGCATTTTTCTGCTGAGTAGTACTCCATTGTATAAATGTACCACATTTTCTCTTTCCATTCTTCAGTTGAGGGGCATCTAGGTTGCTTCCAGGTTCTGGCTATTACAAACAATGCTGCTATGAACATGGTTGAACATATGTCCTTGTTGTATGGACATGCAGTATTTGGGTATATACCCAAGAGAGGAATGGCTGGATCTTGAGGTAGATTGATTCCCATTTTTCTGAGCAACTGCCATACTGATTTCCAAAGTGGTCTTACAAGTTCACACTCCCACCAGCAATGGAGGAGTGTTCCTTCTTCTCCGCAACCTCTCCAGCATAGGTTGTCATTGGTATTTTTGATTTTAGCCATTCTGACAGGTGTGAGGTGGTATCTCAGAGTTGTTTTGAGTTGCATTTCTCTGATGGCCAAGGATTTTGAGCACTTTCTTAAGTGTCTTTCAGCCATTTCAGATTCCTCTGTTGAAAAATCTCTGTTTAGTTCTGCACCCCACTTTTTAATTTCATTGTATGGTGTTTTGGTGGCTAGCTTCTTGAGCTCCTTGTATATTTTGGAAATCAGTCCTCTGTCAGATGTGGGGCTGGTGAAGATCTTTTCCCATTCTGTGGGTGGTCGTTTTGTCTTACTGACTGTGTCCTTTGCCTTACAGAAGCTTCTCAGTTTCAGGAGGTCCCATTTATTGATTGCAGACCTCAGTGTCTGTGCTTCTGGCGTGATGTTCAGGAATCGTTCTCCTGTGCCAATTTGTTCAAGGGTTATTCCCACTTTCTCTTCTAGAAGATTCAGTGTGGCTGGATTTATGGAGAGATCTTTGATCCATTTGCACTTAAGTTTCGTGCATGGTGACAGGTATGGATCTATCTGCAATTTTCTGCATGTCCGAATCCAATTGTGCCAGCACCATTTGTTGAAGATGCTATCTTTTTTCCATTGTATGGATTTAGCACCTTTGTCAAAAATAAGGTGTTCGTAGGTTCGTAGGTTAATATCTGGGTCTTCAACTCGATTCCATTGGTCTATCTGTCTATTTTTGTGCCAATACCAAGCTGTTTTCAGAACTATGGCTCTATAGTAGAGCTTGAAGTCAGGGATGGTGATGCCTCCAGAAGATCTTTTATTGTAAAGAGTTGTTTTGGCTATCCTGGGTTTTTTATTTTTCCATATAAAGTTGAGTATTGTTCTTTCAATGTCTGTGAAAAACTGTGTTGGGATTTTGATGGGGATTGCGTTGAATCTGTAGATTGCTTTTGGTAGGATTGCCATTTTTACTATGTTAATTCTGCCTATCCAAGAGCATGGGAGATCTTTCCACTTTCTGGTATCTTCTTTAATTTCTTTCTTTAAAGTCTCAAAGTTCTTATTGTACAGGTCTTTCACTTTTTTGGTTAGTGTTACCCCCAGATATTTTATGTTGCTTGTGGATATTGTGAAAGGTGATGTTTCCATGATTTCTTTCTCATTGAGTTTATCATCTGTATACAGTAGGGCTACAGATTTTTTTGAGTTAATTTTGTATCCTGCTACCTTGCTGAAGGTGTTTATCAGCTGTAGGAGTTTCCTGGTAGAGTTTTTCGGGTCACTTATGTAGACTATCATGTCATCTGCAAATAGTGAAAGTTTGACTTCGTCCTTTCCAATTTGTATCCCTTTGATCCCCTGTTCTTGTCTTATTGCTCTAGCTAGAACTTCAAGTACAATATTGAAGAGGTATGGAGAGAGTGGACATCCTTGTCTTGTTCCTGATTTTAGAGGAAAAGCTTCGAGTTTCTCTCCATTTAGTTTGATGTTGGCTATTGGTTTGGTGTATATCGCGTTTATCATGTTTAGATATGTTCCTGTTATTCCTGTTCTCTCCAAGATCTTTATCATGAAGGGATGTTGGATTTTGTCAAAGGCTTTTTCAGCATCTAGTGAGATGATCATGTGGTTTTTCTTTTTCAGTTTGTTTATATGGTGGAAACCTAGATATTTATATTACAATTCATAACAGTAGCAAAATTACAGTTATGAAGTAGCAACAAAAGGAATTTTATGGTTGGGGTCACCACGACAGGAAGAACTGTATTAAGGGGTTGCAGCCTTAGAAGGTTGAGAACCACTGCCCTAGAGCATATTCTTTCCCACTGTTTGGGCAGGTACAGGAGCTGGTTCACTGGGAAGGAAGCAGGGGAAATGACTAATTTTAAGCTTCTGTCTGCCCTGTGCTGAGGCTGGAGCTGGGCAGCCCATGCTGCCTTCTGCCTACTGAAGTCTGGCTGAGTTACAAACTAAACTAGCCACCCCCACCCCACCCCCCATTGTCATCTAGAAGAATGACTGGTGAAATGGTTGTTCATTAGACTTTTGCTTGAATGAGGAGAGCCTGCCCCCTCACAGAGGCATTCTGACATTCTCTACTGTCAGAGATAAAACACAGGCTTCCAAGTGAAAAATCAGATTTTCAAAGACTGTGTTTCCTCCCTAGGGCTTGTTGACTTCCATTATACATGATGTTAACAATTGTGAGTTTTGGGGGTACAATAGGACAGAAGCGTGCCACCATTTGGCAGCTCTGTGAAGATCTGTTCATAGAGCAGGACATGACTCTCTGGCAGTACATGGGGGAGTCCTACAGTCTGTGCTCAGAGCCCAATGTGCCCATTAAGACACAGTTCACCGTCTGAACTGGCGGTTCACCTGAGTATGCAGCCTAGTGGTTTTAGTAAGGTCACGGTGAGGCATCCATTGCCATAGTACAATTTAGGGGACTGTCATTGACTTTCCCCTCCCTCTCAGCTCTAAACAATCTCTAACCTACTTCCTGTTAAAAAATTTTTTTTGTTTTGCATTTTTATTTATTTTTGTGTGAGTGTGTGTGTGGTGTTGGGGGAAGGCAGGAGTGTACATAACCCACACTGCTCATGTGGCAGTCAGGACAGCTTTTTGGAGTTGGTTCTTCCTTCTAGTCACGTGGGTCCCTAGGGATTGAACTCAGGTTGTCAGGCTTGGAGGCAAGCCCCCTCACTCATCAAGCCCCCTTACTCGCTAAGCCATCACAGTGGCCCACTGGGTCTAGGAATGAAAGACTTATCATCAGACTTGTGTGACAAGTGCTTTTACCCCTGAGCCATTGAGACATTTCTCTTGTCCCCACCCTGGGCATTTCATAAAAATGGGATCGTGGGGCTGGAGAGGTGGCTCAGAGGTTAAAAGCACTAACTGCTCTTCCAGCAAGTCTTAGTTCAATTCCCAGCAACCTGATGGTAGCTCACAACCATCTATAATGAGATCTGGTGCCCTCTTCCAGCCTGCAGGTGTACATGCAGGCAGAACATTGTATATATAATAAATAAAATCTTTACAAAAAATGGGATCGGATACACATGTGATATCCATGTGAGTGCTGTGATGTTCTTAGACTCACCTGTGTTATCTCATGACCCACTGTTCCCCTGTAGATAGCTGTCAGTCACATCAGCCCACTCATCACTGACGGGTATTGGGCTTCCATCTTTTGGCAAAGAACATCCACTTTGTGGGTTTTTGTGTGGATATGTTTTTATTGCTTGCTAGCACAGGCCTAGGAGTGAACTGCTGGGCCCGAAGTTGAGCACTCTGCATGGCTTTACAAGGATCCTCGTGGCTGCTTTCCAGTGGTCACACTGTAACAAACTTATGAGAAGGACATTTGTCAAGTTTTGGTATAGAACTTGGTGTCAGGAATGGTACAGTATCAACCATGGGCAAAATTGTCACAGCCTCTCCCCTTCCATTTGCACATAGACTTTGTGACAGGTAGACTCCTGTCCTGGCTTCAGTCCACACAGTGGCCAGCAGCAGCTCTCTGGCCTGGTGTGTGTGTGTGTGTGGTGTGTGTGTGTGTGTGTGTGTGTGTGTGTGTGTGTGTGTGTGTGTGTTGTGGGGGGTATCATCTCACTATGTAGCCCTGGCTGTCCTGGAACTCACTAGGTAGACCCCACTGGCCTCAAGCTCACAGAGATTCACCTATCTCTGCCTTCCAAGTGCTGGGATCAAAGTTGTGTGCCACACCGCACCCAGCTTATATTTTTTTAAAAAAAACATCTTTAACTCAAAAACAAAAGAAAAACCAATTGCTAATATGTCATGAGTTCGTTAATAAGTTTTTGATTTAAAATATATTTTCAGAATTATGTTTAATTTCCTATCAGTAGCCACAAACTCACACTGTGGGCTCTCAGTGGCTTGGACTGTTCTCACACAGCCCCCCCTGCCTGCCATGCCTTTGTGGGTCAGTACTGTCCTGAACATGATTTCTGGCTTGGCTGAGGGCCGCCCTGCATCTGAGTGCCCAGCTTGTTTCACCCGGTCTGGGCTCTACCTCTCTTCTGTAAGAGGAACACACCCTGGTGGTGTTTATCACAGATGGAGAGGAGGCTTGTGCCACACAGACGTCCCTTGGGCTCCTCGACTCTGCATCCGTGAGACATCTCAAGCTTGTATAGCAGTCTTTGCCCAGACAGCTGCTGATCCAGTTGCCTTGGATCCTTGGATGCCTCTTTTCTTTGGTTTTCTTCCTAATTAATGCTTTAGGGGATAATTTAAATTGTTAGAGATGGGAGTGCAGGAGAGGATGCCATCAGGGGAGAGGGCTGGGGATGGTGAGCCGCGCCAGGTGACCTGGGCACAGCACAGTACACAGGGGCGGTGGTAGAGCTGTCACTGAAGTCTACTCCCTGGATGCCTGCCATCTGCTGTGGGACTGTGAAGGAGGGTAGGCAGATGACTTCAGACAGTGATTTAGGATGTATGATACTCTGGCACAGAGTGGGATAGGGAATGTCAGGGTGGGGGCAACTCTAGGGTCATCTGTCCTGAGGTGAGAGCTAAGGTTCTCCTTGTACTTAGGTGGCACAGCTCTTCATAGGGCTGGGCTCCCTGATGAATTCTTTGAAACCACATTAACCTTTTCTGCTGGAAAGTAGCTACCTATGTGGATTGGTGCCCACTTAAGTTTTTTTTTTTAAAAGATATATTTATTATGTATACAGTGTTCTGCCTACATGTAAGCCTACACGACAGAAGAGGGCACCAGATCTCATTACAGATGTTTGTGAGCCACCATGTGGTTGCTGGGAGTTGAACTCAGGACCTCTGGAAAAGCAGCCAGTGCTCTTAACCTCTCAACTATCTCTTCAGCCCCCAGCACCCATTTATGTTGTTTGTGGTACTTTTTTTTTTTTTATTGCTGTGGTTATACATTGTGATCAAGGCAACTTATAAAAGAGTTTGTTTGGGGCCTGCAGTTTCAGAGGGTTAGAGTCCATGACTGTCACAGCAGGGAGCATGGCGGCAGGCAGGTAGGCAGGCATGGTGCTGGGGCAGTAGCTGAGAGCTCACATCTACCACCACAAGGCAGAGAGCTAACTTGGGCTTTTGAAACCTAGGAGCCCCGTCCCCAGTGACACACCTCCTCCAGCAAGGCCATACCTCCTAACCTTTCCCAAACAGTTTCACCAACTGGGGACCAAGTATTCACATATGTGAGCCTTTGGGGGCCATTCTCTTTCAAACACCACATGGGCATTATATAAAGTGTAGGTGAATACAGAGAGCCACCTCGCCCTCTTTTAAACTGGTTACCAGCAAAGACTTGTTCACTGCAGCTTTGCAGCTTTGCATGGCACGGGCATAGGAAGGGGTGACCAGCAGAAGGGACACTGTGACATACAGGTCTGGTTTCTTCCTGTCCTTTTATTGAAGTGTTTTTACTTCTCTCACTTGAGGTGTACTGTCTCCTCACTTAACATACAAGTGTGCCCCCCTCCTATCTTTCAAAACTCTCTCGGGACCAGAAAGAGGGCTGGAGCACCTGGAGGCTGAGATAGGAGGACCCTAAAGCCAATCAGGGCTGCATAGGGAGATGCTGTCTTAAGACCTCCAAACCCAACAAGTCATGGTGGTTCATACCTATAATCCCAGCACTTAGGAGGAGGCTGAGGCAGAAGGATTCCTGTGAGTTCCAGGCAAGCCTGAACTATAGGAAGCTCTGTCTTAAGACCCAGAACAGGCCAATGGGAGAGTCCTTTATAGCTGTTTTTTTATACACTCATGGCTAGGAGCTTCCAAAGGTGGCTGCCTTGTGCTTGGCTTGATTCCAGCAGCTGGGCTCCGTCTCTCCTAGTTTAATGCTGTGGCTCTTGTCTAAGAGAAAGATTCAGGCTCTCACCCCAGGGCCACTCTCCTCTTGCTTGACTAGGCAAAGGGCTGTGTAGTTAGAATGGCATCTAGAAACTGGTGTAAGGATGGCTGCTCTGTGATTTTTCACACAAAGGGAGACCTTTTCAGGTTCTCAGGCTTCATCTTGCCCTTAAAGTCATCCCCTCTGTTCACGTTGTCATGGCTGAGGCCTCGTGGTCTAGAGGTGTCAGGTGACAGTCTAAGGTGATCAGACTGGTTCTAAGTGTTCCGGCTTCATGTTCTGTTCTGTGGTGTGTGCATTTTAGTGTTTAAAAACTTAACTTGCCTGCAGAGGGAAAAGTTTTCTTCAGAATTTCATAGACTCCTTTGTCTGCTTCTGGGGCTTCACACTTCACTGTGGTCCATTGGGGAGGAGAGCTGTAGCTTGCCACATTTTCCTGCTGGCTTGTTTTGTGGCTTTGCTCAAATGGTGCGGTGCCCGTGCCAGAAGCGTTGGGGTGAGGTTGGGGCAGGGGTGTAGACTCCAGCAGGGCAAGTGAGTTGGCAGGCAAAGTGCCTTGAACCTTCTTCCTCTTGCCCCTGTCGTCTCATTGCAGGAAGAGAGGGCGGTGAGAGATCGAAACCTTCTCCAGATTCAAGACCGTGAACAGCCCATTCCGTGGAAGGTCCAGTTTAACCTGGGCAACAGCAGCCGGCCCAGCAACCAGTGCCGGAACTCTGTTCAAGGGAAACACCTCATCACCGACGAGCTGGGTACGGCCTCCCTCTCTTGCACTCAAGGCCCTGGGACTCTGGGTAGCCTTCCCTCACGATGCTTTTGCCCCTTCTGCCCATGTCTGTCTTCCATACCTCAGGCTTCTCTACCTCAGGCTCCCTGCAGAATCTGGGAAGCTTGGCTGAAGAGCCAAATGCCTAGCAGTTCTCTCCCTCTGCCTACTGCTCCAGCGTTGGCCTCAGACTTAGGCCACTTCCTACCAGACACAGGCACAGGGGTTCCTCGTCTTGTTTCTCTAGGTTTTTTGTTTTGTTTTTTTTTTGTTTGTTTGTTTGTTTGTTTGTTTGTTTTTGTGTGTGTGTACGCCACGTGGTGTATGTGGTGGTCATAGGCTAATTGTTGGATTGTTTTTCTCCTTTCACCATGTGGATCCCAGGGATTAAACTCAGGTCATCAGCTTGTTAGCAAGCACCTTTACTGTCAGAGTCTTCTTGCTGGCCTATAAATATCCTTATAGGAAAGGGGAAATTGAACACAGGGCTTTTACTTCACCAAGAAGATTCAGTTAGCTGACAGGCAAACTGGGTGGGGATGCTGGCTTGGAGGCTAGGGCTTGTTTCTATAGACTCAGAAAACAGGACATTCTAGTATCAGATGGCAGTTTGTCGTTTTCTTGTACTGTAGCTACAAAAACAGTAATTTTCTTCTGGTTAATTTAGATCAGACAAAGACTTACAGACTCCTTTAGTTAAAAAAAAAAAAAAATCCAATACTTAACTTCTCAACCCATAAAAATCCCACAGGGCCTGCAGGTTTTATTTTGCCTTTACAAATATGAGAACCGTGGTTTAAGAAAAACAAGAACAACAGCAACAACAAAAAATCCTTGCAACTGTTGATGCTGTTTAGCAACGAGATGCCACCGTGTCGCTAGGGTAACAGCGCTGTTAAACAAGATAGCCAATTAGAGTCACAAACTTCTCAAAAGCTGGAAGTTAATTTTCTAGGCAAGACCAACACATTTGCTGGCCTGGTCTCATGGGACTTGATAGGAAATAATATCTGAAGAGCTGATCTGAACTACACAGGGCATGTGTGTATTGAAACATCACAATGCCCCGTATGGTTCTTATAGGGTTTTTTTTTTTTTTTTTTTTCAACTAAAAATAAAGAAGGACTTGGAGAGATGGGTCATTGGTCAAGAGCAATGATTGCTTTTGCAAGAGGACCGGACTGGGTTTGATTCCCAGCATCCATGTAAGGCAGGCAGCTCACTAACTGCCTGTGATTGCAGCTCCCAGGGATCCAACACCCTTCTTCTGGCCTCTGTGGGAATCTGCACTCACATAAAATAAAAATAACTCTTCAAAAAGTAAAAGGTAATTTTTTTTCATGATTTATGATACAGGGTGAGAGGCCTGGTGAGCTCCCTCTCCTCATACTTTAGACATGATCATCAGGAGGTGAATACCACAGGGTTCAGGGCCGAGTGCTGAGAGTTGGCAGTGGGAAGAAAGGGGCCTCTGGTGTTAACTTCCAGCTTGGCAAAGGAAAGGGCAGGTGGTATAAGCAGGTTGCATCGGGGTACAGGGTATTGCCCATCTCCATGATACAGAGTTGCTTTATTGTTATCATCTGGGGTAGAATCCTGGGGAGCATTTGGACTCCCTGGGAGTTCCACTTAGAACCCTTGTCAACAGCATGAGTGGGGCAGCTGGGAAGGAAGCTAGGACATCAGAGTGCTTATCTCTTCACTCAGGAGACATAGTAAAAGAAACAAAACAGAAGCCACCAGCTCCCAGGTGATGGGAATCGGTCTCTCTTGGTCTCCCAAGTGTTGAGTGAAGGCCCTCTAGTGTCCCCTCTAGTGTCAGTGTTCTGCCAGCACCACCCGCTCCTACACAGACCTTGTTTTCTGGAGCAGTTATGAAAACAAGTTATCCTCCACCAGCCTTGTTCTCTGAGGACAGAGCTGGGGCACTCAGACGTGCTAATGCTGGGAACAGCTGCCGCACACCTGCCAGGCCCTGAACACACCCGAGGGCCCACGTGCATACCTGAGGACCCACTTGAATACCTGAGGGCAAGAGCAAACACACCAGAGGGCCCCTGCACACATCTGAGGGCCCATGTGTATGCCTGAGGGCCCCTGCACACACCAGGGGGCCCCTGCCCACACCTAAGGGCCCATACACATACCCGAGAACCCCTGCACACACCTGAGGTCCCTGCCTACACCTGAAGGCCCATGTATGTATATACTTTCAGGCTTGAATGGTCACTGGGAGCTATCTGGGGTTGGGTGGTGGCCCTCATGGACTTTCACTTAGATTTTTCTGTCCTGTTCCAAAGGGTGCAGGGAACTATCTGCCTAGAAGTTCTGAGTAGTGAAGCAGCTCCAGTGAGGAGGCCTGGCTGACACTGGACCTGCATATCTGTGTGATGGTATTTCTCGGTTGTGGAGCAAGTTAGGTTTTTCTCTCCCTCCAGAATTTGAGAACTTCATCCCCAGTTCTAGGGGGTGGCTGTATCCCCCCCACCCCATGCTTGTGTACAAATACCAGAAGCAGAGTTGTGAAGGTGGACTGTGGCTTCCTAGTTTAACAGTCCCTTCAAGTGACCACAATAACAGCAGGTGTGTAAAAGCAATCAAAAGCTGTGTACTTGCTTTTTAAATGTGCACAGTGCATACTTTTTATGAATGGGTGCTGTGCTGTTTCTGTCTTAGACTTTTTAATTATTTATTTTTAAAGATTTATTTATGTGTATGAGTGCTCTATCTGCATATGTACCTTTATGCCAGAAGAGGGTATCAGATGGTTATGAGCCATCATATGGTTGCTGGGAATTGAACTCAGGACTTCTGGAAGAGCAGCCAGTGCTCTTAACTACTGAGCCATCTTTTCCAGCCCTGTCTTAGACTTTTAAAAAGAGGCCCAGGTGAAAGATTGATTGCTTATGTTAGCACCCAACCACATGGACGTGGCTTGGCATGGTGATGTGCTCACACTTATGCAATAGACTGGAAAGCAGTTGAGCATGGTGATAATGTGGATCTAGCGATGACTGAGGAGCCTGACCTCCCATCATTGTTTGCATTGTTTGCCCAGGCGAAGCCAGTCCTGGTTCTCAGGATGTGCATCTCTGGCTTTCAGGCTATGTCTGTGAGAGGAAGGACCTGCTGGCGAATGGCTGCTGTGATGTCACTGTCCCCAGCACGAAGCAGTACTGCTGTGATGGATGCCTGGCCAACGGCTGCTGTGAAGCCTATGAACACTGTGTCTCCTGCTGTCTGCAGCCCAGCAAGGTAGGGGCTCCAGCTCCCCACCATTACAGGCCTTTAACAGGGAGAGCTAGGCATCTCCTGTGGTCCTCAAGAGATG
Source organism: Cricetulus griseus (assembly GCF_003668045.3). Classification (NCBI taxonomy): domain Eukaryota; kingdom Metazoa; phylum Chordata; class Mammalia; order Rodentia; family Cricetidae; genus Cricetulus; species Cricetulus griseus. The sequence goes on from NC_048597.1 coordinate 98,164,418, forward strand.
CACTGAGAGAGGAACTGGTCCCCCATGTCTGGTGCCTTCACAGAGGGGACTATGCTGTTGCTAACCAGGTATCTGGTGAATGAGAGACTGGCTCCCTCTCTCCCTCCAGTTACTACCAGTCCTGAATACCTTGTTTCCATAGCAACTTCTACTGGAGCGCTTCCTCAACCGGGCAGCTATGGCCTTCCAGAACCTCTTCATGGCAGTTGAAGACCACTTTGAACTGTGCTTGGCTAAGTGCAGGACTTCATCCCAGGTCAGAAGTGGTGCTGGCCCTCGCTAGAGGCGGCGGGAGGGAGGCAAAGCTGGTGAACACTAGCCGATCACTCAAGGCAGAGGCTGGGTGGAAAGGGGAGAGGGAGGGAGGGAGGGAGGGAGGGAGGGAGGGGAGGGAGGGAGGGAGGGAGGGAGGGAGGGAGGGAGGGAGGAGGGAGGGAGGGAGGGAGGGAGGGAGGGAAGGAGAAATCCAGGAGCTATTCACTGAGAGGAGGTCCTGGGACAGAGCCATGACTTGATTCAGGATCCCAGGGGTAGGAGAAAGGCACATGGATCAGTCTGAGGTTCGTAAGGCTTTTGGGGAGCACATATCACCTAACCTTAAATGCCCTGTTTTCACGTCATCACCTGCCACCCATGGAATGCCCAGAAGGGCCTCTGCCCAGACCTTTGTTTATCTCCCTTTTACATTTATTTTGGGCTTGGGGAGGCACATGCGTACAGGTCAGGGGACAACTTGTGAGAGTCGGTTCTCTCCATACATACCCACTGTGTGGGTTCTGAGCCTCAAACTCAGGGCATCAGCCTTGGCACTAGCACCTTTCCCTACTGAACTCTCTCTCCTGCTCGAGTTCCCTGCCTTTGTGGCTGGGCACTTGTCACTACTCTCTGTAAGATGTCTCTTACACAAGCCCACTCCTCTGAGATAACTGACTCATGTCCATCTCTGGCCCTCTGGAAGCTTTGGATTTGTGCTTGGTAATTCCCTTTTCCATCTCTAGTTTACTGTGAGAACATCCCGGGTCAGGATAGAGGGAGCTCTGAGAATGTAGAATTCCACTGGTCTCCATGGGAGAGCTTCCCAGGTAATGGGTGTAAAGGGAGGTATGAGGAGCTCGGTGAATCCACTTGCTCTTCCTAGCTAATGCTGAAAAGTGGAACTGATATTATAGTAGCTTCCGATAGCCAACAGAGCCCAAAGGTACTTCCTACTGTGCAAGTAGAAACAGTTCTCAATGGCTGCTTGGTTCACCGGCCCAGAGACTGGGCATTTGAGTCTGTTAAGTGGAATTAATAAGGTGCATAGCTTTGCTAGAGGCTAATTAATGAGCTCTAGAGCAGCCAAAACCTCAAATTGCTCCTATGACAAGAAATTGCTGGAAAATATACCACCAGGGGTGTCGGGGTGGGGTGGGGTGGGGGGTTGTCTGGGCTCAGCTTCACTTGCTGTACCCAGCCAGAGAGGCTCTTGGGGAAGGCTCTGCTTGGCTTGTGCACAGGCCCTTAATGCATGACTGTCATTTGAAGTGTTGTCTCCCTAGGCCCTTGCAGGATTCCTCACCAGTGACTAGAACTCTGCCCACAGGGTCAGGTGCTGATCACACTGCATCTCCATCTGTTTCAGACTGTTTGCTCTTTTCGTACTTAACTGTTGTGCATGTGTGTGGGTTTACCACCACAAGTGCAAGGGGTCAGAGGACAACTTGGAGAGTTTGCTTCTCATTCTCCCGTGTGGGTCCCACATGGGAGATCAAGCCGAGGTCCTTGGGCTTGGGGGCAAGTACTGTGTTAGCCCCTGATCTATCTCACCTTGCCCTTGTTGTAGTCTCATAACTAGGCTGGCCTCAAGTTCACCATACTGCTGAGAATGACCTTGAACTTCTATTCTTCCCGGCTCCAATGCTGGAATCACAAATGTGGATCATTCCACCCATTTCTATGAGGTGCTGGGGATCAAACCCAGGCCTTCATGTGTATAAGGCAAGCACTCTGCTGGCTGTGCCCTGTCCCTAGGTTCCACTTCAGAAGGGTTGAGAGGCAGTCTTAAAATGCCCAGCCAGGTTGCTCAAAAAGCTCCCTGGTGGACAAAAGAAGAAGAAATGGCACAGTAGTGTCCTGTCTGTTTCTGTGGCACTCAGTGCTAAGAATCCTACTTCATTCTAGAAAGTTCCTTGAAACCCCTAGGCACGCTGGAGTCGGAGTGGGTGGGGGGGGTGTGGCTGTCACTTCAGCTGACCCTCTCTGTCATTCTCCTGTCTTCCTTTGCCAACAGAGCGTGCAGCATGAGAACACATACCGTGACCCCATAGCCAAGTACTGCTACGGTGAGAGCCCACCAGAACTCTTCCCAGCATGAGACCTGATGGAGAGGCACACCCAGAACCAGTCTGGTCCACATGAGATAATGAAAGAGAAAGCCACACAAGGATCCTTGGCCTTGACAGTGTCTAGTGGCTTCAAGTGTCTCTGGCTCCTTGGCCGCCATCTGGAGCAGATGGACAGAGCTGTTCTGTAGAGCTTGCAGGGCCCTGGGCTGCTGGTCGGGAGCCAGGGCTTGATGCTATGTTGTAGTTACTTCAAGACTTCTCAGAGCAGTGGAAGGTACTGTGTTTTGTGCAGGACACCTTTGCCTGTCCAGTTGGATATACTCAAGGAGGTGACTGCTGTACTTGGTTCCTGACTGTCACAAGTGACATCACTCCTGCACCAAATGCAAGTTTGTCTCCAGGAGTGTGGGTGTACGGACTTCTTTGGTTGTTTTAGCATCTGACCGGCAAACCTTGTATCCATATCCCAACCTCTAGGGGTATGTAGAGCCTCAGGGAGGTGCTGGTCCCCACTGAGCTTTTGTAGAGCGGTCCTGGTATGTTCATATACCTGAAATAGTGGTTGGGAGGCCTGAATCCCCAGGTGACTGTCTCAGTGGGATTTGCTGTCACTGTGTCCCTGTTGAAACCCCTCAGCCTTGGGGCAGGGGAGCCTTTCCCTCACCTGTCACAGAAGCTGATGGGAACTGGTGAATGGGGTTTGCAGCACTCAGTCATTCTTTACTGGTCTTCTAGCCTGGCCGTGTGCCAGCGGCAAACGCTTGTTAAGCTCTTACTCCAACCTAGAGTTTCATATCTGCTCTCAGTGAGAGACACATGTGGTAGTCACGACCTGAAGAGTGTCCCAAAGGCAGATCAGTGTCCGGTGTTGCAGGGGTGGGCTGTTGTCACCAGTATCTGAAACTTGGGTTTCAATCATCAGGGCAAGACACCTCCTCCTTGACGATCCTGTCTTGCTTTCTGGCCACCTATTAACACGCACTTCTCTCCCAGACCCTTCACTGACCCTTACAGTGGGCCACGGCGTTTTGTGATTTGGGTTGAGGTTGCTCTGGTGTCAGGCATGAGTCTCGAGATTTTCTCTCAGCAGCTTCATGGAGCCTTGTCTCCCAACCACATTTGTCTTCAGGGTGGAATGTCCTTCAGCTCCCTCCTGCTTCCTCTTCCTGCTCACCTCCGAACTGTATTCTGTCGCCTCTACAGAAGGGAGGGCAGTCCGATGGGCAGTTGTTCACTTGTTTGATATTGCTGTGCTGGCAGACTGTGTCACTGGCAGACTTTCTGCTACTGAGCCATGGCCCTGGCCAGGGAATTGATTTTTAGTGTTAGAGCCCAGTGATTCCATTCTCTTTGCTCTGGACTTCTCAATGTGTTGACTCAAAGTTCATAAAAGAACTGGGTGTACCTGCACATTCTGGCATGTTCTGGAATGTTCTTGCTTGCTTATTCTTTCTGATAATGGGGTGTTTATTTTTTATATTTTTTGTTTTTGTTTTTGTTTTTGTTTTTAGGCAAGATCTCCCATATCTCAGGCTGGCATCCAACTCCGTATGTGTTTGATGCCGGCCTTGAACTCCTGACTGCTTTCTCTGAACCTGCCAAGTGCTGGGATTATCATCAGACTTTTAATGCTAGTCTATCTTTGGTCAGTATTGGTGTTGGTCTGTTCGTTTCCACTTAAGAGTGGTGACACAGGTTTCAGGTGAATAGTTTAATGTAAACATTAGGCCTGTTGCCAGTTCTCTCTGACTTGGTACTGGAAAGACATGTTGTGTATGGTCCATGAGTTTTTTATAGTCCCTGAACAGTTGTGATCAAGATTCCAGTTTGCTTGTGTTTCACTCAGTGCATGAGGAAACAGCAAGAGGTGGCCTGCCCTCCTGAGTCCCCTCCAAGAGAGAGAGATGAAAGCCCACACAAGAACTTCACCTCGAATGCTGCCCACATGTCCTCCAGTGCATCCTCCCTGAGAATGGATCAGTTATCCCAGTCAGGAGAAAGTGGTGTCTACGTCCATACCAAGTCAGTAATTCAAAGGTCACTTTCAATTGCCTGAAATGTGGGTTTTGTGTTCAATAGGGGAACACACACACACGCACGCACGCACGCACGCACGCACGCACGCACGCACGCACGCACGCACGCACGCACGCATGAACAATGTCTAGTACATACCCCATACTGCTGCTCTGCCTGCTCTGGACGGTGCACAGGCTACTTTGGAAATTTCCAGTACTTCATTCAGACAAGAGTGGCTCTGGGCAGGGAAGGCCCCCACCCCGGCTCACCTCTCTTGCAGGCTTGGTTTTGAGCTCCCTGATGGGGTTCCTAGAATCAGAGGCTGTGGTTTTGTGTCCAAGAATCAAGTGAAGCATATTGGGGGCTTGGGGGAAGAGAGGAAGTGAGAACGTTGTCAGTTTAGATGTTTAATGTTATTAGATATGAGGGGATGTGGGCAGGTAGATCTCAGGCATTTCTCTGCCTTCTGAGTGTATACTTACTGGGCTTCTTGCTGAGAATGCTGGGATACCATGCCTGTAACCATGAAGAGAAGAAACACAATAGTGAGAAGTTCTCAGATGGAGAGCAGGAGGAGAATGTGGTCTCCCAGCAGTGCCACACTACTCCACAGCCAAGATGGAAGGGTAGGCTTCTGGGTTCTTGTAGAAGTAGAGGAGGACTTCTAGGGCAATGGTGGGGTTCTTCATACATCCCAAAAGCTGACTTCATGGCTTCCTTTCGGGTGGAGTGGGGAACAGTGGCACGATGGGATTCTGGGCCCAGCTGTAGCCTCTTTCTCACAGTCAGGACAGGAATGTGACTAGAGCCTGGAGCCATTGCTGCTTAACAGTGTGACCTTCTTTGAGTCTTGGGCCTTCTATTTGGATAATGGGGTCACATGTTTACCTGTCTGAGTTTGTCCTGAGGTATCCTCTTGAGTGAGAGATGCTGCTTACTAAAAGGCCAGTATCAGTAGCCCCAAGGAGCAGCATGAGGGGGTAGGCAAGGATGAGGAGTCAGGGTTACTGGGATGAAAAGATATCTGTCATAGTAATTAGGAACTTAGGCTGGGATTTTTTTTTTTTTATTAGCTAATTTGGAACCATCTAACTGTAAAGTGAGGACATGACTGCTCCAAGGTATGGCTGAGGAGAATGGAGAATATTTCTATGAAGATATGGGGGGGGGGCATGTAGTCCGAAGTATCTGGAGAGTCCTGAGCAGGGAGAGAAAGTAGTAAACTAAGCATGATCACAAGAGGAAAACAAAGGAGTGAGGATGCCAGGAGAGTATGACCAAAATGGCAGGCTTATATAGGTGTGAGAAGCCGGGGGAGGGGGAGGGGAGCTAGAGAAGTTTAGGGGGCTAGGTGAGAAGAGACACAGGTAGGAGTAGTATTGAGGAAGCCTGGAGGCCAGTGTTGGCGTTGGTATGCTAATAGGCATCATAGTCATTTGTCCTGAGTTGTTTTTTTGGACCTGACACTAATGATAAAATAATTACCTAAAAATCACACAGCCTAGAGATGACTGCCAGCTATTTTCAGCTTCCTCTGTGGCTTTCCAGGCAAACAAACATGGAGTGCTTCCCCCATTGGAAACACCACTGGTGGGTTTGTTGTCTGCAAGCTTGTGTGCATGAGTCGTGACACTGCTAGTGACTATTGAGGATATCTGGTCCTGTCCGTGGTGGTAGCTTGCTACTACAGGGCACCATTGCTCAACTCAACTCCTGCAGCCACTTTTCCACAGGTGTAGAAAGCATCTGTCTGTCTGTCTATCCATCCCTCAGTCAGCCATGTCTCAGTCATCTTTTAAGCTATTTGTTAAGAATTTATTGTTCTCACTTGCTATTTATTTTTTTAGTTTTGAAATCATGAGCCTGTGTGTATCAGCTCATCCTTAACAGTGAGTTCTGGTTTGCAAAGAGGAATTTTTTTTTTTTTTTAACTTAAGATTTTTAAGGGGCAGGGGAAATTGGCTCAGTGGTTGAGCACTTACTGCTCTTATGGTGGACCTGGGTTCAATTCATCCTTGTTGGGGGACTCACAACTGTTGGGATGTGATGACCTGAATATGTGGCATACATTCACACAGACACCACAAACACACACACACAAATATAATAAAAATGAACCTTTAAAAGACTAAATCACATTTAATTATTGTGTGTGGGGGACCCATGCCTGCCACGGTTTAGGTCAGAGGAAAACTTGGAGGTTGGTGTACCCTTCCACCGTGTGGTTTCTGGCATGGAACTCAAGTCTTGGTGGCTGTTCCTTGGCCCACAGAGCCATCTTGCTGGTCCTGCCTAAGTCTGTGTCTGAAAGTTAAATGATAAAATACACAAGTGATACTGATTTGTGTTTAGTAAATCACATTTTGATCGACTATTTATTTATTTATTTATTTGGTTTTTCGAGACAGGGTTTCTCTGTGGCTTTGGAGGCTGTCCTGGAACTAGCTCTTGTAGACCAGGCTGGTCTCAAACTCACAGAGATCCACCTGTCTCTGCCTCCCAAGTGCTGGGACTAAAGGCGTGCGCCACCACCGCCCGGCTTGACCATTTATTTTGTTCCATGGGTTACTACAGAACATTTGGAAATGAATGAAACCTGAAATAATTCTCTCTCTCTCTCTCTCTCTCTCTCTCTCTCTCTCTCTCTCTCTCTCTCTCTCTCTCTCTCTCCCCCTCTCTCTCCCTTTCTCCCTTCCTTCCTTTCTCCCTTTCCCTCCCTCCTCCTCTCCCTTCTTCCCTCTCTCTTCCTCACTCCCTTTCTCCTCCTCCCCCCCTCCTTTTCCTCCTTCCTCCTCTCTCTTTTGTCTTTGAGACCTGGATTTTGTCCCAGGCTAGCCTCAAACTTCATCCTGCACCCTTACCCTCCTGGTACTTAAAACTCAGCAAAGCCTCTTCCCGTTTAGCTTTCCCTTCTGTGACACTCACCACTCTAAAGCAATTAGCTCACATTCACAAACCCATCTTTGTGACAGATTTAGGGCGGTAGGTCTGTAACATGGGGGCAGCCCCTCCCCCACCCCTGACCCTCAGGGGACACTTGGCACTGTATAGAGATTAGTCTCCTCGTAGCTGGAATGAGGAAGGTACCACTCGTCCATAATGAGTGGAGGTCAGTGATGCTACTCACTGGCCCACAGTGCCTGCATCCGACAGTCACACCATGTAGGCTGGCAGTGCTGAGCTGAGCCCAGCTCTAGGTCACAGCTGCGCCCAAGGCTGAGCAGAGAACTCCCAGCACTAAGTGCTGACTTCATTATTTCCCCACCCTGGAGTTGTACCATGCTGAAGTGCTGATTAAATTACACTGTGATCCCCACAGGACATACTCACATAACAGCGCATTCCTGCCTCAAGGCACAGTGTGGTTAGCCTGCACCGTGTCCTTAGTGAGCAGGCACTTGTCTGCAGAACGAGCTGGAAGTTTGTGACCTGTTAGTGCAGTGGAGGTGGGGTGGGGTTAGGAGTGAGGCTGCCATGCAGATTCCTTGGGGAGTCATTCTGTTTAATATGGCGTAGTATGAACCAAGATAAGAATGAAAATAAGCCAAAGGAGAGCTAACTAGGACAGTTTTCTCCCCTGTGGTAAGTATGCCACTCTATTACCAACGTGTCACCTTCCAGGCAAGGTTCTTCCTGGGCGTTTTTGACATGGTTCATTCTGGTGTGGCTGCATTTCTGGTTTCTCTGTGTATGCAGCCTCCCTCACCCAGTCCCTTTTCAAAGACGTGAAGAAGGTGGCTTGGTCTGCCGCTGTGCTGTGAGCACGGTGGTTACATCTGTGCCACGAACTCGGGGACTCTTGGTTGAACCTCAGAAGCCATTTAAAGAGGTACAGCCTAGAGTTGTTACCGTTGAGAGTCCAGAACTAAGGAACAAAGACACAGCCTTCAGTGCTGCAAAGACAGATCCAGCAGGCTGTGGTGGTAGCATGGGGGCTGTAATCCCAACACTGGGGAGGCTGAGGCAGGATAATTATGCATTTGAGCTCATCCTGGGCTTCACAGGATGAGACCCCCACCCCATCGAATATATAATCAACCACAGAATCAATTGCCAGTAAAGATAGGAGAAGCAGTTGTTCAGATGTGTCTCTGTGCATGTCAGTTGTATTTCTTGGGACTCTGCATTCCATGGGGCCAGAGGGAGCAAGCAGCAGAACTAGAAATAGTTTGTTTTGTGTGGTGCGAATGTTGTAATTTTAAAAAGTGGCACCAAGAGAAAGTCACCATTCGACAGAGCTTGGGTGGAGGGGCCTTTTTTATTGGGGGAAGTAAATGGGAAAAGGGGGGAGGGGAGACTGGCCTCCGGGGATAGGAGTGGCAGAAGAGAGAAGCAGAGAGACAAAGAGGAAGATGGGAGGTAGGCAGGGCCCTTTTTTCCCCCCATTTTTTTTATTTGAATTAGAAACAAGACTGTTTTACATGTCAATCCCAGTTCCTTCTCCCTCCCCTCCTCCCTTATCACCCCCAACTAAAACCCTACCTGTCACATAACCTTTCTGCTCCCCAGAGAGGGTGAGGCCTTCCATGGGGTCTGTCATATCCTTTGGGATAGGGCCTAGGCCCACCCCCGTGGGTCTTGGCTCAGGGAGTATCCCCCTATGTGGAATGGGCTCCCAAAGTCCACACCTATGCTAGGGATAAGTACTGATCTACTACAGGAGGCCCCATGGATTTCCAAGGTCTCCTCACTGACACCCGTGTTCCTGGGGTCTGGATCAGTCCCATGCTAGATTACCAGCTATCAGTCTGGAGACCAAGAGCTCCCGGTTGTTCAGGTCAGCTGTTTCAAAAGGGAATGTAGGGAATGTGCACAGGTGGTGCTCTTAGTGGCTGCAGCTGAGGGCCTATCGAGTTAGAACCCCAAGGGCAGGCTAGTACAGATGCCTGAATACTAACAGTGGAGTGTAAGCTTATGGTCAGAAAACACCCGGATAACTTGCAGTACAGCCACATGTGGTGTGGACTAAATGAGAAGGAAGTCCATGTCACAGGTAACTGGTTCTAGACCACTGGCCATGCCTTTCTAAGAAGATATGCATGTGTGTGTAGGTACTTTGTGTGTGTGTGTGTGTGTGTGTGTGTGTGTGTGTGTTCATGCATGCATGTGTGATTGTGTGAGTGTGATTATACATGAACATCACAAGAATAGTTTGTCCTGCCCTGTGTTTCCAGATTTATTAATCAATATTAGCAAATATTAACATAGATGCTGTGCCAGGTATGGTGACACATGATTTAATTGCCAGGAGTCAGGAGGCTGAGGCAGGAGAAATCCAAGTTCAAAGATAGCTTGGGCTTTATATTGACACTTGTCTGAAACACACAAAATAGTTTTTAAAGTTTAATAAAATATTTCCTTAACTAGATGTTGGTAATTTTGATAAATGTGATGATCATGTGTTGCTCTAGGCATGTCCCATATATTGGCTGTGTGTGTGTGTGTGTGTGTGTGTGTGTGTGTGTGTTTGTGTGAATATGTGTGTACACATTCAGTTGTGCACAGTGTGAGTAGAAGTGGTCTGAAGTCTCTGAACTGCATCCTGACCCACCACCTCACAGGAGCCCAGGCATCGTGAACTTAGGTAAACTCACTGTCATTGTTAGCTGAAGTGATTGCTAGCACATATATTGATCCTAGATCCTGACTCTGACCACCCAGAAATCCCACCACTGAGATAAACATGACCAGAGCCATGTGCCCTCTGTGGACTGTATTTTCCACAGGGTAGGTGGACACCAGCCATGTGGACCCCAGTTACCCTCAAAACAGCCATGTGGGTGCTGTGAATGGAGCCCACATCCTCTGGAAGAGCAGCAAGTCCTTTTAACTGCCAAGCCATGTACTAGCACCACTTTTTTTTTTTTTTTTTTAATGCCTGCTTTCAGTGATTTTCCAGAACCAACAACCTTCCCCAGAGACCTGGAGTGTTCTTTACTTCTTGCTTAGCACTCCTGGGACAATGCAGCCAGTCCCCTAAGATGCTGGATGCAGCTCACAACCATCTGTAACTCCACGGGGATCCAACGCTCTCTTCTGGCATTTGTGCACCATGCATGATTGTAGGCAAGACACCAAACAAATAAAAGTTAATACTTTAAAAAATTAAAAATAAGAGGCCCAGGGAAGACTCCATAGACTATCATCTTCCTGAAAAGGCCGCATGGGGAAAGATGATCCATGCTTGGGACAGCCAGTATCCTACCCCCAGCAGCAAGAGCATCTACATGGTAGTATTTTTAAAGGTTCAGGGACCTCAGTATGTTCCTTAGGAGCCTCTGTTTAGAGCTGTGTCATCTCTCATAGGCATATGCAGCTCCCCTCCCCCATGCTGAACACAAATTGTCCTGGTGGGTGTGGATCTGGACAGCCTTTCAGGTCAAGCTCCTTGGGCTCTGTCCATGACATCCAAACCTGCCTGGGTTTTTGCCTGCAGTCTGTGCTTAGCGCTAACCCAAGACAAACAGTCTTGAGGCAGCTCACCAGTTGGCTCTGTTGATTTATGTGACATAAATAAGCTCACTGACCTGATTTAGCATTGTGGAGGACCACAGAGTGAGTCAGGCATGATCTTAAAGGCCTTGCTTTTGGCTGCAGCCAACACAGCTCAGTGCTGCTGGCTGGTGTTAAGCACGCTGACAGTTGCTGACTGTGCCACTTGGTGGCACCAGCTGCATGGGTTTTCCATCCCCAGTGTGAGCCTGGTGTTGATTGTGGCTCATGCTTGCCCAGGATGTTCCCCCCCAAAAAAAAAAAAATTACTGTGGGCAGAGAACCAGCTGGTGGGACAGAAAATCAGGACCCCCTCCCTGGACCTGGGATTTTCAGGGACCAGGGCCCTCAGGGAGGAGAAAACAGATCTGCTGCTGAGCTAATGTCCCTTTCACAGTGTCCTCCCCACCCCAGGACAAAATGTAGGTGAGGCTTCTTAGCCGTACTTGGGTGGCAATGACCAGGAATGTGAGGGGACCACTCACACTACCCCTCCTTTGAGTCACTCGCTCCTTTGGGTCCTCGTAGGTAGAGGAGGACTCCATTGCTCTGCTGCTTCTTGGCTCAAGGTCACACACACCTGCCTTGTGGGAATTCCAGGCCAGGTGTCTCTAGAGGATGCAGTGTGAGCATTCCCCTCGTGACATGGTGCTAATTGTGAGCATCCTCCATGTGATATGGTACTTAAAAGGCTGCTTATGCACTGGACTGACATCCAACCTCCCAAGCTAGGCAAGCCTTCTCATCTCTTTTATGGACACGAATGCAGAGGGGGTTTGAGCTGTCATCCTGGCTTCAGCCAAGATGGTACCTTCCGCTGTGAAGACAGCTTCCTGCCCTTGCTGCAGGGGAAGTGGGAGTCCTCAGGGGAGCCCTGAAGGGTAGCAGGAGAGGTATTTATCCTAAAATTTGTTATTTGGCCCTGGGATTGGTTTATCTATTATTTAAGCAAACGCTTCCACCTTTAAAAAATATTTGTTTTATATTTTTAATTTTATATATGTGGGGCATAGGTGTTCATGAGTGGAGGCCAGAGGCTTTGAAGCCTCTGCAGCTGGGGTTCCAGGCAGTTGCAAGCCACCTGAAGTAGTGCTAGAAATCAAACTTGGGTCCTTGGAAGAGCAGTACATACTCTTAACCACTGACCCATCTCTTCAGCCTCCTCTTCTCTCTTCTATCCACTGATCACTGCTAGGAAGGGATTGGGAGAATGTGCTAGAAGGGGAGCTTAGCATTTTAGGGTAGCTCTGATAAGTGGGCTGCATCTTACGGTCCTGTGGTCCTTGCCATGTGCTGAGTTTCGAGTCCCAAAAGCCATAGGTTACAGCCTTACCCAGGTATTGCAGAATGTGGTCGTTTGGAGGGTGGGCCTTTAAAGAGGTGATTGATGGGCCAATGAGATAGCTCAGTAAGTAAAGGCACTTGCTGCCAAGCCTGACCAGCTGGTTTTGATTCCTGGGACCCCTACAAGGTGGAAGGAGAGAAACTACTCCCGTAAGTTATCTTCTGACCTCTGCATGTTTACAGTGGCACACATATACATACACACAGGCTAAGTAAATAATTGTGATTTAAAAAAAATTTTTTTTGGAAGCGACTGAGTTCTAAGGAAGTATTACAATAAGCCCTGCCCCAGGGTGACTGACTAGTCCCTCTAGGGAGATGCATGAGCTACCACCATATGTAGAGGGGCTACCATTTGAGGATGTAGGGAGAAGGTGGCCAACTGTAAGTCATGGGGAGAGACCTCAGGAAAAACCAGCCTATCACTGTCTCCATCCAAGAGCTCTGGAAAAATAACCCTGCTGTTGGAACGGCCCAGTCTATGTGGCATTCTGTTATGGCAGTGCTAACTTACCATCCTCAGTCTTCAGAGGTGCTGACTCTGGGTTGATCTCTAAATTCAGAGAAGAACTGCCTCCTTAACGGCCCAGACTCTGCTGTGGCTCTGCTTATATGCCTTTCTGTGAAGGGTGCAAGCAGAGTGACATCCATGGTCCTTCCAACTTGGTGTTCCAGGATCGTAGGTGGCTCCGAGGATCCGGAAAAGATTGACCTAAGCCTTTGAACTAGAGGGAGACTTTGATGCCTGGTATAGCATTCAGTAATGTGTAAAGACTTTTTCTTATTACATGTCTTTGTGTATGTATGTATGTATGTATGTATGTATGTATGTATGTATGTATATATGTTATGTGGATATGTGTGTGTGACATGGAGTTATTATTGTGTCCCGAGGACAACTTGAAGTAGTCTGTGCTCTCCTTCTGTTGTGTGGGTTCCAGGGATTGAACTCAGGTCCTCAGGCTTGGTAGCAAGTGCTTTTACCAGCTGAGCCATCTTGCCAGCTCTGAAAATGTTTTTTGATTGCCAAGGAATATGACTTCAGGAGTGCCTCTGTTATCTGACGGTGGAGACCACACTGCTGCCCGGCATCTCCCAATGCTCAGGCCAGCCCCCCCACCCCCAAGAACTTGGGTATACCATCAGAAGTACTGACGCCAAAAGCCTCAGGATATGCTCTGGGGCTCCATGGAAGTGTGGCACTGCAGTGTACCTTCATGGCTTGTTCAGTAGTTCCCTGTTGGTGGACATTTAGATGTCTTTTGCCTTTTGGCTACTATGAATCACATTGCTTTGAAATTCATGTGTGGTTTCATATGGGCTTCAGTTTTCCTAGGGATCCTTATCAGTGGGATTGTGAGTCCAATTTAGTCATTCCATGTTTTCTTTTGGCATGACCTGCTAGTATTCAAAGTCATTCTACCTACCCCATGACATTTAGAGCTCAGTCTGACCTCTAAATTGCTATGTAGATGAGCCTGGATTTGAACTCTAGATCCTCTTGCCTCTGGTTCCCAAATGCTGGGGTTACAGGCATGCACCATTCTATTAGTTACTGTGATAAAAAAAATCACCCTGACAATGCCCACTTATAGAAAAAATTCATTTGGCTCATGGTTCCATCGGGATAAGAGTCCATCTCGGCAAGGAGGCATGGCAGGCATGGTGACAGGACAGGAAGCTAAGCACTTACGTCTTCACAAAGCATAAGGGGCAAATTGGAAGGGATGAGAGGCTTTTAATCTCAAAGCCTGCCCCCAGTAATGTACTTCCTCCAGCAAGTCTACACCATCAGCCCTCCCCATACACACACACCATCAACCGAGTCAACTGGGGATGTGGCATTCAAATACTCAAGCCTATGGGGGACTTTTTCATTCAAACCTTCACACCCATCCTTCCCCAGATGTCTTTAATTTTTTAGTTGAGTGCCTTATATGTTTATAGGTTTGCAAATATTTTCTTTCTATGGACCACCCTTTGCACTTTTTAAAACTGTGTTTTTGGAAGCATGGGAATTCAGTGTTGATATTCTATTTCTATATTTTCCTTTCTCACATCTTGTGTGCTGTATTTAGTGTCATGTGATTTTAATGAATAAGTGTCCATATGTTTTTTCAACAGACAATCTTAGGGGGGGCAGCTACTTGACTCCAGTTTGCATGGGACTCTTGACTCCAAATGCTCCCCAACACACACACATACTTCCTATTTTGGTGATTGTCTCAGAGCATGAACCCCAGCCTGTTGTGAATGTTGTCAGATTTTTAACATCTTTGATCACTTCTAGCTCTGCATGCTGCTTTTCCTCCTGCAGTACTGGGGCCTCTGCAAAGACACTGACAGAGGTACCCAGGCTCCATATCCCGCAGCCTCTCTCACTAATGCGCCCTCAGAGAGCTGCAACAGGGCTTAGAAAGACTTAGTAAAACCCAGCCACCCCCCTAAAGCAGGTGCTGTGTCCCACTTGGCACATGAGGCTAACAAGCCGGAAGTGGTGAGGAGATGTGCCCAGGGCTGAGCTGCTGGAAAAAGGAGGTGAGATACACAGCCAGCCCATGCACTTTTCTTCCCTGCCAGCCTCTTGGACCCTTGTACCATCACTGTAAGTGTGTTGTGGAGGGTGAGTCAAATGAAGGCAACCCTTGCTTTTTCTCAGGTTCTCTTTCCTACCTTGAATCTTAAGAATATCCCCAAGTTACTGCTGAGGACTGCCTGGGTTGGAAAGTCATGGTCAGACAGATACAGACAGCATAGCACCGAGTCTAGCAAGCTTTCTCTGTAAGGGGAAATGCATTTGACTCTAAATGGGTTTGGCTTTGTGGATACTGAGAATTATTAGAGTCAATGTTGCAAACAAATGAGTCTGGTTATGTACCAATAAAACTTTATTTATAAAACATAAGTCAAGGACCAGATTCAGCCTTCAACCCTAGTTTAGCTGCCCCTGGCTTAGTAGACCAGCCTTTATGTCCAAGATTTTTCTGTATTGTCCCTATTACAGATTCCAAATGTGAGAGAAGCAGGGATCTTTTCTTAAATGCACTTGGTCACATTTCTCAAAGCAACAAGATGCAGTCTTCAGAGAATCTTGACCAAGTAGTAGGAGCAACAGGAATTTGGATTTTTAACCCTAGAACAAATGCTTAGAAATGAGGATTCCACCCTCTTCCCACTACCCCTCAGTGGAAGGCCAGGTATTTTAATTAGCTAATGTTGGCAAATTGCTTTTCAGAAAATTGTAAAATGTTTCATGTTTTAAGTGCCAAGAGCCCTAATTAGCTCTCTTTAAAGATACCACCTGCAAGTGTGATATTTTGTTGCTTGACGGTCTAAGCCTGCAAGAATAACCTGCAGGGGAAAACCTGGTTTTTAAGCAAACCTACTGCAATAAATGCATCTCTGTAGTGACATCACTTTTATTTCCTCCTGTGGAATGCAATTCTCATCACTTGCCATGTTAGATCCATACCCTCTGTGGTGGTGGCTGGTTCTTCGTGTATGAGTATCAGATGGGGACGGGGCAGGAAACAAATTAACCCATCCATTTGTTGTCGCAGACATTGCCCTTTGAATCTGCAGCCTGTATGCAGGAGGCTGGGCTCTGGCGTGTCAAGGGTATGGAAAGGAGGGGGCTCACAGCCGCTTTATTATCCTGCAGGGCTAGTCCTCACCAGCAGTGTGATCGGGGGTAGCTCAGTGCCTGCTTTGTTGCTCTTAACAGCTGGGTAATGAATTGTCCCCAACACTCTTATTTCTCATGCGGTTGTTGCAGTGACAGAAGCGGTTGGTCTGTGTCACTGTCAGGAGCCCGTGAGATGCAGTTAATGTGGCTCTAAACCACAAGGTGCGTCAACGAGGATGCCTCAGCCATCTGATGAAGTACCTGCTAAATTAACTGAAGTGAAAGGAGGAGGCCGGGTGGGAGAGGAGCTAGCAGGCAGGACCAGGCCAGGTAGGGAGGAGCTGGCAGGGGGCAGTTTAGGATAGGATGCTGGACCTGATGGGTTGGGACCAACCTGGCCAGCCTGGGATAATGAGCCACCTCCAAATCCTAGATGCCATCATCACCTTCAGATATTGTCCCATTTGGACAACAAATAAGGTCACACAGCGCCTGTCGTAGCAAGTGGGATGTAATTGTCCCTCTTTGAGAATCATGGGGTTAAGGTAAGGAATCAGGGACTCACTTGAGCTATAACCCCACAGAAAGATTGCAGAACCTGTGGACTATTCTGCTTTTATAATCTCTCTCAGAGGAGAGGTGGTTCTTTCAGGACTAAGACACTTCCTTCCCTGGTTCCTGTTCTCCCACCAGCCCCTACTGCTTGCCTAAGTCATTCCAGCATCCTCTCAGGCTCTCCCAGGACTCCCCACAGACTAGTTCCCTCACCAGGGCCAGAGGGAGCCTTGAAAGGTTTGCTGAGAGCCACTCAATGCTCCAGTGCCTTCCAGGCTGTACTGCACCCCCATATCTTCCTTCCTTCCTTTCTTCCTCCCTCCCTCCCTCCCTCCCTTCCTTTCTTCCTTCCTACACAGGGTCTCTCACCAAGTTGTCTGGCCTTGACCTCCTGAGAACTGGGCTGACAGGTGTGTTACACTATGCCTGGTGTTTTCACTGGAGCACAAATGTCACCACAGCAGTGACCCAGATTTCTGTGTCCTGGGCAGAGTGGAGCTGTATGGGTGGTGGTAGACCAGTCACTGATGTTGGAAGCTGATCATTCTCCTGAACACACAGTGGAGCACAGTCACTGGGTTAGGAGCAGGATGGGTCACACATATGTCCTGTGCCCCAGACTCTGGTGAGAACACAGTTATACAGAAGTCCTCAGACAGCCTAGTCCAGGGCACTAAGAAACTTGGGGTACTGACTGTAGTACAGCTCCTGGACAGGTATAGGCTTTTCCCTGGACATGCTTTGTGTGAAGGTTGGGCAGAGCCCAGGAAGTTGTGTGTGTGTGTGTGTGTGTATGTGTGTGTGTGCCTCTTGTGTGTGTGTGTGTGCATGCCTCTTGTATGTGTGTGTGTATGCCTCGTGTGTGTGTGTGTGTGTGTGTGTGTGTGTGTGTGTGTGTGTGTGTGTATGCTTTGTGTGTGTGTGTGTGTGTGTGTGCGCGTGCGCGCGCGCGCGTGCATGGATGTGCATGGATGTATGTTGTAGTGCTGCAAATTGAACTCAGGGCTTCCTTCGCACTAGCTAAGCACTCTACCACTGAGCTGCACCCCACCCTAGAAACTGTTTTATTTAACACCAGCACTTGGGGAACCCTGCAGACCATTTTTAGAGACACACCAGATTTCTGCCAGGAGTTAACGATGACTGGAAGTGAGGTCAGAAAATGTATTGGAGGAAATCATAGAAATGGGAAAGACTGCAGTGGGGGGAAATCCATCTGAACTTCATTCAGTTAAGCGAACTCGCTTGGAAAAGCCTTCGTTATGAACTTGGGAGAGGTAGGTACTATAGTAATCACCCCAAGAAGGGCAACTGGGGACCTCACTTGGGGACCTCACCTGGGGACCTCACCTCAGCCCTTCTTGCCCACCTGAGTCAGGTCACAGGGAGGCATGGCACACTTCAGGTCCCTCTGTTTCTCCCCTTTAATGAACTGTGTCCTTCCCTATAATTAGTCACGTGTTAGTGAATTAGTACAGTTCGTTGCAGAGAGGCACAAGAACCTGGAAATTGGGGTTGGAGAGGTGGTGCAGGAATAGAAACACTGGCTGCTCTTCCAGAGGACCAGAGTTTGATTCTCAGCACTCTTGTTGGGTGGCTCCCAACCATTGGCAACTCCAGTGCCCAGGAATCTGATGCCTCTAGCCTCTGTGGTGCCTGCATGTGCCCACGTGTGTGCATGCATACACATAATTAAAAATAATCAAAAACAAATCTGAAAAAGAACACTAAAACTTCATTCTGCCTACTAGGCTCACATCAGCATCTGGAGCAGTGGTGGTTGGGGTCACCAAGAGTTTGTGGAACACAGAGCTTTCTCCGCACGTTGATGATTTCCTTGTGGCTACACATAGCCCCTAGACCCCTAGAACCCAGCCTGCGTGGCTAGCTTCTTTCCTTCTTTTCTCTCCCGTCTCTCAGGCTAGCCAAGTCAGCCTAATGCATAGTTGTACCCATGGTTTAGGTGATCTGTGCTTCCAAACCACTGCCCTGGGTGGACTCTGTGACAGTGACTGATGGCTCCCTCCACTGCTACCGTTGGGTAACAGCACCTTCCACAGCATCCTGTTTGCCTGCATGTTCATATCATCGCCACAGTGGACACTCTGGTGACTAGGAGCCCCATGGCCTTCCATTGAGGTGTTCCCTCTGACCATCTCTTTTTTTTTTTTTTTTAAGATTTTATTTATTCATTATATATACAATCTTCTGCCTGCATGCCAGCAGAGGGCACCAGATCTCATTCAAGGTGGTTGTGAGCCACCATGTGGTTGCCGGGAATTGAACTCAGGACCTCTGGAAGAACAGTCAGTGCTCTTAACCACTGAGCCATCTCTCCAGCCCCTGGCCATCTCTTTTGAATGTGTCTCAACTCAGTGTGCAAGATCTGTGAGCAGGGATGCCACCCATCACTTGGCTTCCTATGAGAATGAAGATGCATGCATGGGTCTGGCCACTCCTGGCCTGGCCACTCTCAGCAGAGCCTCATCCTACTAGCGCTCATCTCCAGAGCCTCTCTGTCATGATCTTGTCGTTTCTTCCGCATCAGGTGGTCCCCTGCTCTGAGACCCCCTCCCCAGCACCTCCCCTTCCCTTCCCAGCATGCAGGCTTCATCACTGTGATTACAGGGTATTAGCCACAGTGATTGTTCCAGGTCTGGCATCTCATTACTGAAATAAAGTTAACATTAATGGGGGTCCCGCAGCTCCGCTCCACTCACCTCTCCGAAAATGCATTCCGGTGATTATCGTGAAGACACACATGCATATATTCATTTTGCCGCTTGGCACTCCTCCCATCAGCCTTTGCCTCTGGAGACCAAGGCCAGCGCGTCTTTAGCTGCCAGTGGGTAGAGGGTAAGGTGCTGAAATTGCTCTGAATCCACACACTACCAGGCATCAGACTATAGCTAATGTCCCTGCCCCCCAGTGAAAGGAGACCACCACATTTCCTTTTGGGTTGTAGACGAAAACCAGCCCAGAGGACCAAACAAATGGACCTCAGAGGGGGATAAGCCTTGAGGCATGTCCTGTGCTGCCATCTAGAAGCCAGGGCATGTTGGCACAGTGCAGATATGTCCTTCTTGATCCTCAGTCCCCATCCCTGCCTGCCTGCCTGCCTGCCTGCCTGCCACTATGACTTAATGCTGACCAGTGACTTAACTTTCTATACCAGACAAGGAACCAAGCAGTGAAGAATAAGGGTGAGGGTGGGGCATGGACGGTAGGACTTAGGGTAGGAGAGTATCAGATGCATCTGTAGGGTCCCTAATGTCCCCTCCACCCGCAGAGCCTCCTCTTCCACTCCAGCCCATACTGAGAATATAAAATTCTGTTGCTTGGTGGTGGTTTCTTACCGTATACTACAATTATCGGCCTCTAACCCAGACAGGGAGGTGCACACCTGCAAGTCGTTTGTGAGGTGAAGGCCAGAGGATCAAAAGTTCAAGGTTACCCTTGGCTACATAGTGAGTCAAGACTGCCTTGAGCTATAGGAGACCCTGTCTCAAAAACAACAACAAAAACAAATCTGGAACTGCTGACCCTCAGGGCATCACCACCCTGCTCACTTTAGAACTGCAGACCCACAAATGATCCTTCCAGTGGGACCAGGACCTGGCCTCCAGGGTCTGCCTAGGTAACCCACACCATGTCTGCAAAGCAGTTTCTCTAGGCTGATTGAAAGGGAGCAATTTGTGCCCCCATGAGCTCTACTGGCAGCAGTCAGGGGAACGTGGCAGAGGGAGACGGGGTGGGGTGGGAGGGACCCTAATGAGATTCCCAGGCACTGTCTCTACCCTTGTGTCAAGGAGACATTTCAAAAGGGTTTGACACCGAATCCTTACCAAGTTGTCTGCTAAAATGCAAGGTGCAGGCCCCCAGAGAACCCAGAGCCTTCCGCGTGCCTGTGATAATAAGGCTGTGCCAGTGTCCGCTAAGCAGCTGTTCCCACCAAGAGGGACAATGGCCTGGCCCCACCCCTCATGGAGCCGATCTCAGCCCTGTCTTCACCGCTGCCAACCCTTTGATCACTTTTCACTGAGGATCTGGAGGGCATGTTACAAAGTGCTTTGGGCTGTCTGCCAACAGGCACCTCACTAGAACATGACAACAGCCAGAAGTGTCAGAGTGCGGAGAGAGACAGAGCTCGCTGGATGCCTTTTAAAAAATAATTATATTTGAATTTTAAAAGCAATCTTCATATATGTAAGTAGTGTCATTTATATGGAAAACTATGCCAGTCGCTCTACCCTTTTAATATTTGATGGCACTCTGGCTCCCTTCATAGTTGAGATAAGGGTCCGGTGGCTTCTCAGGGGCTTCTGAGATGCCTAGGCTAAGGAAAAAGCCACAGGAGACCTATAGTCAGCTTCTTCCTCATTCCTTCTGTATCCCTGTGCACCCTCCCTCCAACCAGACACTTCATTTAAACTGATTGTGGACCACTGTGGGGTCAAGATGCAGGGTCATGAGGGCCTGGATATGAACAAAATACAATGCCATACATTTCTGAAAATGTTATAATGAAACATATTACTTTATATGCTAATTAAGAACTTAATTAGAAGAAAAAGAAATGTCATCAGTAAAGCATAGTAGCATATACACAATATTGTCATTTTAGCTACTTTAGGTGTACTGTGTAGCTTCACTGTGGCACAGCCGACACCCACCTCTCCAGTACCGTCATACCTTACACAGAATAGGTCACCTACCACACACTAACTCCACTCCCCTCTCTCCTGTCTGGCTGCTAATCTTCCCCCCACCCCTGCTTTCTCCCCGTGATTTGAAGACACTAGGTTCCCAGGTACTGGAATTACACAATTTTTTGTGTATGATCTCTTTCCATTAGTACTATGTCCCCAGGGTCCACCCATCTTGTATCAAGGTCAGAATTTCATTTTTTTAGCATTTAAAAAAATTTTATTTTGGGGGCAGAAACTAGCATGTCCAGGGCTGACCTTGAACTCACTAAGTAGGTGAACATGTCCTTGAACTTCTTATCCCCCATCTCCAGCTCCTAAGTGCTGGGATTATAGGCTACTGCCACCAGTCCTGGTTTTCTGCGGTTTGAGGATTGAACCTGGAGCCTTTTGGCAAAACACCCTGCTGACTGAACTACTTCATCAGTGTCCGTCCATGTGCCCACCCTCCACATTGTCTCCCTTTAAAAAAAGGTTGCATAGCACTCCATTGTATGGATTCTGCTGTGTCTTTTCTTCCTTCCTGCCTTCCTTCCTTCCTTCCTTCCTTCCTTCCTTCCTTCCTTCCTTCCTTCCTTCCTTCCTTATCTTCCTTCCTTCCTTCCTCTTTTCGTTCAATGCCAATCAGCCTGCCATGTGTCTGTCTTTCTTTCCATTTTTAAATGTTATTTTTATTTCATGTGCATTAGTGTTTTTGCCTGCATGTATCAGGATGTCAGATCCCTTGAAACTGGAGTTACAAACTGTTGTGCGCTGTCATGTGGGGGTGCTGGGAATTGAACCTTGGTCCTCCAGAAGAACAGCCAGTTTTCTTAACTGCTGAGCTGGCCCCGGATTCTGCTGTGTCTTTATTTTTCTGTCCATGAACAGTGGAAATGAGCTAGCTCCCCGCTCCCACATAGAGTATCACAGAACCAGCTCTTGCTAAATGTTTTAGAATATCTACCGTTGTCACACTACCCTGTGTGACCTAGTTCCTCAGGGAAGTGGAGGCAGCCGCCTACAGAACATCTAAGAGAAACAGTGGGGCATCTCACTAAGGAGACAATGCTGTCCTGGAAAAAATGGGGACAAAGGCCCAGAGTCACCAGGCTGGGACTGGCAGGGGGCTGTTTCTTCAGGGTGAGCCACAGTTGAATCTTTTGAGCCTCAGAGACACACCGTGTGGCCAGCCTATCACTCCTCCCTGCTCCCTTTCTCCTGTGGGTCTCTTAGCTCAGAGATGCAAGCCCAGCAGGGGGCCCACCACCTGAAGGGTAAAAATGCTTGCCCTGAAAGTTTGTAGTGCCTGAGATCTGTAACCACTGGCCAGCTTGGCCCTCCTTCCTTCTGTGTGCAAGAAAAGCCCGGCTGTCTGGTTGAGTGAGCAGCGCTATAAATCACAGTGTCACCACTTAGCCAGCCAGAGTGATTTAATTAATCTGTTGTGCTGTCCCCCGAGCAGCGCTCCACCTGACTGCTAATCACCCTCCATCAACAGGAAGAAAATGCAGACCCCCTTTCTTTGAACTGCATGAGATGAAGGAGGAGAGGTCAGGGGAGGGGGAATGAACTGCAAGGTGGTGGTGGTGTGTGTGTTTGTGTGTGTGTGTGGGGGGGGGGGTTCCTCCAACTCTCACAGGACCAAAGTCCCCTGTATCTATAGCCCAACTCTTCATACACCTGCCTTCCTGTCTCTGGTGAGTTGCAGGAGAGGCACACTTTTTTTTTGTAATATTAATATAGAAATCATCTGTTGTCCGTCTCTATTTATCAGAAATAATATCTTGCCCTGAGACCTGTGACAGCTTGCATATTGGAAGAAACCTGGGGGAGGCCTATTTTTTGATCAAGCATGTGCCTGCCCGCACACACACCCTTCATTGATAACTAGCTACAAGGGAGGGGATAGGCACCACTCAAGGCAGAGGATTTTGACAGGTGACCACCCCAATTTCTATCACGCACAAGCCCAATACATGCAAGCGGCTTTCTGCAATGTGAAGAGGCAGGGCTTGTCTAACAATGTAACACTTTGAAGGTGACATGATATTGGTAGGGTTGCTCCAAATCCAGGGTCCTGGAAACCTTGAAGAGCCTCCATGTACCTTTGAATCCTTGCTGAATGGCCCTGTTTTACAGATAGGAGAAACTAAGGCTGACCAAGGGAAGGGAAATTCCCAGGAAGCGGCAGGCTGCAGTCTTTGGAGATGACTCATCCCACGGGGGAAGCCTATTAAAGGAAACGTGTAGAAAGTCTCTCTGGCAAAACAAAGACCAGAAAATCTTTCATCTGATTCAACAATACGACACCTTTCATCAATTACATGAGTTCCCTCCCTGCCTGCTCTTATGGGAGGGTCTCTTGTCTATCAAAAACAGGGTGAGGACAGCGGTCGCTTGCCTGGGAACACGCTGGGTACAGATGTATTGAGGATCACAGAGGTTCACTGTATGGCAATCTATAAACACAGTTGTTGTTGTTGGTTTTTTTTTTGACAGAGAGGCTCAAAATGAAACTTGGGTGGGGAGCTCGGGTGGCTTGCCCAGCATCTTAGGAGGCTAGTCCACATACAGCCCCATCTTATGCATTGTGATTTCTGGGCCAGCACCACTCCTAGAACTCAGAATGGGTGCAGAGTGAATGACATATGTGTCTCTGTTGGTAAGAAGTACCTAGCTTGAAGCCTAGGGTATCTTTGGCAGGATGAGAGATGTGGTTCCAATGCGCCCTTAGAGTTGCAGGTGTATGCTGGTCCTCCCAACACACGGGGGCAGTCTAACCCCTCTCCCTCTGTGTGCATTCCTGGCTTCTCTAGGGACAGGCATCTTCCTGCCTCGGGAGGGGAGATAGGGCAGCTGTTTTTACCCATTTTGAAGCTCATGGGCATCCAAGGGACCAATCTACCAGCATTCCAGGGCATAGTGTAAAAAAGGTTGAATATGGAGTTTGGATGGGGGTTTGAATTCCAGCTATACCTATTTACACACACACACACACACACACACACACACACACACACACACACACAGTTTCCTTCTCTCCACCTCTCTGAATGGATATTAAAGTGAAACAGGGCTGGCCAGATGGCTCAGCAGGTAAAGGTGTTTGGTACCAATCCTGATGATTTGATTTCAGGAACTCTACACAGTGGAAGGAGAGGATGGGATTGCCACAAGTTCCCTCCAAGCTACCAATGAGTACTGGGACACGAGCTCTGCTCCCCACCCCATAGATAAGTGTATATTTAAAATAATTTCAAAATAAAGTGAAATGAAACAATAGATATGAGACCCCAGCAAAGCTCTAGGTACAAAAGAGCTGTCAAATTCATGCGGTTTCTTCTTCATCCCATTCCAAGGTCCCCAACAGCCGTAAAGTGTATTCCAGGCTGACTCTGGTCCTCAGAGACCAGACATTCATGTGTGTGTTTATTTTTCCTCAGAATTTGGAAGCATCTGTCCTGACATTTTCCGGCTTGTAGACCGGAAGAGCGTGAGAATGCTGGCTGTTTTCTGGAGGCCTGTGTATCTGTAATTGGAGACAGAATGCTTCCTCTTGCCTCTATCTGCAAACATCGTATTCGAAAGAGAAGGTGCTGTTATTGCACCCAAGGGTTACATTGCATGTAAACAGGTGTGCACTGAGCCGAAGGCTTGGATGTAAGAAATGGCAGAACATTTCAGAAAAAACATGAGCAAAGATCTGTGTGACTTTCATTTAGATAAAAAACCCTGTGGGTGGGCACTGGAGCAGCCCCTGTCTGCATCCATGCTCTGCAATCGTGTTTAATTTTTCTCTTCCAATCTTCTTGTAATGCAGATAGTAAAGTAGGTGCCCAGAGGTTTATTGAGAATGTGTGGGTAAATATATTCATTCAAAATGTATACTAGTTGGGCATGCCTGTGATCTCCGCATGTGAGAGGCGAGGGCAGCAAGATCAAGAGTTCAAAGCCACATAGAGAGTTTGATTAAACAAAGAGTTTAAGGTCAGTTGGGCAACAAAAAACAGTCTCAGCAAAACCAAATAAAAGCAAAAAGTACAGAAGGCTGGACATGGTGGTCCATGTCTGTAAATCCAGCACTCAGAAACAGAGGCAGGGGATTACAGATTTGAGACCATCTCGAGCTACCTAACCTGTCTCAAAAAACCAAACCACTCAAAACAAAACAGGCAAGCAGCACACATATAAACACACATAACAAATACTAGCTGAACATCTGCTCTGCTCAGGTCTATACTGAGTTCAAGTTTATACCAAGTGGTCCTGAAGCCATGGCCCCTCCACTGGGAACCACCAGAAGCAGATCAACACAGGACATAAGCATTACTAGTGTTGGCTGTCACTGTGAACAAATGAATTTATACCATGGGAACCACAAAGTGGGTGGTCATGGAAGGGTCTGCAAGGAGTTTGCTGGCCAGAAAATGAGGGAGGAAATTAGGAGTCACAGGAAGGGCATCTGCAAAGAGCAGAAAAAGTGAGAAGACCAAAGCAAAGAGCTGTTGAGAGCATCCTCTGGGCACCGTATCCTAGGATGTGCAGTGTGCAGGTCTTGAACATAGGCCATCTCACTGCCTCCTCCAGCATCCAGGTAGCATTAGCCCGCTTTTACAGATGAAGATCTCAGATGTTGCAGGGAGAGGCTGAATTGCCCAACCAAGGTCACAGGCTCACAAGTGGAGAAAGACTGTTCCCAGGTCTGCCAGCCTCCACTCTCCCGGCCTCCCTGCTTGGTATGGTTTGAATGTAGGCAGATGAAGTTGGTGGGGTGGGGTGAACAGGCAGGGAGGGGGCAGGCTGCACAGGACTTTTAATGATGTGGTACAGAGTTGGGACAGTTTCCTGTAGGCAGTGGGAGGCCAGCAGAGGTTTTTAAGTGGATATTGATTCTGCTACCAATGGGTGATGGATGGGAAAAATACCCTGTGTGGGATTGAAGCCTGGAGCCTCTACCACCCATTAGTTTCCTTTGCTGACTGTCAGCCACCCAGCTGCTAGAACCAGACTCCAGGGAGGGATTGGCCTTGCACTTTTCACCGACAGGGAGTCATTCTTTGTGTCATTTTGGCTTGGGTATGTAGTTTTCTATCATGGTACAAAGCTCATATGATACATATACACAAGTTAAGACACATAATAAGTGATAGGAGAGAAAAAGCAAAACTCACCAGGCATGGTGTTGCATGTGTCTTATCCCAGAACTGGGGAGGCAGAGGCAGGAAAATCTTTGTGAGTTAAAGAACAGCCTGGTCTACAAAGTGAGTTCCAATACAGCCAAGGCTATACAGAGAAACACTGTCTCAAAAATAAGTAGATAGATAGATAGATAGACACATACATAGATAGATAGATAGATAGATAGATAAAAATAAAGTGCCTTCTAGTCCTTCCTTAAAGAATCCTTTCCTTCAAAACTTACAAGTGGCAAAACTCCTATTTAGCTGGGTGTGGTGGCACGAGCCCTTAATCCCAGGACTCTGGAGACAGAGGCTGGTGGATCTCTGTGAGTTCAAGACCAGCATGGTCTACAAAGTGAGTTTCAGGACAGCCAGGGCTGTTACACAGAGAAAACCTATCTCATAAAACCAAAAAAAAAAAAAAAAAAGAAAGAAAGAAAGAAAAGAAAAAGAAAAGAAACAACAACAACACCCCCCCCAAAAAAAAAAACAAAACCAAAACTGTTGTGGAATATTATTTTAACTAGGCAAAGATGTGTTACATTTGTTTATGCTGTGGGATATTACTTTAACTGTGTAAAGGTGTGTTACATTTGTTTATGCTGTGGGATATCAGTTTAACTGTGTAAAGATGTGTTATATTTGTTTCTGCTGCCTTTGTTAACTATGTAAAGATGTGTTGTCTTTTCACCTTGTCTGCCTAAAGCACCTGCTTGGTCTAATGAAAAACTAAATGGTCAATAGCTAGGCAGGAGAGGGATAGAGAGAATAAATAGGAAGAAAAATGTAGGCTTAAGAGAGACGGGAAGAAGAGAACAAGGGAGAAAGAGAGGGACACTCCCTGGACCAGAAGTCAGGCAGCCACTAGCCAGCAGCCACTGGAGGAAGCAGGAAAATAAGATATACAGAAGGAAAGACAGGTGAAAAGCCCTGAAGCAAAAGGTGATAAAGAGAATCAGGTTAATTTATAAGAGCTAGCAAGAAATGTGCCTAAGCTAAGGCTGAGAGTTCATCTTTGTGTCATGATTTGGGAACTGGTTGGTGGCCCAAAGGAGAAAGCCTGCTACACAAAACAAGCTCTCCACCTAAAATTTTACCTCATGTTTTCCTAAGAGGTGACCATCTCTGGAACTTTCTACTCCTGTGTGAGAATATATGTATGCATAGACTTATTTCTGCTTTCATTTCTTATTTTTATTTTATGTGTTTGGGTGTTTTACCCACATGTGTGTCTGGGTACCAGAGGACATCAGATCCCTTGGAACTGGCGTTACAGATGGTTGTGAGCCATCATGAATGTGGGTTCTGAGAACTGAACCCAGCAAGCAGTGCTTTTAACCACTGAGCCATTCCTCCAGCACCTGTTTTAATTATTAAATTATGCTGACTTTCTAGCAACTAATGCACTCAATTTAACATTCAAAAGGGCTTATGGTGAAAACTCAAGTCCCACAGATATCCCCAGACAGTCTTCTCCAGTGTCACATTTTCTTGTGATGGCTGGTGCTGATGCAAATTCCAGCATTGAGATGGAAGTCATTAACATGCTTCCTCCATGGTTCTAATTCTTCCTCCTCTTCTCTGCCATAATAAAGCTTGGATTTCCTGTGTTCAGATGATGTTTAGGTCCCACTGAGGCACTGATGGTCAGACATCCATACTGTCACACATTTAGCCCGAGCTCTGGGCAACCTTTGCTTCCCCATTTCCTGGCTCAGGAAGCTGAGACCCAGAGAAGTTGAGTGCCTTTTCCAAGGACACCCAGTTAGGTGGCCCTGACCTTGTCCTGGTACTGATGCAAGGCAGAAAAAGAGGTGCCAGTGTTCCTCGGGTACTCCTGAGGATGCCCAGATCTGTGTAGTGCTGGTGATGGCACCCAGGTCCCCTGCATGCTAGGCAAGTGTTCTACCAATGAACTACGTCCCCAGACCTTGGTTTTCTGAGACAGGTCCAGGCTAGCCTCAGACTCTATGTGTTCCAGGCTGACCCCTCATTCTAGTCCCCCACCATGGCCTCCAGAGTGTTAGTATTCAGGCATGTGTACTGGCCTGTCCTTGGGGTTCTGACAGGATAGGCCCTCAGCTGCTACCACTAAGAGCACCACCTGTGCATATTCTTTATGTTCCATATTAAATGGACCCTGTCCACGTCCCATCCTTCTCTTTGTCTCCCTTTCTGTCTGTTCCTCTCTCTCTCCTCCCTTTTTTCTCTCTCTCCCTCTTTCCTCTCTCCTGCTGCTCCTGCCTCCACATGCCAGTCTCCCCACTCCCTTTCCCCTTTTTATGATCCCTTTCCCTAATAAAAAAAACCCTCTGCTTGAGCCCTGTCTCATGGCATCTTTCTCTTGTGCACTGCTTTTCTTAAATTACAACACAGAGTGCTGGGATTATGTGTGCACCACAGTGCCCGGCTGTTTGTTTTTAAAATATCTGGAGCAACTGAAGGCTGTTGATTCTCTTTCCTCTTCACTTTTTGAGACAGGGTCTTATGCATCCTAAGCTGCCCTCCAATTCTTTTTATAGCCAATGACATCTTGAATGTCTGGTCTTCCTGTCTTTACCTAACAAGCACTGAGATTATAGACATGTATCTCCATGCCTGACTAATGTCTTTGAGATGGGGTCTTTATTCGATAGTCTAAGCTGGCCAAGAGTTTGTGGTCATCCTCCTGCCTCAGCCTCCAAAGCTGAGATGAGAGGCCTGTGCCATGATACCATACCTTCAGACCTTCCTGTTTCTGCAAATCTGCACTCCTGGAAGTCCTCTCCAAGCCACTTCCTAATTCTTTTGCAAACTGGATACCTAATCCTAGCTCCATTGTCACCTCCCCTAATAGCTTCCTACAAATCCTTGAGCATGTAGACATGCCCTCAAGTGTACATCTCAGAGCATGTGGCAGATGTGTACGAAGAACAGCTGCTGGGAGTTGGACCTGCTGACTGAAGGGTATCATACATCGAGTTCCAACAGGTACCCCCCTGTCTCACTCCAAGCAGCTGTGCAGATTTGGGTTTCCCTAAGCATGAATGAACATCGACACTCCATGCTCCCTGTGTCCAGGTATCACCAGCCTGATTCATCTTTGCCCACTTGGCTCATTTATTTCATGTCAGTTACAAGCACATTTTTTCTGTGTGCTTATTGGCCAGGAATGTTTTGTTTAGTAATGTTTCTGTTGGGTTTTTTTTGGTGTGTGTGTATGTGTATGTATGTGCATATTTGTATATATGTATGCATGTGTATGTTTATGTGTGGGTGTATATATGTATGTTTTATGCAGTTTGTGTTTGCACTCTTTTTCATGAAGATGTATACAAGCTTTCTGAACAACAAGGAGGCTGGCTCCAGACATTTTTTTCCAGTTTATAGTTTGTAATTTTTTTTTACTATATACTTAGTCTTTATATAGTTGGATCTGCCCATCCTTTTTTTTTTTAATGGCTGTGGATGGGTTTTGCATTTGTCTTTTTTCTCTCCAGGATTCTATACATGTTTAATGATCTTCTGTCCCTTTCTCAGTCTTTTTAATGACTTTAATGTTTGAATTTAATCCATCTGAAATTTATCTGGGAGTGAGAAGTGAGGTCTAGCTTGTATTTGGAGCTTGAAGGAAGCTTATTTTTAAGGAAGCTTATTTTTATAACTTTGTTTATTTGTTTATTTAGTGTGTGTGTGTGTGTGTGTGTGTGTGTGTGTGTGTGTGTGTATGTGTATGTGTGTTTGTTTCCAAATCCTTGGTGTCTGAGGGTGGGTGGATGGGTCAGGGAGGCTGGGTACAGAATCAGACCCTTGAAGAGCACAGAGTGGGAAACTCAGCAACTGTCTATTCAGGAGAAAGTTCTGGCCCTGGGGCTCCAGTTGAGCCTGGTGAGAACCAGTTCTCCTCAATGCCTCAGTTTCTCCTGCTGTGTCCACAAAGAGGCCTCCCACCAGTTACAGCAATCTAGATTAGCCATGGAGACTAGTGGAGAGGGGATTCCAGAATCTTCTCAGCTCAGTGGTATTGTTGGTTGGTTTGTCTTTGCTCTTTTTACTTTTTGGCGGGCCCACCACCCAGCTCCCAAATAAACCACACACGGAAGTTTATCCTTAGTTATGAATGCACAGCCTAAGCTTGGCTTGTTTCTTGCCAGTTTTTCTTCTCTTAAATTATCCCATCTATCTTTTGCTTCGGGGCTTTTATCTTTCTTTATCCCTGTATACCTTTACCTCTTCCTTTGTGTCTGGTTGTGTAGCTGGGTGGCTGGGTGACTGGCCCCTGAAGTCCTCCTCCTTCCTCTCTTGTTCCCCAGTTGTTCCCCAATTTTTTCCCAGATTTCTCATATTTGTCCTCTCTGCCTGCCTATTCTTCTCTCTTGCCTCACTATTGGCTGTTCAGAGCTTTATTAGTTGTAGACAATTAGCTTTATTCAGTTGTAGACAAGCATAGTAGCACAGCTTCACAGAGTTAAACAAATGCAATGTAAACAAAAGTAACACACCTTACAATAATATTCCCCAACATAGTTGAAATCAGCATCACCCCTTGCTGTGGGCTTTGGCCAGCTCTCTTCCCTTGTCTGTGCCCCACAGGGATGACTCTACATTCTCTATGGAGCTAGTAGGAAGGCACAGCTGTGGTGCTCAGTGCAGGGTTGGGCATGCAGCG
This sequence comes from Cricetulus griseus, assembly GCF_003668045.3. NCBI lineage: Eukaryota > Metazoa > Chordata > Mammalia > Rodentia > Cricetidae > Cricetulus > Cricetulus griseus. The sequence continues at coordinate 98,195,293 of NC_048597.1, forward strand.
AGTGAGCACGCACACACAAAACAAACTAACAACAAATAAATGCAATACAAATTTAAACAGAAAAGATTAGATGGAGTAGACATGGTGGTGAATCCAGCTCTCAGGAGGCTGGACCAGCTATGGTTACAGTGAGACCCTGTCTCACAGAAACCAATAACAATGAAAAGATAAAGATAAAACGCAAAGAATACAGCATTTTTCTTGTGTTGTTGGGGATAGAAGAGAGCATTTCAGGACCTGTATATATTCTCGATTAGACTCTTAAACCCATGTCTTATTGATTTATTTTTAAAGAGCCACTTTATTGAAGTATGATCGACATACGAGGAGCTGTATATATTTAATGTCTACGTCTGGGCAAGTTGGCAGCTGAGCACAGACTCACAGTTCTCACTCCAGTCGGTGTCAGAAACATAACCGTAGCTGCAGATGCCTCCTGCAGCTATTCCCCATCTTCTCCTTCTCTGTCCTGCTCCTTCTTGTCATCTTGTGTTACTCAACATGTGATTTACTCTGTTAGTTGGCTGTCGCTGGAACAAATAGAGGTGAGTCAATATAGAAAGAGAAGATTTGCTTTGGCTCATGGTTTTGGAAGTCTCTGCCATAGTGTCTGTGGTGGTGGTGTATGTGTGTGTGTGTGTGTGTGTGTGTGTGTGTGTGTGAGAGAGAGAGAGAGAGAGAGAGAGAGAGAGAGAGAGAGAGAGAGAGAGAGAGAGAGAGAGGGAGGGAGAGAGAGAGAGAGACAGAGAGAGACAGAGGCAGAGGCAGAGACAGAGACAGAGACAGAGAGGTTGTTGGGTATGGAACCCAGGGCCTTGTGCATGTTTGGAAAGTGCTCTGTCACTGAGCTGAGCCACACTCAAAGCCCAAGTTCACTAGTGACATCCTTTGCTTCAGGGTGGCCCATCTTGGTGGATGCCTATGGCAGAGCAGAGTTGCCCACTCTGTGGCAGGGAAACAAAGGGGAAGACAGGAAGGCACTGGGGTTACACTTCCCTCTGTGATGGTTTGCTATTCACTGCTAAAGTGACATCTAGTAGGCAGGCTCCCAGGCCCACCTGTGAGGGATTCTTAGCTTAAGATTAGCATCTGAGAGTTGTTCATGATCACCTTGTTTTCACTGAGGTGCAAAGTCCTGACCACTGTGGGCAGTTGGAGAACACTGGCATGCCTGCCTTAATTCACTACTCTTTGCTCTTGGCTGTGAGAGTGATGTGGCCACCTACTTCAGGTTCCTGATGCCTTGACCTCCTCAGAACAATGGGCTGTACCCTGGAATTGTGAGCCAAAGAAGACTTTCTCCTTCAAGTCATTTCTGTCAGGGCATTTTCACAGCAGCAGGAAGACATCCTCTAAGACCAGAAACTTCTGACTGGCTCCATCACTTAAAAGTCTACCACCTCTCATGGCTCAGGACTAAACTTGTAACACAAGGGCCATATATCTATCATCTATCTTCTTAGCAAGGAATAAACTAACAGCTGAGACGGGGTCTTGCTATGTAGCCCAGGCTGGTCTTGAATTCACCATCCTTAGGGCTGGAATCATAGATGTGTGCCACCATGCCCAGTTCCCTGTGAAGTTTTAAGTATGCAGTACAGCACTGCTGACTGTAGGTGCCACCCACAGATCTCTGGGATTTAGCATATTTCACTGTTGAAGCTTTGTGCTTCTTGGCAGCATTGTTCCCTTCCTGACCCCAGCCTCCGGCCTCCATTGTGCTACTCCCTGCATCTGTGAGTTTGGCATTTTTAAAAAAGTCTCCTCATATGAGGGTCCCTGTAGCATTGGTTCTTTTGTGTATGACTCATTATAATTAACATCATGTCCTCTGGTTTGCCTGTGTTTTCACAAACTGCTGTTTGTGCCAGATTTGCTTCTGCTTCAACATTCTGTTGTGCAGAGCAGCACATCGTCTTGGGTGGACGTGGGTTGCTTCTGTCTGGGCTGTTGTAGTGCTTGCAGTGGCCCTGGGTACAGAGTGAGCTTCAAGGTCCCAACTTCAAGTCCTCTGGACACACACCTAGAACTGGGCTATCATCCTGCAAAAGTTAGAAGAGCATTGTTAAAATGTTTTTAAAAGATGGCAAGGGGCTGGAGAGGTGTCTCAGAGGTTAAGATCATTGGCTGCTCTTCCAGAGGACCCAGGTTCAATTCCCAGCAACCACATGGTAGCTCATGACCATCTATAATGACATCTGGTATCCTCTTCTGGTGTGCAGGCATACATGGAGGCAGAATGTTGTATACATAATAAATAAAACTTAAAAATAAAAGATAACAAGAGTTGGAGAGGAGGCAGAGAAAAAGAAGTCCTTGTAGGTTGTGGCTGTAATGTAAATGGGGGCAGCCACTGTAGAAAACAATATGGAAGACCCTTGAAAAGCTAAAGCTAAAACTAAAACAAGTGTGTGGTGGTACACACCTGCAAACCGGCACTCAGGAGGCAGAAGCAGGGAGATCTCTGTGAGTTTGAGGGTAGTCTGTTCTACAATGCTAGTTCCAGGAGATCCAGGGCTACACAGAGAAACCCTGTTTCAAAAACACAAAAAAAAAAAAAAATGAGAAAAAAAAAAAAGCCATCTGAGAGTAGGGAACCTCAACTGAGAAAATACCTGTAAGATCAGGTTGTAGGCAAGCCTGTAGGGCATTTTCTTAATTAGTGATTGATGGGGAGGGCCCAGCCCACTGGGTGTGGGAACAGCCGAGATGACCTCTCAAGAGCCTGTCCCGAACAAAACTAACAAAATCAAACAATATGTAGTCTTTGGGCCTGCTGCCTCCATTTAGCATTGTGTTCTCCACACTGTCACATCCCTGCAGAAGCTTGCAGGGCTGCAGACTTCATTTCCATAGCCCAAAACTACTCCACTTGTTGCTTGTCTACAAATCATTGTTTAAATTTTTTTATTAGGTTTGTTTATTTACTGTGTATGTTGGCCTGAAATTCTGTCTAGTGTACTAGGCTGGCCTTGAATTTGTAGGATCCTGTCATGCCCCATCACACCCCACTTGTCTGATGCTATTTACAAGAACTGCACAGAACTAGCCGAGGTGTGAAGATGGAGGGTTTGGTGGGGGTGGAGGGGAAGGAAATCTGGGCTCTCGGCTGTGGGGATGGGGTTTCTTTAGGGGACCCCCAGACTTCCCAGGATTAGATTGCAAAGACGACCTGCGACCCTGTGGGTTCACCAGACCCTCTCAATACCATGCCTGTCTCAGTATGTGGATGGTGTGTGAAAAGGCTGTTTAAAAAATAACAAAGGTTCATGCTTTGGGAAACTTTGCCACGTAGACAATACCAGTGTCGCCCTTTGTCACAGAGGACAAGGCTGTAAGTGCTGACACCAAGCGCCTGCTGAAGCATTAGCAATTGGTAGCCATCAGCAAAAAATAAAATAAGATTTTTTTTTTCAGTATTGGATCAGAGTGTCCTTCCTGTATCGTTTACTAATACGGCATTTCATGCCGGCAGCCAGCACCGTGAAGAGGCACATTGATTTTTAGCTTGTGATGGCAGGAGGATTTTTTTAAAAAAAATTCTATTTCTGTATTGTGTGTGTGTTGGGGGGGGTGGGCACATGACATAGCATATGCAACTTCAGAGGACAACTCCTGGGAGTCGGTCCCCTCCTTCCACCAGATGGATCCCAGGGATTGAACTCAGGTCAAATTTAGTGGCATGAGCCTTCACCCACTGAGCCATCCGCTGCAGGAGAATTGTAATGATGCCAGTGTTGCATCTGATAGAGGGGCCTAGCTACAGTAACACCAAACCAAAGTCATATGTGAAACAAGGGGCTTAGACATTTGGCCACCTGTTTGTCCTGTTTGCCCCCACCCTCTCTCCCATCTATCTATCTATCTATCTATCTATCTATCTATCTATCTATCTATCATCTATCTATCTATGTCTCTCCCCTCCTCCCCCATGGTGTGTGTGTGTGTGTGTGTGTGTGTGTGTGTGTGTGAGTGAGTGAGTGTGTGTTTGATTTAATTCCCCTAGGACTGACAGACATCTCTGTGACAAATCATTTCCCTACCTTCTGATCCCATCCCTCCCAAGGTGCTGGAGTCCAGTGATGGGGGGAATTAAAAATCAACACTGTCTACCAGAGACAGGCTTGGGTTGCAACCTTCCCTCCCTATTCCTGTAATGCCTGTAGCCTGCCTCATGGGCTTGACACATCTGCTCTTGGAGAGACCGAGTGGTAGCCCACCTAACCAGAGTCCCTCTTGGAAGAGTAAAAGTCCCCTTTAGCCTTCTTTCCTCCAGGTCACCCAGCACAGAGCTTCCTGCCTGGATCTCCCATGTTCATAGACTTTATGTCCCCATTACTCCTCTGCATCCTAGGCCAGTCCCTTCCGTTGCCTTTTAATGGCTTCTCTGTTTCTCATCACAGCAACATGCCACAGCCTGAGGCTTGGACAGAAGTCCCCTTTACTGGCTCCTGAAAGCAGACACCATTCAGCTCCATAGCTAGAAAGCCCTTGACCTGTGTGTCATTCCAAAATGATCTACAGGACAAGGAAATGTTTGTTTCCATGAAACCTCTGCCCATCCTGCATCACTCCCCAAGTGAGACCTTGGCATTGGTGATTCTCCCACCGCACATTGTCAGGCTTCCTCTAGGTTTTCATCCTGTCTCCTCCGGGTGCCTGCAGGTCAGGCAGGCAGCTAAACACAGCTGGAAGATGTGTTCTTGTTGGGTAAAGTGTGACTCTGCTTGGACACGGCTGCAACAAGTGTTACTGAGCATGTACTTTGAGGCAGGCTTTGTATGAGATGTGGTAGCATACAAGAAGTCTAACTTGGACTTGCTTGTGCAGAACTGGCAGTCCAAGGCATGAACATGAGAGAGCAAGCATGGGCAGAGCTCAGGTACAATGCTTCAGGACACAAGGAAAATACTTACTAAGAAGACCTGCCCTGGGTGGTGCTGGTACATGTTCAGAAGGCACTATGGACCTTTCGAAGACCCCTTTCTCATTAAGAGAAAGCATTTTTTACCAGCTCATTAATAGAAAACCAGATGACCAGATTCATCATTACATAGTCACCTTTTCACTCATTGCCTACTTGGCAAGCTCCGGCCAATGAGAGACCCTGTCTCAAAATGCAAGGTGAATGTGACCTGATCACCTGATCTTTGTCCTGTGTCTTCCATACGCATGTAGACACAGGGACACATTTACCAGTGTATGTGTAGACACACATACACCTATCCACACTTATATATCCTCTCTCTCTCCCTCTCTCTCTCTGAAAGTGGAAGGTAGGAATCCAAGAAAGTGGGAAGGAAGTGATCTCTGGATCCAAAACTCCAATGCCAGCTTTGAACTTGCCTTCAGTGACTCCACTGGCTTCCATCTTGGGGGAACCTTTTTTTTTTTTCTCAAGGCACATGGATTGCCTGACGGCCCCTGTGTCCTGGGCTGTGTGCCAGGCTCCTTTGTGATTTCCAAAAGAACCCGGGGCGAGTCCCCGCACTGTTGTTCCACTTCTGTCCTGTGCCCCTCCCCCAGTGCCACAGTGGCCATAAAGTGGGTAGAGATCCCAGCTGCGGAGCAGGGGTGGGGCAGCAATTCTCCCCCTAAGCTCTGATGTGTGATGGGAGGGGAGTCCCTGCTGGGACAACATTTACTTTGTACAGTGGCCAAGAGAGGGGGGGAGGAAAATGGGGCTCTAAGCGTACCCCAATCCAAAATATTTCTGACAAAACCTGGCACTTCTGGTTCTAATTAAAACCCTGAACTTTGGAACAGATTCCATCCCACAGCCCTCGCCTGGAAGGGGGTTCAGCCGAGACTTTGCTTCATAACCACAATAAAAATAGCTTCTCCCGGGGAAAGCACACCATACTAACAAGGCTACTTTTGTTTTTCCTCCCCTGCCATCTGGCTGGGGATACCAGGGGCTGGCTCTTGTCCTGACTCCTGAGGGGACCGAAGCTGGGTGGTGCTGTGGACAACTTCTCAGCCTCCTGGCAGAGAGGGCCGTGTAAAGGCCACCTTCAGATAGCCAGGAATCCAGGGCAGATGGAGCCCTCGCCCAGCTCATTTCTGCTTCTGCTCCCAGCTCAAAGGAAGTGTGGTTCCAGCAGACAGCAACAAGCAAGTGGAGAACTGTCCTGGGCTTGCAGAATGTTCTAGAGCAGCAATTCTTAACCTTCCTAACACTGTGACCCTTTAATACAGTTCCTCATGTTGCAGTGACCATCCCAATCAAAAAATCATTTCTGTTGCTATTTCATAACTGTAATTTTGCTACTGTTACAAATTGTACTGTAAATATTTTTGAAGACAGAGGTTTGCCAAAGCGATCTCGACCCACAGGTTGAGAATCAGTGGTCTACTCTGCCTTGGAGGAGAACAAGTTCTCTAGAATGTCTTTAGGATTTTATCATCTCCCACACCCTACCAAACACAGGCGAGGCTTGGACCTCAAGCTGAGCAGAATCTGGTCTCTGAGTTTTGCATCTGGGTGTTGAGATACCACCAGGTTCTGCAGCTATGAAAGCCGGGTAGTCTTTGAGCTGCACTTGCCATCATGGTCTACACTTGTCTGTCATGGGCTGCCACTTGTCCATCATCCCTGGGTCAGAGCAGGTCTAAGGCTTCAGGCACAGGGCAGGGTAGGCCTGATGAGCCCTGGAGTCAAGAGTTTACTGCTTGTAGGACTGGAATCCTCCATGTTATACCAAGGGGCATTGGTTGGTTGGAGAATCCTCGGGATGGTTCCTTGGCAGGGTGTATCTGAGCAAGCCACTGCTCACCCCTGGTCCACAGTCCATCCACCTATTCATATGACTTACTTAAAGTTTTTATTCATGTGTGTGTGGGTGTGTTCATCTATGTATGCACATGAAGAGGCCAAAGGTTGACATGCCTTTCTCATCTCTCTCCATGGCCCATGGTTCATTCAGCTACTCTTTTTTTTTTTAAACTTCATCCTTTTAAAAAAATTATTTAAGTGTGTATGCATGTACATGGGTGTGGTCACCTGTGTATGCACATGTGGAGGTCAGAGGCTGACATATCTTCCTCCATCACTTTCCATCTTATTTTGGAAGGTGGACAAGCAGGGCTCGAGAAGGTAAAGTGTTGGGGCCCGGTGGGAGGGGTTTACGTTTAGGGACTCCACCTGCATGGGTGGGTTAATGGATCACAATAGGGCTCGAGGTTGTGTGTTCATTCTTGCTTCTTCCCATTTTACCTTCTCCAGAACCATCTGTCAACTCTGTGAGTAGAGTCTCTCCCCAGAGTCGGGGCCCTGGGCCTTGAACTTCACAGGTGCCACACAAAACAGATTTCTTGGTTTTATAAATCTACACAGCCCATGGTACTCTGGTTCAGCAAAATAAAACACTAAGATAGAAGACCCAGCAGTTGTAGTCACTGTGTGGTTCTCAGTCTGAGAATGACCCTTTCACACAGGCCACCTAAGATCACCCTGCATATCAGATATTTACATCATGATTCATAACAGTAGCAAAGTTACAGTTATGAGATAACAGTGGAAACAATGTTATGGTTGGATCACCACAACATGAGGAACTGTATTAAAGGGTCACAGAGTTAGGAAGGTTGACAACTGCCAGTCTAAATTCTCTAGGCAGTCTGCTAGGCACATAAGGCAGACAAGAAAAGAACATCATGGACTAGGGGTGTGGCTCAGGTTTAGAGAGATGGCCAGGCAAGGGTAACATCCTGGGTTGATCTCCAGTATGGGCAAGAGGCGGAGGGAGGGGAAATAGACTCTGGTCCTCCATTGATTTTGGTACAGCAAGGATCTAGACGCTTAATATACACAGTCACTCAAAGAATGGCATGAGGTGGATTTAGGACATTCCAGGTAGGAAAAAAATCCAGGCGATGGGAATCTCTTGAGAGAGGAAAGAATCCTGGTGGTTCTGGGATTTTCTGTGTCAAAGAACCACATTGATGTGTTGCAGCTCAGCTTAAAATAGCATTAAAAAATGCTGAGGAGACGGGGATGGTATAAGTGAAAGAGGGCGGCTGCTGATGCAGAGCAGAGCCAGTGGCTGAAGTCTGTGCCTGGCCCGCTCTGGTCCCTAACATTGGACAGGACTGGGGTTGCCTAGAATAGTGATCCCTGTAGAAGGTGATGGGGGAGGGAGCTGAGATCCCACCGGGCAGGAGAGGCATTGGGGGCAGGCGGTGCAGAGTGTGGGAGGAGGAGCACAAAGCAGGATTTGTGGGCCATGGGGTGGGGATTATTGTGGGATACAGCACCGTGCAGGCATTTGGGGCCATCTGAGTCCTGCAATGCCAGCATCTCTGGGCAGCAGTGTGGAGCCTGCCACGTGGTCAGGAGCCGCAGGGATGTTTCAGACCAAGGGAGGACTTTCTGAACTATATCTTTAACACCAGCAGAGGGCACCTATGGCACCACCACAATGCCCTAGTTGTTCATCCTCAGGATAGAACTGAGTGCATGGTGGAGGGAACAGAGGTGCCTCCCACTGCTCTTTGCTCCCCTGGGGACACTTCCTTTCTGCTTCCATTCCCTACCCAAGAAGATTGAGCCCTCTGATTCCCATGCAGTGGTTGTGGTCTCAGATGGCCCACTGCTTCCTCACCATCTTGAAGTCACTCACTCACTGGCAGCACAGGGATTGGCTGCCCTAGGACTCACCCTCTTTCAAGAATGGCACAGAGAGGACGAGGCCTGGGAGAAGGGATTGCGTCTGTCTGAGGTTTCGTCCTGCAGTGGGATTTGAGTTCTCCTTGCATAGCAAGGAATCATGTTGACAGAGCCTATCTGATTCCCTAAGCATCTGTGTCCTTCAGGGCTCCTGGACTGATATGGGAAAGAGAAGCCTCCTGTCCAGCTCTGTGGAGCCAGAAGCTGCACACAGGCTGGCCTCCCTCTTCCTTGTGGGGCACATTTTCAGTCTCTTTCCATTTAGAAAAGACCAGTGGAGATGCACAGGGGAGGAGGATTGATCTGAAATCTGTTGCAAGGCACCCAGGCAACTCATCGGAGGAAAACCCAGCATCTCAGTTGCCAGCTGTGTGGCGATGGAGCACTGAGCCAGCCATGAACACTGCTAATCAGAGAAGCAAGCCACGGCCCAGCCAGGCTCTCATACTCTGACCTGCAAGCATGAAGAAGAAAGAAAAGTGTGTGTAGAATGAGGCTGTATACTCCTAAAGCCCACACCAGTGACACACTTCCTCCAGCAAGGCCATACAGCTTATACCTCTGTGAACAGCAAAGTGGCTAAGTGTTCGAATGCCTGAGCCTACATGGGGCCGTTTTCATCCAAACCACCAATCAATCTCTCTCTCTCCCTTCAACTGATACTGTACTTTTAGGTAAATTCTCCAACTTTAGCAAGTGGGCTGCCAAGATGGTTGGATGGACAAAGAGGACCAGAGTTTGACTCTAGGAAGGTAGAAGGAGAGAACTGCCTCCACAAAGTTGCCTTTTGATCTACACACGCTGTAGCTCTGACTGACTTTGAACTTGTGACCTTCCTGCCTTAATCTCCCCTGTAGCTGGAATGACAGGCTTGTGCCACTCTACTCAGCTCCTCTTATGATAGATTACATTATGCCAAATACACGAAAATAGCACTTAAAGAAAATACAGAGTTGTGTTTGTCTTATGTGTGTGTTTGCTTGCATGTGTTTGTGCACTATTTGAGTGCACTTTCTGCAGAGTCCAGAAGAGGGTGCTGATGAGGCTCCTGGAACTTAAGTTACAGGTGGTTGTAAGCTGCCGTGTGAATACTATAATCTGAACATAGGTCCTTTGCAAGAACAGCCAGTGCCATCTCTCCAGCTCCACAGCCAAATGTTCTGCCTCAGCACTGTTGGGACTTCAGACTGTACTATGCTTTGTGTTGAAGGATGCTCTGTGAACTCATCTCTGCTTATAAGGTATCCTGGCATCCACTTCTCTAGTTGTGACAAGCAAAAATGTCTCCACACATACTGCAAAACATCTTCTACTTCTATGCATCCCTGTGCACCCCCAGTTGGAGATGACTGGAATAATCATAAAAAGTAGGACATCTCAATCTAAACATTACAAAATAGGGTCTCATGTAGCCCAGGCTAGCTTCAAAAGTGTAGCCCAGGGTGACCTTTAACTCTGGATCCTCTGGTCTCTACCTCTGATGAGCTGGGATAGCAGGCATGTGCTGCCAGGCCCAGCTTTATAATACTTCCCTTGTGGTGGGGTGGGGCTGGTCTCATTGAAATTGCTAGTGCCTTGACTAGAAGCCAGCCTTGGCTTTCCCCAGCTCCTGCCTCTGGGAACCTGGGGCCCATGTATGGCCTCCTTTACCTGGAGGGGAAAGTCAACTCTCCACTTGAGATTAAAAAGACAAGACATTTGGGAAACAAAGCTGGCACTCTGACATGCCCTGCCGGGAAAGAGCACAGCACCCTTCATGTCCTGGAAGTCTCTAATGGCCTAGCCGGTCCCACCCGGTTCCTTAAACTGGAAAAGGTGTGTGGTTTCAGAAGAAAGACTGGAATTCGAGGGCCAGCGTCATCTAGAAGAAATTTAAGAACCATCGCGTGGGTTTTAAAAGGGAAGGGAAGATTGTGGAAGGACCTTCCAAAGCTCTCCATGAACCCAGAACATCAGGGACTTTCCCAGTGATGAAGCTGCAGCCAATTGGAAGTGGACATGGAAAGCTCTGTGTGTCACAGGCTGATAGGACAATGACTCTCCTCTGGGTCCACAGAGCTTTCTGACTGGAACCAACCTTGTGCCTGCCCACCTTCAGCTTGACTTTTAAAGTTCTAGTGTGGCTACAGGAGGGAGTCCCTGTGTTCCTGGACCCTGCTGTGAGGTCTGGGGTTTGCTCTACGATGCAAAACCACTCAGGTTGTAGGACATATATTCATCAAGCCAAGAAACTGTACTTCTAGTGTGTCTTTAAAGCTTCAAATCTGCAATCCATGTGCTGGGAAGAGGAGAGAGGCAAACCCCTGGGGCTCAGTAGCTAGTCAGTCTAACCTACTCAGTGAGTTCCAGGTCAGGCAGAGACCCTGTCTCAAAAAAAAAAAAAAAAAAAACATCATGGACAGTGGTTGAAGAAGAACATCAGAAGTTGTCCTCTGGTCTCCACTTATATGCATACATGCACATGTGCTAACACACACACACACACACACACAGAGAGAGAGAGAGAGAGAGAGAGAGAGAGAGAGAGAGAGAGAGAGAATTCAGGGCAAATAAAGATAACATAAACATAAATTTAAAATATTTGAACTCGAGGCTTTTAGCACATTCCATGTGGTGCCAGCAATACCTCTATTTCACTCAGAACATAAGCAAACTCCAAAAGGAAACCTTATGCCTAGATTCGTTGTCCTGGTTCCCCTTTCTGTGGATCCTTGACAACCCCTCAACTGTTTGTCTGTCCTAGAGTCATGGTCCATGTGGGCTGTGACTGGCTGCTGTCACTCAGGGTAACCTTCCCAGTCTTCATCATGTTACAGCATGTGTCAGAATGCCATTCCTTTTCATGGAGAGATAATATTCCAGCCTGTGAACTGATCACATTTTATTAATTCGTGGACACAGGTGTTGTTTCTACCTCTTGACTTCTGGAAATGCTCATGTGTCTCAAGGTTAGGGAGAGTCTGTGGCCTCAGCATATTGTACTAATGATTTGCAGGACAGTCTTTAAGAGCCCCTCAACCTTTTAATCCCTTTTTCCTGGCATGTACCGTGTGTGTGTGTGTGTGTGTGTGTGTGTGTGTGTGTGTGAGTGTGCGCACGAGTGCGCATGGCGCATGCCTGTGCACCTGCATGAGGAAGCCAGGGGTTGTCATCCAGTGTCCTCATCAATGACTCTCCACCTTAGGTAACCCTCCCACCCCAAAAGCCTTAACTTGCTTGCCCTCTGTGCTATTTAGGGTGAGATTCACAGCTTCCTAGAATTAGAAGATAGATTACCTTTAACTTCCAGTTTTACTTTAAAACACTATTTATTATTGCATGTATATATACATGTCCTGTGTATGTGAATGCAGGTTTATGTGTGCCATGACACACATGTGGAGGTCAGAGGATAATTTAATGGTTCTCTCCTAACTTGATATGGATTCTGGATAGAACTGGGTCATCGGCCTTGCACGGCAAATGGTCTGAGCCATGCTTTTTGACTATTGAAAAAAGCCCAAGCTGCTCTCAAACACATGAGCCTCCTGCCTCAAACACATGATCCTCCTGCCTCCACTTTACAGGTTCTGGGAGTATAGGCGTCCACCACACCCAGCTCAAACTCACCTTTGGAGATCAGCTTCTCCATCTGCCACAAAGGGCCAGGCACTTCCTACCTCTCTTCTGTGCCTATGAGGCAGCTGCTGCCTTTGCTGTCTGATAGACAGGGAGCTTGAGATCCATGGAATTTTACTAGCTTGTGGGTATTCCTCCTGCAGCTGCTACCTGCACCTGGGCCTTCCCATGACCTGAAAAGAATATCCTTGGAGGAGAGAGCAGGGCCTCACTTATGCAACACCAAGGAATCCACCCTGTTTCTCAGATACTTCATTGGTTTTATCTGCAAAATGAGAATCAAACCTTTCCTGGACCAGTCGGCTGAAATCGGATCATTTCCGAACAAATTCTTGGAGTGTATTATGTGTTTTGCAGCAGCATGGGGCTATTTTTACCTAAAGTGGGTTCACGAGGATGTCTGTACATCAGCCATGACTTGGCTGAGCACTGTGAGTGGGATGCCAAATAATTCTAGAAATCCTCAGGGGCTCAGAGCAAATGTTTACCAGAAATACAAAGGAGATTCAGATGTGGGTGTATTTTAAAATAGTCCCTGTCTGCAGAGTTGTACCTGGGAACCAGGTCCAGAGGAGGACAGCAGGAGATGTGGAATGATTTCAGATTGAAAGGGAGTGAGGAGGTTAGGGTCTATTCCTTATGATGTTTGGTGCTTTGTAAGCTCCCAAGCATTCACTGTGTGTGTGTGTGTGTGTGTGTGTGTGTGTGTGTGTGTGTGTGTGTGTGTGTATGCACTCAGTTGCACCCTTCACTGCTTTTGTCTGCTAATTTCCTGCACATTCTTTCACTTCTATAATAGACAAAGGGTGGTATGGAGAATATACACAGATAAGCAGGAAAATGACTCCAAGGAAAGAAAATCGACATCTTCATCAAAATTGATTTTTAACTAGACAGGTCTCTACTCTGTATTTATAAATCTAGAGCAGGTGTGGAAAACAGGCTCACTCTGAGTGAAGCCCTCTCGACTGCGCCATGGCAGACATCACTAATCAATCACCGTGACCCGGCACTCGAGACAGCCAGTACAGTCAATGAACTCTATCTATTACCTCTGTGCTTGTTGATAAGCCTAGAACATAAATTTCATGGCATTAATTAACTAACTCAATTCAAAAGACTTTGCCCCTGCTGTTTGTACCTGAACAGAAGCAGCTCATTAGCCGTCTTAACAGTATCTGGTGTATTTGCAACATGGCAATACCAGCTACCAGTCACACATTCTGCAGCAAGTTCTCTGCCCTCAGTTCTCACAAAAGTTAATTTTCAGGGTAACTGAAGCCCCTCAGATAAGCTAAGGAAAATCCTTTCCAGGGTGCTCACTCCTTCAGCTTATTATGGGGCTTGTTACAGCATTTAGTGTTGGAAGGATTGGGGCCACAAAAGATGTGATTAGCCTCATGAACAGACTTACGATGTCAGTGAGACAAGGACCCATGATCCAGTCAAGGGGGCCAGAAACACAACTCTGTGTGTGTGTGTGTGTGTGTGTGTGTGTGCATACACACATGTGTGTGAAGGCATGATGTTCATGTAGGAAACTCCCCTCGATCACACTTCCATCTTATTCCATCTCTGGGTCAATCAAACCCAGAGCTCACTGATACAGATGGTCTGGACAACCAGTTTGCTCAGAGAATCTTGTCTCTGTCTCTCAAGATTTCCAGCACAGGTGAGTCCCCATAGGGGATGGGAACTCTGGGCCTCTTACTTGTGCACCAGCTGCTTTTAAACTGCTGAGCCATCACCCCAGTTTACATTTTAAATATTGCAATGTCGCTCAACCAGATGTGGTATAGGTGTGTGACCCTCAGAAGGTCAAGGCAGGCAGGCCTCGAGTTAGGGGCCAGAAACATCAAGAGCTGGGGGTGGAGGTCTGTATTGGGGGCCTGCCAAACACTCGAGGCTCTGTTTTTGTTCACAGCAACACACACAGACATGAAATCCAGGAGGCCTGGCTTCTGAGCCTCTTCTCTCTCCAGGATACCTCCCTCCAGCTCCCCCTACCCATACACACACACACACACACACACACACACACACACACACACACACACACACACACGCTTTTGCCTGGCTTGATATATTTTAACTTCTGCTACAGATGAGCAAACTAAAAGTGAGATGCAGCTCAGACTTTCTTATTCCAGCTGCATTCTTCCTCTAATGAGCGTCTATTTCCCAGCAGCCTGCATTAGTGGCTCACTTCTGAGGGGCGTGTCCTTCTGACCTCAGCTCCTCCCATCTTGCCTCTAGTCTCTTTGAACTAAACATTGGCCCCAAACAAAAATTATACCAGTTTTCTCCTTATTTTCAAATATGTTGTTGTTATTTAAGACAGGCTGTGAACCATGTAGCCTAGGCTGACCTAGAACCTACTCTAGCAGAGGATGGTCTTGAACTTCTGATTCTCCTGCCTCCGGCTTTGCTGTGGCTTGCAGATGTGCTCCATTATGTCCCACCATATGGGGTGCTCAGAACTGAACTCAGGGCTTTTCATCTATCCGAATCATCACGTAGACCAAGCCGCTTGACTTTTGCCAAAAGACTTTTTTTTTTTAATTCTCTCTCTCTCTTTTATTGGGTGTGGCATTCCATTCCCCCACAAGTCTAGACAAGTGCTCTGTCACCAAGCTACACTCCCAGATCAAGCGACTTGGTTTCTCTGTCTTTGCCCATTTCCTCAGTCTTTAAATATATGGGAGAAGACTGAAGGGGTGCTAAGTGACATCAGGGAGCACAATAATGCCTTTCAAGTGCCCCTGGTAATTGGGGCTCAGTTCTCATTGGCAATTAAGACAGAAGCCAGGAGGGAAAAAAATGTATCACCAGAGGCTACAGTGAAGGGCCCTGGACTGTTTGCAAAGCGACAGTCACGTCTCTTCACTTGCTGTGCTGCTATGGGTTGTTGACCAGTTGGCGCTAATTCAGAGCGGCCTACAAGGTCCAAGGAAACACATACACATTAATATTAACCACAGGACAAATATTTGTTCGACTCCCGTGGCCCTACATGTTTGCCTTCTCTCTGAGAGATGTAGTTATCGGAAGTAACATCAAATAGAGACTGTTCCCATTATGCAGGGAAAGTCACCCTCCAGACTTGTGTGGATAGGACTTCAGTAATTTGATATTCCTACAACAAGCAATATGCACTGGCATCCCAACAGCAGTTTTTAACCTTAACGTTTTGTTTCATTTCCTTATTTTATTTGAGCTAAGGTCCCACTATATAGCTTAGGCTGTCCTCAAGCTTGTGGTTTTCTTGCCTCAGTGTCCCAAGTACTGGAGATGAAAGGTGTGGGCACAATGCCCTGCAATACCCATCTCCTTGTAGACCCCTTGTCACAGTGTCTGCAGGGGTGATGAGCATAGGACCTTGCCTGTCACAGGTTGAATTAATGCTCTTTGCAGAGTCATGCTCCTTCCATATCTAGTGCCATGTGGGATGAGCAGTTTTGTGTTTTGTGTCTGAAAATAGTCCTGCTCATGGAAAATATTTTCTTAAGGAGCCACCATGGGAGCTGAAGTCTGGTGTGGTTTGGCTAAAGCTCTACCAGCATTTGATGCGGGGCGTACTGGCTCTGACCTCCTGTTGGAGACAGACTTTGATGGCTCCCCTGGCACACACATATTTACCCACATGCAGGTAGGCAAGTGTACATTTGTATGCACACTGTGTGTGCCTACACATACATAAGGATGCATACGGAGAAGCCCACATACATGTATGTGCACTTAAGTACATGCACATACACACATGCAAGCAGGCACAAACATACAAGGTGGCCTGCATACATGTGTATGCACACATACAAGCAGGCACATGTACACTTGTATACACACATGTGCACGCGCACACATGCACGCAGGTATACGTACCTGCATGTGCACACGCATGCTTCCAGGCGTGGTTCACTCACTCACTGTGCATCATTGGCTATCTTTTAGCACATCTGTTCATTCTCCCATAGAATGAAGAGAGCTAGAACATGGTGGTATGCTGTGGGGCCTTCCCAGCTCAGCCATCCTGGGCTCTGTGTCACCTGTCATGGCCAAGGATGCTCAGCTTCTAGGTTGCTTCTGCATGCCTCCTGACCACTGGCCGGCCATCTTGCTTTTGTCGCCAAAGCAGAGGTTTTCTGGTTCTCCCTTCTATTGTTGTCCCCATGATCCCTCTGTCCAAATGTTGTGAGTGATTCATATCCACCCCAGTTACACTGGGCTGCCCAGAAAAAGCACTGGTGAGGCCAGGCCGGATGCTGGCAAGGTGCAGCCTGGTGGGTGTAGCTCACATGCAGTCCAGCAGGACTGACAGCCTGGCTTCCCTCTGTTGATTGACAGTGCAGAACAGAGCAAGTGCTCTGAGGCTAGGAAAGACCATTTCTCTCTCACCAGTAAGGGACTAAAAAATCACTGTCCCAAGAAAGTCATTGTGAGCAACAGACCACAGGGATAACACCCAGATCTCCAAAATGGAGGTAGGGGAGCAAAGTGGGGCCATCCCATTGCTGTTGCTATCATTCTTTATGTGTGTATGTGGGTACATGTATGCATGTGTGCATGAGTGTGTGTGTGTGTGTGTGTGTGTGTGTGTGTGTATGTGTGTAAGCACACGAGCATGCCACAGATTGCATATAGCAGTTAAGACAACTTTCATGAGTCAGTTTTCTCCTCCAGGTCATCAGGCTTGGTGGCAAGTACCTTTACCTGCTGTGGCATCTTGCTATTTTTAAGGGACTTTCTGACAACCCATGTGTCTGAAGCCAGACAGTCATAAAAATCTCTTGGGACAAGTCTAACGGACCCACAGACCCTCCTGTCCTGGGCGGAAACCAATGACAAGAACCCATCAAGCATGTGGCTGGCACTTCCCCATTTGGCATAACCCTAGATCCTCATTTTCAAAAATAATTTATTATTTTTGTTATGAAGTATCCACACATGTCATCTCTCACACCAGCTACTGTGAACGCACAGAGCAGTGACATCCAGTTCACTCCTGAGGTTGCCTGTATCTAGTCACTGTGCACAGAAATCCCTCATCTGGAACTGAAACTCTGTACCTACTAAACACACGCCTACTAAATGCATACCCTACCCATCTCCACCAGGCCCTGCAACCACCATTCTCCCTCTTTTCTCTCTCTGTGAGTTTGGTCAAATCCACAGAGGGCTCCCAGGTGCTTCCGGTAGTGGGCGCTTCCACTGTCCTTCCAAAACTGGCTCGTTTCACAAGAAATGTTTCGAGGTTCTTCCATGTCCTACTATGTGTAAAAACAACCCTTTCTCTTTCGAGGCTGAATGATGGTCCAGTACATGGACAGGATTCCCATTTTGTTTACCTGTTTACTTACCAGTCGGGTTGTTTCCTCTTCCTGGTATTGTGATGTGAACCAGAGTGTAGTCTGTCTGTCTGTCTGTCTGTCTGTCTGTCTGTCTGTCTGTCTGTCTGTCTCTTCCCTCTGCTCGCTAGACCCCTCTCCTCTCTTAAAAGTACGCACACACACACACACACACACACACACACACACACACACACACACTAAAAATCCACAAATAAAAAAAAGCCAATAGGGTTGGAGAGATGGCTCAGAGGTTAAGAGCACTGACTGCTCTTCCAGAGGTCCTGAGTTCAATTCCCAGCAACCACATGGTGGCTCACAACCACCCATAATGAGATCTGGTGCCTTCTTCTTGTGTGCAGATATACATGGAAGCAGAATGTTGTATACATAACAAATAAATAAAATCTTAAAAAAAAAAGCCAATACCAGAAATTCCAAAACAATACAAAAGGAGACTTTAAGTTGGATGGGTAGGGAGGTGGGGAAGATCTGGGGAGGAGTTGGTGGATGGGGGAAACATCATCAAAATATGAAAGAAAAATTCAACAAAAAATATTATTGTTGGGTCTGAGGAGATGGCTCAGTGGTTTAGAGCACTGGCTGCTCTTGCAGAGGACCTGGGTTTGATTCCCAGCAACCACACGGCAGTTCACAACCACCTGTAACTCCAGTTCCATGGGATCCAGTGCTCCCTTCTGGCCTCCACTGGTACTGCACACACATGATGCACAGACATATGAAGGCAAAATGCCCATAGATATTAAATTTTTAAATTTCTAATGTTTGTGTCTTCTCCCTGTCTCCTCATGTGTTGTTTCTCAGAGGAAAAAAATCACCAAATACAGTTTAGGAGTGCAAAGGCCAGCCATGGGAGTTGCATATAGCCTTGGTACATGGATCTTCCCTTCTAGAAGTTTGTGGTAGGGTGAGTAAAGGTCCCTGTATTAGTAAACTATTTATGGTTTATTAAACTTTGACTGAGGATTCAGAAAAGCAATGTCAGCCTCAAGTATAGAGATCAGGCAGTGGTGACAGGAACCTTTAATCCCAGCAGCCATAAGTGGTTCACACCTTTAATCCTAGGACTCAGGATTAAAAGGTAGATGGATCTCTGTGAGTCCAAGGCCACCCAGATCTACACAAGATTAAATCAGTAGTCCACACCTTTAATCCCAGCACCAGATGTGTATAAAAGACAGGAGAAGCAGTCAGTAGGAAGCATTCATTCTCCAGCCATGCTGAGGAGAGGTTACAGTCTGAGGCTTGGTGAGAGCTTGTGAAGACAGGATCAGCCCATTCAGCCTGAGGTAGAGTTGAGAGCTATTTAGTGGCCAGCTGCTTTACTTCTCTGATCTTCAGCTTGAAGTTTGAACCCCAATATCAGTCTCTGGATCTTTTATTTATTCATGTTATGGGTCCCTGCTCACTCAGGACAACCTCAGGGCCACACCTTCTGTTCCTGTGTCATTGACAGTGGCCCACCTCTGCACCCAGAAGGACTCTGGGTGGACAGGAAAATCCATGGTCACTCTATGGAGAAGGTCAGAAATCCAGTTTGAATGAAAGGCTTGCAGTGTGACTGACGGGTCCAGGACAGTGGTTATTATGAAGGATTCGTCATCCCAGCCAGGAGACATTGGGTCATAGCAGGAGACATCTGTCATTGTCACAGCTGTCTCTATATTCATCTAGTAGGTAGAAACCAGGGCTTCTACGCACTCTAAGCCATATAGCACAGCTCCCATCCAAAAGAAGTGCCCAATGGGTATCAAGAGGGCCCAGAAAGGGCATAATATTAGAATACTAAAATAAATCCTGCTGAAGGACAAGAGGAGGGGGAAGGGATAGTTTTCACCAAGACAGAGGGAATGCATAGATAAAGAATAAGCCTGTATTATCGGTGTGGTGGCTCACACTGTAATCCCAGCACTAAGGAGGCCAAGACAGAAGGATTGGCATGAGTTTGAGGCTAGCTTGGGCTACATGGTAAATTCCAGGACAGCCTAGGCTCCTAAGTGAGACCCTGTTTCAAACATATGAACACACACAGTACTTATGGGCCTATAAGCCCATTGTAGCAATTACCATAGCCAAATGGCAGCTCCCAGCCAGGAAATGAACTTGGCTTTCCTCCTGGTGATTCTGAACAACTTCAAATTTCACAGTGTCTTGTCTCCTTTCCCTTGTCTCCTCTGTGCTGGGGGTGTGAGGAGGGGTAACCCAGATTTTGTCAACCTGACACAGTGGCTGGGAGCAAGTTCACCAGTGTACCAAGTCATTTAAATGGCTTGGCAAACATAGAATCCATAAATGCTGAGCCACCCACCAGTCCTGATGCAGAGTGTCACCTCTGAGCTTGCAGAGGTGGGGGCATCCCTCACCCATCCAAATCCCTGAGGAAGGAGAAAGAGAGGGCGAGGAGAGCCAGGCTGTATGCTCAGGGCAGCTCTGGGATACCTAGTCACCCACCCAGGGACAGCAGTCATTCTCCACTTACCCCTGAAGTGGTCATTGCTCCCAGTTGATGTGTGGCCTTTTCAGGTCCTGTTGTGTGAATCCTAACTGGTGTTTTGGGGCCAGTGACAGAATGCAGATAAGACCTCTAGCCCTGTCCCTTTCTGTGGCACATTTTAATATGTGTACACATTCCCTACACCCCATTACATAATGGTCTCGGTTGTAAGCACTTACCTGTCTAGTCGGAACTCAATTAGCAAATCGTCCCTCTCTATAAATATTCATTAATGATGAAGTCAGCCAGAGCGGTGGAATCCAGAGAAAGATCATTATGAACCCTAGCTCAGCCTCTCCCTCCCCTCCAGCCTGTGGAGAAGACAGGCCAAGGGCAAGCAGGGACTCACAATGTAGGAACTCCCAAGAAGCCCAGTGGGGGCTGGAGAGATGGCTCAGTGGATAAAGGAGTTGCCGTGCAACCATCAGGCCCTGAATTCAAATCCCACAGAATCTATTTAAAGCCAGCCTGTCTTGATACCAGGTTTTCTGCAGCAAGATGGGAGGTGGAGGTAGGAGAATTCTTTAGATGACAAAGAGACCCTGTCTCAAAGAAGGAGGAGGGTAGGAACCAACATGCAAGGTTGTCCTCTGACTTCTGAATGTGCTGTGATACACACATCTGCACCTGCACACACAAATGTGTGCATGCATGTGTACAGAGCACGTGCGCGCGCGCGCGCGCGCGCACACACACACACACACACACACACACACACTGAGCTGAAGTCAAATCAGGCCAGGACATGCTTAAGGTAGTAAAAATGGGGTCTGCAAGCATACTGAGTAACAAGGATCCTGTCTTCTGTGTTCCGGGACTCAGATTTTCTCTCAGCCATAATCACACCCCCCAAGTGATGTGGAGTCTGTTGGAAAAACCTTTATGCCAATGAAAATACATGCAAGGTTCTTAAAATACCTTCACAGATAGATCTGCAAGCTTGTTTCCACATGGAAGCTCTGGAAAATCTGAACGTCCACCGGATTCACCTGCCGCAGGGGGAAGGCTTGCATTAAAGCTGGTCACTGGGACCCACCCGTTCCCCTAGGTCCATCTGTGAATCCGAAGGGAGGGGATAGCATTGGCTACAAACAAAATGGATGACTAGCTTTTGCCAATTACCTCCTTTAATTGATAGTTAATTTTAAAACTCTCCCTAGAGCAGTGGAGGTCTTAAGGAGACTACTTTGCCGGCAAAGGGAGCCTAGAGACTCCTCTCGGGGAAAGAGTGTGTTTTCTCAAAGACAGAAAGATGAGGTCTCTTGCACAACCTGCTTCATTATTCTGGGTGCTAGGAGTAGGAGAGACCAGGTCCAGCAAGATGGCTCAGTGGGTAAAGGAGCTTGCTGCTAAGCCCAGTGACCTGAGTTTGATTCCTGGGACCCATATGGTAGAAGGTGAGAACTGATATGTTGACCTCTGACTGCAACACAAGTCCCATAGCTCATGCTCAGATGCCACAGTGTGAACGTGGAGGATGATTTGTTGGAGTCAGTTCTCTCCTTTTACCTGGGTCCTGGGGGTCAACCCAGGTTGTCAGACTTGGCAGAAAGCTCCATTACCTGCTGAGCCATTTCAGTGACCCCAATTGAGGTTTAAAGTTTCAATATAGAGTGTTTATTACCCAAAGGGATTGGGACCAGAAGTGTTTTCAGTTCTGCTTTTCTTCCCTTTCTTTTTTCTTTTCCTTTCTTTCTTTTCTTTTTTCCTGATACAGGATTTCTCTGTATAGCTCTGGCTGTCCTGGAACTCACTCTGCAGACCAGGCTGGCCTCGAGCTCACAGAGATCTGTCTGCTTCTGCCTCCCAAGTGCTGGGCTTAAAGGCGTGCGCTACCTCTGCCCAGCTTGGATTTCTTTTCTATTTGCAAACATGTTAAAGGTTTGGGGACAAGACCCACATCTAATCCCAGCATCCACTTCTTCCATCCACAACTTGCACAGATGCTTGACAGCTGCTCGATAGACCCCTTCAGCGATGTACAGGATAATGGTTTCGAGGCCCAGAACTTTCCATTTGACATTGTGTCCACTCTCGGAAAGTTTCTGGTTCCAAGGCACTTCTGATTTTGGATTATTGGATCAGGAATGCACATCCTATATGAAATTGGGGTGGTGGGGGGGACACGAACACTTGGTTGCTCACAGTCACAGGTTCCAGTCTGCTTTCCTGGTGTTCTAGAGTGTTCTTGATCATCCTTATTTCTTATGAGGCTCTTGTGTAATTTCTTTGGATTTTCTCATGTAATAGGAGCATTTCTGTTACCCATGAACCCCTGCATGCATCTAAGCTTATGTTAAAATATAGATGCTTGAAGACAGGGCCAGTCGCCAATAGGTCTATGTCCACTCTGGGCTAGCCTGATCTCTGAGGAAGACACAAGACTGGACACTCGAGATCAGCCCCTCGGCAGTGATTCAGCCTGCCTCACCTATGAAAGGGAACCAGAAACAAATTCTGCATGTGAGCCTGGTGGGGGTGAACACAGTGATGTGACCAGAGGTGGCCTGCCTTTATGTCATGGAAGGGGCACAAGAGCTCTGGGTACCTCACCTTGCCCGTCTCTCCCTTGGTGGTCCTGGTGGTGTCTTCTATGATAAAATGCAGTGAGTGGTCTGTTTATATAATGCTTCCCTGAGAGCTACCAGCTGTCCTGGTGTACGACCACACCAAAGGGGAGGGGAGGTCACTGGAGCCACCACTCTCTGGTTTTATAGCCCACTGGTCAGGAGTGCGGACAGCCTGGAGACCATGCTTGTAGCTGGTGTCTGATGTGGGGCAGTCTCACCAGGGACTGTGTGACCTCAAAGACACTTCAGGTAGTTGGCTGATGATAGAGATGAATTGAAGTGTGAGTTGTGAGAGTGACAGCCCTCTGCTGTTTCCAAACACTGCCTTCACACTCCAAGGTCAAGATGAGAAGCTAAACAATGGCCTCGAAGAGACCACTAACAGCTTACACAGCCCTATCAGTTTCAGTCCTTGGAAGGTGCATATTCTCTCTCTCTCTTGCTCCCTCTCTCTCTCTCTCTCTCTCTTCTCTCTCTCTCTCTCTCTCTCTCTCTCTCTCTCTCACACACACACACACACATATGCACACACATACATATTTGCACCCACATATACACATACATGCACACATATGCATGCATACACATGACACACACACCACATATACACATACAAAGCATACACATGACACACACACCACATATACACATACAAAGCATACACATGTACATATATATATAGATATACATATATATATATACAAATACATGAAGATATGGACACACACATGCACATATACAAATGTGCACACATATACACAAGCACATGCACATACACATTCTCACACATACACACATACACATGCACGTTCACAACTGCATGCCTTGTCCTGAAAAGATGGAAGAAAAGTCTGTTCGCCCCACGTGGAACAGGCACTGACAGACCAAAGAGAAGGTTCCACCCAAGTTGAGGGTGGCTTTCAGGTTGGTTATTGATGACTCAAAGCCACCACTAGGAAGTCCCTTGGGTATCTTGAGGGTAGCTACAGCACCCACAGCCTGGATGACTGGCAAAGCTGCACTGCTCTCCCAGAGTCCCCTGGGAGACAGATGGGCAGCTACACCCTCAAGAGTCCCAAGAAATCAATTCACTCACATTACCTCAAGGCCTCATGAGGACCTCATGTGCCCCTTGGGCCTCTTGAGCCCTATAAGGCAAAAGTTAACAGGTCTGATCTCATGGAGGGGAACACAGGTGCAGTGATTAAAGTGGCTATGATCTTATCCCACCAGGAAGAAACAGCTACACACCACACATCTGTGTGCACAGATTTATATACCATGACCCCACCGCCACAGACCCATCCTTGTACCCCACTCACAAGTTCCCACCTGCTCCACCCTGTGCCCTCGGTGATCTCGTGTCATCTACCCAGCACACACCTGGTGCTGGAGGCCTAGGTGCTGAAGAGATGGGATTCTTGCTTCTGCAAACACAGGAGGTGTGAACATCACACTGGAGCTGCCACAGGAAGGGTAGGACCCTTGGAGATGCTGGGTGGCATCATCTGCCTGCAGACACCTGGAGGAGATTCCCAGGGACCAGAGGCTGCATGACGATCTGCCAGGAGCCATTCTTTGCTGTGTGTTTCCCTGACACACGTCCAAACCAGACAATCCCAGTACTGCATGCAATTTCTCTCCTTCTGGCTTTTCATTGTTTTTTCAAATTTTTATTTTACTGTTCACAATTTCATATTTGTGTTGCTGTATTTTGATCATTTTCACCCCGTCATCCTCTTTCATCTCCCTTTCATTTCTCCAGAATCCCTTCCTCCCAACAGGCTTCATCCTATTATCTTGTGGAGTTTTTTGTTAGATTATTATTATTATTATTATTATTATTATTATTATTATTATTATTATTATTATGTGTGTGTGCGTGTGTCCCCTGCTGAGTTAGGGCTGCTTGAGTGAATATGGCTACTTATAGAAGCCATACCACTGAACAAGATGCCTCCTACTCCCCCAGAAGCCATGAACTCCCAATAGTTTCTCCAAGAGGGGGGCCCCATGAACCCCCTCCCCAGAGGTGATAGATGTTGACAGACTCAGTTTTGTGTAGGTCATATGTAGGCATGAAGAGCTAGTGTGAGTTCATGAGTGTTCGTGACAGTCAGATGTCCAGAAAACAGACTTCCATAGCACTCCTTGCCTTCAGGCACTCACACTCTTTCTTCCTCTCTTTCCCCTTGTCCCCTGAGCCCTGTAGTGGGTGATATAGATGTCCCTTTTAGGGCGGAGTCTGTTTTACTTTTGGGACAGAGTCTCACATTTTACCCCAGGACAGCCTGGAAGTTTCGGCAATCTTCCTGCCCTAGAACCTGATGCTGATATTATAGGGCATGTGTGTCCACATCCAGCTGCCCATTGCTTTATGTGTGTGCCTCCCCAGTGCCACAACAGCAGCTGCATGGCATCAGACTGCCACCAGACCTTACCTTTAAAGCTGGTGGTCACACATGGCTGTTATCAAATCCATTTAACAGATGACAGATGTAAGGTTTACAAAGTCACATGCTTGAGTATAGGGGCCATACAGATACATCCTGCAAACAGCAGAGCTTGGATTCTGTCTCTCGTCTCTCTAATTTCAAGCTCAGCCTGTGGCTTGACCTTGACCCTCCAGCCCAGAGAGGCCCCTCCATACCTTTTAGACTAGGAGAGGCATCTCCATTGCTTCTTGCATCTGCTAGGTTTGCCTCCTCCCCCATGGCCCTCTCCCCCTTAGCGGGCTCCTACCCAATGACAAGAAAGCAGAGAGAAGGAAAAGTGTCCCCAGCTCACCCCAGCTTTGGGTGGAACTCTGGTTATAAATATCCGACAGCTTTTGAAAACTTCCAGTTAAACAAACTTGGGTTTTGAACCTGCCTGGTCAGCCTGCTTCCAGAGTCCCCATGCAAAACTGGCGGTCGGTTCTCGGAAGCCTTGCTGACACAGCAATTGGTGGTTTATTATCACGGTTGTCTCACCCAGTTCTGTCCTGTAACAAGATTTTTTTTTTATTTTATTTGAATGAGGAAGGCTTCCCTTCCTCCCTGCATGACATTCATTTTAAAACAACTTGGGACCAGCTCTGAGGTTCGTAGGTGGCACGGTGGGAATGCATTTGTTTTGCTGCCTTTGTTTTTTCCCACTTCAGGGGATTTAATGCTTCATGCAGACCAATTGTTCCCAGGCAGGAAGATGTGCCTTGTAGGGAAGACAAAGGGCTGTGGTGGCATGGGCTGAGAGGAGCTCCAGGGGGCCTGGCTGGGGGCAGCTTGGGTGGCACAGAATTGGACTGGGGGTGTTGCTGAAATTGGGGTCATGAGGATCATTTTCCTGTGATTTAAATGCTGGATGTGGGCATGGCTGGGGGAACTGTGTGCCACCTTCCTGGTCTGGGAGCAGTTGGGAATGAGGATCCTTGTCTGGGCTGGATTTGAGTTAGATGGCTGTCATGAGATCATAACTACCTTGTCAATCAACAGGACAGCTCACCTGAAGAAGGCTGTTGGGAAAGGCCAGCTGAGGAGGAAGCCCCATTGGTGTGTATGTTTTGTTTCTGACAGGAAAGGGTTAAAGCCACCTAAGTCAGTGCTGTTCCCAGTTTACCTGGAAAAATTGCTACCTTTAGTCTAGGACAGCTCCTGTGGTCCTGCTCTTTGGGGTCTACATCCAGGGGTTTGAGGCCTGAGAACAACTGCCTTGAAAAATCTACAAAGCCTCCCCCCCTTTTTTTTCTTTCTTAATTACAAGGGTTATGCAGCCCAGGCTAGCCTTGAACTCACAGTGATCCTCCTGTCTCAGCCTCCTGAGTGTTAGAATTACAGATATGTGTGGCTACACCTGGCTGGGTTCACTCCCTCCCCCATCAACTTTCTATTTCCTTTCTTTCCTTTTTCTCCCTAGTTTCTCTTCTCTCTCTCTGCCATCTCTTCTTCCTTCCATTATATGTGGACATACACAGATTAATTTTCCATCCCCAGTTGATGGATATGCTCTTGTTTACCGAGACAGGCTTCAGTGGAGAAGTGGCTCCGCCATCTGCTCCCTGCCCAGGAATGTCTACCTGCTGATGCCTCCAAGTAGAATTGCTGATGGAACAGGCAATCGGCTTCCTATAGATGCTGAGACAAGTCACCACTGACCTGGTGACCTCAGAGCACAGACTTGCTCTCCCACAGCTCTGTGGGAGTTGGGAGTGTGCATAAAATTTCACTGGACTAAAACAGGGTGAGCTCTGGTCCCTGGCCAGCTGCCCTTATCTTCAAAGATCACAGCACCCAGTGCCTCTCCAATATCCAATATCCCCTCCCTCTGTAACCCTCTTCCCTCTTCTGAGGAACTGTGATTATCCCAGCCCATGGGGAAATTCGGTTTTTCCTCCCTCAGGCAAAAATTTTAATTTAAAAAGAAAAGGTGGGGGATAGAATAAAAATAAGCCACACTAGTTCAGGGGTAGTGTCCTGCCTGCCAGCGTTTTATGGGGTTCACTGGGGGATCTGGGGCATTAACCATGAGGTTGCCTGTTTGTTTTTTTCAGAACCATCTTCCTAGTGGTTTAAGGATTCCCTGCCTTCCACAGCAGGATGCAGATCCATGGCAAGTCTTGGAGATATCCCAGCTTCATCTTTTATTTGAAAGATGGGATAGCAAGAAGGGGATAACAATGAAGGAGTAAGTGACAGACACATTCCACATATTAACAAAGGGGAGTTGTTCTATGGCTCAGAAGTGTTCGAGCCTATAACTCATAGTACATACATACATACATACATACATACATACATACATGTATATGTATGTATGTGTACATACATTCACATATGTGTATATGTATGTGTGCATATGTATATTAGTATTATATATGTATACATATATGTATTTATGCACATATGTGTATGCACATGTCCACACACACACACACACACACACACACACACACACACACACACACACGGTGGGGGGCTGTTCTCATAGCCCATGTTTTTCCAGAAAGCTTACTATGTAGCTGAGGTTGACCTTGAACACCTGATCCTCCTGCCCCCACCTCCGGAGTGCTGGGATTACAGATGTTGGGCAGCATACCTGGTTGACGAGATCTTGAGATGGGGCCCAGGGCTTCACGCTAGGTAAACCCTCTACCCAGTGAGACACACCCTTAGCCTACACTTCTGATAAGGGGTGAATTTTGTACCCTAGAGTTTGCAACAGTTCATCTGAATTTATTTCCCCCCCCCTTACTAACACAATTCCACTCAACTAATCTTTGTTAATTTGCTAATAATAATAATAATTTATACTGTTTTCTTTTTGTTTTTTGTTTGTGTTTGTTCATGTGTTGTTGTTGCTTTTGCTTTGAGACAGGGTCTCACTCCGTAGCCCTGGCTTCCCTGGAACTCACTGTGTAGACCTCAAACTCATAGAGATTATCCAGTCTCAGCCTCTCAAGGACACCACCGAAGTCAGCTTCAGTTTGTTAAGAGTGAGGTTGAGAGCTGCTTGCGCATTTGAGAGCCTTCTGTTTATCCCATTATTGTCACACTGACTTCCTAATCAGTCACATCAACCTGGTTTCCTTTGAGTTATCCCACTTTCCCACTGAAATCATGTGACCACTGTATGACAACCTTAGGCCAGAATTTGCTGCCAGCAGCTCCAACATACAGTTACAGCGTTCTACAGTTTCTAGAAGAGGAAACAGAGGCTCAGAGAAGCCAGGCAGATTCTCCAGGGTCACACAGCTTGGAGTGTCACAGCTGGAATTCAAACTCATATCTTTCTGATGTCCTCCATTACCCCTGGGTACCCCCCAAGCCTGGCTACACATTTGCTAATTACAAAGCTGACTATGACTTGGTGATTACTATCTGGGATGCCGGTCAACCACACATGGCCTTTAGCTATTTCACTTGGGCAGGGTTAGGATTTCAGGGCCAGCCCACCCAGTGATTAGGGGGTGTCTCTTCTCTACCATTAGTTGTTTTAGCTGCCCAACACCTCCACAGGGCAGGCGAATACAATTAACTCATTTACAAACCAGCAAGATGGAGATGTTACACGGCTCCCTAGTGATACCTGGTAAGAGTGGCTCAGCCAAGAATAATAAATAATATTATTTCAGGAGACTCAAACACAGCAGACCTCGGGGCTTCCTGGGGTCTCTGGTTGCCCAGCATCAGTAGGCACTTCCTGGCCCAAGCCCTTCACAGCTAACCCTTCCCACTGCAGTAAAGAGCTGGACACTGCGGAAGTTATCAGGCTAAGGCTGTGAGCACAGGATGCCTAGCTTTTTCTTAACCCCCCCCCTCTCTCTGTGTGTGTGTGTTTGTCTGTCTCTATGTGTGTGTGTGTGTGTCTATCTGTGTGTGTGTGTGTGTCTATCTCTCTCTCTCTCTCTCTCTCTCTTCTCTCTTCTCTCTCTTGTGTGTGTGTGTGTCTATCTCTCTCTTCTCTCTCTCTCTCTCTCTCTCTCTCTCTCTCTCTCTCTCTCTCTCTGTGTGTGTGTGTGTGTGTGTGTGTGTGTGTGTGTGTTATGGATGCCAGTGCACAATCTCAGGTGTTGTTCCTTAGTCACTTTTTTGTTGTTGTTGTTTTGTTTTGTTTTGTTTTGTTTTGAGGCAGGGTCCCTCATTAGCCTAGACCTCACTGATTTAGCTGGCAGGCCAGCAAGCCCTAGGGATCCTCCTCTCTCTGCCTCCCCGCACTGGGGAACAGGTGTACACCATGATACCTAGCTGTCTTAATCAGGGTCATTAATGTTGTGATAAAACACCATGATCAAAAGCAACTTGAGAAGAAAAGGGTTCCTTCACTCAGTTCCACGTCATGGTTCATCATCAAAAGCAATGAGGTCAGAAACTCAAGCAGGGCAGGAACCTAGAGGCAGGAACTAATGCAGAGGCCCGGGAGGGGTGCTGCTTACTGGCTTGCTCCCCATGGCTTGCTCAGCCTGCTTTCTTACAGAACCTACGACCACCAGCCCTGGGATGGCACCACCCAGAATGGGCTGGGTCCTCCTGCATCAATCACTGATTAAGAAAATGCCCTATAGGCATGCCTAAAGCCAGATCTTATGGAGGCATTTCTTCTATTAGGGTTCCCTCCTTTCAGATGACTCTAGCTTGTGTCAAGTTGACATAAAGCTAGACAGCACATCAGCTTTATTTAGCATGAATACTGGGGATTGAACTCACGTCCCTCCCAAGTGGCAAGGGCTTCACTGGCTGAGCCATCCTCCAGCTTCTTTTGTTTTCAGATCAGAGCCTGATGAGTTTTTGCATCAAGAGGATGCACAACACTGAGGTGTGTGTGTGTGTGTGTGTGTGTGTGTGTGTGTGGCAGTGGCGGTAAAAATAGCTCAGGAGATGCTTAGCTCCCGTAGGGCGACCTTGAAGGTGGATTAGCCTTGACCGTGTTCTCTGAACCCCACACAGGCAGAGGGGAGGGGGATGCAGAGGCTGCAGATGCTGAGAGCCTTGGTATAGATAAAATTCCCTCCCTCTGGGCTCCACCTGGCCACTTCCCTGGTGGCCTTGGCTACAGTTTTCATTTCCCAATGACCAATGCGACATCCAGGAATAAAGTTGACACTACCAGGCTTCCATACAGTGTGCAAAGGCCCAAAGGAAGCTGAGCATCAGAGATGTACCTGGTGTGATTGTACCTCTCTGTCCCTCCCCCTGTGCAGTCCCCACCCCCCCACCCCACCCCTGTCTCTCTCTCCTCCATCCCTCCCTTCCTGTCTTCCTTTTTTTCTTTTTGGTTTGGACAGGACTTACTGTGTAACCCGGGCTAGTCTCAAACTTTCAATCCTCCTGCCTCAGCCTTCCGAGTGCTGGGATTGCAGGCACCACTGCCCTTCTATGCCTGGGTCCTGGCATATTTATTTTTGAGCTCCTTGGTATTTTAGAACTCCAATATGATAAGGTCTCAGAAATACTCATTTTGCAGAGGGGGCAATTGAGAGCTGACTTGGTTTTTATGTGGCCCATGTACCAAAGAAAATGCCTGTGTGTTGGACCTTCTAGGACCCATCATCCCCAGAAGGGAAACTACCTGAGGTGATCTAGAATGTCCAGTTCACCCCAGGCATCCCTCCCAAGTGTTTTCTTGGAAGAGGGTTCCTTTTAAATTATAGCACCTCCTGCTTGCTTGAGTAAGAGTTGGGGGGGGTCTTCTTTTTATTACATTTTAAAATTGTGTATGTGTATATGTATCACGAATATTAAAAACCTAGAGACAGACATTGGGGTTCAAGCTGAAGATCAGAAAAACAAAGCAGCCAACCACTAGAGAGTTCTTAGCTTTATCAAGGCTGGGGTGATCCTGTCCCCAGTGTGACTGCAGACTGACTTACACTGCACTCCTATCTCTATCTGCCTTATATTCCTCTCCAGTGCTGGGATTAAAGGTGTGCACCACCACCGCCCAGCTTCTATGGCTAACTAGTGTGGCTTCTAGGATTAAAGATGTGTGCCACTACTGCCTGGCCTGTATGACTGGCTAGTGTGGCTAGCTTTGCACTCTGATCTTTATTTGTTAGATCATAATCAAAATATCACCATGGGTGTGTGCACATGTATGCAGATCACAGAATAACTTGTAGGAGTGAGTTCTCACCTTCCAACATTTAAGTCCTCTGGGTTGAACTCAGGTCATCAGACTAGGCAGCAAGCACCTTTACCTGCTGAGCCCTCTTGCTAGACCATGTCAGGTCTTCTAGCCCCACTGGCCCAGACTGGGGTTGGTTAGGAAGTATCTCAGGCATAGGAAACTCCTCTCTCATCTGTGCTTCTCAGATGGGTCTAAAACTCTCCATTTTTTCATTCATAAAACCCCATCTAGATACTTACCCACATCTTGGCTTGTTTGAATGTGAGGAGCCTCTGAGTCCGGGCTGTTACTTTCATTGGTTTCTGTTGGCTGGGACTTTAACTTCTCGCCTAAGTCTATCAACACCTGCAAATGTCTTTAAAACAAAGCTTTATACTAAGGAAACCATTCACCCACTGTCTCTGGATTGATTAGTTTCAGAAAGCTGAATTCCAATGTGCCCCTGGGGAACTGTGCAGGGAGCTACCCTGGTTCAGCTTGGCTCCCCAGCACATCCCCTGACCACAGCTGATCCTCTGATAGCCCATCTTGTACCCTCTCCAAAATAAATGATAGAAGTGTTGTGGCTCCAGTGGCATGGAGAGCCCGTCTGCCCGTGCCATCTGATGTCTCAGCAGGCAGAGCCGAAGAGCCCAGGATGCAGCCGCCACCAGGGCATTTACAGGCTGCAGGCTGGGGTGGGGGAGGATGCGCCCTTCCCCTCCTGAAACTACACTGGGAAGTAAGCATGATTTGCACCTCTTGTCCTTAGAACTCGTGCCAGTGATTTGCTTGGACCTTGCTGCCCGTGAGACGGATTGCCACCAGCGTGCTGTGTGACCTTGGGCTGAGCACTTCCCCTCTCTGAGTCACAGAAAAGGACATTATTAACGGGCACATCCTAGGTGTTTTCTTTGTACCCCTGAGTCAGACACTTGCTCATGTCACGGAGTTAGCAGATGACACAACCAGAGTCTGCTCAGGTGCTCTGAACCCATCAAAGTAGCATAGTGTGTGTCACCTGTGAGGACTCAGATGCTATCATCCATCACCCAGTCCTTAGATCACTGGCTCTCCACCTTCCTAATGCTGTGACTCTTTAATACAGTTCTTCATGGTGTGGTGACCCCCAACCATAACATTATTTTCATTGCTGCCCCATAACTGTATTTTGCTACTGTTATGAATCATACTGTAAATTTTTGTTTTCTGATGACCTTAGGTGACTTCTGTGAAAAGGTTGTTGGATCGTCAAAGGGGTCTTGACCCATAGGTTGAGAAACATTGTTTTAGAGGCAAGCAGAGGTGGCTTAGCATCGTTTCCACCTGTGGCGAATCCTATTTTCCAGGTGCAAGTGATAGAAATGTAAAATGAGGGCTGGAGAGATGGCTCAGAGGTTAAGAGTACTGACTGCTCTTCCAGAGGTCCTGAGTTCAATTCCCAGCAACCACATGGTGGCTCACAATCATCCGTTATGAGACCTGGTGCCCTCTTCTGGTGTGCAGATATACATGGAAGCAGAATGTTGTATACATATTAAATAAATAAAATCTTAAAAAAAAAGAATAGCTTAAGAGCGCTTGTTGCTCCTCCAGAGGACCCAGGTTCAATTCCCAGCCCCCACATGGCAGCTCACAACCCTTTGTAACTCCAGTTCCGGGTGTTCTGACACCCTTACACAGACATACACACAGGAAAAACACCAATGAACATAAAGTAAAAATAAATAAATTTTAAAAAGAGAAATGTAAGATGAGAAGGCACAGCTCAAACCTCCAGGTAAGTGGGAAGAGGGGGAAGGAGATGGGCACCGTCCTAATAATGCAGCTCTTGAGAGGCTGAGGCAGGAGGATCATGAGTTTGAGGCCAGCCTGGGCTACATAGGAAGACTCTGTCTCAAAAACAAACAAATGAACAAAACAAAGAACACTAAGAGCTGGGGAGGGTGTCTGTGTAGCTCAGAGGACAGAGTGCTCCTAGGGAGGATTCTGTGTAGCTCAGAGGACAGAGTGCTCCTAGGGAGGAGTCTTGTAGCTCAGAGGACAGAGTGCTCCTAGGGAGGAGTCTTGTAGCTCAGAGGACAGAATGCTCCTAGGGAGGAATCTTGTAGCTCAGAGGACAGACTGCTCCCAGGGAGAATTCTGTGTAGCTCAGAGGACAGAGTGCTCCTAGGGAGGAGTCTAGAAGCTCAGAGGACAGAGTGCTTCTAGGGAGAATTCTGTGTAGCTCAGAGGACTGAGTGCTCCTAGGGAAGAATCTTGTAGCTCAGAGGACAGACTGCTCCTAGGGAGGATTCTATGTCGCTCGGAGGACAGAGTGCTCCTAGCACTTAGAATATCTAGGGTTCCAGTCCCAGCAATAATATGGATGTGGGTGGCCCACTCAGAAGGTAGAGGCAGGAGGATTAAGGTCATCCTCAGCTACATAGAAAGTTCTAAGCCAGCCTGGTCTACATGAGACTGTGTCTGGGAAGGAAAGTTAAAAGAAAATGATTGAGCTGGTGAAAAACCACATGAGAGAAGATAAAGTGACCCTTTGGTTCTGGGCTCCTCAGCCAGCCCCACAGAGCCCTTTCCACGCCACCCTGAGCCTCCCTTAAATCATAGTGGTCCTTAATTGCTGCAAGCTAAGAAGTGGTCATGGTCCCCATGTATTTCTAGAGACATCATAAACAGAGCTCCCCAAGATGCAGAGCACCTAAGATTCAAACTCAAGACAGCATGAACCAGAGAGCTGGCTCTTGAGCCCCTTGTCATCTACCCTGCTGGCCCTGTGCTGTGGCAGCCTGGGACCTTTATTTTATTGCTCTAGACACTCTGTGGCAACAATGTCTTCTGTGGTGCCTAGTCCTCCACCACGCCCCTTCTCCACTGTCTGCTGATCAGATTCCTGTATTGTCAACTGATGGGGCCAGCTCAGGGTCATCTCTTCAGAAAGGTCTCTTAAATACCAATGCCCCATGCTGAAGTCACACCTTGAGGTCCATGTCCTCTAGCAGTGGTCAAAACAGTCACAATTGCTCCTTGGAAATTGATAGCCTTCGTCAGGCCCATGCCATGTGCTTTCAATATTGGTTTAGTTGTGTTTGTTTGTTTTGAGTCAGGTCCTCAGTATATAAACCAGGCTGGCTTCCAATAGGCCTCCTGCCTCAGCCTCCAGCATCCTAGGACCACAGGTTTGTACCACTACACAGGGCTAGTGCCAGCAAGATGGCCCAGTGGGAGAAGAGGCCTGCAGCCAAGCCTGATAACCTGATTTTGATCCTTGGATCCCTCATGTTGTAAGGAGAGAACACACTCCCTCGAGTTGTCCTCTAACCCTTGCACACAAAATAAATGCAATAAACATTTTTTAAAACAAACAAAAAACCTTAGGAAAGCCTGACTTCTGGAATTTTCTATTGAATAGTTCTGGGTCATGTGCTTGACTTCTAGTAACTGGAATCATGAAAAGAAAAAACTATGGGTGAGTGGAGTCTCTCCCCTCCAGGTTCCCCTGCTAGGTCAGTGCTTACAGAACATTGATGGATGGATGGCTGCAAATGGGTGAGATGGAGGCCTGGTGATGGAGGCACACCATAGTCCCAGCATTTGGGAGGTGGAGGCAGGAGGATCTGGAGTTCAAGGTCATTCTCAGCTACGTAGTAAGTTTAAGGCCCGCCTGGGTTACATGAGACCCAGCCTCTAAAAATAAATAAATAAAGTGGGAACAATGGAGGAAGTAGTCACTAGTTGCCTCTAGAAGCTGGGGAAGGCAGGGAACCAGGCCCTAACCTCTCAGGAAGGCCAATTCTTCCTGACACTTTGGACCTCCAGACCCAGAAGAGAATATCCCATGCAAGTCTGTAGCCACTTGTTGCAGCTGCCCCAGAAGACCCCACGCAGACTGGTGAGGGTCTGTCTCTGTGTCTTCAGCATCTTGCCTGGAGCCTGCAGGCAGAAGGGTCAGCACATGTGCCTGATCTAGAGAAGGCCTCCCTGGTCCCCTCTGCAATGTCAGCACCCTGTGCCCCAGGTGGCCTCTGTATCCTTCCCACTCCAGGTCCTCAGGACGGACTCCCGCCTCCCTCCAGAAGTGCCATTCAGATGAATGGCTCCTTTATGTCTCGATAAGGAATGATTGTTTCCAGTGATGTGTACGTCTCCATGGAAACATTCCTACACACTGTACATTGACTTGGATTTTCCAGCAGGGTACGTCTTGGGAGCATCTGTCTGTGACTGTGGCCTCAGTCTACACTGGTTGGGAGGGGGGAGGTGAGGGTGTGCTTCCTGTCTGCCAGACCTTATGTGGGATGAAGCCATGGAAATAGAGCCTCAGGCTTCAGGATGCCAGCCCCAGCAGCTGCATGTGACCTTGAACAAGCTACACCTCCCTATACTCTCGGCTCCTTTACTTATAACCGAGTTGGGTGACGAAGAGCTGTTGTTTGCTCTAAAATCCAAAAGGGTGGGAGACAGATGTGGGACAGATGTAGCTTTATTATTGTTTTTAAAAAATACTTATTTGTGTGTTCAATGTATATGTGAACATGGAATGTATGGAGACTAGAGGTCAACCTTGGGTGCTGTTCCTTATGAGTCATTCACCTTATTTTTTTTTTTCCCCCGGAGATAGGGTTTCTCAGTGTAGCCTTGGCTGCCCTGGCATTCACTCTGGAGACCACAGATCCACCTGCCTCTGCCTCCCGAGTGCTGGGATTAAAGGCTTGCACCACCACCACCCAACTCACCTTGAATTTTTTGGAGACAGGGTCTTCTTGCTGGCCTGGTACTCACTGTCCCAGCCAGACTGGTTGAACTTAAAGCCCCAGGGCCCCTCCTGCAGCTGCCTCCGAGTGCACATCACCAAACCTGGCTTTTCACATGGGTGCTGGCAATTGAACTCAAGCTACAAGAACTTAACTGACAGGGTAAATCCAGCCCAGCAGATAAAATGACTTCCACCCTGTTCTATTGCCCATGGGTTTCAGAGTGACCTAGTGTTTTCTGAAGGTAAAATAAATAAAAATAAGAATGCTTCCCATGCTTAACTGACAATCAGGGAGGGTTTTTTTCTTTATTCTTTTCCATGTTGAGAAAGCAAATTTTATTCAATAACTCTTAGGTTTCTTTTTGTCACTGTGATCCTGTATTTCTTGTCTGATTCTACTTTGATCTAATTGTTATTTATTTATTTGTCTATTTACTTATTTGTTTGTTTGTTTGTTTGTTTGTTTTTTTGAGACAGGGTTTCTCTGTGTAGCCCTGGCTGTCCAGGAACTTTCTCTGTAGACCAGGCTGGCCTAGAACTCACAGAGATCCACCTGCCTCTGCTTCGTGAGAGTGCTGGGATTCAAGGTGTACACCACCACTGCCCAACTTTGTTCTACTTTTTAGAAGAACACACTGGTGGCTGTCTCTGAAATTCTTAGTGGCCACCAATGGCTTTGGAAATCAAGTTGAACAGGCCAAGGTGGTGGCATACACACATTTTATCCTGCTGTGCAGGAGGCTGAGGGAGAAGGGTCCTGGGATATATGCCTTTTTAATCTTTGTTTTATTTATGAGTAAAGTAGATTCAGAGAAGACAAGTCTCTTTCTCAAGGTCACACAGCCCATAAGTGGCAGGGCTGCCAGTGAAGTGAGATACCTGGTTCTGGAGCGGTGAGGCCACCACTCTGGGCTTTTTTAAAATATGGGTTCTGGAGATTTGAACTTTACATGAGTACAGCAACTATTTTACACACTGAGCCATCTCCTCAGCCCTACATAATTAAAAAAAAAAAACTAAAAGCTTCATTAAAAATTTAAGCTTTCATAGTATGGACTATTCCTGTGACTCTAAAATTATCAAAATTTCTGAAAACACAGTCATCTGGCTCAGGAATGACCCAGTTGTGAACAGTGCAGAAGGTCAGTGTCATTATGCCCCCCCACACTTAGGTTGAAGGCCAAAGTCTGGAAGGCAGCCAATAGTTTGGGGTGATCCTACAGAGGCCTGGCTACAGAAGGAAAATAGTAATGGAGGGATCCACACTGAAGACCCCTAATGCCATGAGAATGAAGGTGGGTCCCCTGGGTTTGAATCTATAGAGGCCACAGACAATTTTGCCTCCTCTTATTGTTATGCAGAGGGAGCCCAGTGGTCCAGCCAGTATCTATAAATACACAGCACACAGTGGTTCAGTTTCCTGGTTACAAGAGTCCTAACAGGGGACAATCTGTTGCTGACCCTTCCCAATCTCCAAGGGAACACAGCATCAACAGAAAGGGATTTTACTGGTTAGGGCTATTGTCCCAGGCTTTCCAGTTATTGGTCCTGGCCAAAATTTAAGGGTGGAACCAGAAAGGCTAAAAGGAAGGAGATAGGGACAAAGTGGAAGGAGACAGAGGTGAAGGGGGAGGAGTCAGGCAAAGGGGAGGAGTCAAGCAAAGGGGAGGAGACAGAGGTGAATGGGGGAGAGACAGAGGTGAAGTGGGAGGAGACAGAAGTGAAGGGGAGGAGACAAAGCCAAAGGAGGAGTTCATGTTTTAGCACCCTCCTCTGCCTGGGAGCCTTTCTTTTCAGACAAGATCTCTAACCAAGGTTTCAAACTAACCACACTAC
This sequence comes from Cricetulus griseus, assembly GCF_003668045.3. Taxonomy (NCBI): domain Eukaryota; kingdom Metazoa; phylum Chordata; class Mammalia; order Rodentia; family Cricetidae; genus Cricetulus; species Cricetulus griseus. The sequence goes on from NC_048597.1 coordinate 98,233,178, forward strand.
TGAGGATGACCTTGAACTTCTAATCCTCTTGCCTCTTCTTCCAGAGTGCTGGGATTACAGGCATGCTCCACCACACTCATTTTATGGGGTGCTCAGGATGGAATCCAGGGCTTCGTGAATGCTAGGCAAGTACTCTACCCACTAAGAAACATCCCCAGCCCATTTGACTTTTAGGAAAAATTATTTCTCTTCATGTATATGAGTGTTTGCATGTAGTTGTGCCCATGGAAGCCAGAAGAGGGTGTCAGATCCCCTGGAACTGCAGTTACAGATGGTTGTGGGCCACCATGTGGATGCAGGGAATTGAGAAGAGCAGCCAGTGCTCTTAACCACTGAGCCATCACTCCAGCCCTCCTTGTCAAAAAACACTTTCACGGGGAGACAGACTTGCTCTCCATCTTGGCAGTGGACAATTTTCTTTTAGTAAGAAAGCTGAGGTGGCCTCCCTCACCAGCTCTACCCCATTTAGACCTCTGGGCATTGCAGTCAGCTTCCTCTACTTCCCAGAGCTGAGCCCCCCAGTTCACACTGGAATGTCCCAGTCAGAAAACTCAAGGCATCTTAGGACTCATGCCTCTAAGTCTTTTGTCAAACAGTCACACATTGCTAATGACAGGGATGTGCTCTGAGGAAGGCATGGAGAAGCCACTCTGCTGTGAGGACATCATAGTGAGTGTTTAGGCAAACCTGGTGACCCAGGCACTGGATGTTCTTCATACAATCAACAAACTCGGGGAACAAGACATACACAGACACTCTAAAACAGAAATACAAAGTCCAGTACACTGAGTGTACAACCCAGTGACTGTCGATCACCGCCATTGCCGACCATCATACACCATACCTCACTATGTGCCCTTTACTTTAACAGGACCAGCAGCATGGTCATGTTTACATAGGTTCACAGAGCAACACAGCCAACCAGAGCTTTGTGTTACACTGTGACATCTACCGTATCATCAAGTGACCAACACTTCCCAGCTCTGTCATAACCTTTCGGATCACAGTGTTATTTGCATCCATGGTTGACTGAGCCTTCTCCCTGCCCAGTGCCTGACCACTGTAGCTGGCTCATGAGTACCTCCCTTGTCTGTGTGGTGTTTCTGTCCTTTGTGGCTCTCGATACGACCTAGTGGCTCCTTTGTCAGCCCCGTGGGTTTCCTTTGCTGGATGGTCTTGTGGAGGATCTAGGTCCACACCCGCTGGCAAGTGTCTCCTTTGCACACTTGTAGAGCTTTGTGCATGTCCACCTTTATGGCGCCTTCTTACAGCAGGGCATGGATGACAGCAGTGTAGCTGGACAGGCCTGTGTGCTTGGTTAATGTCACTGCCAGCCATCTTGGAATCGTGTGTGTGTGTGTGTGTGTGTGTGTGTGTGTGTGTGTGTGTGTGTGTGCCCATATGCATGTAAACATAGGTAAGTGTGTGTTATGCAGGACTATCTTCAGAGACAAACTCCCCCACCTTCCAAGTTCAGCTGGGCCTGCTTACCAAAGACATCACAGCTGGGCCTGTTGACTGTTGACCTTCTCTCACAGAAGAAGGGGTGGGAGGGTCATGGGACCCCCACCTGAGTATCCAGCACCCCTCCCAAGCAGTTGTAGGCAATTCTGCCCTAATTGCTCGTGGTCTCTTGGGACAGAAACTAGAGCAGTGGTTCTCAACCTGTGGTTCTCGACCCATGTGACAAACCTCTACCTCCAAAAATACTTACAATTCATAACAGTAGCAAAAGTATAGTTATGAAGTAGCAACAAAAATTAACTTTATGGTTGGGGGTCAGCACAACATGAAGAACTGTGTTAGAGGGTTGCAGCATTAGGAAGATTGAGAACCACTGTTAGAGGCTAGAATTGGGAAGGCTGAGGGGAGGGACCTCCATCTAACCAGCTGCTCAGAATCCACTATCCCTGATGGAGTACAGATCTTCCACTGTGGCAGCTTTAAGGTCACCCATGCTTTGCAGTTAAGCCTAATAAACTCACTGGCTTCCTACATGAACTTTGATGGGATTGCACCTCAGTTTGTCATGGGACCTTAGGAGGAGGGGTAGATGTTGTTTACATCTATTCCCAATGGAGCTATTTTAGCAACACTTTATGTAGGTATGAGCATCTGTGTGCCTGTGGATGCCAGAGGTCAACATTGGGAACAAATTACTACCATCTAGCTTAGTTTTGAGACAGTGTATCTCTCACTGAGCTGGGACTCACCAAACAAGCTAAACTGGCTGGCCAGAGTCTCAGGAGTCCACCTGCCTCTGCTTCCCCAACTCTGGAATTGCAGGAAGATGAGTTCTGAGGGTTGACTTCCGGTCCTCATATTTTTAAAGCAAGCATTTCACTGACTGGCAAGTGTTTAGTGTGTAGCCCAGGCTGAATTGGAATTCACAGCTTTTGCCACCCATGTGCATTTTGCTACAAGGGCAGCAAATGGTAGACCCTACCCTGCCTGCTGGAACCTCAAACGCCAGTGCCTACAATTCCATTTCTGTCTCTGTTTTCCCATGTTACTCAAGTGCTGAGGGTGGCAGGCAGCCTGCTTACACTCCTCATGGTTAAGTCAAGGTCACTGTTACCTCACACACACCCCCTTTGCCTCAGTGCTGCCCACAAGCCTCTCCTGACCACATTGTCATCTTCCAGTTGAGGCTTTCCCCCCTCCACACTCACTGTGTCCTCTGCTCAGGCCACTTGGTCATCAGCCTCTCTTTGTCCCCCATTCGAACCTGACCATGCCTGTCCCCTCTTCCCCACCAAGGTGACACTATAGACCTTTGCAGTTGTTGCCAGTCCTGTCTCGGCCTCTGGAGTTTGTCTTTTTCTTTCATGGAAATGGAGAAACTTGATGCAGCAGTTTAGAGGAATTCAAACTGGCCCAACAGGAATTCATTCAAGTGCCCATTTATCCTTAAGGATGGAAAACAGGGAGGGAGATACAATCACTGTCAGCTCCTGCTGGATGCTCAGGATGTAAGTAGTTATCGTTAGGTTTTTGTTGTGGGCTCCCTTTGACAAAAAGACCAGGGGCTGGGAGAGGTGGCCACCCTACGCTTAGCTACACTGAGGCTCTCTTGGAGTTTCTGTGGCTGTGAAGAGACACCATGATCACAGCAACTCTTATAAAGGAAAGTACATAACTGGGGCTGGCTTACAGTTCAGAGGTTTAGTCCATTATCACCATGGTGGGACACGGTGGCATGCAGGCAGACATGGGGCTGGAGAGGTAGCTTAGAGTTCTACATCGGCATGGGCAGGCTGCAGGAAGTTACCCTGGGCCTGGCTTGGGCTTCTGAAACCCCAAAGCCCACCTATAGTGACATACTTCCTCCAATAAGGTCACACCTCCTAATAGTGCCACTCCCTGTGAACCTATGGGGGCCATTTTCATTCAACCCAACATACAGGCAGGGATGGAATTTGCACCTAAACCTTGGCAATTTCTGTGTTCTTGGCTAGGCAGATGAGTGTCTGCTGAACTGGTGTGGGCACCTGAGTTTGATACCCAGTATCAGCTTGAAAGTGCATGGTGAAGCTTCCCTGCAATCCCCAGTCTAGGGGAGGCAGAGGCAGGAGCTTGCTAGCTAGCCAGTCTATATGAATTGTAGAGCTCTGGGTCTGTCTCAAAATATCACATGAAGAGCAATCGACAAAGATGCCTAATGTTGACTTCTGGCCTCCACACACGCATAGGACCATGTACTCATGCCACACACCCACCCACAAGAAAGCTCCCATTCTCCAGGAAAAACATGTTAGAAAAAAACAAACAAACAACTATTTAGTTCATAGTAAGAGATGCAGAAGTCTCTTAGGTTTGGTGATTGGATGGTAGTTACACAGGCCATTACCATGAGAGAAAGCTCAGTGAAGGACCCCTGTGGGAACCCCAGCTTGTTTTCACAACTTTCTTTGTGTAAGCTGAGACTATCTCAGTTATAAAACGTTCTGTAAGTTTTGGGCTCTGGGTGCCAGTCATGTGTTGACATTGATCAGTCCTTGGTAACTTGGGGGCCAGTATAGAGTGGGTGTTGGGGATGGAGGTCTGAGCATGTGTGTGGACTGGGGTCAAAGGGACACCTTGGTACCTCTTGTTTTGTTTGACCATGAAGTCTAAAAGTACCCTAAGATGAGGGCTCTTGTTTTTATGTATTATTTTATTTTAATTAATTTTTTGTCGATAAGTTCTAGTAGCCCAGGCTGGCCCTAAACTCTTTGTTATCGAAAGAATGCATTTTTGATCCTCTGGCCTTTACACCCATAGTGCTGCAGTTATAGAAGTGCATCGCCACGCCCCATCTATGTGGTGCTGTGCTGGGGGGGGGGAGGCGGGCGGGGAGGAAAGAAGGAAGGAAAACTGGGAAGATTGTAAGGTTTGAGGTCAGCCTTGGATGGTGTGGAGAGGATGAGAAAGGAAGAAGGAAGTTCTCTCAATCTTTCTAGAACACTCTAGAACAGTCTCAGCGCCTCACCAATGCTCTTGCATCCACCCATGCGTCGGTGCTCATATGAACTGTTTGGTCCATCCGTTCCCAGCAGTGACCCAGGCCAGGGCATCAGTAGGAACTACAGGGGAGCTGACCTCGGGTGCTTGTCAGTCACAGAGGTGCCTGTCAGTCACAGAAAGCCACGTCTTCCTGTGCACCTTTTCTGCCTATAAAACTTTGGAACCTCCAGAAAGCAAAGCCCCTCCCTCCGTCCCTCCCCCCACCCCGACCCCGCTCCGTGTGCCCCCCCCCCCCCGCCGCCCGTGGCCTGCTCCCTCCCTCTCGGTGCTGGCTTGTAACCTTGATGATGCAGCCAAATGAGTTATTTGAGATGGAAACGTTAATTTCTCTGAGCAGATGGGTGTCAGCGCTGCTCTGTAAAAAGGTGGCTGTCTGCCGCGTTGGCTCGAGCTGGTGCAGATGACGGGCCGGCTGCTGGCTCAATTGCGGAGTGTGAAGAGAATCATATGGTAACCGCACCGAGGGAAATGCCTACTTAGGCCCAGCCCTCCCAGAAAAAAAGCAGTAACTCTCCCACCCTCAATATTATTATTATTATTATTATTATTATTATTATTATTATTATTATTTAAATCTGGTTTTTCACATCTCTGACTTGCTGAGTATCAAAAAAAAAAAAAAAAAAGGAAAGAAACTCATTATATCTTAAAGTGTGGGCCAGCATCTGCTGGGAGCAGAGTCACCCAAGGCTTATTAGGTGTTTTCTGGAGACCTGCTTCCCCCCCCACACACACACTTACAAGCTTTCTCTCTGGGGAGATGACTTGGGGACGGTTCCAGATTAACAAGCTCCCTGGGGACAGCCATTCCCACTAAAGTTGACCGTCTTGCCCACTCATGATGAAATAGCATTGTCAAATGCAGGTAAAATTTTCAAAATAAAACAAAATCGAGTATAAAATCTTGAAATTTGGTATGGAGGGGTTTTTTGTTTGTTTTGTTGTTTCTTTTTCTTTTAATTTCACATTTAATGCCAAAACAAAAAACGTCGCCTTTACAGTTGGAAATAAGTAAGTGGAAAGAATAAGAGACAGCACAAAGAGATTATTTGTGTACTAGAAGCCAAAGACGATTTGGAAATTCCAAAGATTTCCAAGAAAAACCGATTCCTGTCCTTGGCAATTGAGCTGGCTGCCCCGCCCCCCCCCCCCCCCCCGCTGCCTTCCTTAAGTGTTTCCATCCAATTTTCTCTTGAATACATGAGAAGAAGCCGCAATGACTTCCCCGGGGACCTTACTTATAGGAAACCTCGCCGCTGGAGGATTTATGAAGTGTCTGTAAAATATGTGTGTAGGAACTCGGGACATTTTGATCGCTACCAAGGAGAAAAAATGGACAGTTTCGTGCGAGTTGGATTCGTGAGCATTTTTTATGGGTTTTTAAAATTAATTAATCTCTTCCTCCTTTGTTAGGAATTCTTGGCACAGACATAAGCCCCCCGGAGAAGGGAGACATTGCCCACGGGCTGTATGTCTAAACTGTCAGGATTTCAACCCCCAAATCTCCGGAGGCGAAGCCAGGCTTCACAGGCCTCCGGTCTGGTGGGGAGCCGCTTGTCAGCGCTGGGGAGATGGGGTGGATTATTAGTGGTGGTACCGCCCCTGCCTCTAGCAGCCTTTGTGCCACTGGCTAGAGCCAGTGGTCCCTGGGGCTGGGTCCACACTCAGCCATTTCCAGACTGGGAAAGAGCCAGATGTGTGTGTGTGCCACACAGCCCCAGTCTGGGCCACCTCTGGCACCCAAGGTTACTACAGAAGCAGTTAACTCAGTATCTTTGTTATTCTCGGGGTCACTGTTCTACATGCGGGTTTTGCCTCCATAGACAAGAGGTTTCCCGGATGTAGGAGGGAAAGGGCCGGCGGTGTGCAACCTGCTTTGATCACTAACTCATCTGTGTTCCTTCTCTATGTCAGTTCTGTTTTTTATACAATATTTTAAAATGTCTGAAAATTCTGCTCTCTAAAATGGTAGATGTCACAAAGCAGGAGCAAATTTGCTCCATCTCCTCCCGCTCCCCCCCCCCCCCGCACCGGACATTCCTCAACTGGCCAGAGGTGTTTTGGGCTTGTCACAGTTTTTAGGGAAAGTTTCACAGTGGTATCTAGTGCTTAAAAGCCCAGGGCTTGGCTCAACAATGCTCAAGACAGTTCCCTCCCACCAAGGATGGTCCAGCTTGAACATGGTAATTAAAGTAATGAAAAGAAACATGGATGAAGCAACACAGTAAATGTATTCAATAAGCCTTAGCAATGATTGCTAGATTCAAACACTGATGGATCCTGCCTCAAAGGATTCTAAGACTGCAAAGCCGCACAGCTAGACAGTGTGGTGATTGATTAGTAATGTCTGCTGTGGCCCAGTAGGGGAAAAGCAGCAGCCCTGGCTCCTTGTATTTTCTGACCCTGGACTATGCAAGGGAAACATCTGCTTCTGCATTGACATTCTGCAATTCTATTGTGGGGCTTCTGCAAGTCAGTCTTCAAAGTTCTGCAGTCAGCATTATTTACAGAATATTTAAGCTCCTGCAGTCTCACGTGGTGGGGGGTCAGTGGGTGGGTGAGCTGAGAGCCAGGGAGATGGAGCCTCTGTACAGAGTAAGAGGAATAGCTACTTACAGCAATTGGTGGTGCTCCCTATTCTGCACCCTCCCCAAATTTCCCCCATTTTGCATGGGGCTAAAATTTGTATCTTTAGAATATCTCCATTGGATTAAAACACCATATCTAGTTGCACAAATACTACCACAAAGAAGCTAGCTTGCAGCTTAATGCAGTAATCTGCTAAATGGGTTGTCAAGGAACAAGGTCGAAGTGGGATGGCATGAGATGAAGGATGGCATGAGTTATTTCTAAGAACAGATGAAGGGGTGAGGGAGTCAGGAGAGATGACACCAGGTGGAACCCCTGTGTGATGTAATTCTAAACAGCACCATTCTCAGTGAGTTCAGAGGTTATCTTACTCCAGGATCTTGGGAGTTGAAACCTGAAGATCCTGTGACCCAAGAAACCACACCATCCCAGGCCAACAGGTACAGTGCACCACCCTAAGTTGTTCTTGTGGCCCTCATGATTCATCCCCCAAGCCGCTCTCTTTCTGGTTAGGCTCCTCCCTTGCTCATGAGCGCCCTGTGGCTCCCTAGGACTCATAGGACCAAGCTGAATGCGTCCCCCACAGCTTCTGAGTTTGGCCTGGGGCTATGTCTTGATACCATTTGGTCCTTCTCTCTCCTGAATGATCCCCCCCAAATAACCCTAGTCCCTCTTTGCATTCTCCTGTGTTCCATGAATTAGCTAGGGGACCCACTTCATGGATGTGCTCAACTTTCACCAGTAGCAAAGGGTTTAACCATCTCAACCTTTGAGTTGTCAGACTGCCCCAGTACTGATAGTGATGAATGTGACTCCTATTGTGTGTTCAGGGGGAACCCCCAGTTGTTTCAGGGGGCCCTCAGTTCCTTTGGAGTATGAGAGTGAAGCCATCAGGCACATGGAAATACCCTATATGAAGAGAAAGATTACCTCACTCCCTCTCTTTAAAAAATCCCCAAGCAATTTCATACAAACCACTGGACAGATTCCTGGTATGTTTCTAGGAACAGGGTAAAATGTCTGTCATGTCCATCTGACAGATAGATGAACAGAGATGCCAGTCAGAGGTCCTTTACCCAATAAAAACGGGGTTTCGGAGTGAGGCAGAGAGGGCCCAGTTGGTGGTTGAAATGTAACTAAGCAACTCCTGGATGTGGAGTCTGTGATGCATGTATTCATTCTTTGCCCCTCGGGCATTTGCTAATCATCCCTCCCATGTGGGGTGGCTTTATAACCCATGTTGTCTCAGCATTCTGCAGTTCACACCTTGTCCCTTTGTGAAGGTCTCTGTCTGTCCTTGCTCATGTTATGTTCACAGCAACTCCTTGAGATCTGGTAACTGTCTCCTGAAACAGTAGGGGAATTGTGGCTTCTGGGGGGAGAAGTGATTTGCCCACAGTTGTGGAATTGGGGCTGAGATGTCAGGACTCCAGGCCAAATCTTGTGGTTTCTATTCTTTTTATCTCCTCCTTTGAGATGGAATATCACACAATATGGGCTGACACCAATATTTCTATGTAAATGTGACCTTGAACAACTTCTGATCCTCTTGCTTCTACCTCCCAGTACCGGGGTGACAGGGGTATACTACCTGTTAATGTGATGACAGGGAATTGAGCCCAGGACTTCAAGCATGCTAGGTAAGCACTCTATTAGCTGCCCTATATCTCCAGACACTCAGGGCTCCCATTTCTTATGTATCACTTTCCTGAGGTCTAGATTGATCAAGCGAGCATGCAGGAAGAGCCCATGAACGTCCTACCTGGCATAGGAACTACTGTGGCATCCAAAAGAAATGGAGGCTATGGGGTCATGCGGGTAGCTGATGCTGGCATGGCTGCCTTTGGGGGACAGAGGCTGGGCTTTGCATGATGACACCATCTGGTTTGTCTTTTCTGCACATGTGAACCCTGTTGTCACTGAAGATGAGTGATGGGGGCAGGGAATCTTAGGTCACCCGACCACAAAGAACTTCTCCAGTGACTTGTTACCTGATCTTAATTATAATGTGGGGGGAGGGGCAGGATGAGGAGAACCGCTGTCCTACCCATTTGAGAGCTGGGGAGAGGGACCCAGGGTCCTGAATCCCACTTGAGTCCCTACTGCCTGTGATGGGCAGCAGGTGGCGCTACGGCCCTGGCTTAATAAGGACAGTGGGCCGGAGGAAAAGGAGGGGGGAATCCAGTAAGAGAGCTAGTGGAAAACAAGGACTTAAATGAACAATTTGTTCCAAAACATTTGCCTTGTAACGGGGTCATCTATAAACTCTGGGGTTTCCTGTTTGCAGTGGAACAGGCAGACCGGCGGGTGGCCACCGTATTCCTTGCTGCCAGAGAGATACTTTTTGAAGGCTGGCTCAAGAGCTCAGGCCTCCTACCCACCCCTGGACCAGATTGACTCTGAAATTTCCCAGCCTTGTGCCCCTAAGTGAGATCCGGTGGGGGCGGCGGCAGCGGCGGCGGCATTTGATGCTGTGTTCCACTTTCCAGACATTGGGTTCCAGACGCTGGGAGGAGGGCTGAGCTCACAGTCATTTCTAGAGGAGCGGCCGGCTCTGATCTCTACATACCCTCTGCTGTCGGCCTTGTGCCAAGGCAATAAAATAAGTGAAAACAATAAAATAAAAGAGATTAAGGTGGCCATTTGACAAAGGAGGGAGCTGCTGCGGTCACCGTGGCCGTGGAGGGAGACGCTTGGTCCCAAGCCCAGGCCTGGTTATTTGGGACAGAGAAGTGGCATAACATTCTGCTACTGAAATCACTTCATCATGGGCTCCGGGGCAGCCAGGCAGGGTGGTGGGGAAGGAGGCTGTGAACTTGTCGTTGAGCCAAGTGACCTTCAATGGGCATTTAATGTCTTTGAATGTCTGTTCATAACTGGTGAACAGTAAAACCCGCCATGCCTGGAGATAGCGATGCTCACAGATCACTTATGTCAGGTCTTGGGTACCTCAAGAGGAGGTAAGCAAGTCCATTTTTTGTTGTAAGTCACCTTGAGAGCCAACAGGTTGTCCCCATAGGCCAACATGGGACTGGAAGCATAGAGATATTGAAGGGAGGGTAACTTATTTACTCATAGCGTCTAACACAGTCGCATGATATCGTCAGTCACAGGCTGTGTATATGATGGGGGTCCTTCAGAATGACAGAATGGAAAGTCCCTGTCACCTGGAGACTCTTAAGTGTAGCACAGTGTAGGTTGCATGTGCGTGGTAATGTTCTGTGACCAGGCCAGAGGTTCTGCTGGATGACTAAGTGTTCAGTGCAAACTCAACTTTGACAATAAAGTGCCGGTTTATGGATTTTTAAATTATTATTTCAAAGTTTTTGTGCCCCCCTCCTTTTGAGACAGGATCTCACTATGTAGCTTTGGCTGGCCTGGAATTCACAGAAATCCTCCTTCCTCTACCTCCCAAGTGCAGTGCCACCGTTTGTTTTTTGTTTGTTTAAGACAGGCTCTCAAGTTATCCCAGGCTGGCTTTGAACTTGCAATGTACTGAGGATGGCCTTGAAGTTATGCTCTCCAGCCCCCATCTCCCAAGATAACAGACGTGCACTACCCTACTTAGTTCATGTGGTGCCAGTATCAAATCCAGGAATTCTTCCACGCTAGGTAAGAACTCTACCATCTGAGCTACAGCCCCGTCCCACAATTCTCTGCTTCCGTCTGAGCTACAGCCCCATCCCACAGTGCTCTGTTTATATAAGCCAAACATTTACTGTAGTGTTTGTTCCTTGCAGTATACCAGCAGTGTCCTGACACAATACAGGGTAGCCCGGCTGGGCCTGGTGGCATGCACCTGGCACCTGTAATCCCAGCACTTGGGATGCTGGGGCAAGAGGATGGTGAGTTCAAGGCCAGCTCGGGCTACATAATGAGACACTAGCTTTAAAAAAGATATGGTAGTGGGGGGGGCAGGGTGAGATGGCTCAGAAGTTAAGAACATTTGCTGGTCTTCCAGAGGACCTGGGGTCGAATCCCACACTCACATGGCATCTCACAACCATGCATGACTCCAGTTTTATGGAATTGACACCTCTTCTGCCCTCTGTGGGCACTGCACACATGTGTGTAGACACTTATGCAGGCAAACACTTAAACAAATCTTTAGAAAAAGGCCAAGTTGGTTGACATAGCACACCAAGATTTGTGGAAACATACTCCATGGTGTTTAGGGGATGATGTAGCTACCTGATGATGTGTGTCTTGGTGTGCACCCCAGCATGAATGTGTGTCTATTACCTACCAGCCTTGCAGATATGTAGAACCATGCTCTCTAGCTTGGAGAGCTAAGCTGAACATTTAGTTGGGGCCATGTGAGGGAGGAAGCAGCTGTGAATTGTGCTCCTAGTTGGGATAAAAGTTGTGGGGACTGACTGGGCACAGCTCAGCTGCATACATTGGATGAGCCAGGAGTCTTCCCCAGTCTCATTTTCCTCATTTGCACAAGAGCAGTAAGTATGTGATGGACATGAGGAATTACTGATTCAAAAGTCTGCAGGGTCAGACACACAAGAATGGAGGAGCCTAGGGGTGATGGAGGCTCTTGTTCAGCTTGGGTTTCCTGGAAGGCATTGCTAGATTTGTAAGAAGCCAGGGGCTGGGGAAGTGGCTCAGACAGTAAACCTGAGTTCAAGTTCCCAGAACCCATGTAAAAAAGCCTGGTGTGGTGGGACACACCCATGCTGGGGAGGTGGGGACAGGTGGATCTCAGGGACTCACTGTCCTGTTTAGCCTAACTTACTTGGTGCAAACCAGTGAGTGACTGTTTCAAAAAAAAAAAAAATTGTAGGTCACCTAAGGGTTACCTGAAGTTGTTCTTTGGCCTCCTTATGTAACCTTGAAGATGTGTGCATGCACACATACAAGAAGCCGGGAGCCTGTAGGGTTTGCAGGAGATGCTTCAAATTGTACACAATGCAAGGCTGTTCTCTAGATACATCTTGTTCTTAAGATCAGGGTGCATAGTCTTGCAAATTCAGGAAGCCCTGGGGGCTCTCCCCACTCTCACTATTCTGCCATGAATTAAGGGGTGGGGACCCATCTCTTCCCCGGGCAAAAGAACTTCCTCTGCATCTATCTTTAGAACTTAAAACACCCATTTAGGTAGGGTTTTGCTATGTCATCCTGTAATGACTTGGAATTAACCATATAGCTGGCCCTGAACTGACAGATCCTCCTGCCTCTGCCTCTTGAGTACTGGAATTAAAGGCATGCACCACCATGTCTGGCTTTTTATGTTTTTTGTTTAAGTGAAAACAACCATATTCTTTTCTAATGACATCATTTGTGTTCACTGTAAAAACTTTCAAACAACCCAAAGAAACTTTGGTGTATTTTTTTTTGATGGACTCATCATAAAAAATTTTAGAAAAATAAAAGAAGAAAATAAAAACCGTGGAAACATGTATCAATCATCCTGATTAGTGGTTCAATGTATGTCCCTCTGTGAATTTGTTGTTTGTGAATATTTATACATTTCAAAAAGTTAGAGTTATGTTATATATGACATTTTATATTTTAAGTTTTCCTTAATTTTACATTTAAAGCCATATCACAAGGGTAAAGAGGGCAAAACATATCACATGAAATTAATAACTGTTTGCTGAGTGGATGAATGGATGGATATGGATAGGTGATTAATGAATGAATGGCTAGATATGGATGGGTGATGAATGAATGGCTGGATGGATGAGTGGGTAGATGGATGGATGGATGAATAAGTGGTAAATGGATGGATGAATATGGATAGGTGATGGATGAGTGGAGAATGAGCAAGTTGATAGTTGGATGCATGGATGGATGAGTGGATGAATGGATGGATGAGTGGGTGGATGGATGGATGAATAAGTGGTACATGGATGGATGATGGATGGATATGGATAGGTGATGGATGAGTGGAGGGATGAGCAAGTTGATAGTTGGATGCATGGATGGATGAGTGGATGAATGGATACATGGATGGCTGATAAATGAATGAATGTGTGAGTGAGTTGATAGTTGGGTGAATGGATAAAATAGTTGATGGATGGAAGATGAATAAATGGATGGGTGGGATGGGTGATGAATGAGTGAATAGATGGGTGGATGGATGAATGGATGTTGCATGGACAGATGCAAGGATGGATGGATATGGGTATGGATGGGTTATGAGTGAATGGATGGATGAGTGAATTGATAGTTGTTTTGATTATAACTCAATCGAACACAGAGGGTCACTTCTTTTTATGTAAATAGCATTACAATCAATTTCCTTATACATAAACATTTGATTACATCCTTGATTATTTCTTTAGGGAAATTTCCTAGAAGGAGAACTAATGAGTGTAAGGGTATGGCTTAATTGAGACCCTCTGTGAAAATTGCTATATTGATATTTAGAAAGGTTGTGACAATTAATACCCCCATAAACATTATAGTGGAAAGCACCTCCCGGAACACTTTGCCAAACTAACTTGGGTAATTTGAAAACCTTTGATAATTTGATATCTGTTTATTTAAGTTTGTATTTCTGGAACCTATGATCTCAGTATTATACAGGAGGCAGAGGCAGCAAGATCACTTGAATTTCAAGCCAGTGGGGGATATACAATGAGATCCTATCTCAAGAACATTAATTGAAGGCTGGGTCTGGTGACTTGCCTTTAATCCCAGCACCCAGGAGGCAGAGGCAGGAGGATCTCTGTGAGTTTGAGGCCAGCATGGTCTATGTAGCAAGTTCCAGGAAAGCCAGGACTACATAGATACTGTCTCAAAAACTTAATTATTTTAGTTGATTTTAATTACTAGGGAGTCTGAACATTTTTCATGTGATTATTTGTGTTTTGTTTTAGAATTTGTGAAGATATAATTTTTTAACAATAGAAACTTCTGTTTCTGTATCAGTTGGGCAAATAATACAATTTTTATCTCTATTGTCTGAAGTGGTGGGTGGCTGAATAGTTGGATTGGTTAGATGGGTGGGTGAGTAGGTAGATGGATTGGTGGGGGTATAGGAGAGTGGATAAAAGATAGATGGATTGGTGGATGGGTGAGTAGATGGATTGGTTAGATAAGTAAGTAAGTAGGTGAATAGATTGGTTGGTGGGAGGAGTTGTCCAGAGACACTTTCAGTAGAAGGCTGCCTTGTTGGTGTGCTTCAGATCACAGCAGGATTTACCCTTATTCATCCCAAATCACCAGCACTCCCTTGAGCCAAGCTGTATTTGGTGCATGCTTCATCCTTTTCCTAGTGCCTGGAAAATAGATATGACTTAGTTTGGAGGCTTAGGCTTATTTAACATCAGAGCATTTGTCCATCCTTCTGTTCTTAAGCTCACCCTAGAGACAAAAGGCTCATCAGTAGAGAAGCCAACCCTCCATCCTTTCCTTCTATCCATCCATCCACACATCATCTATCCATAAATCTATCCATCTGCCAATCCTATCCATCTGTCTGTTCACCTACCCCAATTCATCAATCACATCCATTTATCCACTTACCAGTCTATCATCTATTTACCAATCCATCCACCTACCCACCCACCAACTCATCCATCCATGCATCCATGAATCCACCCATACACCTAGCCACCAACCAACCAATCCATCCATCCACCTACCTATCCACAAACTCATCTTTCCATGTATCCATCCATCCACCTACCAATATGTCCATCCATTTATCAATCTATCCACTCATCCACTCACCCACCAACTCATCCATCTATGCATCCATTCATCCATCTATCTATCCACCTAGCTACCAGCCAACCAATCCATCCATCCTCCTAGCCACCAGTCCCTGCACCCACCAAACTCACACATTCACCACCTCATTTGTGTGGCATGTGGTCATAGAAGATTTATCATACACTTGTACTTTGCCTTGTGCTACTGTTAGCCTAAATCAGCTCTGTGGTTCTCCCATGCAGGATGAATCCCCTGGGGACCGATGTGAGGCATGCACAGAGGGTGTGGAGATGGGATCCAGAAAATGAACTTTGCATTCCTGGACAACTGCTGTTGGGACCTTTGGAAAGGGTTGCAATGTGTTTGGCAAGGGCTGAGGGTACAGTTTGTGGCTGAAACACAGCGTTTTTCTCTGAATAAGTCAAGCTAGCATGTCTGGGATCAAATCCATGAAGGCTGGACAATCCAGCAAGCTAAAACAGCATGGGCGGTGACGGCTACATTCTAGAAAATAGTATTCTTGTTGTTTTCATCAGGGACATCTCCCCAACAGCAAACTCAGAATTGAAATGAGGAGAATGTGTAAGAAAATATCCAACAGTTCTTGGGTGTTTGGACACAAATTCTTTTTCCCTTCGATCAATCAGCTTCACACTGGAAATGTTGCACCTCCCTTTACCCTCTGTCCTGTAGGCTGGTGAAGATGGAAGGAGAGCCTGTGCCACAGACAGTTGAAGAATCGTCGGTGGCACACTGGAATACAGCTGGTTGCCTTCTCCCTAAGGTGGAGAGTCCCTCTAGGCTGCTTCCAAAGTCCTTGCTCTTATGGTGGCTGCAAGTGGCCAAGGAAGGGCCACAGCTGGACCCTCCACCTTGGTCTGCACATCTACCTGTTTAACTTTCAAACACCTGGGGACTTACTGACCCCCTGTAGGGCTTATCCCTCCCTCTCAGGGATGCTGAATGCAGTAGATAGTAAATGATGTGCCAGGGAGCAGCGTCAAGCAGCCAGGCAGGCCCCATCTCCAGGCACGCCCCCATCTGTTCGTGTGTCTCTGATCATCATCCATCTGCCTGGTCATGCTAGGCTCAAGTACCCTATAACAAAGGTCAACTTTGTGCCCTAGACCCATCAAAATTAGCCAAGCTGGCCAGCACTAAGCCTACTTTATTCCTATAGAAATTACAGTCAAGATTTGTCCAAAGTTCCTCCCTATAGCCCCTTTGGCTCTTAACTTCCTGAACCCATGGTCCATGCCTCTTACTTGTAGGGATCTCTGGGTATAATACTTGTCCTTGGTGACATCGTTTCCATGTTTGAACCTTAACAACCCTGATAAGAGCAAACCAGAGTACCTTTAAAATATCCTGCCCTGCCCTTCCCTTCCCTTCCCTCCCCTCCCCTCCCCTCCCCTCTCCTCTCCTCTCCTCTCCTCTCCTCTCCTCTCCTCTCCTCTCCTTCCTCTTCCCTCCCTGCCTTCCCTTTCTTCTTTCTCCTTCCTCCTCCCCCACTTTTTTTGTCCTTCCTTCCTTTTATCCCTCTTTACTTTCAAGGACTCCCTATGCAACCCAGGCTGACCATGAACTGGAAATCCTCCTGCCTCAGCCTCTTCAATGCTGGCATTTTCTGTCTGTGACTAAGTAGGCTGTTGTGGTCTTAGAGGCCTTCCATGAAGTAGGGGTCCCCATCATTGGTGGTTGTGCCAATTGAGTGTTTAGGACAGGTGACTTCAGGGTATCCCCAAGTCCCTGGCTAAGGCCTCATCTTCCACTTTTTCTTTTAACAGATATCAACATTGCAAATCACTCATTTGCATGTCTGCTCATCCCCTCTTTTGAGACTAGCAACTTCCTTCACCAGGTGGAGAAGGTAGGGGAATGGAGTCTAGAACAATGCCTGACACACATGAGCACACAGTAGGTGCTCATGCATGGCCTAGATGAAGTGAAAAGGAGTGTGCCTGGCCCTCTTGAGCCCTTCTGGAATCCTGGTGTACGTGGACCACTTCACACTGTGCAAGCCCTTCAGGAAAGTTCTTGTCCACTCCTCCTGGCCTGTAAAGTGCTGTACTTGTGCCGAGGCTCTTGTCCAAGGCCCCTCGGAGCACTTTATAAACATTAGCCACGTAAATAGCATGCTTTGTGTGTGGCAGGTGGGGGTGTGAGTCACTGAGCCCAAACCTGTTCTGGAAATGAATGGAAAGTTTAAACACAGTCACAGACCTCCGGGGCCACTGGGCCATCTGCCCAGTGACGTCCGCCTGGCGGCTCAGGACAGAGATTCCTGGAAGATCCCCACCCCCTCCCTCGGCCCCTTCCACCCCTCCTTTCTCACAGACCAGTGCCCTGGAACGGGTGCTGTTTTTGCTTTGTTGGCAAAGCTCACTGAACTCAGCTAAGATGATGCTTGCTTGTGGCTGCCAGGAGGCTTCTCTGCATGGATTTCTCAAGCCCCCACTTAGCAGAGTTGTCAGGCAAACCTTCCTCAGGATCCACTCCAGCCCTGGTATTGGGGACACGGGCAGAGGAGGTTGGGGAAAGGTCAGCAGCTGTCACAGAGGAAGCACCTAGCTGAGTACAAACAGCACCCAGGGCTACTTAGCTGAGTACAGACAGCACCCGGGGCTTTGGGAGGGGAGGAGGAAGTGTGAGTCAGCTCCTGCTTCTCGGAGGCAGGGTGATTCTTGATAGTCAGTGCTTTTTAAAGTGTAACTTCCAAACCCCTGCTCAAGCAGGCTTAAGCCACAAGGAGAAAGCCATGGTTTATAAAACAAACAAGTCCCGGAATAGGGTGGCTTCAGGCCCAGCTGGATCAAGGGGCTTACATGATAATTCCCACTCTGGGTTCTGTCTCTCTGTCTGCTGACCTCAGTCCCTCCAACCACAGGTGGCATTTATGCCACTTGAGAGTAAGGATGGGAACCAGAAACTCTTTGTTCAGTGTTTTCCCTGCCATTAAACGTGCGCTCACTTAAGCAATATTTACAAAGTGGCAAATAAGACAGTGCCACTCCATGTATTCGGTAGGCAGACTTACATAGGTGTCAAAGACACATGTCCAAAGATGCTCGTTGACCCATAAGTCTGGAAGAAGCAGCCGGGTGGTGGTGCGGCACGCCTTTAATCCCAGCACTCCGGAGGCAGAGGCAGGCGGATCTCTGTGAGTTCGAGTCCAGCCTGGTCTATAAGAGCTAGTTCCAGGACAGCCTCCAAAGCTACACAGAGAAACCCTGTCTCAAAAAACCAAAAACCAAAAACCAAAAAAAAAAAAAAAAAAAAAAAAAAAGACTGGAAGAAGCTTAAACAGGGGCTGAGTAAGTAAAGCACACAAGGCGGTGCACACAAGGAGGTGCTCACACAAAGGAAGCCTGCTTAGCCTCAGGGGTTATAGATGTATGTTGGCTATGCTCACCTGGCATGGCCTGCCATTCCCAAGGGACATTTGGCAAATGGGTGACAATGTGGGAGCTGTGTCTTATGGAAGTGGTCAATGGGGTTGGCCAGACCCTCCCACACCCATTGCTTGTCCCACCCGGTCCCCTCTCGTATGCCTGGGTAAGAAGAGCTCCCAAAGCCTATCATGTTGAGAAATAAGTTTGAGACCATCTCACTTTAAAGTTTGTTCATAGAAACAGGACTAGATGTGTGGAGGGGGGCCTTTGGAGCAGCCTTCTCAGATCTGGCCTTTAATTCGGAGGGTTTTTGAGGGTGATCTTAGAAGAATTTTTGACTGTCAGTTTCACCTCCTAGGCTTCCTTAGTGAAGTTTCACATGGTGATGGGGGAGGGGCTGAAAACAATGGAATTTCACCATTTCAGTCATGGAGACCCCAAGTGTGAAACAGAGGTGAGGAGGTGCTGCTTCCTCTGAGCCTGTACCCCATCCCATCTTGCTATCTACTGCTTGTCTTACTTCTGGAACCCTGAGAGAATCTAGAGAGGACAGACACACAGAAAAGCTGGGCTCCGCTGGGCTGCTCTCATTTTGATGGACCCACACCTACTACTATGAGCAACCAGGAGCCTCAGCTTGTTCATTAGGTACAGCGCGGGGCCGGGGGAGAGGAGTAGGCCAGTGGTGTCAGCTGTACACATCTGGGAGGAAGAAACTGCAGTTTCTAGCTTTCGGGCACCCTGGTCAATTGTTTGCACTGGGACCTTTGAGGAAGGCTTTGCTATGTCTTCAAGCATCGCCCAAGGACATTTGCCACTCCCGTGAAGATGCGACGCTTGGATCCTTGACATGGTTGTGTTAGACCCCCGAAAACTCAAGTATCCGGGGTCCCAGGCCAGGTTCGAGGTCACCCCAATCACCAGGCGGATTCCAGAGCTTGCTGCAAACTGCATGAGGCTTTATTGTAATTTAACGAGCTAACCCCATGTTAGCTCGGGTCTTTCACCCACCCACCATGCGGACAGCTAGAAAAGATGGCTCCTAAGGTCTCCCCAGAGATCTTATAGGGCAGCGTAAGGGGAGTGTCTAGGGGTACGCACAGGCTCAGGATTGGTGTGCCTCCAGGCTTGGAGGGCTTGCCCTGTGTTGATTGGTCAACTGGTTGTTATGGCCCATAGGCCCTCCCAGGGTGGTTGCTATGCTCTCTACGTCATTGCTGTGCGCTTGTCTGTAAAGCACACCCAGAGCCATAAAGCATAGCACCACCAGCTAACTTCTGATTGGTTCCTTGTCACGAGACAGGCATCTGACTTTCTAGTGACTAGGTCAAGGTCATAGAAACACGTGTTCGGCCGTTATGGCTGCTGAAAGGGAAGCTGGTTCCTTCATTTGTGCCTGGATCAACCATACACTTTCAACTCAGGGCTTCCTCCACTCACCATACTGTCTTGCTTCTTCCTTCATTCTCCTTAATGTTCACTTCCTAGCCCCTCCCATGTCGCCCCCCCCCAATAACCTGTAAACTCCTTAGGGAAGCCGTGGCTAATTCCCCTTTGCATACCTAGCATCTCATAGCTATTCATGTTCACAGAATTGTAAAGCTCTCCTAGATGAACAGCCCAGGAGATACAGCATAACAGTCTGCTGAATGAATGAAATGGGTGGATAGATGGATGGACTCAAAGAATCGGCAGTGTGGGTTGACCTGATATATGAATTAATAAATAGTTGGGTGGGTGGATGGGTGGACAAACAAATTCGGTGAATGAGTGGATAGACAAATTTAGTTGGATGGATAGGGTGGGTGAATGGAAAAACGAATGGAAAGATAGATGGGTGGATGGATGGCTGAATGGATGGGTGGAAAAATCAATGGACGGGTGGATGACAAATTAATGGGTGGATGGGAGAGTAGGTGGACATACTGATGTATGTACACACAGATGCGTGCACATACAGATGCATGCACACACAGGTGGAGGTGAATTGATGGCTACCATCTTGATCGTTGCTCAGCCTCAAGGACAAACAGGCTTCCAAAGAGCTCACATTGTTTGACTTCCTGGTTTCTAAGACACTGTCTACTTCCTCTTCTGACAAAAGGCAGTCGGTGCTCATTTGCCTGGTGAATCTCCATTCGGTTTCTGCCGTTTGCTGTGGAGCATAGGGATGCCTCATCTCACGAGGTCCCAGGAGTCCCTCCGGAAGGGAAGAAAATGGCTTTGTTGTGGAAAGAGTCCCTCTATCTTCCTGCAGACAGGCTGTGCCCTGGTGGCTGGAAATGTCTGGGGCAGTTCTCCTGTGGCTTCCTTCCCACTTTGCAGAGAAAAGCAGCTCTCCTACTGGGTCTTATTCCAAAGCAGAAGAAACCAAGCCCTGAGAAAAGCAGCTTTGCTCTGACTGCAGAAGTATGTTGTCCCTGGGGATTCACGCTCTCAGCCTACCTCCCCTTCAGAGCTGGGCTGTGCCCCCAGGGAGAACATCCCACAGCTCCCTGAGGAGCCCTGGCGTCTCCTGCCCCCCTTTGCTTTTGCCCTCAGACTTCCCTAGAAAGGGGGCCAGCTTAGCAGCCAGTCTCGGGGGAAGCCACCTGCACTTGCAGGCAGCAGGGTGCCATTAGCTAGCCAGCGGTGCTGCAACCCGGTTCTCTGGACCAGAAAGGCTTTAGTGACCATTGTTGCAGCTGCACCTCTCCCTCAGGGGTCAGTCCCTGGAAGGTTAAACTCAGTAGTTTGCTGGATGCTTGAACAGAGATCCGATTTCCTGCTGCTTCTGCCACGCTCTCTGTGGGGCACTGAGCAAGAGCAGGCAAGCTGCGAGACAGCTATTAATATCCCCACTTCACAGAAGAAAAAGGGAGGCTGGGCCCCATCTCCTGGCTCACTCCTGCTCAGGCAGCCAGGAAGTGGCAGAGCCCTGTGCCAGCCCAGGGCTTCCTGCTCATTGGCAGGATCCTCAGTAGACCCTCACCTGTGCTCCGCATTTTCTCCTGCAGCGATTCCTGATGGCTCAGTGGATAAAGATCTTGCTGTGCAGACACGAGGACCAGAGTCTGGATTCTCACAACTCGTGTGTAAGCAACAGCATCCATAATCGCAGCTTACGGGGAGGGAGAAACAATGGGTTTCCAGTGCCAGCTAGATAGCTGAACTAGCTGAATCAGGGCCCCCAGTTTAGAGAGACCTTACCTCGAAAGATAAGGTGAACGGTAACCAAGGAGGACACCCAATATCATCTTTGTTTCTCCAGGTACATGTCTGTACATATGCACAGGCAATCCCCACAGGCACCCCTACTTACTCATGTGGCTATGTATACAGCCATGACACACATGACACACTCATGCAGAAGAGGGAAACATAAAAATCAAGTGGTTCACACAACTCAATCCATTTGGTTCCTATTTCATCAGTTGCCTTTGGACTGGGACAGAGAGGCAGGATCAACACGCCCAGCTATATGGCCCTGTCATTGGTTTTTTATATTGATGGGCATTATCCTGGACTATGGCTCAGTACACTTTGTCTCTTTAAGACCGGCATCTTCTTGTGTGGTGTTGAAAGGAAGGGGTTTGTAGAAATTCCCCTGGGAGCAGCAGCCCCCATCATGAAATGATAAAAGGGTTACTGTTTAACTGAAATAGAGTTGTAGGCAGTGGCCAGATTTAAGCACCGGGCCTCTCATATGTCAGAACCTTAGAGCAGGGGGTTGTCTATGTGGGCAGTGCATATATAAATGTATGTATAATTTATGCAATATTTCTCCTATTCTCGTTCTCTACTTAAGCCATCCATTAAAGTCCATCACATTAATTTAATTGAAAAATTCTGGGGGAATTGTATTAGCTTTTTTCCCATTAAATTAACATTACAGCCTTTAAATAGATGTCCTGCGTGCCCATTGTTGCTAACAAAATTATTATGCAAATTGAAGCCTGGTCTTTCTGGATTTGGCCACCAGCCTCTTGCCTTCCTCCTCCTTCCTTGACCGTTTTAATTCGATTGCCCTTAGCCCCAAGTGCCCAGGCTGGGAACTCGGAAGGGAAGGTCTGGTAGAAAACAGGCAAGTGAGGCTCTGGGGCCCAGGCCTCAGCCAGCAGGGCAGCTTGGCTCTGTGTTCAAGGCAGTTTTGAAAACACTTTGTAGAAAAAGAAAGGGTAGGTACTTCCCCTCACCCCAAGCCCCCAATACACACAATCCCACCAAGCACACAGACAAGACCCCGTGTGCTAAGAGCAAGGGGCCAGGTGGGGGCTGCAAGTCCGTGTACTGAGTTGGAATGAGAATGGGTCCTTGAATGTCATGGGGACCTTGAGCAAGTGTCAGAAGCTCTGGAAAACAAGGAGACTGTGAGATGCATAGGAAACTGCAGGAGGGCAATAGATTAGGGATGCTAATGTGATCAGTATTTGTTTACTTTCTCATCCCTCCATCCATCCACTCACCCACTCACTCATCCATCCACCTACCCATGCACCCATCCATCCCCCCACCCATCCCCCACCCATTAATCAATATATTTACCTATCCATCCATCCATCCATCCATTCACTCATCCATCCATCTACCCATCCATTCATCTACCCACCCATCAATCAATCCATTTACCTATCTACCCATTGACCCATCCATCCATTCATCCATCCACCCACCCATTAATCAATATATTTACCTATCCATCCATCCATCCATCCACCTATCCATACATCTACCTGTCCACCCATCCACCCACCTGTCTACCCATCCATCCACCCACCCATCAATCAATCAACCTATGTATCTATCCATCAATCAATCCATCTATATATTCATCCATCCACCCATCCACCTGTTCACCACCTGTTCATCTATCCATCTATTCATTTATCCATGTATCCATCCATGCATCCATGAATCCATCCATCCATTCACCCATCCACATAAAAAGTATTTAGAGCTGGGCATGATGAGATATACCTCTAGTCCTAGCACTCAGGAAGCAGAGGCAGGAGGATGACTGTGAATTCCAGGCCAGCCTGATCTACATAGTCAGCGAAGACTACACAGTGTTTCTGTTTTCTGTCTCTATGTCTCTGTGTCTGTCTCTGTCTCTCTCTCTCTCTCTCTCTCTCTCTCTCTCTCTCTCTCTCTCTCTCACACACACACACACACACACACACACACTTAGGAGGCTGAAGAGATGGCTCACTGCTCTTTGGAGGACCTAAGTTGGGTAGCTCACAACCATCTGTAACTCTAGCTCTTGGGGATCCAATGCCCTCTTCCAGCCTCCAAGAGTACCTTCAGTCATGTGCACATACTCACAAAAAAAGAGCTGCATATATATATACAGAAATAAAAATAAAATCTTCCTTTAAAAGTATTTAAAATAAAGTTGGCTTTCCATTTCCTCCCAGGCAGGATAGCAACTTGTTATAAATTGGAGTGGTGGTAACTGTCAGTAATCCCAACATTCAGACAGAGGCAGGACAATTAGGAGTTCAATGCCAACCACTTCTCCATAGCAAGTTTAGGGCTAGCTTGGGCTATGTGAAGCCCTGTCCAAAAAAAGAAAAGAAAAGAAAAGAAACCTGGAGGGGAGGCAATTTGTTATAGATGTTTCTTTATTGTTTTGTTTCTTTACAAAAAGCATAGAAAAACACTTACAGGATTTGATTTTTTTCTTTTTAATAAAAATGGAACCACACCAGCTTTCTTTCAATTTGATAGGCTGTTGTGAGCCTTCTCCCAGCCACACACTCTTACAGATTGAGTCGTAGTTTTCAGTGGCTGTGCTGTGTTTCCCGATATAAATATATCCTGGTTTGCTCAGCAATTCCCCACTCATGGACACCCAGGCCGTTTCCAGGTTGTTGTTTATAAGCTGTTACAAAACATCATTGCGATACTTTATATTTTTGTATCTGGGCATTTTCATTTCCTGTGGATATATTTCCAGAAGAGGGGATGTGAAGCCAGTTTAAGTTAAAAAAAAAAAAAACTGGACATTTGAGTTTCCACAGTGATATAATCATGTCAGCTTCACCCACACTGCTATGGGGAACTAGGTTTCTGGTCCCCTACCCCCGCAATCCATGCTTTCCATGGAGTCTCCAATTCTGCCAGTCTAAAAGGTTTGTAAGTTAAGGGCAGGAATCTAAAAGCCACCCTCCAGGATCTCAGTTGCAAAAAGGGCACAGACAGAGGTTTGTTTAAAATCATAACTCACAAGCACTTTCCAATTGTAAGGAACCAGACTGTTGCTTTTAGAATTTCTAGACAAATTCTTTTTAGAATTAGACTTATTTATTTTACTTTATGAGTATGAGTATTTTGCCTACAAGTATGTCTGTGCACCATGTGCATGCCGGGTGCTTGTGGGGGCCAAAGAAAGGCATTGCATCTCTTGGAACTGGAATGACAGATGGCTATGAGCCAACATGTGGGTGCTGGGAACTGAACCTGGGTCCTCTGGAAGAGCAGCCAGTGTTCCTAACTGCTGAGCCAGCTCTACAGATCCCTCTTTCTTTCTTTCTTTCTTTCTTTCTTTCTTTCTTTCTTTCTTCCTTTTTTTTTTTTTTTTTTTTTTTGAGACAGTTTTTCTGTTTTGGAACCTGTCCTGGAACTAGCTCTTTTTTTTTTTTTTTTTTTTGGTTGTTTTTTTTTTTTTTTTTTTTTTTTTTTTTCGAGACAGGATTTCTCTGTGTAGCTTTGGAGCCTATCCTAGCACTTGCTCTGGAGACCAGACTGGCCTCGAACTCACAGCGATCTGCCTGCCTCTGCCTCCCGAGTGCTGAGATAAAGGCATGTGCCACCACTGCCTGGTCAGACCCACTTTTCTTTTCTTTTCTTTCCTTTCCTTTCCTTTCCTTTTTTTTTTTTTCTTTTTTTCTCTTTTCTTTTTGAGACAAGATTTCACTATTTTGTCCAGGCTGACCTCAAATCCCTAATTCTCCTGCTTTTTCCTCTTGAAATGCTGAGATTCAAACAAATTCCTTTTTATTTATTTGTATTTATTGGTATATATTTATTATATGCAGTACCAGGTTTCATACAGACATTTTCATATAAGTATATATTGTATTTGGCCACATCAAACAAATCATTATTTTTTTGAGACAGCACAGATTGGCTTCTGTGACCTTGAACTCCAGATTGTCCTGCCTGTGTTTGTGTGGTGTTAGAGGTTTAAACTTTCGGCCTTCATACGTTAGGCAAGCACCCTATCAAGTGAATTTCACCTCTAGTCACAAAGAAATGTGTTGTGTGTGTTGCGAGTATTAATGTGAATGCATTTGTGTGGTGTGTGTGATATGTTGTGAGTATGGTGTGTGTGTGTGTGTGTGTGTGTAATTCAACAAGATAGGCTGACTGACTAGCAAACCCCGGGGATCTGCCTGTCCTCCCCAGTGCTGGGATTACAAGTGCATGCCGGCAGGCTTGGCTTTTTTGTGTGGGCCCTAGGGATTGAACTCAGGTCCCTATGCTTCCAAGGTAAACATTTTACTGCCTAAGCCATTCCCCAAACAAATTCCTAAAAGAACTGAAACAGGAGTTGCTGGCTGAACCTGTGTGGACTGCCACCTGCCAAGGGTCTCTTCAACCCCCTCCAGAGTCACCAAGCCCCAAGAGTTGCTAATGCTCTATCCAACCTAGTTTGAAAACCGTTGACCTGTTTTCTCTTAATAGATTTAATCACCTTTTTCTAGCACGTTCCAGAGAATGTCAAGGAAGGTATTAACAAATGCTTGGTGAAGAAGAGACTCCAAGACTGTTCTGGCACACCTCCGTTTTCAGACAGAACATTTTGATTCTTTTGAGATGAAAAATGTCAGGGGCTGGTGTGATAACTCAGGGGGGGGGGATGCTTCCCTTACAAACATGAGGGCTGAGTTTGGATCCCCAGAAAGAACCATATAGAACTCCTGTCATCCCAGCTCTGTCACAGAAGCTGAGGTAGGAGGGTCCTGGGAGGTCATGGACCAGGTAGCCTGGCCTGTGTGGTGAACATCCAGCTAATGAAAGGCTTGTCTCAAACACAAGAGGCAGGATCTGAGGAAGGACACTCAAGGTTGTCCTCTGGCCTCCACACACGCTCTGTTCATGTGTGCACTCATATCACACACACACACACACACACACACACACACACACACACACACACACGCACGCACGCACGCACGCACGCACGCACGCACGAAAACACACGCAGAGTGGTTGGGGGAGGAGAGAAAAGGGAACTGTTGGTCATGGGAACTGAACACAGATACGCATATGCCCTTTGTTTCTTCTCACAGGTGAGAACCAAATGGCAGTTACTAAGCTTGTCACCCTGGCATCTTCTCAGGTCTTCAGACTGCTCTCAACTAGTGAGGGATGGGACCTATGGACAAGGAGAGGGTCTTGTCTAATGTCTACAGAGATGTTTCTCAAAGACCCCAAAAGGCCTACAGGCCCCTTCTTTTTATCTTAGTGTGCTGGCTAGTTTTGTGTCAACTTGACACAAGTTAGATCCATCTGAGAGGAGGAAGCTTCAATTGAGAAAATGCCTCCAGAAGATCAGGCTGTGGGCAAGCCTGTAGAGTTTTTTTTTTTTTTTTAATTAGTGATTGATGGGGGAGGGCCCAGCCCCTTGTGGGTGACACTACCCCTGGGCTACTGGTCCCGACTTCCTTCAGTGATTGACTATGATATAGAAGCATAAGCCAAATAAACTCTTTCCTCCCCATGTTGCTTTGGTCATGGTGTCTTATCATAACAATGATAATCCTAACTAAGACACCTAGGGACAGACAGTGTGAGCTCCTTGGTGGCATTCAGTCACAACTTGTTTGAAATTTGGTTGACAAGTATATTCTTCATACTTATTTCTTTGGGAGGCTACTCCTCTGAAAAAAATAGCAGACAAGTCTTGTTTTATTTTTTAAGTTCTATTAGATGTATTTTTTATTTTATGTGTATGTACATGTATTTGTGTGGATATATGCCATGTGTACGTGGTGTCCTTGGAGGCCAGAAGAAGTTCTCAGATCCCCCTGAGCTGGAATTATAGGTGGGAATTGTCTAATTTGCATATTGGAAACCAAACTCTCAGTCATCTCTCCAGTCCCAACAACAGGGGTTTTAACAAAAGGTGCTTCAAGCAGGATGTGGTCGCTTGAATAAGAGGCTCCTTTTGGCTCATATGTCATTGGGGAGCAGAGCTGTTTGGGAAGGACTAGGAGGTGTGATCTTGTTAGAGGAGGTGTATCACTTAAGGTGGGCTTTCAAGTCTCAGAAACGATGGTGGAGTGTCTCTGTCCTACCCTCTCCCTCTCCAGTTCCCTTCCCTTTCCTCCTCCTCCATTGTTGCTCTTTTTCTTCCCTTCCTCCTGGATCCTTTCTCTTTCCTCCTTCCCTTCTTCCTTTCTGTTTCCTCTTTCAAACGAGTCCTTTAGCATCCCAGGCCAATTTGATTGTGTCCCTGACTTTATCACTGGCTCATTGGTCCATGTCCCAGACCTCAGATTGCCCACCTCTGAAGCCAGTGTGAACCAGCAAAAAGAGCAGCATTGAGGGAAAAGTTTATCTCAGGTGGAGATTTTTGAAGGTGAATATGAGGGACACACACACACACACACACACACACACACACACACACACACACACACACACTTTAGTCTCCAGGCAAAGTGGAAGCAATGGAATTCTTCAGAACAATTGCAGAGAATCTTTCTTCCTCTATCTCCATAGTTGATGGGATTAGGCTGCTTAACCAACTAGCCCACAGCTACCTTGGACTCCCTCTCAAAAACACCCCACAACATTCTCTTCCTGGCACTCAGCAGGAGAGGAATAGACATGTTTTTTTGTTTGTTTGTTTGGTTTTTTCCTCTTCATGTGCTGCCCCTGGGACACAGGTTCAAGCTTGCCCTTCACCATCAAGCCAGTTTAATTCTCTGGAACTCGTCCTTGAATGTCAGGAGCCCCGGGGCTTTGTATGCAATAAGCAAGCCCTCTACTAGCATTTCTGGGCTGATAAGAAGATTCTGCTGTTTCTGTGAACCTACAGGGGGATTGCTATGAAGCCTGCTGGCACGCAGGGCAGCATGCCTGGGGACAGGGAATCCAAAGGTCTAGAGGTTCAACAACAGAAAGCCAACCCAGGGCTCTGAGTTCAAACTCCACCCTACTTAAGGCTGCTGAGTTAAGCTCGACTTCCTTTCTGGAACTGGCTGTTACTTCTTCAGTCACACCCCTGGTCTCCTTTCTAGAAAAAGCAACATAATGTGAGGACCATTGGCCAAAGTAGTTTGCCTCCTCTGACCAAGAGGTAAGCTCAAATTTGTGGCCATGCCAGACAAGGTCTTTCAGAAGGACTCTATGGCCTTGGAGCAAATCCATCCAGGCATCTGGAAATTTCCCTGGGCTCCCTTGGGTCTCCAGAGCTGCAGCAGTCTCTGTGTATTTCCAAGACTGTTTGGCTATTACTTTTATGTTGAAAAATCTCCCTAGGCCCTTCTAATTCTGTCTCTGTCTCTGTCTCTGTCTCTGTCTCTGTCTCTCTGTCTCTGTCTCTCTGTCTCTGTCTGTCTGTCTGTCTGTCTGTCTCTCTCTCTCTCTCTCTCTCTGAGTGTGTGGTGTGTGTGGTGTGTGTGTGTGTGTGTGTGTGTGTGTGTGTTCAGGGATGGAATGCAGGGCCTCACACGTGCCAGGTGAGCCTTCTACCACTGAGTTATATCCTAGCCCCTCTCTCTTATTTGTATTTTCTTGCTTTTGTCTTCCCTCTACTCAAGTTAGCCAGTTAAATTCTGCTTCTGGACGAGGTGTCTGCTCCCAGGGCTGTTTGCCAGCTGAACACAAGCAGACACTGGCTACAGCAGAGGAGAGCTCTGAAAAGAGGGCAGCACACTGACTAAGCCTGAGCCCAGATTTCTGTCTGGAGAGACAGACACTTGAGGTTGTAACATGGGGGCAGAGAGTGTGGCCTCCTGTGATGAGACGGAGGTTGATGATGTTGGAGTTTGTGGGGCAAAATCCCAAAGAGTCACTCACTTAATACTGCCACAAATTGGCACAGGGGACTGATTGGGTGAGAGACTGAATGCCAAGTTGCTCAGGCATTGGGCAATATGCTACAAAGCTGGCAGAGCACAGCCGCTGGGGTGGCATGAGCCAAGTCATTCCAGGAGTTCTTCTGGGTTTGGGGACGTTCAAGTTCTAGCAAGTACAACAGGAGCAATGGGTTAAACCACCAACACATTTCCTGAAGACCATGCTGAGGCTATACCTTGGTGGCAGGTCTAAAACAGCCTTGTGTGTGTGTGTGTGTGTGTGTGTGTGTGTGTGTGTGGGTGCTTGGCAGTGGGACTTCTCTAAATCAAACACAACAAAGAAACAAGCCTTGGAAACTACCTGCCCAGACAAAACTTCAGAGGAAAAGAACTAAACCAGGTGTTCTAGTGTGTGACACAGTGTCCAGCACTGGTGCAAATGGCTGGACACCTGGAGAAGCACAGAAGTGTGCCCCCTACATAGAGTATCATCAGGCAGTACAAACAGGTACCAGATGCCCAGAGCCACTAAACAGAGGGCTTTGCAGTGGTTTCATAAATAAGGCCAGAGGTATGAAAAAGAGGGATATGGGGAGATGGCTCAGTAAATGCTTGCTGTGCATGCATGAGGACCCAAGTTCAATTCCCAGCTCCCAAGTAAAAGTAGGATGCTGTACTGGCTAGTTTTGTGCCAACTTGTTACAAGCTAGAGTCATCAAATGTAGAAGTGAAAGCCAAATAAACCTTTTCCTCCCTAAATTGCTTTTTGGGTATGGTGTTCCATCACTGCAATTGTAAACCCAACTAAGACAGATATGGTTATACTGCTCTGCAATCCCAAAGCTGGGGAGACACAGGAGGATCTCTGGGGCTCACAAGCTCGACAGACTAGTTGAGTCAGTGAGCTTTAGGTACAGTGACTCTGTCACGGGGCTGGGGGGGAGGGGGGGCTGGAAAGATGGCACAGCACTTAGGCGCTTCTACTGTTATTCCAAAGGACCTGAGTTCTGTTGTCAAATCCTATATTTGTTGACTCACAACCACCTGTAACTCCAGCTCTGGAGGGACCCAAGGACTGACTGCCTCTGTGTGGACCTGCCCACATACAAACACACATTATACACATGTTACTAAAGATACAAAAAAAAAAAAAAAAAAAAGAGGGGCTGGAGAGATGGCTCAGAGGTTAAGAGCACTGACTGCTCTTCCAGAGGTCCTGAGTTCAATTCCCAGCAACCACATGGTGGCTCACAACCATCCGTTATGAGATCTGGTGCCCTCTTCTGGTGTGCAGATATACATGGAGGCAGAATGTTGTATACATAATAAATAAATAAAATATTTTTTAAAAAAATGTGATAGAAAGCACCTGAAGAAGACACTGGATGTTGACTTTCGGCCTCCACGTGTAAGTGCACACAATACATGCAACACACACACACACACACACACACACACACACACACACACGGAGTGGAGATTGTTTAAAAATAAAGAAGAAGAAGGTGAAGAAAAGGAAGAAGAGAGGCAAAAATTGGAACCTCTAGAGATGGAAGTCAATATTTTAAAAATTTTCACCAGTCTAATAGCATATTAAAGACAACAAAAGAAAAATATCAATATATTTAATGCCTTGACAGGCAGCATTCAAACCGAAGAACAAGGAGGGAAGATAAGATAGAGTATGGGGAACCAGGTGTAACTAGACCCCCAGCAGGAGTGGGGTGGGCAGAAAATGATACAAAAGCAAACACAGGAATCGAAAATGCCCACAGCAAGTTGGATGGGTAATGCCTCAGGGGTAAGGTGCCTGTTACAGAGGCAGGTATCACCACTGGGAACTTTGGGGGAGTCCCACCTTAGGCACCATGTTACTAGGGAAATCGTTGCTCCCTCGTTGGGTTCTTAGTCTTGGGAGTAAAAGAATTCAGAAACAGACTGTGGGAAGCACCCGGAGAATTTTATTAGTGTCTGAGAGAAAACAACAGTGCAGGCTAGAAACTGCAACAGCCCCTGGGAAGAGGGATGCGGAGGGAGCAGGGGAGGCCAGGCCTTGACATAGGCAGCATGATGAGCAAATGCAGGTGAGAACTCGGCCACATGCTGGTAAAGCCACAAGTGGAAGGAGTGGGGGTCAGTGCAGAGAAAGGGCGAGAAGCCTCAAAGTGCCAGAGAAAACAGGCTTAGGCTTCAACCATATTCAAAGAGAAAGTGTGTGCTGGTCCTTCTGTCCATGGTAGGGCTGTCAGTTATCTCCCTGCCCGTACGTCTGCTCTCTGCCATTTGACACCAGCTCATAACTCACTCATGGCAGAGCCCAGAGCAATCGAGTTGCCTTTCCCCAAGGGTGACATCGAGTCACTCTGCTCAACTCATTTGGTCTGGATCACACACTTGAATCAGAAAGTCTAGATTCCGGCTCAGTGTGGATCACAATCCTTCCCCTTGGGTAAGAAGGGTGGAGAGAGATGGTCTCCCAGCACATAGATGCTGAACAGGTAAAACCACTGACATTTACTACCCCGACTAAGCACTAGACAGTGAGAGCTGTTGAGCAAACCGCCTCCAAATGCAGCTTGGAATACACAGACTCACTTCATCTTTGCTACTATATAAGGAAGACTAATTGTTTGTTTATTATTTACCCATGGTCTCACTTAGCTCAGGCTAGTTCCAAACTCACTATGTAGCCAAAGATGGCCTGGAACTTCTTACCCTCCTGCCTCCCCTTGCCCAGTGCTGGGGACAAAACCCAGGCCTTCCATACACGTGAGGCAAGGACTCTACTGAAACTTTCTCATATTCCCCAGTATATAGACAGAAAATGGAGACATAGAGAGTCATTAGCTTATGCTTGACCCCATAGCAAGTGCAGGGCAGAGCTGAGATCCAAACCCACAGCCTGGTTCTCTGGAGTTCCATCCTTAGTCTCCTCACCTGGCCTGGGACAGATACAGATCTCCATGCAGGACTCCTCCCTCATGCCAGGGGTGTGCAGTGCTGTTGTCCCTGGACTCCACCCACCCTGGCCAGTAATATCTATGCTGCCAGAGGAAGACAATTTCAGCAAGAAGAAAACTAAAAAACCAACCAAAACAAACAAAAACCGATGTCGTGGCTGCCTCCATGGGGGCTGAGGAAGAGAGCTGGGGGGTGGGAGGTGGGGGTGGGTGTTATTCTTTTGTTTAAAAAGAAGAAAAGGGAAATTGCTGAGACATGAGACTTAAGACTATAAGTTTATTATAAGGGCCAGTAGAATGGGGAGACTAAGAAGAGGAACAGGGTAATGGCTGACCGCCATGCCTGAACCTTTCAGTGGGGACGACACAACCCAGTGCTTGGACTCTGAGCTCCAGTAGTTTCTTGTAGCCTAGTAAGTAGTCTTTGGAGGTGGGTGACTCTTTCTTGGCTGCATCATGCCAGTTGCCACCTCCACCTCCCTTTAGCCTTCTACATATCCTCCACCTCAGCCGCACAAGGACACTTGTCACTGGATTTAGCACTCCCCAGGGAATCCAGGAGGATCAGCAAAGACTGTTTTTCCAAAATATGGTTCCATTAAATAAGGTCCTATTCACAGGTTCTGAGAGGTTAGGATACAAGTGTGTACGTGTGTGTGCACGTGCGTGTGTGCACGCGCTCGTGTGTGTGTGTGTGTGTGTGTGTGTGTGTGTGTGTGAATGAGTGAGAGAGAGAGAGAGAGAGAGAGAGAGAGAGATGGTATCTCTTTTATTACCTTGTATCTTTCTCTTTTGTTTTGCGGTTTTCGGCCCTTTTCTGGAAGGTACCATGTTGCTGGCTTCTGTGGTTATTTTCGCCTAACAGCTGTGTTTCCGGCAAGCAGCTGAGGGGTTCTTCTGACTCAGCAAAACCAGAGTGGTAACTGTCAAGAAGCCGCTCAGGCGGGGCTAGAAATAAAGATGCTGTTCCTCCAGCATCACTCCCCTCCACACAGACTCCTTTCACTTCCTTTCCCGTGGGTACCTTTGAAAGCCTCATAAAGTGCTTTTTAAAACCTGCCTCAACCTGTCTGCTCCAGGCCTGGATAAAAGTGGCCCTTGGCTAGGCTTTGCACAAACAGCAGATTCTGGAAAAGGAGACCTCCTCCTCCTTCTCCTCCCTCCCCTTCTCCCCCTCCTCCCCCCTTCTCCTTCTCCTCTCTCCCTCTCCTCCACCGTCCTCCCTCCTCCTTCCTCCTTCTCCTCCCTCCCCATCCTCCTCTACCTCCTCCCCCTCCTCCTCCTTGGAAGACTTGAGTGCCTTTTCCCACGGGGGGGGGGCTTGAAGTGAAAGCAGGGACAGTGGGCCCTCTGTGGCTTCCAAGGGTGTGGCCTTCCTCGGGCTGCTGCCCCGGAACCTGGGGACATCCACCAGCATGCACTTGGCTGGCTGAGTTTCATGAGGGCCATTTGGCAGCTCACTTTGTCCACCCACTGGCCCGGGATTCTCACCCCCAACTTCAGACAGGAAGGGAGTGAGATGGGAAAGGAATCCTGGGGCACCTAGGAGCCTGCAAAATGCTCCCATGCCGTGGCTTCGAGACAGCTGCCCTCTGAGCCACGATGCTGCTGTTCTGAGAAAGAAAAGGAACAAATAATTTTAGCTCCTTCCTACGCATCCCTTGCAGCTGCTGATTGACTAACCGAAAGAGGCTGTCTGTCTCAACCCCCACCCTGCAGCTTGTACCCAAGGGGGCCAGCTAACCCTTCTCAAAAGGGACTTGTGCAGGATCTCACCTGATGGGGGCATTGGCTGCTCAAGGAGGATGCCGCGTTCAGTTCAGTTCAGTGTGTGGGTATTTGTTTCTTTTTGCTGTCCTGAAACAAGATGGTGTTGGGAAATACTGCCCCATGGGCTTGGGATCCTGGAATTTCTCACTAAGGAAAGGCTTGGAAGATGAAGCCAGCGGGGAGCTCCCAAAGCCGTTGGTTTAATGGTACAGTTTGTGGAAATAAAGAAGTTGCTGACAGGGATGAAGTAAAAGACTGGAACAGAGCGCTGAGCCCTGCGGGACGGGTTCCAGCTACAGACAAGAGTTCCGGTCCTCTGGGACTACAAAATGCCTCCGGGCAAGGAGTGTTCATGCGGTGGGAGTGTGATGCTGGCCTGGATGTGGAACCCTCTGGGTCTCGGTTTCATTACCTGAAGAGCAGAAATGAATCAGGGTGAACCCTTCCCCTCCGCCACCTGCTGCTCTCCACCCTTCCCTTCCTTCTTTCCCAGAAGTTCTTACACAGCCTGGCTAGCTTTGAACTCACTACATAGCAGAAGATGATCTCTGACTTTTCATTCTTCGACATCCAATCCTGAGTGCTAGAATTACAGGCCTGTGCTAGGAACAGGACCTAGGTGTAGCAGGCTTTCT
This sequence comes from Cricetulus griseus, assembly GCF_003668045.3. Classification (NCBI taxonomy): domain Eukaryota; kingdom Metazoa; phylum Chordata; class Mammalia; order Rodentia; family Cricetidae; genus Cricetulus; species Cricetulus griseus. Next base: position 98,267,713 of record NC_048597.1, read on the forward strand.
TTTGGGCCTCAGAGCTATACTATGGGGCAGGACCCTTATTTGGGGGTGGGGGCTGAGGGCAGAGGCCAATGATAAAGGGCCTGCTGAACATATGTGAAGATCTGGGCTTCAATACTACAAGCGGGGAGGGGCATATTAAACTCTAAACCAGTGAATCCCAGATGCCATTTTGTATTACTCTCCCCACACCAAGCACGATGCCTGGAGGCATTTTTTGCAGGGGTTTCTGTATGTAGCCAGTGATTCTGAAAGTCACATGACACCCAGGGCAGGCCCTCCATAGGTCTCTGTGAAGAATCAGCACCCCAGAACCCATCCAAAATGAGGACAGAAAAGTGGACTTGGGGTTGGGGGTGGGGAGCTTGACACAGCTCAGAGTTGAGAGCACTTCCCGCTCTTGCAGAGGACCCAAGTTTGACTCTCAATGCCTACATTGGGCAGCTCACAACCTCCTCTAACTCCCAACTCCATCGGATCTGGATAGCTTCTTGTAGCCTCCTTGGGTTATCACACACGTGTAGCATACACAAACCACACACACACACACACACACACACACACACACACACACACACACACCAGAAAAAAAAAAAGAAGTCTAAAAAAGAAAGGTGGACTTGAGGTTTCTGGGTTTCTGGGCTATAAGGAAGGCTATGCCTGTGTCTGTCCCTGCACCCATATGCTTTTGGCTCCTGCTATTTCTGTGCCCCTTTTCCTTAAATGGAGTCATGGGACAGCACCCTTCTCACGTGCTCACAGTTCCCAGGAAAGCCTGGATTTGGTGCCTGCTCATACACCAGCTGATCCTTCTGCCAATACTCTCCCCACTCAGGTTCCCCTTCCTCTGTGTGGTCATCAGTAGATCAAATGTCCCTGTTTGGGTCTCCCGTCATGCCATTGCCATCATGACATCTTTACAGATTTTGGAGCCCACTTGAGCACACTCCCAGGGTCCCTGTTTCCATTTACACTACACACAGTTACCGCCTGCTCGAGGTCCCTGTTGTGTCTCTGTGCTGTAGCTTTTACTTTCATCTACTCCTAAAATCCTTCCAGCCCACTTTCCTGGATTGGGAAACCGTGTTACTCTGAGTGTGGAATTAAAAACCAGTGTCTATGGATGAGCTGTCCATCTCCAAGTTGTTCCTGCTGTGTTTAGAGTTTCGATGCATTCTTAAGCTCTTCTGAGATGATGCATGCAAAGCCAGTGGCTTGGGATTGAGTTCTGTCTCCTGTATCCTATCCAACATCTTTATATATCACTTCAGGTTTTCTATCTCCCCTAATCACGGACATGGAGGTCACCTCTGTATCCTTGCTATGATGAACACGCCCACCACCACCATCATCCTGAGTGTTCCTTGTAACCCTCTGCAGGCATTCCGAGAAAGCACACCTCTGTGTGGAGGACCTAACTCACAGAGCCTCAGGGTGTGAGCTTGTTTGGACACAGGATGTAACTTGTTCAGGTGAGGTCCGGTTGGAGGACAGAGGGCCTGCACTCCAACTGACTACTGTTCTTGGAAGGAAAGCAATGCAAGGATGTGAACAGTCTGGAGAAGCCATGTGATGAGGGAGGCAGAGACTAATGATGCAGCGGCAAGCCAAGGAACACTGGGGATGGATGGCCACCATCAGAAGCTAGGGAGAAGCAAAGGAGGGGGTCTACTTAGAGACTTGGGGAGTAGTTCCTGACACAGATTTCTCTGATCATTTGGAACTCAGATCTTTTATCAGCCAGAGTTCTCTAGAGGAACAGAATTGACAGAAATGAATTTATACATTAAGATAATGTATTAGATCAGCTTACTTCAACATAGTGACGACAGTTGAATCACACCCGAGAGACTGAGAACCCAGTAGGTTCCCAATCCTTGAGGCTGGGAGCCTCAGCATTTGGAATAGTCCCACAGTAGCTCTAACTGAGAGGCTGAGAACCCAGCTGTTGTTCAGTCCATGATGCTGAGAACCTCAGCAGTCCTATCTGGTACCGAAAACCTGGAAGCTTCCTGAAGAACTTCTGGTCTTTGGTCAACAATGGAAGCCTGGAAAGGCTGGTCCTGATATCACTGAAGGAGTCGGCAGCAGCAAAAATAGAGTTAAACAACTTAGCAGTGAGAGGGAAGATGACTATCTATCTATTCACACTTCCTTCCATCCATCCATCCACCCATCCATTCATCCATCCATCCATTCACTCATCCACCCACCCATCCATCCATCCACCCACCCACCTACCCAACTATCTATTTGTCTGTCCATCTGTCCATCCATCCATCTATATATCCACCCACCCACCCATCTATATATCCATCCATCTACCCACCCACCCGTCTGTCAGTTCATTCATCACCCATCTATCTATCATCCATCCAGCCATCACCTATTCATTGCCTATCTATTTATCTATCTATCATCCACCCCAGGTTCATCCATTTATCTATCCATTCTATACCTAGTATTTATCCATCCTTCTATATATTCATCTATCTACCCTTTCATAATTCATAATACATCTATTCATCCATCTATCATCCATCTATCTACTCATCTTTCTATCCATTCATCTATTCATCCATCCAGGCAGCCATCCTCTATCCATTATCTATCTATCTATCTATCTATCTATCTATCTATCTATCTATCATTGATCCATTTATCTATACATTATCCACCTAGTATCTATCCATCCTTCCATTTACTCATCTATCTACCCATCCTTTATTAATTCATCCATCCAGAGTCACAGTAATAATAATAAAAACAAATGGAGAGGCTTCCTCTGTTATGAACTTGTCATTGTTGGGGGAAAGCCAGACATTAAACTAATGATAAGCTCCAGGCCCATGAGCAGAAGACCTAATGGAAGGGGTCCTGGAGACCCTGAACATCTTCAGTGCACAGTGATGCTAATGCTGGGGTATGGAAGAATGGAAGTGTGTGTATGCCAAGCCCTGTCCTTGGCAGACAGGTGTCTGAAAGGAGGAAAGCAGCTGACTTCCTGGTGTGTAGAGGAGGAGGATGGCCCAGGGTGTGGCTTTATCACTGTGCTGGAGCCTCGGTGTCCCTGTCTCTGTGCCTCAGTGGGGTCCCTCACAACAGACTGGGACTGTGACCCACTTTGAGGCCAGTCTGGTTCCATGTTTGTGCCAATCCCCACTCCACAGGGGTGAGAAGCAGTACAACTCCCCCAGAAGGACTTGGAAGTCCTGAGAGGGAACTCAACTGTGTAAATCCATTCATTTTTGCTATTATTCAAAAATGCCACAAATTGATAACACACAGAGCAGAAAAAAAGTGATGACTTCATATTCCATTCTCTGGGTCTTAATAGCTTAAGTCTTCCTGGGGTGGGGTGGGGGAGGGGTGTGAAGCTATAGATATTTGTCTAGAACTCTGCAGGCGGCAAGGTGGACTGCAACAGGAGTCACAATGGAGAAGCTGCTTCCAAGGTCACTCAGTGAGATAGAGAGACTAGGCCAAGTAACAGGCTTCCCACCTCTTGGCCAACTGGCAGGCTTGGTGTAGGGAAACCAAGAAGCTTGGATGTAATTGGGAAGCCCCCCTGCTCCCCCGAGAGCTGATTTCTCCCTTGCAGTTCCACAGAGTGGAGCTTGAACTTGGAGCTTGTTAGGGGGTGGTCTGTTGTGCAGACTGTGAAAACTTTAGTCAGCTGCATTTCTCTCCCTCTTGGGAGAGAGGGGGGGAGAGAGGGAGAGAGGGAGAGAGGGAGAGAGGGAGGGAGGGAGAGAGGGAGGGAGAGTGGAGAGAGGAAGAGAGGGAGGGAGAGTGGAGAGAGGGAGAGAGAGAGGGAGGGAAAGAAAGAGAGGGGAGGGAGGGAGAGAGAGAGAGAGAGAGAGAGCGCACCCGATCAGGGCTAAAAGAGCTGGCCTGAGATCCATCCACTCAGGGTTGTCAATAACTGGTTTTTACGGATGTGCAGATTCACAGGGCTATATTTTAGTGCCTCTACATCGATCGAACTATCATTTCAGCTCCATAGCTCATAGCTAGAAAGCAGCCTACAGACACCCCACATTATGACGTTGCCCTCCTTGTTCAGGACACCATATTCCATTAGGGGCAGAGCTTGATGGATGGTACTGATATTGTAATCTTGCTAAGCAATTACAGTGCCATCCTATTAGTGGGAGACCCCCCCAGCCCAAACACACACACACACTCCTATACAAGCAAGGCTCTGAGTATGAGAAAGATCTGGGTAGACCCAGTACAGATGAGCAAGTCTGAGGGGTTAGCCTTCTGGGTTAAAACCAATTGTACCTCAAAAGCCCTTGGAAGGTCACAGGTCCTCTGCATGGTCTAACCTCAGCAAGCATGGAGAGTTAACTACTGGGCTCAGTAGTGTGGAGATACAAGGGCCTTGGGCTATAATTCCTGTCTCACTTAGCTTCTGAACCTCTTAAGAGGGGGAAATTGATGGTAGATCATAGATGGGTAAAGCAGAAACTGATCAATTGGTCAGCAATCAGCATGTCAACCTGAGCTCATCGCCATCTAACTAAAACCAAGATCAAATGAACTTCCACAAGCTTAGCCATTGGGGGGGGGGGCGTTTTTCTTCCTCACCACCAGAGATGTCACTAACTCATAACATCTTTTAAGGCTTGAATAGTCCCTACCCTAAGAGACATGCTAAGTTCTAATGCCCCAAACTGGTGAATAATGGGCTTTGTAAATGTAGTTAAATGAAGCCATCCTTTTCCTCTCCCCTCCTCTTCCTCATCCTCCTTTTTCCAATGCTAGGAATCGAACCTAAATCTCCACCCATGTCAGGTAAGCACTCTACCACCGAACTACAGCCCCAGGCCTTCTTTCCATTTTGATTTTGAGAGAGTCTCACTAAGTTGGCCTTGAACTGTGAAGTCTAGGTAGGCCTTGAACTCCTGACTCAGCCTCCAGAATAGCTAATGTAGAGAAGACCTGAACTACCAAGTTTGATGCTTCCTCAATGAGGTGGGGAGATTTGCAGCAAAGCTGTGAGGGACACACATACATCGAGAGAAATGGGGACAGAGTGGACTTGCTGCAACCACAGCCACAGAGATGCCAAAGCCAAGACTCTTCCCTGAAGACTCTGGAGGGAATGTGGTCCTGCTGCCCTGGATTTCAGAGCCCTGGTGCTGGAGCTGTGAGGGAATAAATTCACGTCAAAGCCAGCCATGGTGGTTAGGCGGCTGTTCCACAGCCTGAGAATGAGTTCAGTGCCTTACCCTGGTCCTCCCCATGGTGTTCTGGGCAGCTCCTGCTTGCTCCATCCTAGTGGACACTTAGGGAGAAACTTGTTTGTTATCCCCTAATCTAGGAGTCCAGAGAGTTGCCATGCCAGGGTTCCTGCGGAGAGGGGAAAGGCTAGGCTCTGAAGGGACTGTAGGAAGTAGGGAACGCATAGTCACACAGGCCATGTGATGGTATTAATCTCCATCTCCACCTGTGGACAACGGTAGGGTCACCTAAGGGCAGGTCTGCTTTGTAGATATACTATGGAACATACACACACATGCACACACACACACACACACACACACACACACACACACACACACTCACTCATACATGCACATGCAAAGCACGTGCACACAGAGCTATTCTGGGCATGCTCATCAGAGGCTAATTTTAATCATACTCAGGCTCGAATCTCAAATCCCAAACACTTTGGTGTGTGCAGTCTCCAAATACCCACCAAAAATAGTCCTGTAAGAAAAACACAGGAGCCCAGAGGCCGGCAGACGGCAATTTGAGTCAAGTCTCTACTTGAATTCCTTCAATATAGCACAGCAGGGAACATTTTTTTATTTGTTCTCTCTCTCTCTCTCTCTCTCTCTCTCTCTCTCTCTCTCTCTCTCTGTGTGTGTGTGTGTGTGTGTGTGTGTGTGTGTGTGTGTGTGTAGGTGTGTGTGTGGTATATGTGTGGTATATGTATGTGTGTGTGTGGTGTGTGTATGTGTGTGCATGTGTGTATGGTGTATGTATTTGTGTGGTATATGTATGTGTGCATATATGTGTGTGTAGTGTATGAGTGTATGTGTGTGTATGTATTTGCCTCTGGAGGCCAGATGAGGTGTGCTGTATAAGCTGGGTCTGGAATTACAGATGATCATGAGCTGCCCAACATGGGTGCTAGACCTGAACCCCTGTCCTCTGACAGGGCAGCCAATGCTCTTAACCATTGAGACCCCTCTTTCTCGCCCCCAAGTTTAGCTCCTAAACTAGGCACAATGAGAGATTAGACACAGTAACAAATGATAATGCAGTTCCGAGAATTATATTGTCGTGGAAATTATTAAAAATTTATGGATTTCCTTTTTTGGTTTTTCGGGACAGGGTTTCTCTGTGTAGCTTTGGAGGTTGTCCTGGAACTCACTCTGTAGACCAGGCTGGCCTCGAACTCACAGAGACCTGCCTGCCTCTGCCTCCCAAGTGCTGAGATTAAAGGCATGCACCACTACTGCCCTGCAAATTTATGAATTTTTTATCTCTGGAATTTTCCACATCATGTTCTCAGACCACAGTTAGCCATGGTAACAGAAGCTGGGGGTGCAGGAATCAGGGATGCTAACATGAACCTCAGATCTTCTGTATGGAAATGGCAGATGAGGTGGAATCTCATCTGCTATACATATTTATTAGTTCTGTCTTTTCTCTTGCTACAGTTTATTATTATTTATTGTTGTTGTGAAATCCTATTGTTGAATTTGCATATCATAACTGAATGTGTTATAGGACTACAATGTAAAAATTTTATCTTTGATTCGCTTTTTGTGAAGGAAGGTATTTGATACAAGGTCTCACGTATTCGAGGCTAGCATTTGAGATGGGGTGTCATGTAACCAAGGCTGGTCTCCATCTCCTGAATGCTGGGATTACAGGTGTGTACCACCATGTCTAGCTAGGGTTTTCCCCCTTTTAAAATTTTTACTTCAATTTTTTGTTTCTGGGCTGCAAAGATGACTCAGCAGTTAGCTGCTCTTCCAGAGGACACAGATTCAATTCCCAGCACCTACATGGTGGCTCACAGCCACCTGTAACTATAGTTCCAAGGGATCCAATGCCTTCTTCTGGCCTCCGCAGGCACTAGGCGCATGGTATATGGGTATATATGCAGGCAAGACATTAATACATATAAAATGGTTAGAAATAGCTTTTTAAAATTCCATTTTGTTGTTGTTTTGTGGGTTTTTGTTTTGTTTTGTTTGAGACAGGGTCTCTCTGTATAGCCCTGGCTGGCCTGAAACTATGTAGATCAGGCTGCCCTCAAAACTCTCAGAGATACACCTGCCTCTGCCTACTGGGTTTAAAGTCATGCTCCATCATAGCTGGATTTTTCTTTCTTTTAATTTTTTTTAGTGTGTGTGTGCACCTGTGTATACACGCGTGCACGCACATATGCACAGATGCCATGGTGCATGTGTAGTGGTCAGAGAACAAAGCCAGTCCTCTCCTACCATATGGATCCCGAAGACTAAATTCAGGTTGTTCATGGTCCCCTCGGCTTTCTTTCTTTCTCTCTTTCTTTCTTTCTTTCTTTCTTTCTTTCTTTCTTTCTTTCTTTCTTTCTTCCTTCCTTCCTTTCTTTCTTTGGTTCTTTCTTTTTAACACTTTGACACCCCCCCTAAATAAAATGAGCTATTCTTTTTTTTAAAGATTTATTTATTATGTATACAGTGTTCTGTCTGCATGTATGCCAAACACCAGAAGAGGGCATCAGATGTCATTATAGATGGTTGGGAGCCACCATGTGGTTGCTGGGAATTGAACTCAGGTCCTGTGGAAGAGCAGGCAGTGCTCTTAACCACTGAGACATCTCTTCAGACTCTCGGCTTGCTTTCTTATACAACCCAAGACCACCTGCTCAGCCGTGGCACTTCTCCGTGGGTGGGGCCATCCCTGGGCTGGTGGTCCTGAGTTCTATAAGAAAGCAGGCCAGGCAAGCCATGCGGAACAAGCCAGTAAGCAGTACCCTCCATGGTCTCTGCATCAGCTCCTGCCTCCAGGTTCCTTTTATCCCTCAGGGATGGAAGTGATGTGGAACTGTGGGATGACACAAACCCTTTCCTTCCTTAAGTCGCTTTTGGTTATGGTGTCTATCACAGCTCACAGCAATAGAATCCCTAAGACATTGTCCTCGTGGCTTTAATCCTGATGACTAGCCACTATAGTAAAAGGAGTTGTAAATAAAATCAATTTAAAATGAGGAAAATGAGGCTGGAGCAGGAGGCTCAGAAGGCTGAGGTAAGATTTGAACTCAAAACCAGCCACTCCTAGAACCTAGGGGTTTTTACATCTGAGAGCCCTTAAGATGGCTTCATATGTTACCCAGGGGACATTTTTAATTCCCATAGTATGTCTTATTGTGTGTCAGGAAAATGCAAGCCTCTTCTTTGCAGCAGCTATGTAAATTTCCTTTTTAAAACAGATCTTTCTAGGCATGATGGTACACATGCATCTGCCTAGAACTGGGGAGATGGAGGCTGGAGGATGACAAATGCTAAGAGTCCTGGGCCCTGCGACAATGTGGCTAGACCTCAGACACACTATGCTAAGCAGAGGAAGCCACACTCGGATGTAAACATTGCATGAGCCCACTCACAGATATGCCCAGAATAAACATGCTCACTGGGTAGGAAGCAGAGATGCAGTTTCCAGAGAGGCTGGGAGAGGGCCATGTGGGTGGAGACTGTTTCACGGTTGTATGGCTTCATTTGGGGGTGGCGAAGATATTTTGTAATTAAACAGTCACCATTTCTGAACTGTTCTCTTGAAAGTGGTAGATTTGGTGGCATGTCAACCTCACCTCACTAAATAAAAGCAGAAATTAAGTTTGGTAAAGGATGTTAACATTTTATTTGGGGATCAGAATCTGGGCTAGCTCAGCTTGGCTTCAAACTTGCTAATTTAGCTCAGGATTATCCAGAACTCCTGACCTGTGTGGCTCCACTTCCCCAGGATTAGGATGCTGGATATGCACCATCACAAGGTTTATGAAGTGCTGAGGATCAAACCCCGGGGGCCTTGTGCATGTTAGGCAAGGACTCTGCCAACTAAGATACATCCCTGGTCTCCACTGTCAATGCCTTTAAAGAAAAATAAGAAGTTGGTAAATAGCGCAAGAGGAATGGTGGTTAAGACAAATTACTGAGGTAATACTAATTTAGAAAATACGGTATCAGTGCTGTACTATATCTACTTAAGGCTCAGGCAGTTCCTGAGGGGCAGAGTGAAAGTCAGTCCCAACTGCTCTCTATTCCCCTGAAGCCAGCTTAGCACTTAAAAAAATACTTGTTGAGTTTAGCTCAGCCGGCTCAGCCCAGCTTAGTTAATTGAGTTAGGGTGAGCTGAGCCGGTCTTTGTAACATTGCCAGCTGGCTGGCCTGGAGGCACTCCAAATAGAAGATCCTGAGAATCCTGCTCGCTCATTCAACATGCTGCCACAAGGTGGGCTCAGGAGGGGCTGTGCCTCATTTTACCTGACTCACCTGGGTCCTGCTGGCGCCTTGGGAGCCCACCAGTTTTATAATAGAGCTGTGTTTGTGTGTGTGTGTGTGTGTGTGTGTGTGTGTGTGTGTGTGTGTGTGTGTGTGTATGTATGTATAATTTGATTGCACGTCCCTCAAGTGTGAACTCTGTAGATAACAACATTGCGTTGAAAAGTCAAAAGGTTGGACAGGCAGCCCTCGCCTGGGGCTTCTTTGCTAGCGGCTCTTAGGATGTACTTAGCGGAGCTTGTGTGGCGCTTGCTCATTCACACAATCTGATTGCCTGGGTTGAACCTGACAGAGACCTCAGCCAAGTCTCCTTTTCTCTTTTTTGTCTATGCACAATGAATAAAATAACAATGGGAGGCCCAGGGAGACAATGCATGTCAAGTGTGTAGGCACATAGCTCCCGGAACACTGGGGACTCACTCAGGGGTGGGCTCTAATGACCTCTAATGACAATTGGCATGGCAGAGAGGGCTGGTGTGCAGGGACCTGCTTTCTGGGAGTGGCTGTTTGTAAACACTCCCAAGCGAAGGCAGCACGTGGCTCACATCCAGTCTTTTGGAAGAGTGAAGTAGGCTCTGAGTGGGAGAGGGAAACAGACGCTGGCTGCTGGATTTTACCTACGGGGTGAACTTGAGAATGGAAGCTCGAGAACCAGGCATGATGCAGAGGTCCACCCTCTGGCTCTGCTTCTGTGTGCTGCCCCACACTGGGGAAGGTGTACAACTTGGGGTGATACAACAGGAAGGTAAGAAAGGGTGGGTGCAAGTCTCACTCAGAAACCTGCAACCCCCGCACCAGTTCCTAGACAGAGGATAGGAGGCAGTCATGGGGACGCATGGATTCTCACACTGCCTGGGCTCTCCTGCTGTGTGTGGTATACCCCAGAGAAACAGTCCCTGTTTTTCAAATTTAATCTAGAGAGTTCTTTATTTTTGTTAAAGTGTCTGCATAAATACAAGAAACTCTGCATTGCCCAAATACCCTGATGTCACAGGCCTCTGCTTCACTGGCTTCCTCCCTCCTGCCCTCCCAAGGATGTGATTAATACTGGATAGAACTCACGTGGCACAACAGGACTGGGCACACGGGACAGAACCCCGGGGGTCGAAGAGTGTCACAAGCAGTGTGGAGAAGGCACAGAGCAGAACTGGAGAGCCTGTGGGGTGTGTGCTGATTAGGGGTCTAATCAGGAGAACCCAGGAGAGCGAGGCTTTTGATTCTGGAAGTTTCAGAGCTGTAACCCAGGGTCTTGCTCACACTAGACAAGCACTCTCCCCCTGTACTCTGACCCCAGCCCACCAGCTGAAGATCTTCCTGTCTCCTGCTCCTGGGTGTTCACACTGGATCTTTCTCCACAGTTGGCACCTGTTCCTTCCCCTTCTGGTGGAACGCCCCAATCTTCTTTGGGGGAGTCTCTCTCGTCCTGCCCATGAGGTTTGTCTAGACTTTGCCTGCAACCAAAGGCCTAGAGCCCAGCTCATTGCACCCATCACCTCAATAATCGCTTTAGCAAGTGAGAAGAGTCTATAACAGCCCTCTGGCCCCAACCCTGGGACTTTTGCAGAAGCCACCAAGACAGATTTGACTTTGGGGAGATGTGTTAAGCAGGCAGAGGTCCCATCTAAACATGAAACCAGAAGGAGGCAAACCCGAACCAAGCAGATGGGGAGGGGGCATATTCTGGATGCTCTCACTGAGGACCTGGATCCAGCCATGGCGGAAGCCCTGCCCCTCACTTTTGATGGAAATAATCCCAACCACTTTGTATCACACAGGAGTCCATTTATGTCACGATTGGGTCATTTTGCAACTGAAACCTCATGACTAATACACAGGGGTCACTTAACCTTTCTAACTTCCTGTTTTCCCACCTATTAAGTGTCTCAAAATCTGTATACCATTCCGTTAGCAAATCTAAAAAATAAATACCATATATGCAGTACTGAGGCGACATTGGCTATGAGGTCTTTAAAGTGTTTATCAGTTGGTGTATGTGTGTGTGTGTGCAGGCCAGAGATCGTGTGTATGAGTGTGTGAGCATATGTGCGTGTATCTGTGTCAGTGCCTGTGTGTGTGCAGGCCAGAGGGTTTGTGTGTGTGTGTGTGTGTGTCAGTGTCTGTGTCTGTGTCTGTGTCTGTGTCTGTGTCTGTGTCTGTGTCTGTGTATGTGTATGTGTATGTGTATGTGTATGTGTATGTGTATGTGTGGAAGCCAGGGGTTGACACTGGGGTATCTTCTTCCATCACATTTTACATTGTGTTTTTGAAACAAGATCTCTCACTGAATCTGAGCTTGGGTTTCAGTGAGTCTGGCTGGCCCACAAGCTCCAGGGATTCACCTGTCTCTGCCCCTCTCTGCTGGAGTATTTACTACTTTTAAAGCAAACAAAACAAGGAACGGTTAGTGTCAGTCCCACTTTATTGTACAAAAGAGGAAGAGTGTGACAGACAAATGTCTGTTACCAGCAGGAGTGGAGAAAGTGGAAGGAAGCCACAGGCTAACCAGAAACACCAGGGGCATCACAAGCAGAGCCTCTGCTTTGGAGTTTACCGTTACATTCAGGGGAGATGAAGGTGGCTGTGGTCACAAAAGTCCTACCAAGGAGACTGGGTCAGAAGGGAGCACGAGGTCATACAAGTCTCCATTCTGTCAAGGCCACAGAAAACCTGTAGGAGGAGTGTGTTTGTGTGTGTGTACGTGTGTGTGTGTGTGTGTGTGTGTGTGTGTGTGTGTGTGGTCCAGAGGTCTTGAGCAAGCATCTGGCTTCCTGGCCAACTTCATATATGAGGCCATGTCTTCCCTGGGAGAACATTCTAGCTGCCATTGGTCTACTCAGGAGCACTGGGAACTGAAATCCCCCACCTTCCTTGTTACAGCTGTTGCACAGAATACACGGGGGAGGGGGATTTCCCACCTAATATTTCCCAACCACTCAAATGTTTCATTTCCCATTGTCTGCCAGCTCTCCTCAGAGCTCAACGGTCGATGTGCAGCAGACGTGGGCTGTTCCCCCGGAGTCCCAAAGTGCTGTCTCTTGCTTCTCTCTCATATAGGGAAGCTGGCACCAGCAGGATGCAGACTCAGCCAAGGAGTAAGGTCTATTAGTCAGTTAGTGATGCATGACAGCGGAGGGTCTAGGCCAGGCTAGGAATGAGGCTCGGTATTGCCACTGTAGCTGTTGATGCAACAACTGTAATAGAAAGAAATTCCTTCTGTGAACCTGAAATACTTCACAAAATATACTCCACAGCATCACCATCTCCTCCCACCCCACCCTGGTGTCAAACTTGCAATGTCACTGAGAATGACATTGAATCCTTCACCCCCAAGCGCTGGGGTTACAGGTGTACACTACCACACTTGGTTGTGTGGTGCTAGAAATTGAGCCTAAGGCTTTGTGTATGGGAGACCAATAACCTACCAACTGAGCTACATCCCAAACTCATCCATGTTTCACTTTTGTGTTAAGCATTCGTTTGTTTGCATGTATGTGTGCTAGCCCACAGGAGGTCAGAGAACACACCACAGGAGTGAGTTTCCTACTTTCAGGGTGTGGCTTCATGGGTCATCATCAGGCTTGGCGGCAAGGGCCCTTTACCTGTTGAGCCATCTCACTAGTCCCCCTTCTTAAAAAAAAAAAAAATCTAAACTTCAGAGGCTGGAGAGATGGCTCAACAGCGAAGGGCACTAGCTGCTCTTCCAGAGGACCCGGGTTTGATTCCCAGCACCCACGTGGCAGCTCACAACTGCCTGTAATTCCAGTTCCAGGAGGTCTGACTCTCTCTCTCTGGCTTCCTCAGGCACCAGGCACAAACATGATAAAACAGACAAACACACAGGCAAGACATCCATACACATAAAACAGACATAGAAATTTAAAATCCAAATTTAAAACACTCCCTCATTCTCGGTGTTTTGATGGACTTCCATGTTATATTCCCATATGCCTTTGTTCACAAAATATAATTGATCTTGGTGATTGATGAATGGATGGATGAATTGAAAAGTGCCTGTTTCAAGGAAAGCAGTGCATTGGGCATTTTGGAGATCAAAGTGTAAGGGGCCTGAGGGTCCAGGCCTGGTAGCACAGGTCTATATTCCCAGGAATTTGAGATTCTGAAGCAGTAGAATCACAAGTTCATGGCCAGTCTGAACTTGTATTCAGTGAGACCCTGTTTCAAAATAAAACATAAAAAGAGGGCTGGGGTATGACTCGGGTAAGGTGCTTGCTCAGTATATGTTAGGTCCTGATTTCAAATCCAGTACTGAGAAGAAAGAAGAGGAAGAAGAGAGAGGAGGTGGCAGCGGCAGCTGGGCATGCTGGGATAACTTAGTTTGGTGTCATGTACTTATAATACAGACCCTTGGGAAATTGTGGCAGGAGCTTGGGGCCAGCCTGGGCTACAAACACCAGAGGCCAATAAGACACAGACCTGTCCATAGGAGCCCACAGTCTGGGGTGGTGGCAACAGAAGCTACAAGGCAAGAAGGATTGACAGAAACTCAGATTTATGCCCAGTGTGTCATGATTGGAAGGTAAGTGGGAATTACCAGACAGGCACATACATTCGGTCTGTCAGCAGTTCCTATGCTCTGAGCACACAGCGCGTTTGTTCAGAGTTCTGGCAAGGCTTGGTGCAGGGAGCATGAGCTGTTTCTGTGGGGATACCGTAGGGTGAAAATGCCTGTAAACATCCCGTCTCTAGGGCCATGCTCTGCTCAGCAGAGGTTGCCCCAGTAATGAGTTTAGCTCTCATGCTATTCATTCAGCCTACCGTGAAAGCCACAAATATTTACTGAGCACTTAGGACATGCCAAGTAGAGGCTGGGGACACTGGGGACACAGAAGTGCCTGCTGTCAACCTGTCCCTTGCTTTTTGGACTTCTCATACCAGCAGTCAGAGAGTTATTAAGCACACACAACGCAAAGTGAAATGAAGAATGGCGGAACACATGTGCGAGAACTGGCACACAACCCCCCCTGCCCCCCCCCCCGGGTCTGTTATCCACCTGATGCCAGGTGCACTAAGGGAATAAATTACGGCAGACTTCAGGGACTGACCAGAACAGACAGCAAAAGCCACAGAGAGAAGTGACAGCTCTGGTCCCCAGTTTACACAACACATTTTTAGATCCGGAGAGATCTGGAAGGTGCCAGGCAGACCAGGACTTAACTTAGCACTTCTCTCCTTTCTCAGGGGAGACTCAAAATCCCACATAGTAAGAAAGGCCAGAGTTACTATGACCTGTTTATATTGACGATGGAAGCCAGAGGGGCTGACGAGATGGCTCCTCAGGTTAAAGGAGGCTTGTAGCCAAGCCTGACAACCTAAATTAGAGAGAAATGATACCCACAAAGTTGTCCTCTGACCTCCACAAGCATGTCATGAGGCTCACTCCCCCCATGTACACAAAATAAATAAATACATAAATAATAAATAAATAAATACCTGACAAGGGGCATGAAAAGGGTTAGAGACATAAGCAAAGCTAGGGCTATCATATCTTCTTAGCGTGCAGAGGAGAGTGAAATCTCACCAGGAAGAGAAACAATCTTCAGGCTACAGTGTCACGGAGGCTGAGGACAGAGACATGGGTTCCAATCTGTGCCATTGACACCTCCTCAGATCCCTGACTTCGATATTGCCAGGGACATCGAACTCCCATTTTGCAGATAGGCAGAGCCGGTCTCGAAGGACTCAAAATCAGCAGCAGACAGAATTGCCTGATTCCTGAGTCTGCAGAGCTCCTACTGGACAGAGCTTTGTCCTCGGGGTGGCCCCAGGGTGACTGGGCAGATAGGTGCTGCCGAAAGTAGCCTGGAGGCAGAACCCAGGGCCTGAGCTTGCAAAAACTCGAAGAGGAAACGTGGCCCTGCCCACCCGTTTTCCAGGACAGAAACCTCTGTCCTCTGCCTGCGCTGGCCTCTGTCACACAATAAATAACGCCTTAGAGGAGGGGTGGCGTGAGCCAGGCAGTAAGTGATACCGCTGTCAGTCCCACCATCCTGTTGGAAGAAACACACTGTAATCATGCCACTGAACCCTGAGAAAGACATTTGGCAAATGAGTTCCCATTTTCACATTGGATTGTGCTGAGCATATCAATTTCCCGCGGGCCGGCCAGCGTTGGGGATGTGTAATTGATTGCCCGCGTTATAATAAACAAGCCGTGACAGGCGATCATTCATCACGGGCCGCTGAACGTTCCAGCGACGCCGGGAAAGAGGGAGTGCGGGAGCCAGGGGAGAGGAGGAGAGAGCAACGCCCGAGAGGGCGGGGAGAGGGGACGCCAGGGCCGTAATTCTTTTCATTATCTAATTTGTTCTTACTGGCCTGGGTCCTCCCGGAACCCTTCCACAACGTAGGAAGCACCCCCTCCCCCAGGAGGCCTGGGGGGAGGGGCGGCGAGGGGCGGGGCGAGTTGTAATGTGGGTGGATTTGTCCAGGAAAGGGAGGGAGGGGTGTGTGCGCGCAGGACTTCGCTCCTTCAAGACCCGGCCTCCAATGGATGCTTCCGAAATTTAAATTTAAAATAAAACAAAAGAAACGTCAGGGGTGTTGTTTAATAAAACAAAAAAGCAAAAAAAAAAAAAAAAGAAGAAGAAGAAGTCTTTTTATTGGAGAAAAGGAGAGAATCAGATTTGGCATCGACTGGGACTCTGGTCCTGGTCCCTGCCGACCTCCCTCCCCGGGACCCTGAATGGTAAAGGTACTAGGCATGTGCCAGCGGGGAGGGCGTGGACGGACCTGGCTGGTGTCCTCAGGTCTCACCCTGCCAGTTTGCAGTCCCTTCCCTACGCTCTCGGCAGCCTCTCAGTCCTAGGTACCAAAGCAATCCGCCCAGGGCCAGGGAATGGAGGGGCGGAGCCTTGCTGACAGAGGCGTGGTCATGTGAGAAGGGGAGGGGCAAGGAAGGAAGTGGAGTGTTTCTGAGGGACTCAGTATTGTTGCTTGGTGTTGTTTTTAATTTTTTAAAATTAGGCGGCCATAGTGGTGCACATCTTTAATATCAGCACTCGGAGGAAGAGGCAGGTGGATTTGGGAGGCTGAGGCCAAATGATCTACATTGAAAGTTCCAGACCAGCCAGGGCTACAGGAAGACAATGTCTCTTTTTTGTTGTTGTTGTTAGAGTTCGTTTGGTGGGGTCGTGCACGTAGAGACTAGAGGACAATTTGGGCAAGTCAATTCTCTCCTCCCACTTTGTTGGCCCTAATGGTCCAGCTCAGGCAATGTGGTTTGGCTGCAATGCTTTTGCATCATGAGCCATCTCGCCAGGCCATCACCTAGTATCTTCGAGGTGATAAAGAAGGGTAAGCTTTAGCAACTCTGAGGACCTGCATCTGAACAGGCCCCCAGCCCCCAGGATGGCTTCCCTTTGTGCAACATCTACCTTGTCCCCGAAGGAAGAACTGCTCATCTGGGGCCCCAAGACATTCGTGGAGGTGTCGGAGCAGGCCCATGGGCTTGTCTCTTCCCAGAACAGCACTGCCTATGAAGTGGTTTTGCAGGGGAGAAACTGAGACACAAAGAAATAAATGGGCAATGGGAAAAAACTAAAACTCAATCTTGACTGTATCGCCCTCTAAAATACATATATAGGGGCTAAAGAGAAGGCTCAGCGGCTAAGGGAACTCTCACTACTCTCCCAAAGTGTGTGTGTGAGTGTGTGTGTGTGTGTGTGTGTGTGTGTGTGTAAGACAGCATAATTTAGCATTTTAAAGTGCATCACTCCATAGTCATGTGGCTGTGTGGCCATCACTACTCCATGTACTGAACCCTATACTGTTAGCAGACATTCATCATTTGGTCCCCCTCCCTCTAAGCCACCATTTCCTTTCTGTCTCTGTGGATTCTCCTACTCGAGCTGTCGTATGAGCAGAGTCAAAGGTGATCTTTTGTTTCTGTTTTCTTTCACTTAATGGAATATTGACAGAGTTCATTGGTGGCATAGCATTCCTTTTATGGCCAAGTAATATTCCATTGTGTGAATAGACCACATTTTGCTAATCCATTATCTGTTGGTCAGCACTGAGGTTGTTGTCACCTTTTGGCCAGAGTGGATATCTCCTAGAGACACGTGTAGATACTGCTTGACCACCTATTTTTTGATTCTTTGGGGTATATGCTTAAAAGAATTGCTGGGTCATATAACAACTCAGCATTTAGCCTGTTAAAGAGTTGCCAAGCTGCCAACAACACTTGCTCATTTCCATTTGTTTTGCCTTCCCAGTGGTTGTGCCTGTGTACAGTGTGTGGTCCCCCTACCCCCACTCCTCCACCTTCCCACTCCCACCCCAGCCTCCTTCCAAGTCACAGTGTCTAACCTAGAATCTCTCCTAATGCAATGTCTTCCTCCCCTTGCCCATGGGTTCTGACTCGCCCTCACCTCAGGGCTGGACCATGGCCCCTCTGATGTCTTGTTCCCATAGACCCCTTTATGTAGCACCCAGTTGGCCCTTGTTTTACATCTAGAGACAAAGTTTCACTATGTAGCCCAAGCCTGCCTCAGCCTCTGAAACACTAGGGTGATAGGTGTGTATCACCACACCAGCCTTTGGGGTTCAGATCTCTGTTTCCTTATGTTAGCTGGTTAATGTCCACCCTTAGACTTAACCTACAACCACCCCCAGCCAAGGACCTGTTTGTCACTCTCTGTGTCCTTAAGCCAGCTCCTCGTAGACTATATGTGGAGAGTGGACAAAGGGACAATGATCCTTGTGAACTCTCCTTTCTTTTTTCCTACTGTCTGTTAGGATGCACAAACTGCCATGCCTTAAGAACTGAAAAAGTCACTTTGATATAATAATTTGGAGATCAGCAGACTTGCTGCCACTAATGCCAGCTGCTCTTCAGAGCCGCCATGGATTTGACCAGGAGGCCTGAGGTTAGTGTAGAACTATGTTCATTCTGCCCCCCTCCACTACCCTCCCTTGTTCCTGAGGGTCCAGGCAGATTATGATGTGTTTGCTCAGTGTAGACATGATCTTATCATGACAGGATGACCTCTGTTTTTTGCCAAACCATTCATTTTTATGTAGGTACAGTAACCATGACAAGCTTCATGGCTTTCCACAGTTCTGGGTCAGCCTGAAGGTCAGGTCTGGGGGATGGTATGGAACCTTATCAACTAGAACATGATATCACCACTCTGCATCCATGTGCAAAGGGCTGAGAGAAGAGCGTTCCACATTCATGCTGCCTCTTTCTTCTTCAGAGACACAAGTGATTCTGGCCATCTCTGTCCTGAGAAATACTTACTAGTCACTTTCCACCACATCCATCTGCAAGCATGGGAAACAGGCTCCGGGATGAGAAGCATCCCCAGCTTGCTGCTCTCCAACAGGGCAGCTGCAGGCGGGCTCCTTTGAGAGCCTTTCTACCTCTTTCCAGTCACTGCAGTCTCCATTAGTTTGATTAAGACAATTGATTTATTCATTTTTAGTGGCAGAGAGAGAGGCAGGGGAGAGAAAAAAAAAAAACCCAACATGCCATTTGTATGATGCAAACATCTCTAGAAAAAAACTAAAAAACATTGTGTCATGCAGATTTTCTTACTACCACAGTCAATCAACTGTCTGTCCGAAGTGCAACAGTTCATCCACCCAGCCCAGAGAGTGGGAGGGAAGTCCCCAGGTGCTAAGGACCCAGGAGGGGACTCTGCTTCTCAATCCTCTAGCTTTCATGGCAAGGCTAAAGGCACACTGACAGGCAGAGTCACCCCTCCTTTGTTAGTATATTGCTTTGGGGGAAACTTCTGGAATCAGAGAAACTTGACACTGGCAGGGGAAGAACATTAGCATGGAGGAACACAAAAGTATTAGAAATGCGCGCGTGTGGTGTGTGTGTGTGTGTGTGTGTGTGTGTGTGTGTGTGTGTGTATTCACCGATTTGGCTGGCCAGCAGCCCCCCAGGGTCCACCCATGTCTGCCTCCCCAGCACTGGGATTATAAGCACACAACACCATTGCTGAGGTCATTTTCACGGCTGCTGGGGATTCAAACCCATGTGTTCATGCTTGCACAGCAAGCACTTTATCCACTGAGCCATTCCCCAGCCACTGGCATTGCCTCTTAAACTGTCCAGTTTCCCTAGGGGAGAAAACAGGGAGTGTGACTCAAAGGCAGATGCAGATCGCTTGCCTCTAGGTCACAGGACTCTGGGTTGGATCTGAAACACTGAAAAGAACAAAGCAAAAGCAAAACAACAAGAAGGAAAAACCAGATACATCACTTTCTCCCGCTGAGTCTCCCTGAAGCCTGGGGATCTCAACGTGTCCCACTCCCACCAGTCCTTATACTCCCACCATCTCAAAGCCTTTAATCCCATGATTCTTCTGTTAGGAATTTAGCCCAAGAAGATCATGGCAGATGCCTAAAAAGATGTAGTTACAGATGTTTCTCCCTCCGTGTAGATTATGACTAGAGATTGGAAACAACCTCAGTACCCAATCAAGCAGATAAGCAACCTGCCTGCGATCCCCTTGTAAGCCCTGCTCACAGCCAGGAAGAAACAAGAGGGGATAACCTTAAACAGACACTGAGTTTCTCTGGGTGGGGAGGGAGGGCACGTGAAGGGTAAGGATTTGAGTTAGGATGGTCTATTCAAACCCATTTAAACTAGAAACATTGTATCACTAAGATCAGGAAGTCATCAATGAAACCAGAAGCTGCATTCTGGGAGAGCAACTGCCTTTGAAGGGCCCGTTCCATGGTGCTGGGAGGTTAAGTGGATTTTTGTATTAAAATACACTGTAGGCTGGAAGGAACAGGCCCTTGGGAGCCATGGTGGACTCTTGTTTGTTTGAGACAGGGCCTCTGGTAGCCCAGGCTGTCCTCAAACTCACCATGTAGTCTAGGATGACCTTGAACTCCTGATCCTAAGTGCTGGAGTTGGCATATAGAACTATACCCAGTTTTAAATAGTGCTGCTGATGAAACCCAAGGCTTCTCCAATACTAGGCAAACATCCTACCAACTCAGCCACTGATACCCTCAGCCCTACTGTAGGCTCTTGAACAAGAAGAAAACATAGCCATTTCCAAGTCATAAGAAGAGCCAGTCCACAGTGCCTGTATGAGTCTGTGCTCCAGGGTTTGTTTTTTTAGGGGGTGGGGGGGTCCGATTTTGTGAAATTTGAGGAAAAGCCAGAGGTTCTTGAGAATTAGAGAACCCAAGTTTTCGAAAAGCCTTGGGCTTGCTCTCAGTGCTCTGTTAGAAAAAGTACAGTGAGGATTTCACCTGACTGAGTCTCACAGGGAGTCAGGAAGACGCTGGCTGACATAGCAGTGGTCCCTCCTTGGGTCCTAATCCCTCCCCTCAGGTCCAGCCAACCTGCTTGGCATCTCTATTCTAAAATGTTAACCACACTGACAATCTTCTAGGAGAACCCAGGACCCCGGCTCACTTCTGAAAGTCACATCTAAAATCTCATTCATTCATTCATTCATTCATTCATTCATTCACCTAATACTGGTAGAGACAACTATCCTATGTGTTTGTGTAGAAATGCAAAGGATGCCAGTACACAGTTGGTACTTAATAGCTATCCATGGGCCAAGTGTGGTCACACATACCTTTAGTCCCAGAATGTGGGAGGCAGAGCTCTGTGAGTTAGAGGCCAGACTGATCTACATACTGAGTTCTGGGCCAGCCAGGTCTACATAGTAAAACCCTGCCTCATTGACAGACAGACAGATAGATGAGGGAATCTAAGGGAAGGGAAGGAGGGGGAAGAAAAAGAAAGAATATAGCCTCAAGTGACCCAAAACCAGGTGGGAAATACAACCACAGCCTTTGTTTTCTGGGGCTCAGAAAGCCTTGTTCTGCAGGCCCAGGCAAGACGTTCAACAGAGACACACGGAGAAAGCTGAGTCCAAGTTTCTCTCATAGAGAGTGTTCCGTCCTCCTGGACTGAACCTCCAGGATGGAAAACCCTAATATGACCCTTGGAAGAAGGAAAAAGGGGCCACAGGCAAGTGCCTGAGAGGGTGGATACTGCTTGTCCCTTTGTAACCAGGCTGGTCTGGGAGGGAGGGCAGGCATGAGCCAAAGGCCAGTCAGCTCTGGCCTCTCTACTTCCCTTTTGGGGTTACTCTGCCATTTCCAATGGTCACTGCCAAATGACTTTAAATCCAAGGGCCATTTTCTTCAGTTAAGGAACTTGGCACTACGGTTCGGGGGGGGGGGGCGTTGCTTGGGGAAGAAGGGGGTAAGGAAGAGATTGAGGCACTGTGTCCCTTTAATCACAGGGTGGAATGGGGGGGGGGAGTTGAGACAGAGCCCTGCAAGACAGGCGGGCGGGCGGGCGGCGCCTCTTTGCAAGCGGCCAGCCACTCTTGGCTTCCCTCAAGTTTCTCTTGGCCCAGACCTGCTTTGAGAAACCCAGGACGGCTCACTTGCTCAACAATTCACTTGGCAACTTGGCTTCAGTTGACAATTTTTAAAGGAGAGAGAGAAAGGGAGAAAGAAAGGGGGGCTGAGGCAGCTCAGTTAATATGAGTGCTTGCTTAGCATATCCAAAGCCCTGGGTTCGGGCCCCAGCACGGCCTGAGAGATGGAGGCAAGAGGACCAGAAGTTCAAGGTCATCCTTGGCTACATAGTTTTACTTTGAGACCATGAGATCTTGTCTTAAAAGGGGCGGGGGGAGTGAGAGGAGAGGAGGGAGAGGGAACTGGGATTGGAATGTAAAAAATTAAATTAATTTTGAAGAAAGAAAGAAAAAAAGAAAGGCCACAAGGCCCCAAAGTGACTGTCCCTGGGAGTGAGGGTGGAGGAATGAAAGAGACGCTTATAAAGAGACTCTGCGGGCTGTGACCAGCCCCTGCCTAGGCAGGTCTAATTGAGTCACGAAAAGAGCGTCAAGATAATCATCAACCAGAGGGCTGGGATCCTACGCGGCTTTACACCTTTACTCAGAAGCATGGCCTTACATGCAGGCATGTTTCAGCCTCCTGCCATACATTCCATCCCTTCCTAATCTCGCTCCCAGCCAACCCCCAGCAGCAGTGTCCTCGGTCTAGGACATAGGCTGCAGAGCCCAGCCTCTCGACCTGTAACCAGACACCCAAGCCCACACAGTTCAGCCATACCATCAGAGTTGAATGGATGTCGCCTGTGGCTCTGGGAATTCTCTCAACCTCTCTGTCCTCTGGCCTTTGCAGGTTTGTTTCTCTGAATTACCTACAGGAACCTGACCTGCATTGCTCTCTAACTACAGACAGGAACATACTGAGGCAGCCCATCCAGTCAGCTAACGCCGGGAAGCTTGCTGTTCAGCTTAACTCAGCAGCTCTGGGAACACACGGTCAGAGCACACGGGCCGGCGGCAAATGCAACTTGATTAAGATCATCCAAGGTACCTGGCTCCTTGAGTGTGCCCAGGGAAAATTCAGGGGCACCTGTCTTAGCTTGGGGAAACACCCTTTGCTATCTTCATTTTCTTTTGCTGGGAACATAGGTGACAAACTGCTGTGGTATGTCCCTGTGACTTGGGCTCCCATGTCAATCACAAAGGCTTTCCTATCCTGAATTGTGTTTGCAGATAGAATAGAATGCAATGTCTATGGAGGCTCTCACAGCCCTGGAATCACAGAGGGGACAGGAGGCAGCTAGATCTGCTTCTTAGAGAATATAGCAGCTGGCTCCTGTCTCACACAACTGGCTAATTAATTAACTAATTCTGAGACAGGGTTTCTTTTCTTTTTTCTTTTTTTTTTTTTTTTTTTTTTTGGTTTTTCTAGACAGGGTTTCTCTGTGTAGCTTTAGAGCCTATCTTGGCACTCGCTCTGGAGACCAGGCTGGCCTCGAACTCACAGAGATCCACCTGCCTCTGCCTCCCAAGTGCTGGGATTAAAGATATGTGTCACCACCACTCAGCTAGAACAGAACTGGTTAATATTTTAACATCTGCCTTACAGTATAGCTTCCTAAATATTCCCATTTATGAATGGAGGAGCCATATTCTATACAGAGTTCCAGAAGGCCCTAACAAGCTGCTCAAGGTACTCATGTTCCATGCTTGGGAAACTGAGGCAGGGTGTAAGGTGGATCTTACAAATTATTTCGTGTGTATGTGTGTGTGTGTGTGTGTGTGTGTGTGTGTGTGTGTGTGTGTGTGTTATTGGGTAGGTACATGCATGCCATGGTACACTTGTGGAGGTAAAAGAACAACTTTCTGAAGTTGGTTCTCTCCTCCCACCTTGTTTGGGTTGGATGGCTCTGGTCATTTCTGCCAGGCTTCGTAATCCAGGCTAGTTAGCATGAGAGCCTCAGGGTAACCCTCCTGGCTCTGGCTCTCACTTCACTATAGGAGTGTGACATTGTTGATGTGTGCCACTGAATCCAGCCATTTTACATGAGTTTGAGGGACTGACTGAATGCAGCTAGTCAGGCTTGCACTGCAAACATTTTTGCACACTGAACTATCTCCCATACCCTCTTTTATTAACGGCCTCTCAGTATGTAGTCCAGAATGGCTCAGAACTCACTATGTAGCCCAGGTTGGCATTAAACCAATCTTCCTGCCTCAGCCTGTTGAGAATTAGGATTGCCCTTCAAGAGCAAATCTAAAAAGTATAAGAAAGTGGATGGGGATGGCACACCTGTCATCCTAGCACCTGATGGGTAGAGGCAGGAGGATCGGGCTTTCAAAGTCATCCTTGGTCACATAGTGAGTTTGAGGCCAGACTGAAAGATTACATGAGACACTGTCAGGAAATAAATAATACTCATACATACATATAGTAAGGCAGACAGAAAGACCTCTGAGGGAAAAGAGCTATGTTTCACCCAGAATAGTGGCAATACTCAATAATACATGTCCACAAGGAGCGTCTGATTTGTGTGTCCATCTATACTCTGGCTGCTTTCAAACAGTGTGATCTTGGGTGAGTGAGGTTACTGTCCCATGCCTCTGCCTGCTCAGGGGTAGCTGGGCTCCGCAGGACATTCCCCTCGGCCCAGGACACCCAGAGGATGGAAAGGAAGATGCATGCACACTTGGAGGTCCCTTGGTCTCCTGCCACACATGCCCAGGTGGGCTGATGGTGAGTGGAGGATGCCTTAGTACCAAGGCTTGCCAGGGGTACCACATGGCTTGCTCTCTCTCACACATTTACTGGAAAAATGCCTGAGTCTATAAGGCTGGCAAGACCCAGAACAGCCTTTGACAGTATCCAGCCAACTGAATGTAATTAAACTGCACTCCCAGAAGCCAGCCCCATCTTCTTAAGACAGAAACACAAGCTTTAAAAGTCCCCTGGCACCCTGGCACAGCCTAGCTTCTGTGCTTCATGCCACAGTCTCAAACTGCTCACAGGGTGGCTCCTTAAGCTAGAAGCACCCTTCTCTGACACCTCACCTGGGCTTTCTCCCCAAAGCTGAGTTATGGGACTGTTATTTTTCTATGGTGATTTTAATGAAAATGACCCCCTTATGCTCCTGCCAATCCAGATGTAGAACTCTGGGCTCCTTCTCCAGCACCATGTTTGCCCACATGCCACCATGTTTCCCACCATGATGACAATGGACTAAACCTCTGAACCTGTAAGCCAGCCTCCAATTAAATGTTTTCCTTCATAAGAGTTGCCGTGGTCATGGTGTCTCTTTGAAGCAATAGAAGCCCTAACTAAGATACTTTCCAGCTTGGTTTCTTGGAAGGTCCCAGAGATGCTATCTAGGATGGAGCCACAGTGTGGAGCTAGGTGCTGATTGTCCAGCATTCAGCAGCAGAGGGCCACCTCTGCATCCATATTTACTTTCAGGCATTCCTTGTGCAGCATTGAGTCCAGATGGGGGTTAGAATGGTGACCCAAACTATCCTTTGTACAGCCATGTGTGGGCCAGGGAAGAGTCAGACGATATCTACATGAATAGAGACACAAAACAGATACAGACTGTAGTGTTGGGAAGGAACAGTGGAGAAATAATAGTGAGGGCCATGCTTTGGAAAACTCACAGACATCATGAGAAAGCTGAAGGATGTGGCAATCCTACCTAGAAGATCTAAGGCTAGAATATTCCTGGGCAGCAGGGGCAGTGTGGGAGGGGGAAAGTTTGGCAAGAGCTGGGACTGACAAGTGGTCAGGGTTACTGGGGTAATAAACAAGAAGGTGGCAAGAGGTAGGGCAGAAGTGCCTTCTGGGTCATGGAGGCCCTTGTAACAGGCTCAGATGTTACTCAAGATATCTGGAGAGAGTGCTGAAAGTGATGAGATGTGTCCTCTAAAAGATGACTTGCTGAGTGGAGAATGAGGGAATTAGGAACATTCTTCCTTTGGGAACTTCAGCATCCAAGTCTTTGCCATCTCTGGATCCAGCTGGATTTCCTAGAATTCCACAGATCTGTCCCTCCACTGATCCTTTAGCAATGATGTTGGCAAAGAAATTCCAAAGAAATGGTTGGTAAAGTAACATTACTGATGGTAGAAAATCTGTACAACATTCCTGAGCCCTGGGTTCAGTCACACACACACACACACACACACACACACACACACACACACACACGTGCACGCTGTATGGTGATGACACACCACAAAGAGTCAGGTAGAGCTCTGTGAGTTCAAGGCCAGCCTGGTCTACAGAGTGAGTTCCAGGACAGCCAAGGCTACACAGAGAAACCCTGCCTCAGAGGAGAAAGAAAGAAGGAAAGAGAGAGAAAGAGAGGGGAGGAAGGAGAGAAGAGAAGGAAAGAAAGGGGAAGAAAGGGAAGGGAGGAAGGAAGGAAAGAAGAAAAAGAAAGGAAGGAAGGAAGGAAAGAGAGAGAGAGAGAGAGAGAGAGGGAGAAAAAGACAAAAGAAACAGAGAGAAAGAGAACTGTCATGGCTTCCAAGAGTGTGGCAATATTGTGTCATTTGGTCTCCTATCAGTGGCACAGCACACCACCAGATGTTTAAAATGGAGATTCCCTAGTATTGTACAGTAGAAGGCCCTGGTCAGGCCTGACCCTCACCCATTGTGTGCCTGGGACAAGCTGAGTCCCCTCTGGGTCACCACTTTTTTCAGTGAGTGAATGAAGACAATGCTATACCTGTCTCCAAGGGGTTGAGGACTCCTGAACAAAAGGGCTTTGGGGGTCAGCCACATCCTGGACTTGAGGGAAAAGTATGTATGCTGTGTTTGCCTATATGAGTGAACATGTATTTTTAAAGGACTAGATCTCTTTGGTTTCCCCAAGGCATCCACGATCTGCCAAAGTTTAAAGGGCAGAGGAAGCTTGGCAGTTGGATCTGTGCTTGGTCTCCAAGCTGCTCTCTTGCTCCGGAGACTTAACTCAGTGTTTTCTTGTTGGCACCTGGTCATCTCCTCCAAGCCTGCAACCTGCTTGGCAGCAGGAGGCTGTCTATATTGGTATCTTCTCTTGCCTTCAAACCTCCACCAGGCTGCCACCAGGACTGGCCCAGCAGTGGTCCATGGACCCAAAGCCACATCCTCTCCAAGATGTGCTCACCCCTACCAATGGCTGAGCAGGAATGAGAGGTGCTGACTTGGTATGTGCTTCCTGTGAGCCAGGCAAAGCCTTATTCCTCCCTCATAATAAGATGCCTTGACCCGGTTCCCAAGCAACTGGAGGTCATTCCCAAGATGCGAAAGCTACTGCTGGGGCGTTGTGCTGACACCATATTCTGCCCATGAAGTTTTGATTTGCAGAAAGGGACAAAGATATAAGGGCTTCTGCCAGCCCCCAGGCATCCACTGAAAGATGACCCTGGGGGATTTATGTCTGCCCTCCTCTTGCACCAGCACAGACCCAGTATAGCCCAGGCATTTAACAAAAGCAGTAAATAAACACTGGCCATTCCCAGCACCTCAGCCTGACACACCCTACAGGGATCCTAACAGGGCACACTTGCCTCTCGCCCAGCTAGTTCCCCCAGCTCTTCTGGGTAAGTTGTGAAGTTAATGATAGCTTAGGTAAAGGGAGCATCTTCTCTAGGAATAGAAACAGACATAATCACCTCTTCATCTTCATCTCTGAGATTCGAAGGGTCAGGGGAGAAAAGGAACTCCAGTGGTCCCCACCCCCTCCTGCCACCATGATGTGTCATGTCCTGGAATCTGAAACCTAGAACAGGAAGTGTTTCTAGAGTGCAAGCCATAGGCAGGTGGAGTTGGGCAGTGTAGCGGGACGTTCTCTGTAGACAACTGAATTTGAATTTGATCTGTCCTGAGTCTACTGAATCATCTTTTTTTTTTTTTTTTGGTTGTTTATTTTTGCCTGGAGGCAGAGCAGATTCCTCTAATCGAGCTGCAAATGTCCCAACAGTCCCTCTGTTCTAGAGGTTTGAGAAAAATTCCCCTCCCTTGTGCAGACCACCTGGGAACAGGGCAGTTCCGGTGATGTTTCCACAATGCTCCCCCAAGGGGGTGTGAGTCAGGGAACCTGGTGGGCTCAGAGCTGCGTTGTCTGGCAGGCTTTGACTCGCTCACCTTCTAGAACAAAGCCCATCTGGGTGAGAGGTTATGCAATGGGAAGAAGCCTGCAGGTAGGGGTGGGGTCACGTGACCTGCCCTGGTTCCTTGGCACTGACTAGCCTAAAAGACTGTGGGGCAGGAGTTGCTAGCTCAGGTTTTTGTATTAATGGCCTTAGTATTAAGCACCTTTAGGAACAAAACGGCAACAGGTGTGAAGGGAAAAACAGAACAAAAAACAAAGACCAACCAATATAAAATGTACAAACCGAAACCAAAAACATAGACATTCTGCTAAATTAAAACTGCTCTGAACTTGGCAGTGAGGCCTGGTACCCTCTCTGGAGATGGATGGCAGAGTTTCAGGGCTTGGGGGAACAGGGGCATGATGACCTGGGGCTCCTTGGGTTTGCTATATTCTAGAAGTTAGTATAGTAATTTGGATGTGAGTGGGGTGTGTGAAAAAGAATCCCATCTCTGAGAGCTGTCCCAGGTAATCCTGGAACCGTGGATAGCATTTCATTTGGAATAAGGGCTTTGTGGATGGATTAAATTGAAAGAACTTGAAAGCCAAGCATGGAAGTGCTGTAATCCCAGTATTTGGTAAGACTGAGGCAAGAGGGTCCCCAGTTCAAAGCCAGCCTGGGCTATATATGGAGACCCTGTCTCACAAAGAAAGGAATGAAGGGGGTATGGAGGAAGGGAGAGGAGGGAGAGAGGGAATAAAGAAGAAAGGAATGAAAGAGGAAGGGGAGAGGGAACTTTTCAATCCTTTTGGCAACCAAAGGTGGAAAGTACCACCTCACATATTTTTTTTAATTTATTATTTTTTGATTTTTCAAAGCAGGGTTTCTCTGTGGCTTTGGAGGCTGTCCTGGAACTAGCTCTTGTAGACCAGGCTGGTCTCGAACTCACAGAGATCTGCCTGCCTCTGACTCCCTAGTGCTGGGATTAAGGGCGTGTGTCACCACCTCCCAGCTCCCACCTTATTTTTATTCCACAAATACTTTTGCAAACCTATTTTCATATGTGTGGGGTGGGGCATTAGAATAGGGGGCAAGTCCTAGTGCTTTCCACCTTCTGACCAAGTGAGCCTCACCCTAGCTGCTAGCTCCTTATTTCAACACCAGTATATAATTCACTACCCCTTCCTGTTGCTGGTTCTTGCCTTGTCAAGGACAGTCAAGGTCAAAGCTACTCCTTCAAATCATAACAATGGCAACAAGAACCAGCTTCTAGCCATGTGGTGAACAAGCACAGACCACTCTGCTGGCTAAGTCCCTCAGTCCACTAAATGCTGTTTGTCAAGGTCTTTGAGCCTCCAGCTAGGACCCAGGAGAGGAGACCATGAACTTGCCCAGAGTCTGAAACAGCTGCTATCAATCACACTGCCTGCTTGGTGAGTGTTGGAGCATCTCTGCAAAGTCCTTCTTAGCCTCATTTTGTGAATAAGAAACCCAGGATGGGGGCTGATGCACTCTTCTGGCCTCCATGGGCACCAGGTACATATCTGTGCATAGACACACATGCAGACCAAACACCCTGTCCTGGGTTAGTGTTACTATTGCAGTGATGAAACACCATGACCAAAGATACTTGGGGAGGAAAGGGTTTATTCAGCTTATGGTTCCACATCACAGTTCATCATCAAAGGAAGTCAGGACAGGAATTCAAACAGGGCAGAACCTGGAGGCAGGAGCTCATGCAGAGGCCGTGGAGAAGTGCTGCTTACCAGCTTGTTCCTTGTGGCTTACTAAGTCTATTTTCTTTTAGAACCTAGGACCACCATCCCAGGGATGGCACTGCCCATGATGGGCTGGGCTCTCCGCAGTGATCAGTAATTAAGCAGATGCCCTACAGGCTTGTGTACAGCCCAGTTTTATGGAGGCTTTTTAAAAATAGAGACTCCCTCCACTCAGAACTCTAGATTGTGTCAAGTTGACAAAACTCTCTTGCACACAACCATACACGTAAAATAAAAAATAGATGTAAAGACAAGGAAGAGGAAAGAGAAAGTGGAGGAAGAGAAGGAGGAGGAGGAGGAGGAAGAGGAGGAGGAGGAGGAGGAGGAGAAGAAGAAGAAGAAGAAGAAGAAGAAGAAGAAGAAGAAGAAGAAGAAGAAGAAGAAGAAGAAGAAGAAGAAGAATCAGCTAAGAATGGGGTGGGTGGGGAGTGGGGTGTCTAGTCTCAGTGGCTAAGGCCCTGGCTATCAAACCTGGGTGTTCCCTCTCCAACCTGCATGGCAGAAAGAGAGAACCCATTCCTGTAAGTTTTCCTCTGACCTCCATAGTTCACTGTGGCACACGCTCACCCAATGTTTTTTGGTTTTTGTTTTTTTTAAAGCCCTTTAAAGTCAAAATCCCACAAACTGTCCCAGCTAGACTGGAAGGGCCACTTATTATAATGGGGTGTTGGAGCTAAGAAGGTTTTTCTTGTGACTTCTATTCAGGGCTGAGACTAAAGTAAAACTCACATCTGTTAGAGAAGTCCAAGAAACCCTTAAAAAATCAGGGACCAAGAGACATTATTTAGTACAGCACTCTGGCGCTGGGCTTTGAACCCAGTGCTTTGCATATGCTAAGCAAGTAGCTGCAGCTAACTACAGCTATGTACCCCTGGCTGGCCTGGAACTCACTATATAGGCCAGGCTGGCCTTGAACTCATAAATGTGTTTGCCTCTGCCTCCTGGGTGCTGAGATTAAAGGTGGATCTAATAGAATGGTTTTTTTTTTAAGTTTGAAATACACACACACACACACACACACACACACACACACACACACACACACACACACACACCTGGAGTCGCCACTCAGCTGATCCTGTCTGGTCTAACACACTAACCCTGTGTTCCAATCCCTACGGCATGCCTGGAGCCTGTAATCTTAGAGTATGGCCACCAGGAGGCGGAGCCAGGAGAATCAGGAGTTCAAGACTATTCTCACTTTGCAAGTGGCTTACCTCAAGTCCTGTCTCCATTTTTGTTTCTATTATTGGATTTCTGCTTTAAATTCTTGAAAATAGTGGGGGGGGGTTGGTAATATCATTATTATTATTATTATTATTATTATTATTATTATTATTATTATTAAATTTTGTAGTTCTGGATCTAACACTCTACCCCGGAGCCACATCACTAGATGGTAAAATGTGGTTTATCTTGTCACAGAAATTTTGGGTTTGTCTTTAATTTTGCACTTTGGACTTCGAAGTTCCTGTCGTTTGAACTGCCTGTCCTTGAGCAACCCTCTGCAAGGCTTAACGGGTGACTTGGATTTCAGCCTCACATGCTTGGGAGGTACAGTCCTATCGAACGCACATAGCGGCTGGGAGAGGTTGAGACTATCCCCGAAGATCACACAGCTCAGTGGACAGGAACTGGCACCTGGGCAGGAAGTAGAGAGGAACACGGAGATCCCCAAGCCGGGAACCACCCAAGCTGCGGCAGGGGACTGACCAGTGAAGGGCGTCCAAGGAATTCCTGGAGGGCATAGTTCCCAGCCTAGTTTCCTAAGAAACGTCGAGGTGACTCGGGGCGCACGGGAGGGGGGCGCACTGAGAGCAGAAAAGTCGCAGTAATGAGCGGAATTGGGCTTAATGGGGTTCGCACGGATAGAGCAGAAATCAAATTAGGGCCTAATTGGCAGGCGCGAGGCAGAGTGTGGCGAGGCCTCTAGGGACCCGAAGGACCCGGGGACGCTCCGCCCCACGGGGGGAACCCGAGGCCTGGGAAGGCAGGTGACCTTGATCCGCTCCAGAGCGCAGTTTAACTCGCTTTCTAGGTTGGTTTTGGAGAAGAAAAGGACGAAGGCCCAAGGCAAGGAAAAGATGTGGATGGACCAGAGGGACCTGAGGCAGCGGAGTGACAGTGTTCCTGTTGCAGCAGGCCTGCAGAGCCCCGGCGCCGCTCCTGTCCTTGCGTTTACCTGGGAAGCTCAGAGAGGGTGCTGGGTTTACCCAGGGTCACCCCACTACATTGCGGAGCTATAAAGCTTCAGCCAGCCCCTCTAGTTCTAGTTTCTGCCACAAACGACATCTGCTTCTACTGTTTGCTTTTCTCCCCGTTTTTAAGCGCGTTAAGTTTCTCCCGAGACACAAGACGGTTCTAATAGTTTAAACCCGAGACGCAGGGCCTTCGAGGGTTTTCTCAAGCAGCTTTTGCTCTGGGACCACACTTCCCCTGCAGTAGGCTCTGCTTCCTCCTGGAGATTGGGGGCGGGGCGTTCAAAAAAGAGAGATGCATACACAAGGGCACACCTCAGGTGTCAGATGTCAACCTTGTTTTTTGAAGCGCGAGCAGGAGGAGGGTCTTCTCCTGGCCTGGGCTCCCCAATTCCACTAGGCTGACTGGCCATGGAGCCACAGAATCCTTCTGCACCCCCCCCCCCCCCGCCTCCGCCCAGCACTAAAATTACAAAGCAATTGCCACACACCGGGGTCTCTTAATGTGGGTCCTTAAAATGGAGCCCAGGGCCGGGCGTTGTGGCACCCGCCTTTAAACCCAGCATTTGAAGGGAAGCAGAGGCAGGCGGATCTCTGTGAGTTCGAGACCAGCCTGGTCTACAAGAGCTAGTTCCAGGACAGCCTCCAAAGCTACAGAGAAACACTGTCTCGAAAAAACCAAAATAAATAAATAAATAAATAAATAAATAAAATGGAGCCCAGGGCCTTGAGATCAAGTGCAGGGTCTTGTGACACAAGGCAAGCACTGTCCACCCAGCCAGCTCTCTGTGGGAGCCATTTCATTTTAAGGTTCAGAGAGGCATAGGGACTTCCCTAAGTCACAACACAGTGAGGCCTGGTTGGACTGGCATTCAAACCTGAGTGGCAATTGCTAATTAACAATGGTGCCATCTGTCCCTAGGGCTCCAGAATGAGTGTGGCATGCCCTCCTGGGAGACATCCTGATTCCATCTGTGCTACAGAACTTTGCTATCTTTGGGGTCCGGTGCAGAAACCTGTGTGTGCAGTGCTGATCATGCTGTGCCTGATCAGCCTTCAGTGGAACCAAACATTTCTAGATGGCAGTATATTGAGAACATTCTAGAGTGGTGTTTTCCAAAATGTGTCTTGGGACAGAGAGAGCCAGCCTCTAAGCAGGATCACTCCATTGTTTCTGCTTCCAGTGTTAGACCCCCCGGAAAACTCAGGTATCTGGGGTCCCAGGCCACGACCGAGGTCACCCCAATCACCAGGCGGATTCGAGAGTTTGCTGCAAACTGCATGAGGCTTTATTGTAATTTAACGAGCTAACCCCATGTTAGCTCGGGTCTTTCATCCACCCGCCATGGCGGATGGCTCGAAAAAGACTCTGAGAAGCCACAGGACCGAGATCTTATAGGGCAGCGTAAGGGGAGTGTCTAGGGGTACGCACAGGCTCACTATTGGTGTGCCTCCAGCCTTGGAGGGCTTGCCCTGTGTTGATTGGCCAACTGGTTGTTATGGCCCATAGGCCCTCCCAAGGTGGTTGCTATGCTTTGTGCGTCATTGCTGTGTGCTTGTCTGTAAAGTACAGCCAGGGTCGTAAAGCATAGCACCACCAGCTAACTTCTGATTGGTTCCTTGTCACCAGGCAGGCATCTGACTTTCTAATGTCCAGGACAAGGGCATTCAAGCACGTGTTCAGCCTCTATGACTGCCGAAAGGGGAGCTGGTCCCTTCACCAGCTTGAGTTCCTGCTGACTTCTCCCTCAGCAATGAACTCTGACCTGGAAGCTTAAGTCACACACTTTCCTCCCTTCAGCTGCTTTGGGTCACAGTGCTTATCACAACAGAAAAGCAAACTAGAATGATTTGAGTGAGCCTGGGACTGAGTAAAGTCAAACTTGATTCTTTGATGCAGGACCACTCAGAGCCTTTAGCAAGCTCACGGGCATACAATTACCCCAAAGCGGTGGTTGCAAGAAGCAACTTCCAGAGGCGTGTGGTCTTGCAAGCTGTTCTCTTCGAGCATAGTGTAAGTCTGGGAAACATGCCCTAGAATGTTCTGGAACTTGGGTCCAGGTAGGATGTAGAACTCATCCATGACATTACCAGCTACTGTGGCCTCTTGTCGGGAGGGACATTTGGTGGTCCCACTCGCACAGGGAGTTGCTCACAGTGGGAGGAGGAAACGCCAGTCTTCTGCCTCCCCAAAACCTTGCTGACACACACATCTCCATCCTCTTCAAGCAGTGAACATCTGTCCCCAGAGTTAGGGACCAGCAGGCTTCAGTGTGTGAGGCCGAGCCATTCAGCACACACAGAGCATGCTGAGCCCTCAGCCCTGATGGGGTCAAAGCTGGGGTTGCAGCCATCACTCAGACAGAAGACTAAGCCTCTGCCCTCTTAGCTCTCTCACAGTCTGGCTACAAGAATAACATATCTGCATCCATCTTGGTATGTGGCAGCTTGGTTCAGCAGAGATCAACTGTGAAGGAAGGCTCTGGAAGTTTAGCCCCAAAGAACTTCAGCTCCAGAAGGCAGTAAGTAAGAATAAAACAATTTCTCTGTATATTTTCAACCTCACACCTGTCCTCCCTCAAGGGAATTGCCGTTGTGGAGTACATACCTTTCTAGACTTTTATATCCATAAACAAACAAGTAAGTGTGGAATTTGCTTTTTAAAATACTTGGGTCGTCTGAGGCACATTGTCTCTAACCTACTTTTCTCACTTACCTATGCACCCCGGTCTTTCAAATTGGACATCTCCATCCCCCTTCTCCATTGCACCCACAAACACACCCCTCAGGCACAGGGTGGCCGGCACACTGTATCTGACACCCATGAACGGGAAAAGCTGTCAGTGCCTGCTCCCCTATTAGATGCCTAGTGTATACAGAATGTCTGTGTGCTATGACATAGCGAAAGATGAAGATGCCTTCAGAAGGAGGGAAGCCCATATGCTAAGACCCAAAGGCAGGAGCAGCACTGGACTGAGAGGACAAACCAACTTTCCTCTGGGTGTGGCCTCCTGAGTGTCCATCTTGATTAACTTTCCCAGTCTGATTCACTTTGAAACACCGTGGCAGGTGGAATGTTTCCGGTCTGGTGTGGCCTTTACCACTATGCACTCAGCAAACAGTGACTCAGGCTACCTCGGTGCTATTTGATTGGTTTATTTTTATTTTTATTTTTTATTTTTTGTGGTAGTGGGTATTGAACCCAGGGCCTTTAAAGGGTAGACTAGGCAAATGCTCTACCACTGACCTATATCCCTCACTTTCCTTCAACTTTTCATTTGCTTTTTTGTATTCAATTTTTAAAAAAGAAAATTAGTGTGCATGGGCTGCATAGCACACATGAAGGTCAGAGGGCAACAAATGGGAATCACTTCTGTATTTCTACCATGTGGGTCCTGTATTTCTACCATGTTTGATCTTGAGTCATAAGCCTTGACAGCAAGTGCATTCGTGCATTGAGCCATCTTGCTAGCTTCAAATTAGGTTTTTGAGACAGGGTCTGGTGTAGCCTGGACTTGCCTACTTGCTTTGGGGACAGCCTTGATCCTTCTGTCTCCATCTCTTGATGGATACTGCTGGCACTCTTGGCTCATTCTGTATTTTAAAACAAGGTCTCACTAACTTGCCCAGGCTAGCCCTCAGCCACGGGCAGACTCATATACTTACACATAATCAAAAATAATAAAAATAAATCAGTTTTTAAATTAAAATAAATTAAATTAAATTAAAATAAATTAAATTAAAATTAAATTAAAAATAAATCAGTTTTTTAAATTAAAAAAGAAGGCAGAGAGCCATAAAGAAACCCGATGCCACCTCCAGCCCCCACATTTGCATCCATGCTATGCTAACCTACATATACACACCTACTTTATTAAAACATGGCTTTATTTAACCCAACATATTAGTAGTATGGTCAACTGTATGTATAATCAGTATCAGAACATTAATGTGATGGTTTACACTCTTTGTTTGCACTGACTTCAAAATCCAGTCTGAATGCTAAATATCCCCTGGGAATACTTGATGTAATTTAGAGTTTATGAAGTTTAAAGGGAGAAAAAGTTTCACTCACTCAAGGTGTTTCAAACATATATAGAAGTTTTCCCAAGCCAAGGTCTATGGTGATACACTGGTGGGGCTGAGGCAGGAAGATTGAGAGCTTGAGGCCAGCCTGTGCTATGAGAGACCCTAATGTTTTTTTAGAAAGTTGGAGGGATAGGTTTTTCACTTGCTATTTAATGAACAAGCCTTGAGATGGATGAAGCTAGAGGCTGCTGCATCTCACAGCAAAGGGTAACACGGGTCCGAGGAGTGGACAGACAGGAAGCCCTGGCTTCACCCATCTCCGGTTACAGGATTGGAGCCCTGGGGTGTTTTGATCCTCACAAACCCCATGACACCCCTCCCTTCTGAGGTGCCCCCCTCCCGCCTCTCCCCTTAAGGATGGCAGGGCTTGGTGACTCATTTCTAGGGAAGGGATGTGGCTGAGGCATAGTGAGAATTCCACGCTGGGTCCCTCAGTACATGATGGCCCTCTGCCAGCTCTTCTAGATCATTCATACTGGAGAAGCCAGCAGCTACATGACAGGCACAATTAGGTCACCCCAGAGAATTTCCATGTGAAGAGGAACCAGCCAGTGACTCCATCAGAGGACCCACTGAGAGGATGCATGGTTTTTGTTTGTTTGTTTGTTTGTTTGTTTGTCAGCTTGATGCAAGCTAGAGTTATCTGGGAAGAGGACCTTCAGTGAGAAAATACCTTTATTAGATCACCTGTAGGCATATCTGTATGATATTTCTTAATTAGTGATTGATAGGGGAGGGCTCAGACCATTGTGGGTGGGGCCATACCTGGGCTGGTAGTCCTGGGTTCTATAAAAAAAAACAAACTGAGCAAACCATGAGGAGCAAGCCAGTAAGCAGCTCCCCTCCATGGCCTCTGCATCAGCTCCTGCCTCCAGGATCCGGCCCTGCTTGAGTTCCAGCCTTGGCTTCCATTAGTGATGGATTATGACCTGTGAATTGTAATCTGGAATAAAGCCTTTCCTCCCCGAGTTGCTTTTGGTTATGGTGTTTATCACAGCAGCAAAAACTAAGAGTCAGAGCCCAGCTCCACGAAGGCTTTCCATTGTGGCCATAGCAGGCTACCTCTAGCCTGTGACTTCTTCAGACATCTGAGTGTAACAGGACTTTCTTTGTTCCACCAGCTCCTGAATAATAACATGAAGACTTTTTATTAATTGTGAAAGCTTGGTCTTAGCTTAGGCTTGTTTCCAACTAACTTTTTTTTTTTTTTTGGTTTTTCGAGACAGGGTTTCTCTTTGTAGCTTTGGAGCCTATCCTGGCCCTCGCTCTGGAGACCAAGCTGGCCTCGAACTCACAGAGATCCGCCTGCCTCTGCCTCCCAAGTGCTGGGATTAAAGACATGTGCCACCAACGCCCAGCCTCCAACTAACTCTTAAAACTTAAATTAACCCTTTTATTAATCTACATACTGCCACATGACTCGTTACCTATCCTTAGTACTGATTGTCCTACTTCCTCTCTGTCTGGAGATTCCTCACCTCAGATTCTTTCCAAGGGTTCTTATCTCTGCCTGGAAGTCCCACCTATCCTCTCCTACCTAGGTATTGGACAATCAGCTCTTTATTAAACCAATCGGAAGGTGCCTTAGGCAAGTGAGGAAGGACAGAAATATATCTTACAAAAAGATTATCCCAACATCTGAGCTAGGACCGCCATCTCTCTTGCCCCTGAACCCAGTGGTTCCTGAGGTTTCAAGCTACTAAATAGCCAGGGAATAAGTTGTGTAGTTGTAGATGATCAATACAAGCCAGACCCTGCCTGGCTGGGTCTTGGTTGCTTCACTCTAAAATGGGGATTAAAGGGCCTTCTGAGGCTGAGAAGATAATCTGTGGAGAGCATTTAGCCAGCTTCAGTCACATGGTGGATGTTCAGTCATTATCATTGTCCTTCTGTTCTCTCCCCCTCCCTCTTCTCTTCCCCTCCTCCCCCTCCTCCTCTCCCCCTCCTCCTCCTCTCTCCCCTCCTCCTTCTTTTCTTCCTGCTCAGGATAAAATATCCAGGGACATGAAGGGGCGTCCATCATCGACAGGCAGCCACAGTCAGAGCTTTCAGGCAG
This sequence comes from Cricetulus griseus, assembly GCF_003668045.3. Taxonomy (NCBI): domain Eukaryota; kingdom Metazoa; phylum Chordata; class Mammalia; order Rodentia; family Cricetidae; genus Cricetulus; species Cricetulus griseus. The sequence goes on from NC_048597.1 coordinate 98,305,720, forward strand.
TGGAGATCCTCGGGGACCCACCCCAGCCCACTCTCCTGATGGCTCCCTCACAGGCGACTGTGAACTAATCCCTTCCAGAATGTTCTCCATCAACTGTCCCAGCCATGCTCAAGCTTGATGCTATACTCCTAAGACTCTTGTCACTCTGAGCATGAGAGGACTCTCTGCACATGGCTATCCATTTTCTGGGTTCTTTAGAGTCTTGCACCTGAGGCTTCTCCAGCCCGCTGTGATGGCTTGCGCCCACTGCACTCTTACAGTTGCATTTCTGGCTCTCAGTTTGGGGATGGGCCCAGGATGGACTGCCCCATTGTGGTCAAGGCATTCTGGCCAATAAAAGCTTCAAGAACAAGATGGTGTGGCCTCAGAACAGTGAGTCTGGGATGCTACACTAGTAGCTGTGGACCTCAGTTTCCTTATCTCTCAAGTGGGGTCACAGCAATTGTACTGCACTACTGAATAGCCATTAGTGTCCAACAAGGGGATTCCTAGGGAAACCCTTGATGCTCAGAAGTGCCCTCTAAACATCGTTGTGACCTGGAAATTGCAGTGTCTGTTCCTATCTCAAGGAGTGTTTTAGCACACAGGGCTGACTATTCAGGGTCATGGAGACACAGAGTCCCTCCAAAACACCAGTGCAAAGATGCAACTGAATGAGTTTAAAAACTAAACATCCATCTCTCGCCAGAGGCTCTTGAAGCCTGTGCCCCAGCCCCTGCAATATTTCTCCCTCCCTTTTTTTTTTTTTTTTTTTTTTGTTAATGGCTTGGGGGTTTCAGCACTGTTTTGCTCAGCCACGCGGGGAAATGTTTAATGAATCCTGTGAATATTCATTAATGCTTTCTGATGGGGGAGGCCCTGCTGCCGTCCAGCGGGTCTCCGAGCACCAGGGTGGGGAGAGCAGTACACTGCCTGATTGGCGAGATTTGTTTTCCATTCTGGTTGCCCTATTTTCCAAGACCTCAGGGGGCTCGAGGGGCCAAGCGGAGAGGCAGAACTATTTCTCTGCTTGGTCCCCCTCGGCTCAGAGAGGAGTTCTAGAAAGCAGAGCTGTGAAGCAGAAGATGCAGAAACTGCATCATTCCCACATCCCTGCACCAAAGTAGGCTGCAACCCATACCCATGCTCCGCAGTAGACTCCTGATCCCACATCCCACACCCATGCTCCACAGCAGGTTCCTAGCCCTGCACCCCACACCTGTGCTCCTCAGTAAACTCCTGAACCTGCATTTCATACCCATACTCCACAGTAGGCTCCTAGACCTGCAGCCCACACCTGTACTTCTCAGTAAGCTCCTTGGGGACACCATCACACACAGAGAGACATGCAGGGGAACCAATCACAGGCCTGAGGCAGGTGAGAACTGACATAATGGCCCACCCACAGGAGAATGGACAGTTGAGAGTATTCGCCATAACAAGTCTCTATACAATAAAGAATGTGAATGACCAGGCATGTGGAATTAAAATGATTTTTTTTTCAGTTGAGATAAAATCCATGCTGTAAGTCAGGTTCTAATATGCATGAGCAAGTAGCGGTTTTGATATATATTCACAAGACTGTGCAATCACCCTTGCTATCTAATTCTGGGATATATTCCATTGTTGTCATTCCTTCTTTCTGTCTATGCCACAGCTCTGGGAAACCCCTAATCTACTTTCTGTGTATTCAGGACATTTGCTGTGAATAGAAACAATGAATGCTCCTTTTGCCTATCACAATTTTAAGATCTGTTTATTTATTTGTTTGTTCATTTATCTCTCTATTTATTTTCGGTTCTTTTAGACAGGGTTTCTCTGTGCAACAGTCCTGGCTGTCTGGAACTCCCTCTGTAGACCAGGCTGGCCTCGAACTCACAAAGATCTGCCTGCCTCTGCTTCTCTAGTGCTGGGATTAAAGGCATATGCTGCCACCACCGCCGCTACCAGACTCTCAAGATCCATTAATGTCACAGCTTTATCACTTTGTTCTATTCCATGGCCAAATAATAGTCTACCTTTTATGTATCCACTGGTCCATCAATGGGCACCTGGATGTTTTTTCCATGTTTTGACCAGAAATATAAAACACAGTGGCTTCTTCTTCCCCTCTTGCTTAGGCCACTTCCTCCTTGGAAAGCCAGCCACCATGTTGTGAGGGTATTCAAGCAATCCTGTGAAAGGGCCCAAACCATGAGGCACTGAGACCCATACCCCACCCTTGGAAATAACTATTCAAGGCACCGTCTTGGGAACAGGTACTCTAGCCCCATCCAGTTTTGTCAAGTGCCCTCCTGGCCACATGTGAACCTTGAGCTGTAACCTTGAGCTGAGTGACTGGCTCCTACAGGACTAATTCCCAGAGACATGTTTGCTGTGAGGAGCTGCTCTGTTTGGGGGTAACTTGCTACATAGGAATACATAAATAGGAGGGGATTTGCCATCTCGTAGGACAAGCTCTTCTGGGAGAAGATTCCTAGATAGTTAATATCTTCAAAAACCTGTTTCTTCCTTTCCTGCCTTCTTGAGTGTGTTAGCCGTTGTCTTTTCTTCATGATTGCAATGTGGCTGCCACAACTCCAGCCGCCACATCCGTTACAGCCACCCTGACAGGAAAAAGAAAAATACCTTTCCTGCAAGCCTCCTCGTAGACTCCCCCATATATCTTATGACATATATTTGAAACAGTTGCTTTCCAAACACCCACCCACACCTGCCACTAAGGAAAGGGAGTACTGATTGGCTTGAACTGCTGACATGTACCTCAGAGACTATGGAGGTGTGACAGTGAATTCCCCTGTAAGAGAATCTACTGTGATGAGGGTAGCTCTCAGGTCTAGAACCATGGCTTCTGCCCAGGGTGGGCTGTAACTCCCTGTTGTGGAATATTATTGTAACTATGTAAAGATGTGTTACATTTGCTTATGTTGCAGAGTATTACTATGTGAAGGTGTGTTACATTTGTTTCTGCTGCCTTTGTTAACGACGTAAAAATGTGTTACATCTGTTTGTGCTGCATTTGCTTAATTATGTAAAGATGTGTTGCACCTGTTTCACCTTGCCTGCCTAAGGCACCTGGTCGAGCTAATAAAAAGCTGAATGGCCAATAGTAGCTAGGTGGGAGAGGGATGGTCGGTGCTGGCAGGCAGAGAGAATAATAGGAGAAATCTAGGCAAAGAGAAGGAGGGAGAAAGAGAGGGACGCAGCCAGAGCAGCCAGGGAGCCACCAGTTGGACGAGAGAGGGGGGAGAGGGGAGAAAAGGAGGGAGGGAAGGAGGGAGGGAGGGAGGGAGGGAAGGAGGGAGGGAGGGAAGGAGGGAGGGAGGAGGAGGAGAAGGAGGAGGAGGAGAGGGGAGAATGGAAGGAAGGAAGGAAGGAAGGAAGGAAGGAAGGAAGGTAAGAGCCCTGAGGTAAAAGACAGATGAAGAGAAACAGATTAAAATAAGAGCTAAGATAAAGCCAAGTATTCATAATTAATAAGTCTCCATGTCGTGATTTGGGAGCTGGTTGGCGGCTCAAAAGAAAACCTGCTACAACTCCCTGGGTTAATCATGGCTCTAGAGGAATAGAGCAGACAGGATGAGTATATAGAGTGGCTAGATTTACTAGATTGGCTTGCACAACTTGGTCTGGGTAACCTAACAATGGCTGTTTCACCTGGGAAAGACTGAATACCCAGTGGCTGTTTAACTCTCAAAGCTAAGTGCTTCCCAAGTCTACAAGAGTCATGTCACATCAGTGGTCTCCACTGCACATTGGAAGGCTGAAGATGCTGGGTTCTGATGGCATCAGAGGATGGTGGCAGCATTGACAGCAGCTGTGGCAGCAACAGGGTAGACTGACTCAACCAGCAATGCTGGAAGGTAAGCAGGCAAAAAACCAAAAGCCTTTCCCTTTGGGCTTCCTTATATCTGTGTCAACCACACAGTCAGGGCTGCTGCCCATATTTGGGGTGGATCTTTCCTTTTCAGTTAGCCTCATGGGGAAAATCCCTCATGGACATGCTCAGAAACCTGCCTCATGGATGATCCTAGATCTTGTCAAGTTGACAATCAATAATGATATGACATTCCTGGTCAGTCCCAGGCTCTTCCCATCTGCCCAGCCCCCATCCCACACTCCTCTGCTCTTTCCCAGGAAGCTTCTGGGTGAGTCTTCCAGCATCTGTGGTCCTGGTAGTTGCTTTTATGTCTCTTTGAGCGAGGATACCTAAAGAAAAACTACTCGGGGAGGGAAGGTTTACTTTGACTCAGTTTCAGAAGTTTTTAATCCATTGTGGAGGGGAAGGCACGATGGGGCCTCTTGGATCATGGTGATGGGCTTATATGGCGGAGCTGTTAAATTCACAGACAATCATGGCACCAGGTCCACCCCTAGTGACCTACTTGCGCCAACCAAGCTCCACCTCCTGACTATGCTCAAATAGCCCCTCCTACTGGGGAGCAAGCTTCCAATGCATAAGCCTGTGGGGGCATTTTACAAATGTCCTGTTATATCTGCTTTCCAAGAAACTCAAATTGCAAATATCCTTCTGGGGCTAGGATAAGTCTTGTCCCTTACACGTGGGATGGCATCCATCAAACAGAGTAGAGGGATCCACAGATACAACTAAGAGACAGATCACCTGCAGGGTATGTTTGGTGTCAGATGGGATAGAATACAAAATCTGATTCCACTCTGACCTATTCCCGAGTCAGGATGACCTCAGTGTCATCCCCAGTGAACCAGGCCCCTGAGCATATAATAACAAGGGTTACCACTCACACAGGTCTTTCATCTTTGCAGCTTTGCAGGATGGATGTTGCTCAGGTCCCTTTGTCTACAACCAAGCTCAAAGCCAAAGCCCTGCAGGAAGTGGTTGTGACTGGAAGATCCGATTGTGATATAGCACACAGTACAGCTGGGCTTTGGAGCATCCTGTATAGTGTGGGTGTTTAAAGAAGCTGTTCCATGTTCCATGACACGTTCATTGAGTACCTACTGTGTGCTAGGTGTGTTCACATCTTCTCATTTGAGTGTCCTAGAAGTCTCATGGGAGTTTGGAGTTGGGTGGTTGTGTGTGTGTGTGTGTGTGTGTGTGTGTGTGTGTGTGTGTGCGCGCGCGCGCGCGTGTGTGCAAGTGCAAACAGGCTAGAAGGTAGTCTGTGCAGTAAGCCTTGTATTTTGAAACAAGGTCTCTCACCGAACCTGGAGCTTCCCTATTGGGCCGGGCTGGATGCTAGAGAGCACCAACGACCCCCTTGTATTTGCCCTCTGAGTACTGGAAATGGGTTCTGGGGAACTGAACTTGGATCCTCATGTTTGCAAGGCAAACCCTTTACCGGCTGAGCCATCTCCCCAGCCATCTTTTTGTTGTTGTTTTGTTTTGTTTTTCAAGACAGGGTTTCTCTGTGTAGCTCTGGATGTCCTGGAACTCATTCTGTAGACCAGGCTGCCTCTACCTCCCAAGTGTTAGGATTAAAGGCATGTGCTGTCACATGGCCCTGCTCTCCAGCCATCTTTGAGGCAGGTTCTGTGATACCTTTGATACCCTAGAGATAGGTCAAGGACTGGGTTGTCATTCTCAAAAGGTGGGGCTGACCATCCCACCATCACTGTCTTCCAGGATGAACAGAAACATCCTTAAAGTTCTGGTCCACAGAATCTCAGCTCTTAACTCTGTGACCTGGGTGAGTTTCCTCCCTGAGCCTCAGTTTCCCCACCTCTTAAGTGGATGGTAAATAAATCTACCCTGGAAAACACTGTGCTGTTGGTTTTTGCTTTTTCAAGATTTTAATAACAAGAAAAGCCATTTAGAGCCAGACTCACACCTATGACTCCAGCCGACTCTTAATTAATTGTCACCGGATGCCTGCCTGGCTGACATTTATCTCTGATCCCCATCTTTACAGAAATCATAAATCTGGCCTGATTATCACCTTGTGCACGATTCTTCCCGAGGAGTCACAGTCTCTCTCTTTTATCTATCCTCTAAAATATGATCCAATTTACAAAATCTTTGACTTACAGCTCGCTGGAAGCCCAGCTGGTGTGTAAAACAATGCGCAATGCACACGGGCTGCACCATGAGCCCCTCAAAGGCCAGGACCTTCCCAACAGACAAGGGTTCTATTGGTGAGTCACCCAAGACCGGGTGCCCCTAGCTAGGATTCACATCTCCTGTTTGAACATCTAATTTCCAACCCCTGGGAGGGAGGAGAGCCACCAGAATAGTGAGTCTCCAACACCCATTCAACCATTACCTCCCTCCACTTTCACCCTCCTCCCCACCCCCACCCCAGGGTGGGTGGTTTAACAACGGCCACTCTTCTGGAATTCCCTCAAGACACCCATCAGCAAACTTCACCCTCAGTTTCCCCAGCTGCAAAGTGTGTGTGTGGAAGATCCTTTGCCCAGTGGTACCCACCTTGTACAGTTCATGACCCTGGACCCGGGAAAGTACCTGGCTCACATTTGTAGGCTCAGAGGTAATGTGTGTGTTCGTGTCACTCATTGAGAACTCTGAGCGATTCTGGTGTAACGACAAAAACGGGGGTGGGGGGGTGGGGGTGGAGTGGGTGGCTCAGTGAATAAAGTGCTGAGTTTAACCCTCAGAACCAATGTTTAAAAGACTAGGTGTGGTGTGTATAGCCTCAGTTTTAGGGAAGTAGAGGCAGGTGGACCCTTGAGACTCTCAGGTGGCCAGTCTATCTTAACTGATGAATTCCAGGACAATGAAAAAGAGATATTGTCTCAAAGGAGGTAGAAGGTGTTCCTGAGAGTGACATGAAGGTTGTCCCCTTATGTCAGCACATGCATGAACTCAAGATCGGGCACACACACACACACACACACACACACACACACACACACACACACACACACACACACACACACACACCAGGGCTTTACAAAAGAAAGAAACAGAGGGTTCACCCTCTATCCTGTAGGCTCCTTTTTAATTTGGCAAGAGACTTACTTTATCACACAAGCCATACCTTTTCTTATACTGTCTTAAGCCTGCATCTTCTGTACACATGCTTAACTACTTTATATTCTTTAAGAATTTGTATTATACTTGTTTATTTAGGAAGGAAGGCATGCCACGACACATCAAGAGGCTGAGGAGAAGGACCCTCCTTCTACAATGTGGATCCAAGTTGAACACAGACCATCACGCTTAGTGGCAAGCACCTTTACCCACTGAGTCATCTTTGCCAGCCAGTCCCTTAGCTATGTTATGGTCTAATGTTATTTGTAATCAAAATACTGAATGACACATGACTAGGAATGAATCAAAATTAATTAAAACAGGAAACACTCCAAGGGGAGTGAAACTATAGTCCCTATGAAAACCTTGTACCATTATCCTAAAGCCAAAAGACACATAAGCTCAAATGCCCATGAAGGGATGAATGGGGAAACTAAATAGCACAGAGTCATATTACTTAGTTACAGCAAAGAGTGGGGTCCTGGCTGTCTGTTGCCATGTGGATGAACCCAGAGGGGATTTTTGTGCAAGCAAGGAGAAACTGGTCAAAACAGACTGTATTTCATGATTCCATCTGCATGGGGTGTGTGGGTAGGTGGGAAGGATTTTTTTGTTTTTTGTTTTGGTGTTGGTTTGGTTTTTGGTTTGTTTTTGAGACAAGGTCTCACTATTTGTGTCCCACCAGGAAGGAGTTCCAGGACAGTCAGGGCTACCCAGAGAAACCCTGTCTAGAAAACCCAAAGAACTACCACTACCTTCCAAGCCATCTTTCAGGCCTTGGGTTTGTCTGTCTGTTTGAGACAGGAACTTGTACAGTTCAGGCTAGTCTCTAATTTAACAACTAACCAATGATGACCTTGAACTCCTGATCTGTGACTTGGCTTTCTCCCATATGCACAATGCTGTTAATCTGCACACCGAAATGGGAGCCCTATGCTCCTCTGATCAGGTTGCTACTCTCATTAGGGCTAATGCAGCTTCCTTCCTCCTTCCTGGTGGGACACACAGTGTCAACCCACCAACCGCTAACTGCCCCAGCACCTCCCTCTCCTCGGCTCTTTTCTCTCCATGTCTACCCATACATCTCCCTTGGGCCATCAGAGCAGCTCATCGCTATCCACCCCATACTTCTCCCCAAAATACGCTGAGCTAGAGTGCTGGGCTGAAGACACCAGCCTGTCCCTGCTTACAGCCTCCTGTGTTCCATGCTGGCTCCAAGCTGCAGCCCCAGCCTTGACCCTCTCTGGGCCACACACCACTCTGCAAATCACCTTAAATGAGGCCTCTTACAGGCTGGGTGATGGCCAAAGGAGACAGACCATGAAACACAGCTCCCCAGACACTGTGAGGCTGGCTGTTAGGTTTGTGCTACCTTATTCCCAGTTCCAGGCTGTCCCTCTGCTTTCTCTGCTGGCCATAAGCTCCTGTTTGCTCATTAAAGATTCACTTTGTACAGCTGGGCGTTGACTTACCTAATAGTCTGCTCCTTGCTGTTTGCCCCATGTCACCTTCATGGATTCTGGACCTTCCAAGGAAACCCGTGGGAACCCAGCAGGTATGATGAGTGACCCTCTATCCTCTATAAGAGAGGGCCCTTCTGCTCTCTACTCCAGAGTGGATTTAATGTATGTGGATGCATCCGGGGCTTGGCAAAAGGTATTTCAGAGGCAAGTTATATTTAGTTATGAACAGCATTTCTGCATGTTGCTTCCACACCATCTGCAGCCAAGCCTCTCTCCAGTGGCCGCTCTATGGGAACCAGAGAAGCAGGGAGGTAGTAAATACGAAAACTCAAGCCCTCACTACCTTCTCCAAGTGGGGCTGGGACTCCATCCCTAGAGTGACTGACCCAGAGCACAATGAATATGCCTGCTGCCTGGCTATTTTAAAACAAACAAGGAATAAAATGCCTGTTCCCCCTTCCCAAGAAACATGCATCGTTTCCTGCCTTCCATTCCCCTTCAATTAAAAAAAAAATCAGCTGAAAAATATCTGTTCTCTCTCCCTACACTGGGAAATGAGAGTGGTTGGGGTTTTTGTTGTTGTTGTTTTGGTTTTCTTTTTTCTTTTGAGACAGGGTTTCTCTGTGTAGCCCTGGCTGTCCTGGAACTCAACATGTAGACCAGGCTATCCTCAGACCCAAAGACCCACCTGTTGCTGGAGTTTTCTGTCCTGCCAGGTCCCACTGCCCTTCTCAGCCCCAAATAGACATACAGAGATGCTATATTAGTATTAAACTATTGGCCAATGACTAGGGCTTCTTACCTACTAACTCTCTCTTAATTATTAAGCCATTAACTACTAATCTAAGTATTTCTACATGGCCTTATCTTACCAGAGAACACCTGGCACATCCTATCCTCCTGGTTTCTACATGGTGTCTCCTTGCAGCACCTCTCTATCTTTCCCAGAATTCCCCTCGTCTCCTAGTCCCACCTATCTTCCTGTCTCTATTGGCCAAACAGTGTTTTATTCATCAGCCAACAAGAGAAACATATGCAGAAGGACATCCCCCATCATTGTCTGTCTCTGCCTCCTAAATGCTGGGATTAAAGGAGTGCTCCTCCACCACCCAGAGAATTGTTTGGTTTGTTATGACTTATATGTTCTCTGGCCCATCAAAGTCACCCTTTGGGACATTTTGTTCTGAGGATGTGGGGATGAGTGATGAGCATAAAGGGGTGTTTATTATTATTGTTGTTGTTATTGTGTGTGTGTTAATGTACACGTTCATGTTTGTATGTCCATATGTGTTTGTGGGGTGCAGGGACAAGAGGACCCTGAAGTTCACTATCTAACCATTGAGCTTCAGGTTCAATAAAAGGCCATGTCTCAAGTGATGAGGTAGAGAGGGACAGAAAAAGACACCTAGCTAGAGTTCTGACATGCCACCTTTAATGAAGGAAGGTTCTGGGGTCTCAATCCAGGGCCTCCTGACTATGAAATGGACTCATGACTGACTGAGCCATCTCCCAGTTACCGATAGTATTATTTTGACACAGGGTCTCATGTAGCCCAGGTTGGCCTCTATATCACTATGTAGTAGAGGATAACCTCGAACAGGATGATCTGATCTCTGGCTGCCACCTCCCAAGCCCTGAGGTTACAGGCATGTGCCACCACGTCCAGTTTTTACAGTGTCTGGGTGATAATCTGTTGTTGGTCATAATCTCTCTCCACTTCCTTCTTCTCCCCTCCACCCCCAATCTTTTATTTTTATTTTTGAGATAGGGTCTCATGCAGCCTAAGATGGCCTTAAATTCACCATGTTGCTGAGGATAGCCCTGCCTCCACCTTCCCAGTGCTGGGATTGCAAACATGCACCACCATGCCTGGTTTGTGTAGTGCTGGGGATAGAGGCCAGGGCTTGGGCAGATGTTCCACTGGAGCTCGCCCTCCACCTCTGATCCCCACCCACCCCTTCTTCTCTTCCTATAGGAGCTCCAGTTATTAGATTCACGTCTGTCACAGGGTAATAATACTTCAGGGTCAAACAGTGCCGCCCAGGTCAAGTGATCTGGTGATGGACAGTCACATATAGCTGTCACCCACCACATCTGGTACAAAACAGGTGCTTGGGGGCTTTCATGAATATGAGGTGCTTCCCAGAGAGCATGCATTCTGTGAGCTCAGAACCTGGGTGATTAGCCAAGCAATGAGCTACTTCCTAGCCTTTTATCAATGCATCATTTAATCCTCCATTCTGCCAAGGGTGTCACATCTCATGCCCTCCCAGCAGAGCAGTCAGTGGCAGGGAGGTCAATTCCACAAGCTGGCCCTGGGGGAGGGAAATTAGCTTTCCCAGAGGGACAAGGAGGTCTCTTCCATTTAATAGATGCCCCAACTCCATCCAGTGTCTTTCTGCAAGACCATCTGGCTGACGTTTACTCCCAAAGACTTTACCCTGCTCCCTGCTCAGCTGCCCTGATGAAATACACTTGGAAACTGGCAGCCAGGTCTCCTAGTACCAAGAAGTGACCCAAGAGGATGGGGGAAGTGAAGAGGATAGCCACTGAGGGAAGGGCAACTAGGGAAGGGGATTGGCCAGGGTTTCTCATTCGTCTGAATACTTAAGGAGCTGATGCTGCCCAGGAGGGTCCCTCAGCTCACACTGCAGGGAGGAGGTAAATGTGATGAGTGATGAAGGAGCAAGGCACCCTTGCACAAGCAATTTGCTTTAAGTCAGCTAAGTCTATGGTGGACAACTGGTCAACTTTACTTGGTGACATTTGAGGTGTTTTGCCATTCCTTTGGGGCTTATAATTACAGAGTGATTTCCGATGGAGGGCAGGGACTATGATATCCTGCTAGCCCATCTAGAATTTACCAGCCTCTTGGGTTCCAGTTTTGGAATGTGGGCAGGACCACTGTTAAAAAACAATCCCAGCTGCCAGTCAGGTTGATGCCAGGTCTGGCAAGCTTGCCTTTACAGAGAGCCTACAGGAGATGGCCACGTGATGCCTTGGAATCCATTAAGGTCAAGTACGGGAAGTTTAGGCCATACATGAGCCAGAAGAAAGACTACCCAGGGCAGGTGGTGCCTTTTGCCTCTGCCCAAGGCCACCTGAGCAGCTTGTACCAACCTGGTTAAACAGGAGCCAGGCTTGAGTCAACATAATTATTGTACTCAAGGTGTGTTCTTGCACATATCCACTGCTCCAAAGAGCAGGCCTTGCCCCTCAAAAGCAAAGAACTTGCTTGGTAAAGGATTCAACCCACTGCCCTACAGAAAAGGCAGAAGGTGTGTTTGCAGACTCACTATAGAACTGGTGAAAGATGGAGGAATTAGGTGGTAAATGATGAAGCCTCCAGGAGCTAAAGGAATATTAACCCCAGCTCAAACCCTTTCACTCAATAGCTATGGCTAGTCTACAGGGTAGCATGATGGACTTTAAGCAGGGACAGGTTTCCTCCATTGAACACAGCTGGCCCCAGTCTCAGCTTGCCCTCTATTTGACCATGACTAAGTCATTGATGGTAGAGGAGCCCAGCTTCTCCTCTAACAAATGGGTGTATTCCCAGGGCCTCCTATTGGCTGGAGGGCAGATGACCTAACACAGGTCAAGGGTACCAGGCGCACTTGAGCCATGACTAGAAAGTTGTTACAGTCTGCAGGGAGTGCCACTGTTCTGGTTTACCCAGCGCTAAGGGGTAAACCAGGATGTTCAGCACTGAACTGTGGAAGGCCCTAGGCAAATGGGGGTGAGTGGACCATCTTCCTGTTGGTGCTGTGTATGAAGAGAAGCCCAAAGGCCTTCCAAGAGGGTGACACATTCTGAGGTCCCACAGCCTGGCTCCCACAGACTCTGGTGCTACCTCACTTTGTGCAGTAGGCTCTTGACTACAGAGAAGGGAGAGCTGAGCCTTGCCCATGCGTTGATGCTCCTTGACAGTGAAGTCGGGGGTGAGATCTCTTGCTGAGCACATAGTAGGTATTCCATGAAGAGTTGCTGAGTTGAGTTAGGAGACGACTTAATGAGTAAGAGCACTTGCTGTGTAAGCTTAAAGGCCTGGGTTCAAATCCCCAGCATCAACATAAAGAAAACCAGATGCAGCCTGAATCCCCATTCATGTTGGAGGTAAGATAGGTGGATCTCTGGGGTCTGCTGGCTGGCACTGTAGCTCCAGGGTCAGTGATTGTCCTGTCTTGAGACAATAAGATAAAATGTGTCAGAGCAGGACACCCCCACACACACACACACAGCATATGTGACAAAACACACACACACACACACACACACACACACACACACACACAATTTAAAAATGAAATAGCTGAATAAAGAGCTGCTGAACTGAACTGAAGGCTATGAGTTGTAAATACAAGTCTCCCCTGCCCCTGCAAGACTGTGGTCTCCCCAGCTTCCTAGTCTTGTCTGGCTCCCCCTCAACACTCCCACAGTGGCCTTAGGCAAGCACCTTCACCTCCCCCTGCCTCAGCTTCCTCACCTGGGAAGGGAAGGAGATGAGATCTAACTTGGAGGAGAGCTGTGTGGTTTGCTATTTAATACGTGTCAGGTTTTGGCACAGCTCCTGGTGCAAGCTGGATAAATAATAATTAGCATTACCAAGCGCTTGCCTGTGTGTCACAGGCATGGCTCACTTGGCCCACCCCACAGCCTTGGGTGGTGGGGAACTTTTGCCCAGAGTTCACAGAGAAAGACATCGAGGCGCCAGGCACAAGGCACAGGAGGGCTAATAAGTTTGGCTAAAAAAGAGCCCATGTGTGCAGCAACCACTGCGCCGGAAAAATATGCCCCAGTGGATGGTTTTGTTTCTCCCTGAAAGAGGTTTTCAGAAGCCTGGCATGGTGGCTCATGCCTGTAATCACTGCAATCAGGAGGCTGAGCCACAAAGATCATGAGGCCAGCCTGAGCTACACAGCGAAACCTTGATTCGGTAAGACAGACAAGAAAATAGTCTTCGGAATGAGAAGGGAGTAAGCCTGGATTTCAGAACTGGGGTGTGTTGGGGATGGGAGTTAGGAGGGGAGAGTGTGGCTCACTCTAAGGATTTTTCGGGCCATAGGAGAGAGGGAGAAGAGGAGGAAGAGGAATGAAGGGAGAGGGCTGAGCTATTTTCCCGTTTGAAGTCCCATTGAGAACATGTCCCCCGTACTTCCCCCAACCCTGTCTTCAGTCTAGATCTGCCCATGCTTCTCTGTCTCTTTATCATAGAGACATCTTCTTTGAAGTCCCATGACACACCCAATCAGCCACTCCAGTATCATAAACTCTGGCATCTCCAATTAAGTCTCCATTATGCAATAAGTTCACTACGGAAATGAAGCTGTGGTTCCATACGGATGCTTGTACTCAGAAGGCATGTTCTGCCAAGCCTTGGCCTGGGGCACATGGAAAAGACACTGCTGGGCATGGTGGCACATGCAGGCAATCTGAGCACTTGGGAGGTGGAGACAGGAGGATCATGAGTTTGAGGCTTTAAGAAACCCAATCTCAGAAAAGGTAGTTAACTGGGGAGGAAGTAGGTAGCACATGCTCTTAGTCCTAGCACTCAGGAAGCAGAGGCAGGAGACCGTCTTGAGTTCAAGGCCAACCTGATCTACAGAGCAAGATCCAGGCCAGTCAAGACTACATAGCAATATCTTGTCTCAAAATAAGTAAATAGAAAAAAGGAAAGGGGCCTGGAGAGATGACTCCGTGGTTAAGAGCACTGAGTGCCCTTGCAGGGGACCTGGGTTCCACTCCCAGCATTCACATGACAGCTCACAGCTGTCCATCACTCTAGGAGATCTAATGCCTTCTTCTGAGAGCAGGAGTGCACACAGTGCATTTACACAATGCAGGCAAAATACATACATACAAAATATGTAAAATTCCTTTACTTAAAGTAAAATTCCTTTACTTAAGAAGTAAGGAAAGGAAGAGGAAGCAGATCATGGGGACTTTGCTGAACAGAAGTGAGCTTTAAGGCTTTTTGTGGCTATCTCAAATGAGTCCAGGGTCCTCTCTGACCTTCAGTGTATTCTTCTGTTGAACAGGAATGACACACGGGGTGCTGCCAGTCAGCTTCCCGTAGTTATAACAAAACACCTGGATTCATTACCTTTCCAAGGAAAAGGGTTGGAGTTGAAGGTTTGGTCCATGGTCCTATTGCTTTGAACTTGTGGCAAAACAGAGTGGGAGGAAACGGTTCGCCTATGGCAGGAAGCAGAGGAGAGGAATCGAGACCTAGAGAACCATAATTGTGACCCCATGCTTAAAGGTCCCACTCTCTCCTAATAATACCAACCTTTAAAACATGGGCCTCTGGGGATTTTAAAAACAAAAACAAAAAACAGGTCCCAGAACTGAGCTTAATCAATGTGGCTCACACTATGGTACCCAAGCCAGGCATGAAGGGTCATCGTTGTGGCTTGAAGGACAAACACTGGCTATCTTATTCAGCCATTTCAACTTCACAGTTACCTATGATCCCATGTGAGGTATGAATGTCCCCAACTTGGCTCTGAGAAACTCCTCCAGGCCCTGGCTTCAGTAAAGCCTGCAAAAGCCAGGGTGGGGTGGAGGTGTTCTCTGCCTCACCTGACGCAGGCTCCTCTGGTCCAGCTTTGTAACTGTAAAGGTTACAGAAAGGGCCCTTTCTGTATTTTTGTAGGTGACAGAGATTGCCAAGGAGCTCATTAGCCACCCTCTACCCCCTCCCAGCCACAAAGGGAGTCACATTCAGAGGCCATTCCAACAAGTGGCAGGAAACAAGTTTACAGTTCCTTCTGCCCCTCTCCACACCCCATGTCCTTTTCTCTGTTTGGGGCTGGACTCTAGTGTTTCCTGCCTTGCCTTCTCTTTCTCCTTGTACTTTCCCTCATGTTAATTATATTAGTTGCCATGGAAACTGTGATGTCATTGGCACGGGAGGACTCAATGACATCCAAAAGCACAGTTTACAGCGTGGCTTGAAATGTATTCCATGGCTCACAGCCTTGCGGAGTGTTGGGGGGGGGGCGGTATGTAGTGATTATATCTTGGGCACCATCTGGGCACACGGGTGGGAAGTGTCAGGGATGGTGCTAGGTGGTTGCTTCTAGGTTTTCTAGAATCCCCGACCATGGCGGGGGTGGGGCGGGCTTTACCCTTGGAGCATAAGCAGGGCACCTTGGATGTTGTAAAGAATTCTGGCTTGGCTCCTACCAACACTCCCTGCTTCATGGTACCATACCCCACCATTACCCCAATTTGGAATTCCAAATCCTGCTTCGAGTGGTACCGCAAAGCAGCTCATGCAGAGTGGCTCTGTATGCATTCCATGTGCACACAGGATCATATGCCTCAGGTGCCAGGACTGAGCTCCTAAGTGACGTCATGAGCAGCCCATGGGGCACATGAGGGCTGGCACACACAAGCATGTGCACACACTTGCTCACCCATCTGGACGTCATTGGTGAAGATGCTGTGCAGATGAGCCCATTGGTTCACTTTTGTGTGAGGTGGAGCTGGGTGGCACTTTGGTGTCTGGTCTGTCTTCCTGTGGGCCTGGAAGCTCTCAGTGCTATTGTGTGTTCCTGGACCAGGCAAAGAGCAAGGTGAACACCCTCAAAAGTGAGAGCCACTGACTCAGTGGGCCCCCTCCTCCTGCCTGTAGAACTAATGCAATGTTCTCATTTCCTGCCATGTCACCTTGAGCAAGCTGAGAACTCTGGAAACATAGTCTGCAAAGACAAGTGGGCCCCAGCGGCCTCCCTCATTAAGTCTGAAGCCTTTTTGACAGAGATCAGCAGGGTCAAAGGCTGTCTGTAAGAGTGGGGTTGGAGCCGGGAGTTGGTGGTGCACGCCTTTAATCCCAGCACTTGGGAGGCAGAGGCAGGCGGATCTCTGTGAGTTCCAGGCCAGCCTGGTCTCCAGAGCGAGTGCCAGGATAGGCTCCAAAGCTACACAGAGAAACCCTGTCTTGAAACAAAACAAAACAAAACAAAACAGTGGGGTTGGAAGAGCAAGGTAGGAGCAGTCTGGGACAGTGGTTACCAGTTTGAGACTTGGGGGATGCAACAAAGAGGGTCAAAGAACTAACTCCAAATAGCATGGCTGAAATAGATGGCACTAGCAGTGAGGACATCCTAGGAAGAACTTGGGTTCTGCTTGTCCAAGGATCTCAAGCAGAAACAGTGGCTGCCTGGCCTCTGTTCTGTCTTTCTGGACTTTGATGTTCCTCGTGGTCTCAGGTTAATCACAAAACCCACATTGCTCCAAAGATTGTCATTCAACAACTGGGAAGTCTGTGCATGCTCACTGGCCAATTTTGGCCAGGCCTGGGATGTATGGCAATAGAAAATGATGGCCGATCCTACTGGACTAAGCTGGTGGTTATGGGACTGGAGCTCACCGGGTAGAGCACAGAACTGAGCAGGGAGTCCCCAGGCTTCCTTCAACCCATCTCTTTCAGCTTCTCACTCAAGGTAATGGCTCTTCCTGCCTGTACTCCCAGCTTCATCAAGCCCCACTGCCAAGATCTCATTCTCCTCACTCTGAAGCCATTCACCTTCAATGGAGTTTCTGAACTTGAGACAGGAGGTCATAGGATGACCTGTGTGAGTTAGCTCTCATCCTCTACCATTTGGGTCCTAGGGATTTAACTCAGGTCACCTTACTCCCCAAACCATCTTTCTAGCCCCCAGGAAAGTTTCTGGTGAACTAGATTGTACCAGTGCCTGATGTGAGGTGCAGGCCTAGTGGGAAAGGGGGATGTGGTGTGTCCAGTAGAAGGACAGATGAGAAAGCATTGGGGCATAAGAACAAGAGATGTAGGTACCAAAGCCCACAGGCTCCTCATGATGATACAGGGCAACCTGTGGCTTAGCCCTCAGTGGGCTTCGTTGCTCATCATCCACCCCACAGCAACAGATGGTTCTCAAAATCAACCTTGCATATTCAATCACACAGTCTTGGGTCCAGAATGCCCCGGGACCACGCTGCTGTGACACTACAGTGCCATGGGGATTTTAGAGACAGAGAAAAATGAGACACACAGGGAGTGCCATGAGTGAGGGGGTATTGTTGGGGACTATTAGTTGAAGATGTGTTATATTCTTTTATGCTTTGGAATATTTGTTTAATGATGCAAAGATGTGTTGCATTCTTTTATGTTGCATTTGTTTAATTCTGTGATTCTGTAATTTCTTTGCCTTCCTAAAACACCTGATTGGTCTAATAAAGAGCTGAAGGCCAATAGTAAGGCAGGAGAGGGATAGGTGGGGCTGGCAGGCAGAGAGAATAAATAGAAGGGGAGGAGAAGAGGGAGGAGTGGAAAAAAGGAGGAGAAGAGGATGCAAGGGGCCTCCCACACGGCCAGCCACGGAGCAAGAAGTCAAGAAAGACATATAGAATAGAGAAAGGTAAAAGCCCAAAGGCAAAAGATAGATGGGATAGTTTAAAATGAGAAAAGTTGGCTAGAAACAAGCCAAGCTAAGATGGGGCATTTGTAAGTAAGAATAAGAGTCCCTGTATTTATTTGGGAGCTCAGTGGTGGGCCCCCAAAGAGCAAAGAGTAAAAAGCAACCAACTACAGAGAACAAGGGTGTTTTCCACCATAGTTTTTCCCCAAAGACGAGGCTACCCTCCCCTAGGGGCCCTTCAGTCACATCTGGAGATAATTTGGGTTGTCACAACAAGGCTACTTTGCTGCTAGAATGGTCAGGGGTCAGCGAGACTGCCAAGCATGCTAGCTTGCATGGGATGACTCTCCACAACAGAGCGGTCCGGCTCAGTCTGGGTTAGAGACTCAGAAAGCCCGGTTTAGATGAAACAAGAAGTTTGGTGCAGGGCCCAATACAAATTGGGAAAAGGAGACAGGGGAGACGGGAGACGGGTTCCGGGATTCCGGGATGCTTAAAGACTGGAGGTCCCCCCGCCCCCCCCCCCCCCGCGCACCCCATATGAGAACCCTTCTCTCCCTCTCTGTGGTAAGGCCTGGTGATCATCCTGCTAGAAGGTCTGCAGGCCTTGGGAAACAGTGGCTATTCATGACTTCCTCCTTGGCCACAGGTCCCATGTGTTTCCTGAGTGCAAACATATTCTGCATGATGCACATCTTCTACTCAGGGGTCCTACCTGGGAAACTTAGACCCCTTGGCCATGCAGCTTGTGGACACTCAGCCTCTCTGGAACATCCTCTTGAATTTAACATGTTCCTGTGTTTCAGTAACATGAGCCCGGGGAGGGAAAGAGACATCAAAGTGCAGTGAACACTGAGGCAGGGCCTGGGATGAGGTGTGGTGGGGAAGGGGGGCAACACCGAGACAGTAGGAGATAGATTGAAAATGATAGAAAAATGAGAGAGGCGAGGGAGGGAAAGAGAGGGGAGAGGGGAGAGGTGGAGGAGAGAGAAAAAGAACAGAATGTACTGTCCAGACAGAGAAAAGACAAAGCAGGAGAGGGGAGGAAGGGCAGAGAGTGGGGTCAGGGAATCCTCCTTGCCAGCATCCCAGGCTCGGGGAAGCCCAGCCCAGAAGCCGAAGCCGGCAGATCACTTCCTCTGGTCCAGGACCTGCCCGTTTACCCACATGACTGCTGGCATGCCCAGCTCACTGGACAACTGCCAACAGGAAATTCCCAGGACAAAGCTTTCCACTCAGAGGCTTCTAAAACTTCTATTTATTTAAATATTTTTTCGTGAGGAATGAACAAGAGGGAGGAAAAGAAAAACAAAAGAAACCACCTGGTATTTATATATATATATATATATTATATATATATATATATATATATATATTTTCTCACCCTGGTGGGGCCAGAGAGGTTCCGAACGCATTGTCTGTTTGGTCCCACTCTTCCCCTGGAAGGATCTGTGACCTCACACTCCAATGATGTCACAGCGAGTTGCCATGGGCTTTGCTTTATTATTGTAAACAGAGGGCCTGTTCCTTGGGACACTGGCTGCCTTCACAGGAGTGGGGGAAAGCTCCGGGTGTTGTGTTTTCTTGGGAAGGCAGCTGGTTCGGAAGTCTGAGAAGCTGTGAAAATACTCGTACATACAGTTCCCTCTGCGCCCTGCGGCCTCTGGATGAGCCTCAGGCTGGGAACCAGAGTGATGAGGTCAGGCTCCACCGCCTGACCTCCAGCTGGGACGTGCATTCTCACTGCTGAGAAGTAGCTTCCCCTTCTTTCCTCGCCTGGGCAAACAAGGCTTCCACTCATTCGTCAAAAGTGCACTGAACACCCTACTGTGTGCTCAGTGCTGACAAAGCTGGAATATTAGATGAATGAAAAATGTGGGAGTGAGAACCAACCCCCTCCAAAACCCACCAGCGCTAGAGTGTGTAGTGCCATGTGGAAACATGCAGGCTGAGAATGAGGCTCCATTGGTGGATGCGTTTTCCCAGCATGTAGTAGGTGTGTTGCCATAGGCAACCCCAGCACTTCAGACAGGGGTGTGGCAGCATCAGAGATTCCAGGTCATTCCTGGTCACTTTGTGAGTTCAAGACCAGCCTGGACTACTTGAGACCATGTATCAAAAAGAAGAGGAGGAGGGGGAAGCGACAGTGTGAAGAGTGGAGGGAGTAATCCACTTCAATAAGCTGCCTGAGAAGGCATCTTGGGAGAGATGACATGTTAGAATCAGCTGTGTGAAGCCCAGGAGAAGATGGCAATGACAGAGGCAAGGACAGACACCCCAGGCAGTGACTGTGGTGATGTGTCGATGTGTCATAGTCTGTTTGTTTGTTTTTCCTGTAGTTAGAGCTGAGTGCTACAATCTGGGTCACTTGTAAAGAACAGAAGTTTATTTAACTCCATTCTGGAGGCCGGAGAAAAAAATACAAGATCCTGATGTTACATCCAGTGAGGGCCCTGTGCTGGTCCCAGTGTGGCAGAGGTATTAAGTGGTGAGACAGCAGCCGAATGGCACAGCTGAAGCAGGAGGTATTTTTAAATTATATTATTAATATGAACATGGGGGAACCTGTATCACAACATGTGTGTGGAGGTCAGAGGACAATTCCATACAGTCACTTCTTCTCTTTCCACCTTTTTTGTTTGATTTTTTCAAGACTGGGTTTCTCTGTATAACAGTCCTGGCTGTCCTGGAACTGGCTTTGTAGACCAGGCTGTGAACTCACCGAGATCTACCTGCCTCTGCCTCCCAAGTGCTGCTATTAAAGGCATGCGCCACCCCCGCCCAGCTTCTCTCTTTCCATCTTTAACGTGGATCCTGGAGATAAATTCTGGATGTTAGGGAAAGTTCCATTTTCCACTCAGTCATCTTGCTAGCCCTGAAGGATATATTTAATACGACCCAAAGCCCAGGGAATATATCTCGGAATGGAGGAAGCACCATGACTCCCAAGAGGGAAATTGGGGCGCTAGCCCAGAGAGGAGCCAAAACAGAATTCAGCAAGCAGTTTGTATGCCAAATACTTTTTTGCTTAAACAGCTCCAAACACCAAAGGAGTTAAATAAACATTATTAGTCATACTCTGTCAATGACAAATGGAAGACTCCAAGAGCTAAAGCTAGCCTGCAGGTCACCCCCCACCATACCCCAAGTATGTCCTACTTTGGCTCAGTATGAGGCTTTGCCTACCCTCAAGGCAACATAGAAGGGTCATTTATTCCACAGCCTGTTAGTACAGCCATCCACACAACCACCATCGAGAACATTCTCTCAACCAGGAAACTGAAAGTCTGAATCCCTTGAATTGACAGGCAGAGGTAAAGACCGTGGTAGAAGGCAAGAAACTGGCTCCAGAGGTCTCACCTTACCTCCAGAACACGTCAAAGATCCCCTGTCACCTGTAGTGTCCCTACCATCAACTCCTTCAGTAAAGCAAGCAGGGTCAAAGGTCTTGAGTCCTAACTGTCAGGCTCCGGATGTGACCCTGGTCACCCCTGTACCCACTACCTCCACTTCACTCTGCTGTCCCACCCCACACTACCTGGTACATTTCTGTTCTTGTGTCCACTGGAATGTGTTCTCCCACACTTCTAGATAGCATTTCTCTTTCCCCTCGTCAATCCACCTGGGTCAATTCCTTTGTGCTTTAGTGGGAGCCAGGATGGCACAGAGATGCAGAGCCTAAGCTTTAGAGTTAGACATACCTGTGTCCCCATCCCAGCTTTGACATAAGCTGTGTGCCTCTGAGCAAGTCACATCCAGTCTCTGAATCTCAATTTCATTCTTGCTCTCCGTCTTCCTTCTTCCTTCCCTGATTTTTTAAAGGTAGAGTCTCCTGTATCCCAGGCTGCCTTTGAAGCTGCTAACTAAGGATAACCTTGAACCCTTAACTCTCCTGTCTGCACCTCTTGATTGCTGGGATCACAGGTGTACACTACAATGCCTGGCTTCTCTAGTGCTGGGGATGGAACGCTGACCTTTGTGCATGCTAAGGGGTGTGTCTTGTTCACTGAACCCCAGCCCCAGCCCTGAATCTTCTTTACCTACACTATCTACACCATCTACTACTGAAAATACAGAGAGCATCAGTCTTGTGGGGCTGGGGGGGCAGATTGGACAGAGAGGCCACAGGGGCTGATGAATTTGTCTGTTTCATTCTCTGTAGAACTCCTGGTGCCTAGCATAGGGCTGGGCATATGGCAGAGCCTCAGTAAATAGCTGCTTACATGAGTCTATGTCAGTAAAATGCTTAACACAGAGTCTGGTAGATGATGAGGAGTCCCTAAAGCAGAGACTGGTATCAAATCTGTGTGTGTGTGTGTGTGTGTGTGTGTGTGTGTGTGTGTGTGTGTGTGTGTGTGTTTGCATGTGCGAACCTATCTCCTCCACCGTATCAGAACACAGCTTTCACGTTAAAATTCTCTTTAGACGCTCAGGACCCATCAGAGGAGCCTGGCTCCAAGATGTTCAATGGATGGTTTTTCACTAGGACAGTAAACTTATGGGCAAGAAGTGACAAGGGATAATAGGCTTTGACCCAAACACCTAGGAAGACTCATTGTCATCCTATAGCCCTAAAATGTGCACCAGGTGCAGCCTGAGATGATGTCTGCACCACCTGTGGACCAGTGATTGACTCTTGCGCTTCTTCTTCCCACCTTGGGTCCTGAGCCTGTGACTCTTCCGTCTCCAGCATCCCATGGGCATTTGGCCTCCACTCACCAACATTGTGAAATTGGAAGCCACTGCCTACAGCACTCCCATTAAGCCTTTGTGCTGCCAAACTTCAGCTACTGAGTCCTAAAGCCCAGCCTGGAGCTCTCTCAGCCTGGTCACCAGGACGAGGCTCCTAACTGTTGTGGTGGCAGAGAACAAGGACATTTATTCTGCTTCTGCATCAAAGTGTGAGATTAGTCCTAGATGGCTTTGTGCAGCCCTGATAGCTGCTGTGTTTCTCTAAGTCATCTGTTCCCTGGGGCCATCTCAGCCTTCAACTCTATTGTCTCCCACGGATGCAGAGCACCCCAAATCCACAATGATTGAGTTTGATTTTATGGTTGTTGGAAGAAGCTGGGAAGTTTAGCTTCTTCATGTGTCCCCACACAGCCAAAGGCAAACCAGTTCCCTGCTGCTCACCCTAGTGACCTGTCATTCTGCTTCTTAATATCAACACCCTGGGTAGTCAATGTCAATATGTGGGTTTTTTTTATGTGTATGAGTGCACGCCTGCATGTATGTACTGTGTGGTGCCTGCAGAGGTCAGAGAGAGTGTGGATCCCTTGAGCATCATGGGGTTGCTGGGAACTGAATCTGGGTCCTCTGCAAGGACAGCAAGTACTCTTAGCCATTGAGCCCCAGTGTGTGGATTTTGGAGGCCACTGCAACCAGACACGAAGACAAACTCTTGTTTGTCTCTTTTCTGTGGTGATATGCTGAGATCATCTTTGTGTGAGCTGTTTCTCTTTAGGACTGGATCAATCTTGTGTAGATCTGGGTAGCCTTGAATTGACAAGAGATCTGTCTACTTCTTTTTGGGGGGAGGGGTTTCGAGACAGGGTTTCTCTGTGTAGCTTTGGAGCCTATCCTGGCACTCGCTCTGGAGACCAGGCTGAACTGGAACTCACAGAGATCCGCCTGCCTCTGCATCCCGAGTGCTGGGATTAAAGGCGTGCGCCACCACCTAGCTTCTGGCTGCTGGGATTAAAGGTGTGTACCACCACTGCCTGATCTCTATAGTTTGAGGCTGACTTTGCTTTCTGAATCCTCAGGCAAGGTTTAATAAATCATAAATAATGTATCACCGTACTCTTCTGTCTCTCTGAATCTCCATGCTCCTTGACCTCATTCCTTCATCTTTCAGGCCGATTTAACCAACACTGCCCGGCCTTGTACTCGTCATTGTGGCAGGGGTCCCCTTTGCTATTTCACACATGCCTTGTTTCCTCCTCTCTGCTCTTCTTGCTCTGACACAGCACCCCTGCCGCTCAGGGTCTTGCCACCATGATTACCCTGTCATCTCAGCTTCAGCATCCTGCACAGGAAAGGTGTCATTGTATGACACAGGCACTCTGATGCCAGCCCTGGGGCCTGAACTGAACATGTCTGGCTGTTTGGGAGCAGTTATAAGAGGCCCACGTGAGTGGAAACGCCATCAGGGCAGAAGGGGAGACTTCTACTGTGGCTCAAGCTGCCTGAGAGGAATGGATGAGCAGACCACCTTGGGCTGGGCTCAGCAGAACACCTGCACAGGTGGAAGTGGATGGGTACACAGCTGCAGAAGCCATAGGTATAAGGGTCGTTTCCGGCCAAGGTGGGACTCAGTGGTGATCACATGATTAGCATGTAAGGTCCTGGGTTCCACCTATAGAATAGGGAGGGAAAAAGGGAGGGAAAGGAAAAAGAAAAGTCCTGGGACTGGAGAGATACCCAGTGGTACAAAGGACCCAGGTTCAGTTCCCAGCACCCACATAGCAGCTCACAACCATCTGAAACTCCAATTCTAGGGGATCTGATGCCCTCTTCTGAGCTCCATGGGCAGCAGGCACACATGTGGTGTACAAACATACACAGAGGCAAATAATCATCCAAGTAATCTTTTTTAAAGCCCCCAAGTGGAAACAATCCGAACATCCAAGGATGTACAGTGAGATACACAAGGTGTGGTCAGTTCGTAAGGTGGAAGGTGACTCAGCAGTGGACAGGAACAAAGCATTGATGCACGAGCAACAGACATCACATGCTGGAGACATCACACTAAGAGAAATAACTACACACACACAAAAACAATTTATGCCAGGCGTTGGTGGTGCACACCTTTAGTCCCAGAACTCGAGAGGCAGAGGGAGGTGGATCTCTGTGAGTCTGAGGTCAGCCTGGTCTACAAACTGACTTCCAGGACAGCCAGAACTGTTACACAGAGACACTGTATCTTGAAAACAAACCAAAAAAAAAAAATTAAAGTGGGTGATCAGGCCACTTCTGCAGGGCAGAGGGCCCATCCTCGAGGCCCATTCTGCATCTGGGTTCAGATCCCCCTTGCTGGTACTCAACCTGGCAGAGCTGCATTGTGAGGTGAACTTCCTTGGTTCTGGACACTCTACCTCCCAGCTTCATCACTTCGATTTTTTCTGATGGGAATGTTAAGTTCAGCCTCACAAGAAGTCTCCAGAAAGCCAGGAGTACTGGTTGCCCACATGCCTTTCTCCAATGCCAAATCCCTGGTATTGCCCAGCCCAGCCCCTTACTCGGGAACATCCATTTCTAATACCCAAATTCCATGCCTTTAGAGGTGTCTGGAGTGACTCCAGCATCCCCCTGGGATATCTCCATTAGCCTCAACCAACCCCCAGCCCTCTTGCTGGACAAAGATATGAGACATATCTGCTGAGCACTGGCAATAATGCCTTCAGGCAAGAGGGCTCCTCGGTGCCCCTGCTTCTCATCCCAGGCTTTGTGCCTTTGGGACCGGAATCCGTAACTTCAACAGTGCAGGAAGAGGGGTCACAGAGGCCTGGGCAAAGTGCTTCCAGCCATTTCTCTGACTGGATTTTTTCTTGTCAGTTTCCATGGAAAAGCCATCTGTAGACCTTTGTTCTGTAACATCACCAGAGGGAGCTGAGGCTGATGGACTGAGTTAAGTGGTCCCTTTCCAGATGCCAGGCTCTGGACCTTGTAGGCAGCCCAGGCAGTCTGTTACATGTCACCTGAGGGAGAGAAGAGGACTCCCAGTGGAAAGAAACTACCAACTACTGTGCAGTTTGTTTTCTCTTTAGTG
Source organism: Cricetulus griseus (assembly GCF_003668045.3). Classification (NCBI taxonomy): domain Eukaryota; kingdom Metazoa; phylum Chordata; class Mammalia; order Rodentia; family Cricetidae; genus Cricetulus; species Cricetulus griseus. The sequence continues at coordinate 98,331,289 of NC_048597.1, forward strand.
TGTGTGTGTGTGTGTGTGTGTGTGTGTGTGTGTGTGTGCGCGCGCGCTCGAACGCGCCTGTGTAGGTGCCTTTGGGGGGGGGAGAGAGAGAGAGAGAGAGAGAGAGAGAGAGAGAGAGAGAGAGAGGGTGTGGTGTAAAGCCTGGGTGGTCACAGTCTCTTTTTGGCTACCGTGGTAACTTCAGCTCAGCACAGCTGAATACAGGCTGTGCGCTCTTTCCGGAGCCCAAACCCTGAATCACCCCAGGACATTCCTTCCCGATTTCTCCTCCTTGTTATGTAGATGAAGTTTCTCCACAAATCCTCTACCTTACTTTCTCCATTCTCCCTGCAGGCTCCCCGCCCCTCTCTTCATGGGAAATTCCCAAGTCTACCCAGAGCTTGAAACTCTGATTCAGACCTGGCTGGGGTAGAGCCTCAGGGCAGAAGGGGACGGACTTTAGGAACTGGGGTCCCGGCAGTCTAGAGAGCTCGTAATTACCCCGGGCTGTTATCTCTTTACATTCTCCCATAAGCTCGGCAGGCGGTGATTCCCACCTCAGTGGCTGCTCACCTCCCCTCTTCCCCACCTGCTGCCGCTCACGAAAGCTTGCCTTCCCTGTGCCTCCAGGCACTATTTAGCCTTGTGTAGGGATGCCACTCCCTACATAACCTCCGACATCCCTGTGACCTGATAAATTTTATCTCTAGGGTTGATCGTGAACTCTCTGAGGACAAGGGCTGATCCTTTTCCATTTTCCATTCCAGCACTGGCCCTAATCTATTTAGGAGCCACTCAATAAATCTTGCTATGAGTGCCTAAGAAATACCTTTGATAGGAGGGTGAGCACTGAGTGGGGGGTGAGATCACTCTAGGAAGGCCACAGCAAAGGCCCAGCCCCCTACCACAAATCTGGCTTTTCTTTGTAGCTATCTGGCAGGTTCTGGGAATGTAATCAGACACCCTGGGTGTCCAAAGATCTCATCTCACCTGCCCTTTCACTTGGCTTCAAAGTGTTAATTGTATGTTTGTTTATTTGATTAGTTGTTAAGTTGTGTTTGCATGATTTGTTTGAGAAAAGGTCTCCTGTAGCTGAGGCTAGCCTCAGACTCAAACTATGTAGCTCAGGCCTTCCTGCTTTTCCTGCCTCCACCCTCCAACTCTCAAATACTGGGATTGTATGTGTGCACCATCACCCCTCATTTGGTTTTGTTCAGTTAAAAAAAAAACAAAAACTGTGAATCACTTATATAGCTCAAACTGGCCTCAAATTCATGGTCGTCCTGCCTCAGAGTGCTGAATTACAGACAGTCCCAGCAGTCTCGCTGTTTTTGTTTGATTGTTTTTGTTTTGTTTTGTTTTGTTTTGAGACAGGATTTCACTGTGTAGCTCTGGAGCCTATCCTGGCACTCGCTCTGGAGACCAGGCTGGGCTCAAACTCACAGAGATCCGCCTGCCTCTGCCTCCCCAGTGCTGGGAAAAGGCGTGCACCACCAACGCCATGCAGACAGGGTCTCACTTCTATTATAACCTTGAATTTACGGTCCTCCTGCTTCAGCCTCCCAAATGCTGGGAGAATTGTGAATTTCTTTCACTATAATCAATGAGACAGCCCCCGAAGCTCCTCCCTCTGACGTCAGGCCTTGGAAGAGCCCAAGGGAGCAGGAGCAGGAGCATCTTTGAATTAAGACAGACGCAGTCCCTCTGCTAAGCCACGGAGACCTTAGTCTGTGCACTCTGCCTGACATGCCATACATCCATTCTGAACCTGTTTCCTCGTGGTTAATAACCACCCTCCAGAGTAGAAATGGCAGGTACAGATGACAGCCCTGCAGAGGAGAGATGATGGCTGTGTTAGTCAGGGTCACAATTGCTGTTGGTCATGGAACACCATGACCAAAGCAACTTGGGGAGGAAAGGGTTTATTTGACCTACTCTTCCTCATCGTTATTCATCATTAAAGAAAGTCAGGACAGGAAGTCAAGCAGGGCAGCGACCGGGAGGCAGGAGCTGATGCAGAGACCATGGAGGGTGCTGCTTACTGGCTTGCTCCTCTTGGTTTTCTTACAGAACCCAGGACCATCAGCCCAGGGATGGCCCCACTCACCATAGGCTGGGCCTTCCCCCATCAATCACTAATTAAGAAAGTGCCCTATAGGCTTGTGTACAGCCAGTTCTTTGGGAGGCTTTTTCTCAATCGAGGTTCCCTCATCTCTGATGACACTAGCTTGTGTCAAGTTGACATAAAACCAGCCGGCACAGTGGGTGACGCTGGCAGTGTCACCTTGATCTTTGAGGGTCATTTCTGTTTGGTCTCCAGCTGCACCCCCGAGGACTCACATTGTTTAATAGACACAGCGCCCTGCTCCAGCCCCAGTCCAGAATGCCAGGTGGACCCCACACCAGAGGACCCCTTCTTTCGAGTGTCACACCGGCTTTGTGGGGCACAGAGTAAAATGCACCCTGGATTCCAGCCCCTGCTGCTGAAAGAAAAACTCCAATAAAAGCAGTTTACCCTGAGGTATGGGGACTGCAGGGGGTAGATTTGCATTTTAAAAGCTCTGAGCAAGGGCGAGGCTAGAGCGGGCTCCCCGAAGCTCCGGACTCCTAAGGGATAAGGAAAGAGTAAAGGGCAGATGAAAATCTCGAGACGGACTTCCAGACTGGAACTGCACCGGCTCACTCTACCTGCCGAGCATCTGTGCCATGGGCACCTGATTATTGCTCTCTGTCCTTTCACAAATTAAATAAATAAATAAAGGAAAAGAAAAGAGGTGCAGAGTCCAGAGCTTGCAGAGTGGGGAAAAAAAGCAAACTCAATATTCACAACACGTGCTGTGTCCCCAAGTCCTGGGAGCACACATCACAGTGACCTCCTGTTTGTAGATAAGGACACTCCTGATCAGAGAGGTTAA